>NC_140594.1:640845794-641559794 GCF_964204655.1 Triturus cristatus | reverse complement strand
TGTAAATGACTATTGCATGTGAATTATCACTTTTGGAACTAAAGTAAGTGTGTTTAGAGTCATTTTAATGACTGAAATTGGTCAAAACAGAAGCTTCTGAGTAGAAGAAAAAGTCTGTAAAAATGGCAATTTTGGTCACATTGAGGCTTTAAAAATTAGTTATTCAACATGAGGCACAATCCAAATGACATTTTGAATCAATTTTTCTACAGTCCAAAAAATCAATTTTCTGATGAAAAACGATGACCCGTGACCTGTCGAACTTTCTCCAGATGGTCAGAAAAAGTATTTTTTTAATGTTTAATTTTTTTACTGTAAATGACTATTGCATGTGAATTCTCACTTTTGGAAAGAAAATAAGTCTGTTTAGAGTCATTTTAATGCCTGAAATTGGTCGAAATAGAAGATTCTGAGTTGGAGAAAAAGTCTGTAAAAATTGCAATTTTGGTCACATTGAGACTTTAAAAAATAGTTATTCAACATGAGGCACAATCCAACTGACATTTTCAATCAATTTTTCTACATTCCGAAAAATCTATTTTCTGATGAAAAACGATGACCCGTGACCTGTCAAACGTTCTCAAAATGGTCAAAAGTTGTAATTTTTTAATGTTTAATTTTTTGACTGTAAATGACTATTGCATGTGAATTCTCACTTTTGGAACTAAAATAAGTCTGTTTAGAGTCATTTTAATGCCTGAAATTGGTCAAAACAGAAGCTTCTGAGTAGAAGAAAAAGTCTGTAAAAATGGCAATTTTGGTCACATTGAGGCCTTAAAAATTAGTTATTCAACATGAGGCACAATCCAAATGACATTTTCAATCAATTTTTCTACATTCAAAAAAATCAATTTTCTGATGAAAAACGATGACCCGTGACCTGTCAAACTTTCTCAAAATGGTCAAAAATGGTAATTTTTTAATGTTTAATTTTTTGACTGTAAGTGACTATCGCATGTGAATTCGCACTTTTGGAGCTAAAATAAGTCTGTTTAGAGTCATTTTAATGCCTGAAATTGGTCAAAATAGAAGCTTCTGAGTAGGAGAAAAAGTCTGTAAAAATGGCAATTTTGGTCACATTGAGGCTTTAAAAAGTAGTTATTCAACATGAGGCACAATCCAAATGACATTTTCAATCAATTTTTCAACATTCAAAAAAATCAATTTTCTTATGTAAAACGATGACCCGTGACCTGTCTAACTTTCTCCAGATGGTTAGAAATGGTAATTTCTTCATGCTGAATTTTTTTACTGTAAATGACTATTGCATGCGAATTACCACTTTTGGAACTAAAATAAGTGTGTTTAGAGTCATTTTAATGCCTGAAATTGGTCGAAATAGAAGCTTCTGAGTTGGAGAAAAAGTCTGTAAAAATGGCAATTTTGGTCACATTGAGACTTTAAAAAGTAGTTATTCAACATGAGGCACAATCCAAATGACATTTTGAATCAATTTTTCTACATTCCAAAAATCAATTTTCTGATGAAAAACAATGACTCGTGACCTGTCGGACTTTCTCCAGATGGTCAGAAATGGTAATTTTTAAAGGTTGAATTTTTTTACGGTAAATGACTATTGCGTGTGAATTCTTACTTTTGGAACTAAAATAAGTCTGTTTAGAGTCATTTTAATGCCTGAAATTGGTCAAAATAGAAGCTTCTGAGTAGGAGAAAAAGTCTGTAAAAATTGCAATTTTGGTCACATTGAGGCTTTAAAAAGTAGTTATTCAACATGAGGCACAATCCAAATGACATTTTGAATCAATTTTTCAACATTCAAAAAAATCAATTTTCTGATCAGAAAAGGATGACCCGTGACCTGTCGAACTTTCTCCAGATGGTCAGAAAAAGTATTTTTTTAATGTTGAATTTTTTGACTGTAAATGACTATTGCAAGTGAATTACCACTTTTGGAACTAAAATAAGTGTGTTTAGAGTCATTTTAATGCCTGAAATTGATCGAAATAGAAGCTTCTGAGTTGGAGAAAAAGTCTGTAAAAATGGCAATTTTGGTCACATTGAGACTTTAAAAAGTAGTTATTCAACATGAGGCACAATCAAAATGACATTTTCAATCAATTTTTCAACATTCAAAAAAATCAATTTTCTGATCAAAAAACGATGACCCGTGACCTGTCGAACTTTCTCCAGATGGTCAGAAAAAGTATTTTTTTAATGTTTCATTTTTTGACTGTAAATGACTGTTGCATGTGAATTCTCACTTTTGGAGCTAAAATAAGTCTGTTTAGAGTCATTTTAATGCCTGAAATTGGTCAAAACAGAAGCTTCTGAGTAGAAGAAAAAGTCTGTAAAAATGGCAATTTTGGTCACATTGAGGCTTTAAAAAGTAGTTATTCAACATGAGGCACAATCCAAATGACATTTTAAATCAATTTTTCTACATTCCAAAAAATCAATTTTCTGATGTAAAACGATGACCCGTGACCTGTCTAACTTTCTCCAGATGGTTAGAAATGGTAATTTCTTCATGCTGAATTTTTTTACTGTAAATGACTATTGCATGTGAATTACCACTTTTGGAACTAAAATAAGTGTGTTTAGAGTCATTTTAATGCCTGAAATTGGTCGAAATAGAAGCTTCTGAGTTGGAGAAAAAGTCTGTAAAAATGGCAATTTTGGTCACATTGAGACTTTAAAAATTAGTTATTCAACATGAGGCACAATCCAAATGACATTTTGAATCAATTTTTCTACATTCCAAAAATCAATTTTCTGATGAAAAACAATGACTCGTGACCTGTCGGACTTTCTCCAGATGGTCAGAAATGGTAATTTTTAAAGGTTGAATTTTTTTACGGTAAATGACTATTGCATGTGAATTCTTACTTTTGGAACTAAAATAAGTCTGTTTAGAGTCATTTTAATGCCTGAAATTGGTCAAAATAGAAGCTTCTGAGTAGGAGAAAAAGTCTGTAAAAATGGCAATTTTGGTCACATTGAGGCTTTAAAAAGTAGTTATTCAACATGAGGCACAATCCAAATGACATTTTGAATCAATTTTTCAACATTCAAAAAAATCAATTTTCTGATCAGAAAAGGATGACCCGTGACCTGTCGAACTTTCTCCAGATGGTCAGAAAAAGTATTTTTTTAATGTTGAATTTTTTGACTGTAAATGACTATTGCAAGTGAATTACCACTTTTGGAACTAAAATAAGTGTGTTTAGAGTCATTTTAATGCCTGAAATTGATCGAAATAGAAGCTTCTGAGTTGGAGAAAAAGTCTGTAAAAATGGAAATTTTGGTCACATTGAGACTTTAAAAAGTAGTTATTCAACATGAGGCATAATCAAAATGACATTTTCAATCAATTTTTCTACATTCCAAAAAATCAATTTTCTGATGAAAAACCATGACCACCTGTCAAACTTTCTCAAAATGGTCAAAAATGGTAATTCTTTAATGTTTAATTTTTTGACTGTAAATGACTATTGCATGTGAATTCGCACTTTTGGAACTAAAATAAGTCTGTTTAGAGTCATTTTAATGCCTGAAATTGGTCGAAATAGAAGCTTCTGAGTTGGAGAAAAAGTCTGTAAAAATGGCAATTTTGGTCGCTTTGAGGCCTTAAAAAGTAGTTATTCAACATGAGGCACAATCCAAATGACATTTTGAATCAATTTTTCAACATTCAAAAAAATCAATTTTCTGATCAAAAAACGATGACCCGTGACCTGTCAAACTTTCTCCAGATGGTCAGAAAAAGTATTTTTTTAATGTTTAATTTTTTGACTGTAAATGACTATTGCATGTGAATTCTCACTTTTGGAACGAAAATAAGTCTGTTTAGAGTCATTTTAATGCCTGAAATTGGTCGAAATAGAAGATTCTGAGTTGGAGAAAAAGTCTGTAAAAATGGCAATTTTGGTCACATTGAGACTTTAAAAAGTAGTTATTCAACATGAGGCACAATCCAAATGACATTTTGAATCAATTTTTCTACAGTCCAAAAAATAAATTTTTTGATGAAAAACGATGACCCGTAACCTGTCAAACTTTCTCAAAATGGTCAAAAATGGTAATTTTTTAATGTTGAATTTTTTTACTGTAAATGACTATTGCATGTAAATTCTCACTTTTGGAAATAAAATAAGTCTGTTTAGAGTCATTTTAATGCCTGAAATTGGTCGAAATAGAAGATTCTGAGTTGGAGAAAAAGTCTGTAAAAATTGCAATTTTGGTCACATTGAGACTTTAAAAAATAGTTATTCAACATGAGGCACAATCCAACTGACATTTTCAATCAATTTTTCTACATTCCGAAAAATCTATTTTCTGATGAAAAACGATGACCCGTGACCTGTCAAACGTTCTCAAAATGGTCAAAAATTGTAATTTTTTAATGTTTAATTTTTTGACTGTAAATGACTATTGCATGTGAATTCTCACTTTTGGAACTAAAATAAGTCTGTTTAGAGTCATTTTAATGCCTGAAATTGGTCGAAATAGAAGCTTCTGAGTTGGAGAAAAAGTCTGTAAAAATGGCAATTTTGGTCACTTTGAGGCTTTAAAAAGTAGTCATTCAACATGAGGCCCAATCCAAATGACATTTTGAATCAATTTTTCAAAACATTCAAAAAAATCAATTTTCTGATCAAAAAACGATGACCCGTGACCTGTCGAACTTTCTCCAAATGGTCAGAAAAAGTATTTTTTTAATGTTTAATTTTTTGACTGTAAATGACTATTGCATGTGAATTCTCACTTTTGGAGCTAAAATAAGTCTGTTTAGAGTCATTTTAATGCCTGAAATTGGTCAAAACAGAAGCTTCTGAGTAGAAGAAAAAGTCTGTAAAAATGGCAATTTTGGTCACATTGAGGCCTTAAAAATTAGTTATTCAACATGAGGCACAATCCAAATGACATTTTCAATCAATTTTTCTACATTCCATAAAATCAATTTTCTGATGAAAAACGATGACCCGTGACCTGTCAAACTTTCTCAAAATGGTCAAAAATGGTAATTTTTTAATGTTTAATTTTTTGACTGTAAGTGACTGTTGCATGTGAATTCGCACTTTTGGAGCTAAAATAAGTCTGTTTAGAGTCATTTTAATGCCTGAAATTGGTCTAAATAGAAGCTTCTGAGTAGGAGAAAAAGTCTGTAAAAATGGCAATTTTGGTCACATTGAGGCTTTAAAAAGTAGTTATTCAACATGAGGCACAATCCAAATGACATTTTCAATCAATTTTTCAACATTAAAAAAAATCAATTTTCTGATGTAAAACGATGACCCGTGACCTGTCTAACTTTCTCCAGATGGTTAGAAATGGTAATTTCTTCATGCTGAATTTTTTTACTGTAAATGACTATTGCATGTGAATTACCACTTTTGGAACTAAAATAAGTGTGTTTAGAGTCATTTTAATGCCTGAAATTGGTCGAAATAGAAGCTTCTGAGTTGGAGAAAAAGTCTGTAAAAATGGCAATTTTGGTCACATTGAGACTTTAAAAAGTAGTTATTCAACATGAGGCACAATCCAAATGACATTTTGAATCAATTTTTCTACATTCCAAAAATCAATTTTCTGATGAAAAACAATGACTCGTGACCTGTCGGACTTTCTCCAGATGGTCAGAAATGGTAATTTTTAAAGGTTGAATTTTTTTACGGTAAATGACTATTGCATGTGAATTCTTACTTTTGGAACTAAAATAAGTCTGTTTAGAGTCATTTTAATGCCTGAAATTGGTCAAAATAGAAGCTTCTGAGTAGGAGAAAAAGTCTGTAAAAATGGCAATTTTGGTCACATTGAGACTTTAAAAAGTAGTTATTCAACATGAGGCACAATCAAAATGACATTTTCAATCAATTTTTCTACATTCCAAAAAATCAATTTTCTGATGAAAAACGATGACCACCTGTCAAACTTTCTCAAAATGGTCAAAAATGGTAATTCTTTAATGTTTAATTTTTTGACTGTAAATGACTATTGCATGTGAATTCGCACTTTTGGAACTAAAATAGGTCTGTTTAGAGTCATTTTAATGCCTGAAATTGGTCGAAATAGAAGCTTCTGAGTTGGAGAAAAAGTCTGTAAAAATGGCAATTTTGGTCACTTTGAGGCCTTAAAAAGTAGTTATTCAACATGAGGCACAATCCAAATGACATTTTGAATCAATTTTTCAACATTCAAAAAAATCAATTTTCTGATCAAAAAACGATGACCCGTGACCTGTCGAACTTTCTCCAGATGGTCAGAAAAAGTATTTTTTTAATGTTTAATTTTTTGACTGTAAATGACTATTGCATGTGAATTCTCACTTTTGGAACGAAAATAAGTCTGTTTAGAGTCATTTTAATGCCTGAAATTGGTCGAAATAGAAGATTCTGAGTTGGAGAAAAAGTCTGTAAAAATAGCAATTTTGGTCACATTGAGACTTTAAAAAGTAGTTATTCAACATGAGGCACAATCCAAATGACATTTTCAATCAATTTTTCTACATTCCAAAAAATAAATTTTTTGATGAATAACGATGACCCAACCTGTCAAACTTTCTCAAAATGGTCAAAAATGGTAATTTTTTAATGTTGAATTTTTTGACTGTAAATGACTATTGCATGTGAATTACCACTTTTGGAACTAAAATAAGTGTGTTTAGAGTCATTTTAATGACTGAAATTGGTCAAAACAGATGCTCTGAGTAGGAAAAAAAATCTGTAAAAATGTCAATTTTGGTCACATTGCGGCTTTAAAAAGAAGTTATTGAACATGAGGCACAATCCAAATGACATTTTGAATACATTTTTCTACAGTCCAAAAAATCAATTTTCCGTGAAAAATGATGAACCGTGACCCGTGGTACTTTCTCCAGATGGTCAGAAATGGTAATTTTGTTATGTTGATTTTTTTGACTGTAAATGACTATTGCATGTGAATTATCACTTTTGGAACTAAAGTAAGTGTGTTTAGAGTCATTTTAATGACTGAAATTGGTCAAAACAGAAGCTTCGGAGTAGAAGAAAAAGTCTGTAAAAATGGCAATTTTGGTCACATTGAGGCTTTAAAAATTAGTTATTCAACATGAGGCACAATCCAAATGACATTTTGAATCAATTTTTCTACAGTCCAAAAAATCAATTTTCTGATGAAAAACGATGACCCGTGACCTGTCGAACTTTCTCCAGATGGTCAGAAAAAGTATTTTTTTAATGTTTAATTTTTTTACTGTAAATGACTATTGCATGTGAATTCTCACTTTTGGAAATAAAATAAGTCTGTTTAGAGTCATTTTAATGCCTGAAATTGGTCGAAATAGAAGATTCTGAGTTGGAGAAAAAGTCTGTAAAAATTGCAATTTTGGTCACATTGAGACTTTAAAAAATAGTTATTCAACATGAGGCACAATCCAACTGACATTTTCAATCAATTTTTCTACATTCCGAAAAATCTATTTTCTGATGAAAAACGATGACCCGTGACCTGTCAAACGTTCTCAAAATGGTCAAAAATTGTAATTTTTTAATGTTTAATTTTTTGACTGTAAATGACTATTGCATGTGAATTCTCACTTTTGGAACTAAAATAAGTCTGTTTAGAGTCATTTTAATGCCTGAAATTGGTCGAAATAGAAGCTTCTGAGTTGGAGAAAAAGTCTGTAAAAACTGGCAATTTTGGTCACTTTGAGGCTTTAAAAAGTAGTCATTCAACATGAGGCCCAATCCAAATGACATTTTGAATCAATTTTTCAAAACAATCAATTTTCTGATCAAAAAACGATGACCCGTGACCTGTCAAACTTTCTCCAAATGGTCAGAAAAAGTATTTTTTTAATGTTTAATTTTTTGACTGTAAATGACTATTGCATGTGAATTCTCACTTTTGGAGCTAAAATAAGTCTGTTTAGAGTCATTTTAATGCCTGAAATTGGTCAAAACAGAAGCTTCTGAGTAGAAGAAAAAGTCTGTAAAAATGGCAATTTTGGTCACATTGAGGCCTTAAAAATTAGTTATTCAACATGAGGCACAATCCAAATGACATTTTCAATCAATTTTTCTACATTCCAAAAAATCAATTTTCTGATGAAAAACGATGACCCATGACCTGTCGAACTTTCTCCAAATGGTCAGAAAAAGTATTTTTTTAATGTTTAATTTTTTGACTGTAAATGACTATTGCATGTGAATTCTCACTTTTGGAGCTAAAATAAGTTTGTTTAGAGTCATTTTAATGCCTGAAATTGGTCAAAATAGAAGCTTCTGAGTAGGAGAAAAAGTCTGTAAAAATGGCAATTTTGGTCACATTGAGGCTTTAAAAAGTAGTTATTCAACATGAGGCACAATCCAAATGACATTTTGAATCAATTTTTCAACATTAAAAAAAAATCAATTTTCTGATCAGAAAAGGATGACCCGTGACCTGTCGAACTTTCTCCAGATGGTCAGAAAAAGTATTTTTTTAATGTTGAATTTTTTGACTGTAAATGACTATTGCAAGTGAATTACCACTTTTGGAACTAAAATAAGTGTGTTTAGAGTCATTTTAATGCCTGAAATTGATTGAAATAGAAGCTTCTGAGTTGGAGAAAAAGTCTGTAAAAATGGCAATTTTGGTCACATTGAGACTTTAAAAAGTAGTTATTCAACATGAGGCACAATCAAAATGACATTTTCAATCAATTTTTCTACATTCCAAAAAATCAATTTTCTGATGAAAAACGATGACCACCTGTCAAACTTTCTCAAAATGGTCAAAAATGGTAATTCTTTAATGTTTAATTTTTTGACTGTAAATGACTATTGCATGTGAATTCGCACTTTTGGAACTAAAATAGGTCTGTTTAGAGTCATTTTAATGCCTGAAATTGGTCGAAATAGAAGCTTCTGAGTTGGAGAAAAAGTCTGTAAAAATGGCAATTTTGGTCACTTTGAGGCCTTAAAAAGTAGTTATTCAACATGAGGCACAATCCAAATGACATTTTGAATCAATTTTTCAACATTCAAAAAAATCAATTTTCTGATCAAAAAACGATGACCCGTGACCTGTCGAACTTTCTCCAGATGGTCAGAAAAAGTATTTTTTTAATGTTTAATTTTTTGACTGTAAATGACTATTGCATGTGAATTCTCACTTTTGGAACGAAAATAAGTCTGTTTAGAGTCATTTTAATGCCTGAAATTGGTCGAAATAGAAGATTCTGAGTTGGAGAAAAAGTCTGTAAAAATGGCAATTTTGGTCACATTGAGACTTTAAAAAGTAGTTATTCAACATGAGGCACAATCCAAATGACATTTTCAATCAATTTTTCTACATTCCAAAAAATAAATTTTTTGATGAAAAACGATGACCCGTAACCTGTCAAACTTTCTCAAAATGGTCAAAAATGGTAATTTTTTAATGTTGAATTTTTTGACTGTAAATGACTATTGCATGTGAATTACCACTTTTGGAACTAAAATAAGTGTGTTTAGAGTCATTTTAATGACTGAAATTGGTCAAAACAGATGCTTCTGAGTAGGAAAAAAAATCTGTAAAAATGTCAATTTTGGTCACATTGCGGCTTTAAAAAGAAGTTATTGAACATGAGGCACAATCCAAATGACATTTTGAATACATTTTTCTACAGTCCAAAAAATCAATTTTCTGTGAAAAATGATGAACCGTGACCCGTGGAACTTTCTCCAGATGGTCAGAAAAAGTATTTTTTTAATGTTTCATTTTTTGACTGTAAATGACTATTGCATGTGAATTCTCACTTTTGGAGCTAAAATAAGTCTGTTTAGAGTCATTTTAATGCCTGAAATTGGTCAAAACAGAAGCTTCTGAGTAGAAGAAAAAGTCTGTAAAAATGGCAATTTTGGTCACATTGAGGCCTTAAAAATTAGTTATTCAACATGAGGCACAATCCAAATGACATTTTCAATCAATTTTTCTACATTCCAAAAAATCAATTTTCTGATGTAAAACGATGACCCGTGACCTGTCAAACTTTCTCAAAATGGTCAAAAATGGTAATTTTTTAATGTTTAATTTTTTGACTGTAAGTGACTATTGCATGTAAATTCGCACTTTTGGAGCTAAAATAAGTCTGTTTAGAGTCATTTTAATGCCTGAAATTGGTCAAAATAGAAGCTTCTGAGTAGGAGAAAAAGTCTGTAAAAATGGCAATTTTGGTCACATTGAGGCTTTAAAAAGTAGTTATTCAACATGAGGCACAATCCAAATGACATTTTAAATCAATTTTTCTACATTCCAAAAAATCAATTTTCTGATGTAAAACGATGACCCGTGACCTGTCTAACTTTCTCCAGATGGTTAGAAATGGTAATTTCTTCATGCTGAATTTTTTTACTGTAAATGACTATTGCATGTGAATTACCACTTTTGGAACTAAAATAAGTGTGTTTAGAGTCATTTTAATGCCTGAAATTGGTTGAAATAGAAGCTTCTGAGTTGGAGAAAAAGTCTGTAAAAATGGCAATTTTGGTCACATTGAGACTTTAAAAAGTAGTTATTCAACATGAGGCACAATCCAAATGACATTTTGAATCAATTTTTCTACATTCCAAAAATCAATTTTCTGATGAAAAACAATGACTCGTGACCTGTCGGACTTTCTCCAGATGGTCAGAAATGGTAATTTTTAAAGGTTGAATTTTTTTAAGGTAAATGACTATTGCATGTGAATTCTTACTTTTGGAACTAAAATAAGTCTGTTTAGAGTCATTTTCATGCCTGAAATTGGTCAAAATAGAAGCTTCTGAGTAGGAGAAAAAGTCTGTAAAAATGGCAATTTTGGTCACATTGAGGCTTTAAAAAGTAGTTATTCAACATGAGGCACAATCCAAATGACATTTTGAATCAATTTTTCAACATTCAAAAAAATCAATTTTCTGATCAGAAAAGGATGACCCGTGACCTGTCGAACTTTCTCCAGATGGTCAGAAAAAGTATTTTTTTAATGTTGAATTTTTTGACTGTAAATGACTATTGGAAGTGAATTACCACTTTTGGAACTAAAATAAGTGTGTTTAGAGTCATTTTAATGCCTGAAATTGATTGAAATAGAAGCTTCTGAGTTGGAGAAAAAGTCTGTAAAAATGGCAATTTTGGTCACATTGAGACTTTAAAAAGTAGTTATTCAACATGAGGCACAATCAAAATGACATTTTCAATCAATTTTTCTACATTCCAAAAAATCAATTTTCTGATGAAAAACGATGACCACCTGTCAAACTTTCTCAAAATGGTCAAAAATGGTAATTCTTTAATGTTTAATTTTTTGACTGTAAATGACTATTGCATGTGAATTCGCACTTTTGGAACTAAAATAGGTCTGTTAGAGTCATTTTAATGCCTGAAATTGGTCGAAATAGAAGCTTCTGAGTTGGAGAAAAAGTCTGTAAAAATGGCAATTTTGGTCACTTTGAGGCCTTAAAAAGTAGTTATTCAACATGAGGCACAATCCAAATGACATTTTGAATCAATTTTTCAACATTCAAAAAAATCAATTTTCTGATCAAAAAACGATGACCCGTGACCTGTCGAACTTTCTCCAGATGGTCAGAAAAAGTATTTTTTTAATGTTTAATTTTTTGACTGTAAATGACTATTGCATGTGAATTCTCACTTTTGGAACAAAAATAAGTCTGTTTAGAGTCATGTTAATGCCTGAAATTGGTCGAAATAGAAGATTCTGAGTTGGAGAAAAAGTCTGTAAAAATGGCAATTTTGGTCACATTGAGACTTTAAAAAGTAGTTATTCAACATGAGGCACAATCCAAATGACATTTTCAATCAATTTTTCTACATTCCAAAAAATAAATTTTTTGATGAAAAACGATGACCCGTAACCTGTCAAACTTTCTCAAAATGGTCAAAAATGGTAATTTTTTAATGTTGAATTTTTTGACTGTAAATGACTATTGCATGTGAATTACCACTTTTGGAACTAAAATAAGTGTGTTTAGAGTCATTTTAATGACTGAAATTGGTCAAAACAGATGCTTCTGAGTAGGAAAAAAAATCTGTAAAAATGTCAATTTTGGTCACATTGCGGCTTTAAAAAGAAGTTATTGAACATGAGGCACAATCCAAATGACATTTTGAATACATTTTTCTACAGTCCAAAAAATCAATTTTCTGTGAAAAATGATGAACCGTGACCCGTGGAACTTTCTCCAGATGGTCAGAAAAAGTATTTTTTTAATGTTTCATTTTTTGACTGTAAATGACTATTGCATGTGAATTCTCACTTTTGGAGCTAAAATAAGTCTGTTTAGAGTCATTTTAATGCCTGAAATTGGTCAAAACAGAAGCTTCTGAGTAGAAGAAAAAGTCTGTAAAAATGGCAATTTTGGTCACATTGAGGCCTTAAAAATTAGTTATTCAACATGAGGCACAATCCAAATGACATTTTCAATCAATTTTTCTACATTCAAAAAAATCAATTTTCTGATGTAAAACGATGACCCGTGACCTGTCAAACTTTCTCAAAATGGTCAAAAATGGTAATTTTTTAATGTTTAATTTTTTGACTGTAAGTGACTATTGCATGTAAATTCGCACTTTTGGAGCTAAAATAAGTCTGTTTAGAGTCATTTTAATGCCTGAAATTGGTCAAAATAGAAGCTTCTGAGTAGGAGAAAAAGTCTGTAAAAATGGCAATTTTGGTCACATTGAGGCTTTAAAAAGTAGTTATTCAACATGAGGCACAATCCAAATGACATTTTAAATCAATTTTTCTACATTCCAAAAAATCAATTTTCTGATGTAAAACGATGACCCGTGACCTGTCTAACTTTCTCCAGATGGTTAGAAATGGTAATTTCTTCATGCTGAATTTTTTTACTGTAAATGACTATTGCATGTGAATTACCACTTTTGGAACTAAAATAAGTGTGTTTAGAGTCATTTTAATGCCTGAAATTGGTTGAAATAGAAGCTTCTGAGTTGGAGAAAAAGTCTGTAAAAATGGCAATTTTGGTCACATTGAGACTTTAAAAAGTAGTTATTCAACATGAGGCACAATCCAAATGACATTTTGAATCAATTTTTCTACATTCCAAAAATCAATTTTCTGATGAAAAACAATGACTCGTGACCTGTCGGACTTTCTCCAGATGGTCAGAAATGGTAATTTTTAAAGGTTGAATTTTTTTAAGGTAAATGACTATTGCATGTGAATTCTTACTTTTGGAACTAAAATAAGTCTGTTTAGAGTCATTTTAATGCCTGAAATTGGTCAAAATAGAAGCTTCTGAGTAGGAGAAAAAGTCTGTAAAAATGGCAATTTTGGTCACATTGAGACTTTAAAAAGTAGTTATTCAACATGAGGCACAATCAAAATGACATTTTCAATCAATTTTTCTACATTCCAAAAAATCAATTTTCTGATGAAAAACGATGACCACCTGTCAAACTTTCTCAAAATGGTCAAAAATGGTAATTCTTTAATGTTTAATTTTTTGACTGTAAATGACTATTGCATGTGAATTCGCACTTTTGGAACTAAAATAGGTCTGTTTAGAGTCATTTTAATGCCTGAAATTGGTCGAAATAGAAGCTTCTGAGTTGGAGAAAAAGTCTGTAAAAATGGCAATTTTGGTCACTTTGAGGCCTTAAAAAGTAGTTATTCAACATGAGGCACAATCCAAATGACATTTTGAATCAATTTTTCAACATTCAAAAAAATCAATTTTCTGATCAAAAAACGATGACCCGTGACCTGTCGAACTTTCTCCAGATGGTCAGAAAAAGTATTTTTTTAATGTTTAATTTTTTGACTGTAAATGACTATTGCATGTGAATTCTCACTTTTGGAACGAAAATAAGTCTGTTTAGAGTCATTTTAATGCCTGAAATTGGTCGAAATAGAAGATTCTGAGTTGGAGAAAAAGTCTGTAAAAATAGCAATTTTGGTCACATTGAGACTTTAAAAAGTAGTTATTCAACATGAGGCACAATCCAAATGACATTTTCAATCAATTTTTCTACATTCCAAAAAATAAATTTTTTGATGAATAACGATGACCCAACCTGTCAAACTTTCTCAAAATGGTCAAAAATGGTAATTTTTTAATGTTGAATTTTTTGACTGTAAATGACTATTGCATGTGAATTACCACTTTTGGAACTAAAATAAGTGTGTTTAGAGTCATTTTAATGACTGAAATTGGTCAAAACAGATGCTCTGAGTAGGAAAAAAAATCTGTAAAAATGTCAATTTTGGTCACATTGCGGCTTTAAAAAGAAGTTATTGAACATGAGGCACAATCCAAATGACATTTTGAATACATTTTTCTACAGTCCAAAAAATCAATTTTCCGTGAAAAATGATGAACCGTGACCCGTGGTACTTTCTCCAGATGGTCAGAAATGGTAATTTTGTTATGTTGATTTTTTTGACTGTAAATGACTATTGCATGTGAATTATCACTTTTGGAACTAAAGTAAGTGTGTTTAGAGTCATTTTAATGACTGAAATTGGTCAAAACAGAAGCTTCGGAGTAGAAGAAAAAGTCTGTAAAAATGGCAATTTTGGTCACATTGAGGCTTTAAAAATTAGTTATTCAACATGAGGCACAATCCAAATGACATTTTGAATCAATTTTTCTACAGTCCAAAAAAATCAATTTTCTGATGAAAAACGATGACCCGTGACCTGTCGAACTTTCTCCAGATGGTCAGAAAAAGTATTTTTTTAATGTTTAATTTTTTTACTGTAAATGACTATTGCATGTGAATTCTCACTTTTGGAAATAAAATAAGTCTGTTTAGAGTCATTTTAATGCCTGAAATTGGTCGAAATAGAAGATTCTGAGTTGGAGAAAAAGTCTGTAAAAATTGCAATTTTGGTCACATTGAGACTTTAAAAAATAGTTATTCAACATGAGGCACAATCCAACTGACATTTTCAATCAATTTTTCTACATTCCGAAAAATCTATTTTCTGATGAAAAACGATGACCCGTGACCTGTCAAACGTTCTCAAAATGGTCAAAAATTGTAATTTTTTAATGTTTAATTTTTTGACTGTAAATGACTATTGCATGTGAATTCTCACTTTTGGAACTAAAATAAGTCTGTTTAGAGTCATTTTAATGCCTGAAATTGGTCGAAATAGAAGCTTCTGAGTTGGAGAAAAAGTCTGTAAAAACTGGCAATTTTGGTCACTTTGAGGCTTTAAAAAGTAGTCATTCAACATGAGGCCCAATCCAAATGACATTTTGAATCAATTTTTCAAAACAATCAATTTTCTGATCAAAAAACGATGACCCGTGACCTGTCAAACTTTCTCCAAATGGTCAGAAAAAGTATTTTTTTAATGTTTAATTTTTTGACTGTAAATGACTATTGCATGTGAATTCTCACTTTTGGAGCTAAAATAAGTCTGTTTAGAGTCATTTTAATGCCTGAAATTGGTCAAAACAGAAGCTTCTGAGTAGAAGAAAAAGTCTGTAAAAATGGCAATTTTGGTCACATTGAGGCCTTAAAAATTAGTTATTCAACATGAGGCACAATCCAAATGACATTTTCAATCAATTTTTCTACATTCCAAAAAATCAATTTTCTGATGAAAAACGATGACCCATGACCTGTCGAACTTTCTCCAAATGGTCAGAAAAAGTATTTTTTTAATGTTTAATTTTTTGACTGTAAATGACTATTGCATGTGAATTCTCACTTTTGGAGCTAAAATAAGTTTGTTTAGAGTCATTTTAATGCCTGAAATTGGTCAAAATAGAAGCTTCTGAGTAGGAGAAAAAGTCTGTAAAAATGGCAATTTTGGTCACATTGAGGCTTTAAAAAGTAGTTATTCAACATGAGGCACAATCCAAATGACATTTTGAATCAATTTTTCAACATTAAAAAAAAATCAATTTTCTGATCAGAAAAGGATGACCCGTGACCTGTCGAACTTTCTCCAGATGGTCAGAAAAAGTATTTTTTTAATGTTGAATTTTTTGACTGTAAATGACTATTGCAAGTGAATTACCACTTTTGGAACTAAAATAAGTGTGTTTAGAGTCATTTTAATGCCTGAAATTGATTGAAATAGAAGCTTCTGAGTTGGAGAAAAAGTCTGTAAAAATGGCAATTTTGGTCACATTGAGACTTTAAAAAGTAGTTATTCAACATGAGGCACAATCAAAATGACATTTTCAATCAATTTTTCTACATTCCAAAAAATCAATTTTCTGATGAAAAACGATGACCACCTGTCAAACTTTCTCAAAATGGTCAAAAATGGTAATTCTTTAATGTTTAATTTTTTGACTGTAAATGACTATTGCATGTGAATTCGCACTTTTGGAACTAAAATAGGTCTGTTTAGAGTCATTTTAATGCCTGAAATTGGTCGAAATAGAAGCTTCTGAGTTGGAGAAAAAGTCTGTAAAAATGGCAATTTTGGTCACTTTGAGGCCTTAAAAAGTAGTTATTCAACATGAGGCACAATCCAAATGACATTTTGAATCAATTTTTCAACATTCAAAAAAATCAATTTTCTGATCAAAAAACGATGACCCGTGACCTGTCGAACTTTCTCCAGATGGTCAGAAAAAGTATTTTTTTAATGTTTAATTTTTTGACTGTAAATGACTATTGCATGTGAATTCTCACTTTTGGAACGAAAATAAGTCTGTTTAGAGTCATTTTAATGCCTGAAATTGGTCGAAATAGAAGATTCTGAGTTGGAGAAAAAGTCTGTAAAAATGGCAATTTTGGTCACATTGAGACTTTAAAAAGTAGTTATTCAACATGAGGCACAATCCAAATGACATTTTCAATCAATTTTTCTACATTCCAAAAAATAAATTTTTTGATGAAAAACGATGACCCGTAACCTGTCAAACTTTCTCAAAATGGTCAAAAATGGTAATTTTTTAATGTTGAATTTTTTGACTGTAAATGACTATTGCATGTGAATTACCACTTTTGGAACTAAAATAAGTGTGTTTAGAGTCATTTTAATGACTGAAATTGGTCAAAACAGATGCTTCTGAGTAGGAAAAAAAATCTGTAAAAATGTCAATTTTGGTCACATTGCGGCTTTAAAAAGAAGTTATTGAACATGAGGCACAATCCAAATGACATTTTGAATACATTTTTCTACAGTCCAAAAAATCAATTTTCTGTGAAAAATGATGAACCGTGACCCGTGGAACTTTCTCCAGATGGTCAGAAAAAGTATTTTTTTAATGTTTCATTTTTTGACTGTAAATGACTATTGCATGTGAATTCTCACTTTTGGAGCTAAAATAAGTCTGTTTAGAGTCATTTTAATGCCTGAAATTGGTCAAAACAGAAGCTTCTGAGTAGAAGAAAAAGTCTGTAAAAATGGCAATTTTGGTCACATTGAGGCCTTAAAAATTAGTTATTCAACATGAGGCACAATCCAAATGACATTTTCAATCAATTTTTCTACATTCCAAAAAATCAATTTTCTGATGTAAAACGATGACCCGTGACCTGTCAAACTTTCTCAAAATGGTCAAAAATGGTAATTTTTTAATGTTTAATTTTTTGACTGTAAGTGACTATTGCATGTAAATTCGCACTTTTGGAGCTAAAATAAGTCTGTTTAGAGTCATTTTAATGCCTGAAATTGGTCAAAATAGAAGCTTCTGAGTAGGAGAAAAAGTCTGTAAAAATGGCAATTTTGGTCACATTGAGGCTTTAAAAAGTAGTTATTCAACATGAGGCACAATCCAAATGACATTTTAAATCAATTTTTCTACATTCCAAAAAATCAATTTTCTGATGTAAAACGATGACCCGTGACCTGTCTAACTTTCTCCAGATGGTTAGAAATGGTAATTTCTTCATGCTGAATTTTTTTACTGTAAATGACTATTGCATGTGAATTACCACTTTTGGAACTAAAATAAGTGTGTTTAGAGTCATTTTAATGCCTGAAATTGGTTGAAATAGAAGCTTCTGAGTTGGAGAAAAAGTCTGTAAAAATGGCAATTTTGGTCACATTGAGACTTTAAAAAGTAGTTATTCAACATGAGGCACAATCCAAATGACATTTTGAATCAATTTTTCTACATTCCAAAAATCAATTTTCTGATGAAAAACAATGACTCGTGACCTGTCGGACTTTCTCCAGATGGTCAGAAATGGTAATTTTTAAAGGTTGAATTTTTTTAAGGTAAATGACTATTGCATGTGAATTCTTACTTTTGGAACTAAAATAAGTCTGTTTAGAGTCATTTTAATGCCTGAAATTGGTCAAAATAGAAGCTTCTGAGTAGGAGAAAAAGTCTGTAAAAATGGCAATTTTGGTCACATTGAGGCTTTAAAAAGTAGTTATTCAACATGAGGCACAATCCAAATGACATTTTGAATCAATTTTTCAACATTCAAAAAAATCAATTTTCTGATCAGAAAAGGATGACCCGTGACCTGTCGAACTTTCTCCAGATGGTCAGAAAAAGTATTTTTTTAATGTTGAATTTTTTGACTGTAAATGACTATTGGAAGTGAATTACCACTTTTGGAACTAAAATAAGTGTGTTTAGAGTCATTTTAATGCCTGAAATTGATTGAAATAGAAGCTTCTGAGTTGGAGAAAAAGTCTGTAAAAATGGCAATTTTGGTCACATTGAGACTTTAAAAAGTAGTTATTCAACATGAGGCACAATCAAAATGACATTTTCAATCAATTTTTCTACATTCCAAAAAATCAATTTTCTGATGAAAAACGATGACCACCTGTCAAACTTTCTCAAAATGGTCAAAAATGGTAATTCTTTAATGTTTAATTTTTTGACTGTAAATGACTATTGCATGTGAATTCGCACTTTTGGAACTAAAATAGGTCTGTTTAGAGTCATTTTAATGCCTGAAATTGGTCGAAATCGAAGCTTCTGAGTTGGAGAAAAAGTCTGTAAAAATGGCAATTTTGGTCACTTTGAGGCCTTAAAAAGTAGTTATTCAACATGAGGCACAATCCAAATGACATTTTGAATCAATTTTTCAACATTCAAAAAAATCAATTTTCTGATCAAAAAACGATGACCCGTGACCTGTCGAACTTTCTCCAGATGGTCAGAAAAAGTATTTTTTTAATGTTTAATTATTTGACTGTAAATGACTATTGCATGTGAATTCTCACTTTTGGAACGAAAATAAGTCTGTTTAGAGTCATTTTAATGCCTGAAATTGGTCGAAATAGAAGATTCTGAGTTGGAGAAAAAGTCTGTAAAAATAGCAATTTTGGTCACATTGAGACTTTAAAAAGTAGTTATTCAACATGAGGCACAATCCAAATGACATTTTCAATCAATTTTTCTACATTCCAAAAAATAAATTTTTTGATGAAAAACGATGACCCAACCTGTCAAACTTTCTCAAAATGGTCAAAAATGGTAATTTTTTAATGTTGAATTTTTTGACTGTAAATGACTATTGCATGTGAATTACCACTTTTGGAACTAAAATAAGTGTGTTTAGAGTCATTTTAATGACTGAAATTGGTCAAAACAGATGCTCTGAGTAGGAAAAAAAATCTGTAAAAATGTCAATTTTGGTCACATTGCGGCTTTAAAAAGAAGTTATTGAACATGAGGCACAATCCAAATGACATTTTGAATACATTTTTCTACAGTCCAAAAAATCAATTTTCTGTGAAAAATGATGAACCGTGACCCGTGGAACTTTCTCCAGATGGTCAGAAATGGTAATTTTTTTATGTTGATTTTTTTGACTGTAAATGACTATTGCATGTGAATTATCACTTTTGGAACTAAAGTAAGTGTGTTTAGAGTCATTTTAATGACTGAAATTGGTCAAAACAGAAGCTTCTGAGTAGAAGAAAAAGTCTGTAAAAATGGCAATTTTGGTCACATTGAGGCTTTAAAAATTAGTTATTCAACATGAGGCACAATCCAAATGACATTTTGAATCAATTTTTCTACAGTCCAAAAAATCAATTTTCTGATGAAAAACGATGACCCGTGACCTGTCAAACGTTCTCAAAATGGTCAAAAATTGTAATTTTTTAATGTTTAATTTTTTGACTGTAAATGACTATTGCATGTGAATTCTCACTTTTGGAAATAAAATAAGTCTGTTTAGAGTCATTTTAATGCCTGAAATTGGTCGAAATAGAAGATTCTGAGTTGGAGAAAAAGTCTGTAAAAATTGCAATTTTGGTCACATTGAGACTTTAAAAAATAGTTATTCAACATGAGGCACAATCCAACTGACATTTTCAATCAATTTTTCTACATTCCGAAAAATCTATTTTCTGATGAAAAACGATGACCCGTGACCTGTCAAACGTTCTCAAAATGGTCAAAAATTGTAATTTTTTAATGTTTAATTTTTTGACTGTAAATGACTATTGCATGTGAATTCTCACTTTTGGAACTAAAATAAGTCTGTTTAGAGTCATTTTAATGCCTGAAATTGGTCGAAATAGAAGCTTCTGAGTTGGAGAAAAAGTCTGTAAAAACTGGCAATTTTGGTCACTTTGAGGCTTTAAAAAGTAGTCATTCAACATGAGGCCCAATCCAAATGACATTTTGAATCAATTTTTCAAAACAATCAATTTTCTGATCAAAAAACGATGACCCGTGACCTGTCGAACTTTCTCCAAATGGTCAGAAAAAGTATTTTTTGAATGTTTAATTTTTTGACTGTAAATGACTATTGCATGTGAATTCTCACTTTTGGAGCTAAAATAAGTCTGTTTAGAGTTATTTTAATGCCTGAAATTGGTCAAAACAGAAGCTTCTGAGTAGAAGAAAAAGTCTGTAAAAATGGCAATTTTGGTCACATTGAGGCCTTAAAAATTAGTTATTCAACATGAGGCACAATCCAAATGACATTTTCAATCAATTTTTCTACATTCCAAAAAATCAATTTTCTGATGAAAAACGATGACCCGTGACCTGTCAAACTTTCTCAAAATGGTCAAAAATGGTAATTTTTTAATGTTTAATTTTTTGACTGTAAGTGACTATCGCATGTGAATTCGCACTTTTGGAGCTAAAATAAGTCTGTTTAGAGTCATTTTAATGCCTGAAATTGGTCAAAATAGAAGCTTCTGAGTAGGAGAAAAAGTCTGTAAAAATGGCAATTTTGGTCACATTGAGGCTTTAAAAAGTAGTTATTCAACATGAGGCACAATCCAAATGACATTTTAAATCAATTTTTCTACATTCCAAAAAATCAATTTTCTGATGTAAAACGATGACCCGTGACCTGTCTAACTTTCTCCAGATGGTTAGAAATGGTAATTTCTTCATGCTGAATTTTTTTACTGTAAATGACTATTGCATGTGAATTACCACTTTTGGAACTAAAATAAGTGTGTTTAGAGTCATTTTAATGCCTGAAATTGGTCGAAATAGAAGCTTCTGAGTTGGAGAAAAAGTCTGTAAAAATGGCAATTTTGGTCACATTGAGACTTTAAAAAGTAGTTATTCAACATGAGGCACAATCCAAATGACATTTTGAATCAATTTTTCTACATTCCAAAAATCAATTTTCTGATGAAAAACAATGACTCGTGACCTGTCGGACTTTCTCCAGATGGTCAGAAAAGTTAATTTTTAAAAGTTGAATTTTTTTACGGTAAATGACTATTGCATGTGAATTCTTACTTTTGGAACTAAAATAAGTGTGTTTAGAGTCATTTTAATGCCTGAAATTGATTGAAATAGAAGCTTCTGAGTTGGAGAAAAAGTCTGTAAAAATGGCAATTTTGGTCACATTGAGACTTTAAAAAGTAGTTATTCAACATGAGGCACAATCAAAATGACATTTTCAATCAATTTTTCTACATTCCAAAAAATCAATTTTCTGATGAAAAACGATGACCACCTGTCAAACTTTCTCAAAATGGTCAAAAATGGTAATTCTTTAATGTTTAATTTTTTGACTGTAAATGACTATTGCATGTGAATTCGCACTTTTGGAACTAAAATAGGTCTGTTTAGAGTCATTTTAATGCCTGAAATTGGTCGAAATAGAAGCTTCTGAGTTGGAGAAAAAGTCTGTAAAAATGGCAATTTTGGTCACTTTGAGGCCTAAAAAAGTAGTTATTCAACATGAGGCACAATCCAAATGACATTTTGAATCAATTTTTCAACATTCAAAAAAATCAATTTTCTGATCAAAAAACGATGACCCGTGACCTGTCGAACTTTCTCCAGATGGTCAGAAAAAGTATTTTTTTAATGTTTAATTATTTGACTGTAAATGACTATTGCATGTGAATTCTCACTTTTGGAACGAAAATAAGTCTGTTTAGAGTCATTTTAATGCCTGAAATTGGTCGAAATAGAAGATTCTGAGTTGGAGAAAAAGTCTGTAAAAATAGCAATTTTGGTCACATTGAGACTTTAAAAAGTAGTTATTCAACATGAGGCACAATCCAAATGACATTTTCAATCAATTTTTCTACATTCCAAAAAATAAATTTTTTGATGAAAAACGATGACCCAACCTGTCAAACTTTCTCAAAATGGTCAAAAATGGTAATTTTTTAATGTTGAATTTTTTGACTGTAAATGACTATTGCATGTGAATTACCACTTTTGGAACTAAAATAAGTGTGTTTAGAGTCATTTTAATGACTGAAATTGGTCAAAACAGATGCTTCTGAGTAGGAAAAAAAATCTGTAAAAATGTCAATTTTGGTCACATTGCGGCTTTAAAAAGAAGTTATTGAACATGAGGCACAATCCAAATGACATTTTGAATACATTTTTCTACAGTCCAAAAAATCTATTTTCTGTGAAAAATGATGAACCGTGACCCGTGGAACTTTCTCCAGATGGTCAGAAAAAGTATTTTTTTAATGTTTCATTTTTTGACTGTAAATGACTATTGCATGTGAATTCTCACTTTTGGAGCTAAAATAAGTCTGTTTGGAGTCATTTTAATGCCTGAAATTGGTCAAAACAGAAGCTTCTGAGTAGAAGAAAAAGTCTGTAAAAATGGCAATTTTGGTCACATTGAGGCCTTAAAAATTAGTTATTCAACATGAGGCACAATCCAAATGACATTTTCAATCAATTTTTCTACATTCCAAAAAATCAATTTTCTGATGAAAAACGATGACCCGTGACCTGTCAAACTTTCTCAAAATGGTCAAAAATGGTAATTTTTTAATGTTTAATTTTTTGACTGTAAGTGACTATCGCATGTGAATTTGCACTTTTGGAGCTAAAATAAGTCTGTTTAGAGTCATTTTAATGCCTGAAATTGGTCAAAATAGAAGCTTCTGAGTAGGAGGAAAAGTCTGTAAAAATGGCAATTTTGGTCACATTGAGGCTTTAAAAAGTAGTTATTCAACATGAGGCACAATCCAAATGACATTTTCAATCAATTTTTCAACATTCAAAAAAATCAATTTTCTTATGTAAAACGATGACCCGTGACCTGTCTAACTTTCTCCAGATGGTTAGAAATGGTAATTTCTTCATGCTGAATTTTTTCACTGTAAATGACTATTGCATGCAAATTACCACTTTTGGAACTAAAATAAGTGTGTTTAGAGTCATTTTAATGCCTGAAATTGGTCGAAATAGAAGCTTCTGAGTTGGAGAAAAAGTCTGTAAAAATGGCAATTTTGGTCACATTGAGACTTTAAAAAGTAGTTATTCAACATGAGGCACAATCCAAATGACATTTTGAATCAATTTTTCTACATTACAAAAATCAATTTTCTGATGAAAAACAATGACTCGTGACCTGTCGGACTTTCTCCAGATGGTCAGAAATGGTAATTTTTAAAGGTTGAATTTTTTTACGGTAAATGACTATTGCATGTGAATTCTTACTTTTGGAACTAAAATAAGTCTGTTTAGAGTCATTTTAATGCCTGAAATTGGTCAAAATAGAAGCTTCTGAGTAGGAGAAAAAGTCTGTAAAAATTGCAATTTTGGTCACATTGAGGCTTTAAAAAGTAGTTATTCAACATGAGGCACAATCCAAATGACATTTTAAATCAATTTTTCTACATTCCAAAAAATCAATTTTCTGATGTAAAACGATGACCCGTGACCTGTCTAACTTTCTCCAGATGGTTAGAAATGGTAATTTCTTCATGCTGAATTTTTTTACTGTAAATGACTATTGCATGTGAATTACCACTTTTGGAACTAAAATAAGTGTGTTTAGAGTCATTTTAATGCCTGAAATTGGTCGAAATAGAAGCTTCTGAGTTGGAGAAAAAGTCTGTAAAAATGGCAATTTTGGTCACATTGAGACTTTAAAAAGTAGTTATTCAACATGAGGCACAATCCAAATGACATTTTGAATCAATTTTTCTACATTCCAAAAATCAATTTTCTGATGAAAAACAATGACTCGTGACCTGTCGGACTTTCTCCAGATGGTCAGAAAAAGTATTTTTTTAATGTTTGATTTTTTTACTGTAAATGACTATTGCATGTGAATTCTCACTTTTGGAAATAAAATAAGTCTGTTTAGAGTCATTTTAATGCCTGAAATTGGTCGAAATAGAAGATTCTGAGTTGGAGAAAAAGTCTGTAAAAATTGCAATTTTGGTCACATTGAGACTTTAAAAAATAGTTATTCAACATGAGGCACAATCCAACTGACATTTTCAATCAATTTTTCTACATTCCGAAAAATCTATTTTCTGATGAAAAACGATGACCACCTGTCAAACGTTCTCAAAATGGTCAAAAATTGTAATTTTTTAATGTTTAATTTTTTGACTGTAAATGACTATTGCATGTGAATTCTCACTTTTGGAACTAAAATAAGTCTGTTTAGAGTCATTTTAATGCCTGAAATTGCTCGAAATAGAAGCTTCTGAGTTGGAGAAAAAGTCTGTAAAAACTGGCAATTTTGGTCACTTTGAGGCTTTAAAAAGTAGTCATTCAACATGAGGCCCAATCCAAATGACATTTTGAATCAATTTTTCAAAACAATCAATTTTCTGATCAAAAAACGATGACCCGTGACCTGTCGAACTTTCTCCAAATGGTCAGAAAAAGTATTTTTTTAATGTTTAATTTTTTGACTGTAAATGACTATTGCATGTGAATTCTCACTTTTGGAGCTAAAATAAGTCTGTTTAGAGTTATTTTAATGCCTGAAATTGGTCAAAACAGAAGCTTCTGAGTAGAAGAAAAAGTCTGTAAAAATGGCAATTTTGGTCACATTGAGGCCTTAAAAATTAGTTATTCAACATGAGGCACAATCCAAATGACATTTTCAATCAATTTTTCTACATTCCAAAAAATCAATTTTCTGATGAAAAACGATGACCCGTGACCTGTCAAACTTTCTCAAAATGGTCAAAAATGGTAATTTTTTAATGTTTAATTTTTTGACTGTAAGTGACTATCGCATGTGAATTTGCACTTTTGGAGCTAAAATAAGTCTGTTTAGAGTCATTTTAATGCCTGAAATTGGTCAAAATAGAAGCTTCTGAGTAGGAGAAAAAGTCTGTAAAAATGGCAATTTTGGTCACATTGAGGCTTTAAAAAGTAGTTATTCAACATGAGGCACAATCCAAATGACATTTTCAATCAATTTTTCAACATTCAAAAAAATCAATTTTCTTATGTAAAACGATGACCCGTGACCTGTCTAACTTTCTCCAGATGGTTAGAAATGGTAATTTCTTCATGCTGAATTTTTTTACTGTAAATGACTATTGCATGCAAATTACCACTTTTGGAACTAAAATAAGTGTGTTTAGAGTCATTTTAATGCCTGAAATTGGTCGAAATAGAAGCTTCTGAGTTGGAGAAAAAGTCTGTAAAAATGGCAATTTTGGTCACATTGAGACTTTAAAAAGTAGTTATTCAACATGAGGCACAATCCAAATGACATTTTGAATCAATTTTTCTACATTACAAAAATCAATTTTCTGATGAAAAACAATGACTCGTGACCTGTCGGACTTTCTCCAGATGGTCAGAAATGGTAATTTTTAAAGGTTGAATTTTTTTACGGTAAATGACTATTGCATGTGAATTCTTACTTTTGGAACTAAAATAAGTCTGTTTAGAGTCATTTTAATGCCTGAAATTGGTCAAAATAGAAGCTTCTGAGTAGGAGAAAAAGTCTGTAAAAATTGCAATTTTGGTCACATTGAGGCTTTAAAAAGTAGTTATTCAACATGAGGCACAATCCAAATGACATTTTAAATCAATTTTTCTACATTCCAAAAAATCAATTTTCTGATGTAAAACGATGACCCGTGACCTGTCTAACTTTCTCCAGATGGTTAGAAATGGTAATTTCTTCATGCTGAATTTTTTTACTGTAAATGACTATTGCATGTGAATTACCACTTTTGGAACTAAAATAAGTGTGTTTAGAGTCATTTTAATGCCTGAAATTGGTCGAAATAGAAGCTTCTGAGTTGGAGAAAAAGTCTGTAAAAATGGCAATTTTGGTCACATTGAGACTTTAAAAAGTAGTTATTCAACATGAGGCACAATCCAAATGACATTTTGAATCAATTTTTCTACATTCCAAAAATCAATTTTCTGATGAAAAACAATGACTCGTGACCTGTCGGACTTTCTCCAGATGGTCAGAAAAAGTATTTTTTTAATGTTTGATTTTTTTACTGTAAATGACTATTGCATGTGAATTCTCACTTTTGGAAATAAAATAAGTCTGTTTAGAGTCATTTTAATGCCTGAAATTGGTCGAAATAGAAGATTCTGAGTTGGAGAAAAAGTCTGTAAAAATTGCAATTTTGGTCACATTGAGACTTTAAAAAATAGTTATTCAACATGAGGCACAATCCAACTGACATTTTCAATCAATTTTTCTACATTCCGAAAAATCTATTTTCTGATGAAAAACGATGACCACCTGTCAAACGTTCTCAAAATGGTCAAAAATTGTAATTTTTTAATGTTTAATTTTTTGACTGTAAATGACTATTGCATGTGAATTCTCACTTTTGGAACTAAAATAAGTCTGTTTAGAGTCATTTTAATGCCTGAAATTGCTCGAAATAGAAGCTTCTGAGTTGGAGAAAAAGTCTGTAAAAACTGGCAATTTTGGTCACTTTGAGGCTTTAAAAAGTAGTCATTCAACATGAGGCCCAATCCAAATGACATTTTGAATCAATTTTTCAAAACAATCAATTTTCTGATCAAAAAACGATGACCCGTGACCTGTCGAACTTTCTCCAAATGGTCAGAAAAAGTATTTTTTTAATGTTTAATTTTTTGACTGTAAATGACTATTGCATGTGAATTCTCACTTTTGGAGCTAAAATAAGTCTGTTTAGAGTTATTTTAATGCCTGAAATTGGTCAAAACAGAAGCTTCTGAGTAGAAGAAAAAGTCTGTAAAAATGGCAATTTTGGTCACATTGAGGCCTTAAAAATTAGTTATTCAACATGAGGCACAATCCAAATGACATTTTCAATCAATTTTTCTACATTCCAAAAAATCAATTTTCTGATGAAAAACGATGACCCGTGACCTGTCAAACTTTCTCAAAATGGTCAAAAATGGTAATTTTTTAATGTTTAATTTTTTGACTGTAAGTGACTATCGCATGTGAATTCGCACTTTTGGAGCTAAAATAAGTCTGTTTAGAGTCATTTTAATGCCTGAAATTGGTCAAAATAGAAGCTTCTGAGTAGGAGAAAAAGTCTGTAAAAATGGCAATTTTGGTCACATTGAGGCTTTAAAAAGTAGTTATTCAACATGAGGCACAATCCAAATGACATTTTAAATCAATTTTTCTACATTCCAAAAAATCAATTTTCTGATGTAAAACGATGACCCGTGACCTGTCTAACTTTCTCCAGATGGTTAGAAATGGTAATTTCTTCATGCTGAATTTTTTTACTGTAAATGACTATTGCATGTGAATTACCACTTTTGGAACTAAAATAAGTGTGTTTAGAGTCATTTTAATGCCTGAAATTGGTCGAAATAGAAGCTTCTGAGTTGGAGAAAAAGTCTGTAAAAATGGCAATTTTGGTCACATTGAGACTTTAAAAAGTAGTTATTCAACATGAGGCACAATCCAAATGACATTTTGAATCAATTTTTCTACATTCCAAAAATCAATTTTCTGATGAAAAACAATGACTCGTGACCTGTCGGACTTTCTCCAGATGGTCAGAAAAGTTAATTTTTAAAGGTTGAATTTTTTTACGGTAAATGACTATTGCATGTGAATTCTTACTTTTGGAACTAAAATAAGTGTGTTTAGAGTCATTTTAATGCCTGAAATTGATTGAAATAGAAGCTTCTGAGTTGGAGAAAAAGTCTGTAAAAATGGCAATTTTGGTCACATTGAGACTTTAAAAAGTAGTTATTCAACATGAGGCACAATCAAAATGACATTTTCAATCAATTTTTCTACATTCCAAAAAATCAATTTTCTGATGAAAAACGATGACCACCTGTCAAACTTTCTCAAAATGGTCAAAAATGGTAATTCTTTAATGTTTAATTTTTTGACTGTAAATGACTATTGCATGTGAATTCGCACTTTTGGAACTAAAATAGGTCTGTTTAGAGTCATTTTAATGCCTGAAATTGGTCGAAATAGAAGCTTCTGAGTTGGAGAAAAAGTCTGTAAAAATGGCAATTTTGGTCACTTTGAGGCCTAAAAAAGTAGTTATTCAACATGAGGCACAATCCAAATGACATTTTGAATCAATTTTTCAACATTCAAAAAAATCAATTTTCTGATCAAAAAACGATGACCCGTGACCTGTCGAACTTTCTCCAGATGGTCAGAAAAAGTATTTTTTTAATGTTTAATTATTTGACTGTAAATGACTATTGCATGTGAATTCTCACTTTTGGAACGAAAATAAGTCTGTTTAGAGTCATTTTAATGCCTGAAATTGGTCGAAATAGAAGATTCTGAGTTGGAGAAAAAGTCTGTAAAAATAGCAATTTTGGTCACATTGAGACTTTAAAAAGTAGTTATTCAACATGAGGCACAATCCAAATGACATTTTCAATCAATTTTTCTACATTCCAAAAAATAAATTTTTTGATGAAAAACGATGACCCAACCTGTCAAACTTTCTCAAAATGGTCAAAAATGGTAATTTTTTAATGTTGAATTTTTTGACTGTAAATGACTATTGCATGTGAATTACCACTTTTGGAACTAAAATAAGTGTGTTTAGAGTCATTTTAATGACTGAAATTGGTCAAAACAGATGCTTCTGAGTAGGAAAAAAAATCTGTAAAAATGTCAATTTTGGTCACATTGCGGCTTTAAAAAGAAGTTATTGAACATGAGGCACAATCCAAATGACATTTTGAATACATTTTTCTACAGTCCAAAAAATCTATTTTCTGTGAAAAATGATGAACCGTGACCCGTGGAACTTTCTCCAGATGGTCAGAAAAAGTATTTTTTTAATGTTTCATTTTTTGACTGTAAATGACTATTGCATGTGAATTCTCACTTTTGGAGCTAAAATAAGTCTGTTTAGAGTCATTTTAATGCCTGAAATTGGTCAAAACAGAAGCTTCTGAGTAGAAGAAAAAGTCTGTAAAAATGGCAATTTTGGTCACATTGAGGCCTTAAAAATTAGTTATTCAACATGAGGCACAATCCAAATGACATTTTCAATCAATTTTTCTACATTCCAAAAAATCAATTTTCTGATGAAAAACGATGACCCGTGACCTGTCAAACTTTCTCAAAATGGTCAAAAATGGTAATTTTTTAATGTTTAATTTTTTGACTGTAAGTGACTATCGCATGTGAATTTGCACTTTTGGAGCTAAAATAAGTCTGTTTAGAGTCATTTTAATGCCTGAAATTGGTCAAAATAGAAGCTTCTGAGTAGGAGAAAAAGTCTGTAAAAATGGCAATTTTGGTCACATTGAGGCTTTAAAAAGTAGTTATTCAACATGAGGCACAATCCAAATGACATTTTCAATCAATTTTTCAACATTCAAAAAAATCAATTTTCTTATGTAAAACGATGACCCGTGACCTGTCTAACTTTCTCCAGATGGTTAGAAATGGTAATTTCTTCATGCTGAATTTTTTTACTGTAAATGACTATTGCATGCAAATTACCACTTTTGGAACTAAAATAAGTGTGTTTAGAGTCATTTTAATGCCTGAAATTGGTCGAAATAGAAGCTTCTGAGTTGGAGAAAAAGTCTGTAAAAATGGCAATTTTGGTCACATTGAGACTTTAAAAAGTAGTTATTCAACATGAGGCACAATCCAAATGACATTTTGAATCAATTTTTCTACATTACAAAAATCAATTTTCTGATGAAAAACAATGACTCGTGACCTGTCGGACTTTCTCCAGATGGTCAGAAATGGTAATTTTTAAAGGTTGAATTTTTTTACGGTAAATGACTATTGCATGTGAATTCTTACTTTTGGAACTAAAATAAGTCTGTTTAGAGTCATTTTAATGCCTGAAATTGGTCAAAATAGAAGCTTCTGAGTAGGAGAAAAAGTCTGTAAAAATTGCAATTTTGGTCACATTGAGGCTTTAAAAAGTAGTTATTCAACATGAGGCACAATCCAAATGACATTTTAAATCAATTTTTCTACATTCCAAAAAATCAATTTTCTGATGTAAAACGATGACCCGTGACCTGTCTAACTTTCTCCAGATGGTTAGAAATGGTAATTTCTTCATGCTGAATTTTTTTACTGTAAATGACTATTGCATGTGAATTACCACTTTTGGAACTAAAATAAGTGTGTTTAGAGTCATTTTAATGCCTGAAATTGGTCGAAATAGAAGCTTCTGAGTTGGAGAAAAAGTCTGTAAAAATGGCAATTTTGGTCACATTGAGACTTTAAAAAGTAGTTATTCAACATGAGGCACAATCCAAATGACATTTTGAATCAATTTTTCTACATTCCAAAAATCAATTTTCTGATGAAAAACAATGACTCGTGACCTGTCGGACTTTCTCCAGATGGTCAGAAAAGTTAATTTTTAAAGGTTGAATTTTTTTACGGTAAATGACTATTGCATGTGAATTCTTACTTTTGGAACTAAAATAAGTCTGTTTAGAGTCATTTTAATGCCTGAAATCGGTCAAAATAGAAGCTTCTGAGTAGGAGAAAAAGTCTGTAAAAATGGCAATTTTGGTCACATTGAGGCTTTAAAAAGTAGTTATTCAACATGAGGCACAATCCAAATGACATTTTGAATCAATTTTTCAACATTCAAAAAAATCAATTTTCTGATCAGAAAAGGATGACCCGTGACCTGTCGAACTTTCTCCAGATGGTCAGAAAAAGTATTTTTTTAATGTTGAATTTTTTGACTGTAAATGACTATTGGAAGTGAATTACCACTTTTGGAACTAAAATAAGTGTGTTTAGAGTCATTTTAATGCCTGAAATTGATTGAAATAGAAGCTTCTGAGTTGGAGAAAAAGTCTGTAAAAATGGCAATTTTGGTCACATTGAGACTTTAAAAAGTAGTTATTCAACATGAGGCACAATCAAAATGACATTTTCAATCAATTTTTCTACATTCCAAAAAATCAATTTTCTGATGAAAAACGATGACCACCTGTCAAACTTTCTCAAAATGGTCAAAAATGGTAATTCTTTAATGTTTAATTTTTTGACTGTAAATGACTATTGCATGTGAATTCGCACTTTTGGAACTAAAATAGGTCTGTTTAGAGTCATTTTAATGCCTGAAATTGGTCGAAATAGAAGCTTCTGAGTTGGAGAAAAAGTCTGTAAAAATGGCAATTTTGGTCACTTTGAGGCCTTAAAAAGTAGTTATTCAACATGAGGCACAATCCAAATGACATTTTGAATCAATTTTTCAACATTCAAAAAAATCAATTTTCTGATCAAAAAACGATGACCCGTGACCTGTCGAACTTTCTCCAGATGGTCAGAAAAAGTATTTTTTTAATGTTTAATTATTTGACTGTAAATGACTATTGCATGTGAATTCTCACTTTTGGAACGAAAATAAGTCTGTTTAGAGTCATTTTAATGCCTGAAATTGGTCGAAATAGAAGATTCTGAGTTGGAGAAAAAGTCTGTAAAAATAGCAATTTTGGTCACATTGAGACTTTAAAAAGTAGTTATTCAACATGAGGCACAATCCAAATGACATTTTCAATCAATTTTTCTACATTCCAAAAAATAATTTTTTTGATGAAAAACGATGACCCAACCTGTCAAACTTTCTCAAAATGGTCAAAAATGGTAATTTTTTAATGTTGAATTTTTTGACTGTAAATGACTATTGCATGTGAATTACCACTTTTGGAACTAAAATAAGTGTGTTTAGAGTCATTTTAATGACTGAAATTGGTCAAAACAGATGCTCTGAGTAGGAAAAAAAATCTGTAAAAATGTCAATTTTGGTCACATTGCGGCTTTAAAAAGAAGTTATTGAACATGAGGCACAATCCAAATGACATTTTGAATACATTTTTCTACAGTCCAAAAAATCAATTTTCTGTGAAAAATGATGAACCGTGACCCGTGGAACTTTCTCCAGATGGTCAGAAATGGTAATTTTTTTATGTTGATTTTTTTGACTGTAAATGACTATTGCATGTGAATTATCACTTTTGGAACTAAAGTAAGTGTGTTTAGAGTCATTTTAATGACTGAAATTGGTCAAAACAGAAGCTTCTGAGTAGAAGAAAAAGTCTGTAAAAATGGCAATTTTGGTCACATTGAGGCTTTAAAAATTAGTTATTCAACATGAGGCACAATCCAAATGACATTTTGAATCAATTTTTCTACAGTCCAAAAAATCAATTTTCTGATGAAAAACGATGACCTGTCGAACTTTCTCCAGATGGTCAGAAAAAGTATTTTTTTAATGTTTAATTTTTTTACTGTAAATGACTATTGCATGTGAATTCTCACTTTTGGAAATAAAATAAGTCTGTTTAGAGTCATTTTAATGCCTGAAATTGGTCGAAATAGAAGATTCTGAGTTGGAGAAAAAGTCTGTAAAAATTGCAATTTTGGTCACATTGAGACTTTAAAAAATAGTTATTCAACATGAGGCACAATCCAACTGACATTTTCAATCAATTTTTCTACATTCCGAAAAATCTATTTTCTGATGAAAAACGATGACCACCTGTCAAACGTTCTCAAAATGGTCAAAAATTGTAATTTTTTAATGTTTAATTTTTTGACTGTAAATGACTATTGCATGTGAATTCTCACTTTTGGAACTAAAATAAGTCTGTTTAGAGTCATTTTAATGCCTGAAATTGCTCGAAATAGAAGCTTCTGAGTTGGAGAAAAAGTCTGTAAAAACTGGCAATTTTGGTCACTTTGAGGCTTTAAAAAGTAGTCATTCAACATGAGGCCCAATCCAAATGACATTTTGAATCAATTTTTCAAAACAATCAATTTTCTGATCAAAAAACGATGACCCGTGACCTGTCGAACTTTCTCCAAATGGTCAGAAAAAGTATTTTTTTAATGTTTAATTTTTTGACTGTAAATGACTATTGCATGTGAATTCTCACTTTTGGAGCTAAAATAAGTCTGTTTAGAGTTATTTTAATGCCTGAAATTGGTCAAAACAGAAGCTTCTGAGTAGAAGAAAAAGTCTGTAAAAATGGCAATTTTGGTCACATTGAGGCCTTAAAAATTAGTTATTCAACATGAGGCACAATCCAAATGACATTTTCAATCAATTTTTCTACATTCCAAAAAATCAATTTTCTGATGAAAAACGATGACCCGTGACCTGTCAAACTTTCTCAAAATGGTCAAAAATGGTAATTTTTTAATGTTTAATTTTTTGACTGTAAGTGACTATCGCATGTGAATTCGCACTTTTGGAGCTAAAATAAGTCTGTTTAGAGTCATTTTAATGCCTGAAATTGGTCAAAATAGAAGCTTCTGAGTAGGAGAAAAAGTCTGTAAAAATGGCAATTTTGGTCACATTGAGGCTTTAAAAAGTAGTTATTCAACATGAGGCACAATCCAAATGACATTTTCAATCAATTTTTCAACATTCAAAAAAATCAATTTTCTTATGTAAAACGATGACCCGTGACCTGTCTAACTTTCTCCAGATGGTTAGAAATGGTAATTTCTTCATGCTGAATTTTTTTACTGTAAATGACTATTGCATGCGAATTACAACTTTTGGAACTAAAATAAGTGTGTTTAGAGTCATTTTAATGCCTGAAATTGGTCGAAATAGAAGCTTCTGAGTTGGAGAAAAAGTCTGTAAAAATGGCAATTTTGGTCACATTGAGACTTTAAAAAGTAGTTATTCAACATGAGGCACAATCCAAATGACATTTTGAATCAATTTTTCTACATTCCAAAAATCAATTTTCTGATGAAAAACAATGACTCGTGACCTGTCGGACTTTCTCCAGATGGTCAGAAATGGTAATTTTTAAAGGTTGAATTTTTTTACGGTAAATGACTATTGCATGTGAATTCTTACTTTGGGAACTAAAATAAGTCTGTTTAGAGTCATTTTAATGCCTGAAATTGGTCAAAATAGAAGCTTCTGAGTAGGAAAAAAAATCTGTAAAAATGTCAATTTTGGTCACATTGAGGCTTTAAAAAGAAGTTATTGAACATGAGGCACAATCCAAATGACATTTTGAATCAATTTTTCTACAGTCCAAAAAATCAATTTTCTGATGAAAAACGATGACCCGTGACCTGTCGAACTTTCTCCAGATGGTCAGAAAAAGTATTTTTTTAATGTTTGATTTTTTTACTGTAAATGACTATTGCATGTGAATTCTCACTTTTGGAAATAAAATAAGTCTGTTTAGAGTCATTTTAATGCCTGAAATTGGTCGAAATAGAAGATTCTGAGTTGGAGAAAAAGTATGTAAAAATTGCAATTTTGGTCACATTGAGACTTTAAAAAATAGTTATTCAACATGAGGCACAATCCAAATGACATTTTCAATCAATTTTTCTACATTCCGAAAAATCTATTTTCTGATGAAAAACGATGACCCGTGACCTGTCAAACGTTCTCAAAATGGTCAAAAATTATAATTTTTTAATGTTTAATTTTTTGACTGTAAATGACTATTGCATGTGAATTCTCACTTTTGGAACTAAAATAAGTCTGTTTAGAGTCATTTTAATGACTGAAATTGGTCGAAATAGAAGCTTCTGAGTTGGAGAAAAAGTCTGTAAAAATGGCAATTTTGGTCACTTTGAGGCTTTAAAAAGTAGTCATTCAACATGAGGCCCAATCCAAATGACATTTTGAATCAATTTTTCAAAACATTAAAAAAAATCAATTTTCTGATCAAAAAACGATGACCCGTGACCTGTCAAACTTTCTCAAAATGGTCAAAAATGGTAATTTTTTAAAGTTTAATTTTTTGACTGTAAGTGACTATTGCATGTGAATTCGCACTTTTGGAGCTAAAATAAGTCTGTTTAGAGTCATTTTAATGCCTGAAATTGGTCAAAATAGAAGCTTCTGAGTAGGAGAAAAAGTCTGTAAAAATGGCAATTTTGGTCACATTGAGGCTTTAAAAAGTAGTTATTCAACATGAGGCACAATCCAAATGACATTTTAAATCAATTTTTCTACATTCCAAAAAATCAATTTTCTGATGTAAAACGATGACCCGTGACCTGTCTAACTTTCTCCAGATGGTTAGAAATGGTAATTTCTTCATGCTGAATTTTTTTACTGTAAATGACTATTGCATGTGAATTACCACTTTTGGAACTAAAATAAGTGTGTTTAGAGTCATTTTAATGCCTGAAATTGGTCGAAATAGAAGCTTCTGAGTTGGAGAAAAAGTCTGTAAAAATGGCAATTTTGGTCACATTGAGACTTTAAAAAGTAGTTATTCAACATGAGGCACAATCCAAATGACATTTTGAATCAATTTTTCTACATTCCAAAAATCAATTTTCTGATGAAAAACAATGACTCGTGACCTGTCGGACTTTCTCCAGATGGTCAGAAATGGTAATTTTTAAAGGTTGAATTTTTTTACGGTAAATGACTATTGCATGTGAATTCTTACTTTTGGAACTAAAATAAGTCTGTTTAGAGTCATTTTAATGCCTGAAATTGGTCAAAATAGAAGCTTCTGAGTAGGAGAAAAAGTCTGTAAAAATGGCAATTTTGGTCACATTGAGGCTTTAAAAAGTAGTTATTCAACATGAGGCACAATCCAAATACCATTTTGAATCAATTTTTCAACATTCAAAAAAATCAATTTTCTGATCAGAAAAGGATGACCCGTGACCTGTCGAACTTTCTCCAGATGGTCAGAAAAAGTATTTTTTTAATGTTGAATTTTTTGACTGTAAATGACTATTGCAAGTGAATTACCACTTTTGGAACTAAAATAAGTGTGTTTAGAGTCATTTTAATGCCTGAAATTGATCGAAATAGAAGCTTCTGAGTTGGAGAAAAAGTCTGTAAAAATGGCAATTTTGGTCACATTGTGACTTTAAAAAGTAGTTATTCAACATGAGGCACAATCAAAATGACATTTTCAATCAATTTTTCTACATTCCAAAAAATCAATTTTCTGATGAAAAACGATGACCACCTGTCAAACTTTCTCAAAATGGTCAAAAATGGTAATTCTTTAATGTTTAATTTTTTGACTGTAAATGACTATTGCATGTGAATTCGCACTTTTGGAACTAAAATAGGTCTGTTTAGAGTCATTTAAATGCCTGAAATTGGTCGAAATAGAAGCTTCTGAGTAGAAGAAAAAGTCTGTAAAAATGGCAATTTTGGTCACATTGAGGCCTTAAAAAGTAGGTATTCAACATGAGGCACAATCCAAATGACATTTTGAATCAATTTTTCAACATTCAAAAAAATCAATTTTCTGATCAAAAAACGATGACCCGTGACCTGTCGAACTTTCTCCAGATGGTCAGAAAAAGTATTTTTTTAATGTTTAATTTTTTGACTGTAAATGACTATTGCATGTGAATTCTCACTTTTGGAACGAAAATAAGTCTGTTTAGAGTCATTTTAATGCCTGAAATTGGTCGAAATAGAAGATTCTGAGTTGGAGAAAAAGTCTGTAAAAATTGCAATTTTGGTCACATTGAGACTTTAAAAAATAGTTATTCAACATGAGGCACAATCCAAATGACATTTTGAATCAATTTTTCTACAGTCCAAAAAATCAATTTTCTGATGAAAAACGATGACCCGTGACCTGTCAAACGTTCTCAAAATGGTCAAAAATTGTAATTTATTAATGTTTAATTTTTTGACTGTAAATGACTATTGCATGTGAATTCTCACTTTTGGAACTAAAATAAGTCTGTTTAGAGTCATTTTAATGCCTGAAATTGGTAGAAATAGAAGCTTCTGAGTTGGAGAAAAAGTCTGTAAAAATGGCAATTTTGGTCACTTTGAGGCTTTAAAAAGTAGTCATTCAACATGAGGCCCAATCCAAATGACATTTTGAATCAATTTTTCAAAACATTCAAAAAAATCAATTTTCTGATCAAAAAACGATGAACCGTGACCTGTCGAACTTTCTCCAGATGGTCAGAAAAAGTATTTTTTTAATGTTTCATTTTTTGACTGTAAATGACTATTGCATGTGAATTCTCACTTTTGGAGCTAAAATAAGTCTGTTTAGAGTCATTTTAATGCCTGAAATTGGTCAAAACAGAAGCTTCTGAGTAGAAGAAAAAGTCTGTAAAAATGGCAATTTTGGTCACATTGAGGCCTTAAAAATTAGTTATTCAACATGAGGCACAATCCAAATGACATTTTCAATCAATTTTTCTACATTCCAAAAAATCAATTTTCTGATGTAAAACGATGACCCGTGACCTGTCAAACTTTCTCAAAATGGTCAAAAATGGTAATTTTTTAATGTTTAATTTTTTGACTGTAAGTGACTATTGCATGTGAATTCGCACTTTTGGAGCTAAAATAAGTCTGTTTAGAGTCATTTTAATGCCTGAAATTGGTCAAAATAGAAGCTTCTGAGTAGGAGAAAAAGTCTGTAAAAATGGCAATTTTGGTCACATTGAGGCTTTAAAAAGTAGTTATTCAACATGAGGCACAATCCAAATGACATTTTAAATCAATTTTTCTACATTCCAAAAAATCAATTTTCTGATGTAAAACGATGACCCGTGACCTGTCTAACTTTCTCCAGATGGTTAGAAATGGTAATTTCTTCATGCTGAATTTTTTTACTGTAAATGACTATTGCATGTGAATTACCACTTTTGGAACTAAAATAAGTGTGTTTAGAGTCATTTTAATGCCTGAAATTGGTCGAAATAGAAGCTTCTGAGTTGGAGAAAAAGTCTGTAAAAATGGCAATTTTGGTCACATTGAGACTTTAAAAAGTAGTTATTCAACATGAGGCACAATCCAAATGACATTTTGAATCAATTTTTCTACATTCCAAAAATCAATTTTCTGATGAAAAACAATGACTCGTGACCTGTCGGACTTTCTCCAGATGGTCAGAAATGGTAATTTTTAAAGGTTGAATTTTTGTACGGTAAATGACTATTGCATGTGAATTCTTACTTTGGGAACTAAAATAAGTCTGTTTAGAGTCATTTTAATGCCTGAAATTGGTCAAAATAAAAGCTTCTGAGTAGGAAAAAAAATCTGTAAAAATGTCAATTTTGGTCACATTGAGGCTTTAAAAAGAAGTTATTGAACATGAGGCACAATCCAAATGACATTTTGAATACATTTTTCTACAGTCCAAAAAATCAATTTTCTGTGAAAAATGATGAACCGTGACCCGTGGAACTTTCTCCAGATGGTCAGAAATGGTAATTTTTTTATGTTGATTTTTTTGACTGTAAATGACTATTGCATGTGAATTATCACTTTTGGAACTAAAGTAAGTGTGTTTAGAGTCATTTTAATGACTGAAATTGGTCAAAACAGAAGCTTCTGAGTAGAAGAAAAAGTCTGTAAAAATGGCAATTTTGGTCACATTGAGGCTTTAAAAATTAGTTATTCAACATGAGGCACAATCCAAATGACATTTTGAATCAATTTTTCAACATTCAAAAAAATCAATTTTCTGATCAAAAAACGATGACCCGTGACCTGTCGAACTTTCTCCAGATGGTCAGAAAAAGTATTTTTTTAATGTTTAATTTTTTGACTGTAAATGACTATTGCATGTGAATTCTCACTTTTGGAACAAAAATAAGTCTGTTTAGAGTCATTTTAATGCCTGAAATTGGTCGAAATAGAAGATTCTGAGTTGGAGAAAAAGTCTGTAAAAATTGCAATTTTGGTCACATTGAGACTTTAAAAAATAGTTATTCAACATGAGGCACAATCCAAATGACATTTTGAATCAATTTTTCTACAGTCCAAAAAATCAATTTTCTGATGAAAAACGATGACCCGTGACCTGTCAAACGTTCTCAAAATGGTCAAAAATTGTAATTTATTAATGTTTAATTTTTTGACTGTAAATGACTATTGCATGTGAATTCTCACTTTTGGAACTAAAATAAGTCTCTTTAGAGTCATTTTAATGCCTGAAATTGGTAGAAATAGAAGCTTCTGAGTTGGAGAAAAAGTCTGTAAAAATGGCAATTTTGGTCACTTTGAGGCTTTAAAAAGTAGTCATTCAACATGAGGCCCAATCCAAATGACATTTTGAATCAATTTTTCAAAACATTCAAAAAAATCAATTTTCTGATCAAAAAACGATGAACCGTGACCTGTCGAACTTTCTCCAGATGGTCAGAAAAAGTATTTTTTTAATGTTTCATTTTTTGACTGTAAATGACTATTGCATGTGAATTCTCACTTTTGGAGCTAAAATAAGTCTGTTTAGAGTCATTTTAATGCCTGAAATTGGTCAAAACAGAAGCTTCTGAGTAGAAGAAAAAGTCTGTAAAAATGGCAATTTTGGTCACATTGAGGCCTTAAAAATTAGTTATTCAACATGAGGCACAATCCAAATGACATTTTCAATCAATTTTTCTACATTCCAAAAAATCAATTTTCTGATGTAAAACGATGACCCGTGACCTGTCAAACTTTCTCAAAATGGTCAAAAATGGTAATTTTTTAATGTTTAATTTTTTGACTGTAAGTGACTATTGCATGTGAATTCGCACTTTTGGAGCTAAAATAAGTCTGTTTAGAGTCATTTTAATGCCTGAAATTGGTCAAAATAGAAGCTTCTGAGTAGGAGAAAAAGTCTGTAAAAATGGCAATTTTGGTCACATTGAGGCTTTAAAAAGTAGTTATTCAACATGAGGCACAATCCAAATGACATTTTAAATCAATTTTTCTACATTCCAAAAAATCAATTTTCTGATGTAAAACGATGACCCGTGACCTGTCTAACTTTCTCCAGATGGTTAGAAATGGTAATTTCTTCATGCTGAATTTTTTTACTGTAAATGACTATTGCATGTGAATTACCACTTTTGGAACTAAAATAAGTGTGTTTAGAGTCATTTTAATGCCTGAAATTGGTCGAAATAGAAGCTTCTGAGTTGGAGAAAAAGTCTGTAAAAATGGCAATTTTGGTCACATTGAGACTTTAAAAAGTAGTTATTCAACATGAGGCACAATCCAAATGACATTTTGAATCAATTTTTCTACATTCCAAAAATCAATTTTCTGATGAAAAACAATGACTCGTGACCTGTCGGACTTTCTCCAGATGGTCAGAAATGGTAATTTTTAAAGGTTGAATTTTTTTATGGTAAATGACTATTGCATGTGAATTCTTACTTTGGGAACTAAAATAAGTCTGTTTAGAGTCATTTTAATGCCTGAAATTGGTCAAAATAGAAGCTTCTGAGTAGGAAAAAAAATCTGTAAAAATGTCAATTTTGGTCACATTGAGGCTTTAAAAAGAAGATATTGAACATGAGGCACAATCCAAATGACATTTTGAATACATTTTTCTACAGTCCAAAAAATCAATTTTCTGTGAAAAATGATGAACCGTGACCCGTGGAACTTTCTCCAGATGGTCAGAAATGGTAATTTTTTTATGTTGATTTTTTTGACTGTAAATGACTATTGCATGTGAATTATCACTTTTGGAACTAAAGTAAGTGTGTTTAGAGTCATTTTAATGACTGAAATTGGTCAAAACAGAAGCTTCTGAGTAGAAGAAAAAGTCTGTAAAAATGGCAATTTTGGTCACATTGAGGCTTTAAAAATTAGTTATTCAACATGAGGCACAATCCAAATGACATTTTGAATCAATTTTTCTACAGTCCAAAAAATCAATTTTCTGATGAAAAACGATGACCCGTGACCTGTCGAACTTTCTCCAGATGGTCAGAAAAAGTATTTTTTTAATGTTTGATTTTTTTACTGTAAATGACTATTGCATGTGAATTCTCACTTTTGGAAATAAAATAAGTCTGTTTAGAGTCATTTTAATGCCTGAAATTGGTCGAAATAGAAGATTCTGAGTTGGAGAAAAAGTCTGTAAAAATTGCAATTTTGGTCACATTGAGACTTTAAAAAATAGTTATTCAACATGAGGCACAATCCAAATGACATTTTCAATCAATTTTTCTACATTCCGAAAAATCTATTTTCTGATGAAAAACGATGACCCGTGACCTGTCAAACGTTCTCAAAATGGTCAAAAATTATAATTTTTTAATGTTTAATTTTTTGACTGTAAATGACTATTGCATGTGAATTCTCACTTTTGGAACTAAAATAAGTCTGTTTAGAGTCATTTTAATGACTGAAATTGGTCGAAATAGAAGCTTCTGAGTTGGAGAAAAAGTCTGTAAAAATGGCAATTTTGGTCACTTTGAGGCTTTAAAAAGTAGTCATTCAACATGAGGCCCAATCCAAATGACATTTTGAATCAATTTTTCAAAACATTCAAAAAAATCAATTTTCTGATCAAAAAACGATGACCCGTGACCTGTCAAACTTTCTCAAAATGGTCAAAAATGGTAATTTTTTAATGTTTAATTTTTTGACTGTAAGTGACTATTGCATGTGAATTCGCACTTTTGGAGCTAAAATAAGTCTGTTTAGAGTCATTTTAATGCCTGAAATTGGTCAAAATAGAAGCTTCTGAGTAGGAGAAAAAGTCTGTAAAAATGGCAATTTTGGTCACATTGAGGCTTTAAAAAGTAGTTATTCAACATGAGGCACAATCCAAATGACATTTTAAATCAATTTTTCTACATTCCAAAAAATCAATTTTCTGATGTAAAACGATGACCCGTGACCTGTCTAACTTTCTCCAGATGGTTAGAAATGGTAATTTCTTCATGCTGAATTTTTTTACTGTAAATGACTATTGCATGTGAATTACCACTTTTGGAACTAAAATAAGTGTGTTTAGAGTCATTTTAATGCCTGAAATTGGTCGAAATAGAAGCTTCTGAGTTGGAGAAAAAGTCTGTAAAAATGGCAATTTTGGTCACATTGAGACTTTAAAAAGTAGTTATTCAACATGAGGCACAATCCAAATGACATTTTGAATCAATTTTTCTACATTCCAAAAATCAATTTTCTGATGAAAAACAATGACTCGTGACCTGTCGGACTTTCTCCAGATGGTCAGAAATGGTAATTTTTAAAGGTTGAATTTTTTTACGGTAAATGACTATTGCATGTGAATTCTTACTTTTGGAACTAAAATAAGTCTGTTTAGAGTCATTTTAATGCCTGAAATTGGTCAAAATAGAAGCTTCTGAGTAGGAGAAAAAGTCTGTAAAAATGGCAATTTTGGTCACATTGAGGCTTTAAAAAGTAGTTATTCAACATGAGGCACAATCCAAATAACATTTTGAATCAATTTTTCAACATTCAAAAAAATCAATTTTCTGATCAGAAAAGGATGACCCGTGACCTGTCGAACTTTCTCCAGATGGTCAGAAAAAGTATTTTTTTAATGTTGAATTTTTTGACTGTAAATGACTATTGCAAGTGAATTACCACTTTTGGAACTAAAATAAGTGTGTTTAGAGTCATTTTAATGCCTGAAATTGATCGAAATAGAAGCTTCTGAGTTGGAGAAAAAGTCTGTAAAAATGGCAATTTTGGTCACATTGTGACTTTAAAAAGTAGTTATTCAACATGAGGCACAATCAAAATGACATTTTCAATCAATTTTTCTACATTCCAAAAAATCAATTTTCTGATGAAAAACGATGACCACCTGTCAAACTTTCTCAAAATGGTCAAAAATGGTAATTCTTTAATGTTTAATTTTTTGACTGTAAATGACTATTGCATGTGAATTCGCACTTTTGGAACTAAAATAGGTCTGTTTAGAGTCATTTTAATGCCTGAAATTGGTCGAAATAGAAGCTTCTGAGTAGAAGAAAAAGTCTGTAAAAATGGCAATTTTGGTCACATTGAGGCCTTAAAAAGTAGGTATTCAACATGAGGCACAATCCAAATGACATTTTGAATCAATTTTTCAACATTCAAAAAAATCATTTTTCTGATCAAAAAACGATGACCCGTGACCTGTCGAACTTTCTCCAGATGGTCAGAAAAAGTATTTTTTTAATGTTTAATTTTTTGACTGTAAATGACTATTGCATGTGAATTCTCACTTTTGGAACGAAAATAAGTCTGTTTAGAGTCATTTTAATGCCTGAAATTGGTCGAAATAGAAGATTCTGAGTTGGAGAAAAAGTCTGTAAAAATTGCAATTTTGGTCACATTGAGACTTTAAAAAATAGTTATTCAACATGAGGCACAATCCAAATGACATTTTGAATCAATTTTTCTACAGTCCAAAAAATCAATTTTCTGATGAAAAACGATGACCCGTGACCTGTCAAACGTTCTCAAAATGGTCAAAAATTGTAATTTATTAATGTTTAATTTTTTGACTGTAAATGACTATTGAATGTGAATTCTCACTTTTGGAACTAAAATAAGTCTGTTTAGAGTCATTTTAATGCCTGAAATTGGTAGAAATAGAAGCTTCTGAGTTGGAGAAAAAGTCTGTAAAAATGGCAATTTTGGTCACTTTGAGGCTTTAAAAAGTAGTCATTCAACATGAGGCCCAATCCAAATGACATTTTGAATCAATTTTTCAAAACATTCAAAAAAATCAATTTTCTGATCAAAAAACGATGAACCGTGACCTGTCGAACTTTCTCCAGATGGTCAGAAAAAGTATTTTTTTAATGTTTCATTTTTTGACTGTAAATGACTATTGCATGTGAATTCTCACTTTTGGAGCTAAAATAAGTCTGTTTAGAGTCATTTTAATGCCTGAAATTGGTCAAAACAGAAGCTTCTGAGTAGAAGAAAAAGTCTGTAAAAATGGCAATTTTGGTCACATTGAGGCCTTAAAAATTAGTTATTCAACATGAGGCACAATCCAAATGACATTTTCAATCAATTTTTCTACATTCCAAAAAATCAATTTTCTGATGTAAAACGATGACCCGTGACCTGTCAAACTTTCTCAAAATGGTCAAAAATGGTAATTTTTTAATGTTTAATTTTTTGACTGTAAGTGACTATTGCATGTGAATTCGCACTTTTGGAGCTAAAATAAGTCTGTTTAGAGTCATTTTAATGCCTGAAATTGGTCGAAATAGAAGCTTCTGAGTTGGAGAAAAAGTCTGTAAAAATGGCACTTTTGGTCACATTGAGACTTTAAAAAGTAGTTATTCAACATGAGGCACAATCCAAATGACATTTTCAATCAATTTTTCTACATTCCAAAAAATCAATTTTCTGTGAAAAATGATGAACCGTGACCCGTGGAACTTTCTCCAGATGGTCAGAAATGGTAATTTTTTTATGTTGATTTTTTTGACTGTAAATGACTATTGCATGTGAATTATCACTTTTGGAACTAAAGTAAGTGTGTTTAGAGTCATTTTAATGACTGAAATTGGTCAAAACAGAAGCTTCTGAGTAGAAGAAAAAGTCTGTAAAAATGGCAATTTTGGTCACATTGAGGCTTTAAAAATTAGTTATTCAACATGAGGCACAATCCAAATGACATTTTGAATCAATTTTTCTACAGTCCAAAAAATCAATTTTCTGATGAAAAACGATGACCCGTGACCTGTCGAACTTTCTCCAGATGGTCAGAAAAAGTATTTTTTAATGTTTAATTTTTTTACAGTAAATGACTATTGCATGTGAATTCTCACTTTTGGAAATAAAATAAGTCTGTTTAGAGTCATTTTAATGCCTGAAATTGGTCGAAATAGAAGATTCTGAGTTGGAGAAAAAGTCTGTAAAAATTGCAATTTTGGTCACATTGAGACTTTAAAAAATAGTTATTCAACATGAGGCACAATCCAAATGACATTTTGAATCAATTTTTCTACAGTCCAAAAAATCAATTTTCTGATGAAAAACGATGACCCGTGACCTGTCAAACGTTCTCAAAATGGTCAAAAATTGTAATTTATTAATGTTTAATTTTTTGACTGTAAATGACTATTGCATGTGAATTACCACTTTTGGAACTAAAATAAGTGTGTTTAGAGTCATTTTAAGGCCTGAAATTGATCGAAATAGAAGCTTCTGAGTTGGAGAAAAAGTCTGTAAAAATGGCAATTTTGGTCACATTGAGACTTTAAAAAGTAGTTATTCAACATGAGGCACAATCAAAATGACACTTTCAATCAATTTTTCTACATTCCAAAAAATCAATTTTCTGATGAAAAACGATGACCACCTGTCAAACTTTCTCAAAATGGTCAAAAATGGTAATTCTTTAATGTTTAATTTTTTGACTGTAAATGACTATTGCATGTGAATTCGCACTTTTGGACCTAAAATAGGTCTGTTTAGAGTCATTTTAATGCCTGAAATTGGTCGAAATAGAAGCTTCTGAGTTGGAGAAAAAGTCTGTAAAAATGGCAATTTTGGTCACTTTGAGGCTTTAAAAAGTAGTCATTCAACATGAGGCCCAATCCAAATGACATTTCGAATCAATTTTTCAAAACATTAAAAAAAATCAATTTTCTGATCAAAAAACGATGACCCGTGACCTGTCGAACTTTCTCCAAATGGTCAGAAAAAGTATTTTTTTAATGTTTAATTTTTTGACTGTAAATGACTATTGCATGTGAATTCTCATTTTTGGAACGAAAATAAGTCTGTTTAGAGTCATTTTAATGCCTGAAATTGGTCGAAATAGAAGATTCTGAGTTGGAGAAAAAGTCTGTAAAAATTGCAATTTTGGTCACATTGAGACTTTAAAAAATAGTTATTCAACATGAGGCACAATCCAAATGACATTTTGAATCAATTTTTCTACAGTCCAAAAAATCAATTTTCTGATGAAAAACGATGACCCGTGACCTGTCAAACGTTCTCAAAATGGTCAAAAATTGTAATTTATTAATGTTTAATTTTTTGACTGTAAATGACTATTGCATGTGAATTCTCACTTTTGGAACTAAAATAAGTCTGTTTAGAGTCATTTTAATGCCTGAAATTGGTAGAAATAGAAGCTTCTGAGTTGGAGAAAAAGTCTGTAAAAATGGCAATTTTGGTCACTTTGAGGCTTTAAAAAGTAGTCATTCAACATGAGGCCCAATCCAAATGACATTTTGAATCAATTTTTCAAAACATTCAAAAAAATCAATTTTCTGATCAAAAAACGATGAACCGTGACCTGTCGAACTTTCTCCAGATGGTCAGAAAAAGTATTTTTTTAATGTTTCATTTTTTGACTGTAAATGACTATTGCATGTGAATTCTCACTTTTGGAGCTAAAATAAGTCTGTTTAGAGTCATTTTAATGCCTGAAATTGGTCAAAACAGAAGCTTCTGAGTAGAAGAAAAAGTCTGTAAAAATGGCAATTTTGGTCACATTGAGGCCTTAAAAATTAGTTATTCAACATGAGGCACAATCCAAATGACATTTTCAATCAATTTTTCTACATTCCAAAAAATCAATTTTCTGATGTAAAACGATGACCCGTGACCTGTCAAACTTTCTCAAAATGGTCAAAAATGGTAATTTTTTAATGTTTAATTTTTTGACTGTAAGTGACTATTGCATGTGAATTCGCACTTTTGGAGCTAAAATAAGTCTGTTTAGAGTCATTTTAATGCCTGAAATTGGTCAAAATAGAAGCTTCTGAGTAGGAGAAAAAGTCTGTAAAAATGGCAATTTTGGTCACATTGAGGCTTTAAAAAGTAGTTATTCAACATGAGGCACAATCCAAATGACATTTTAAATCAATTTTTCTACATTCCAAAAAATCAATTTTCTGATGTAAAACGATGACCCGTGACCTGTCTAACTTTCTCCAGATGGTTAGAAATGGTAATTTCTTCATGCTGAATTTTTTTACTGTAAATGACTATTGCATGTGAATTACCACTTTTGGAACTAAAATAAGTGTGTTTAGAGTCATTTTAATGCCTGAAATTGGTCGAAATAGAAGCTTCTGAGTTGGAGAAAAAGTCTGTAAAAATGGCAATTTTGGTCACATTGAGACTTTAAAAAGTAGTTATTCAACATGAGGCACAATCCAAATGACATTTTCAATCAATTTTTCTACATTCCAAAAAATCAATTTTCTGTGAAAAATGATGAACCGTGACCCGTGGAACTTTCTCCAGATGGTCAGAAATGGTAATTTTTTTATGTTGATTTTTTTGACTGTAAATGACTATTGCATGTGAATTATCACTTTTGGAACTAAAGTAAGTGTGTTTAGAGTCATTTTAATGACTGAAATTGGTCAAAACAGAAGCTTCTGAGTAGAAGAAAAAGTCTGTAAAAATGGCAATTTTGGTCACATTGAGGCTTTAAAAATTAGTTATTCAACATGAGGCACAATCCAAATGACATTTTGAATCAATTTTTCTACAGTCCAAAAAATCAATTTTCTGATGAAAAACGATGACCCGTGACCTGTCGAACTTTCTCCAGATGGTCAGAAAAAGTATTTTTTAATGTTTAATTTTTTTACAGTAAATGACTATTGCATGTGAATTCTCACTTTTGGAAATAAAATAAGTCTGTTTAGAGTCATTTTAATGCCTGAAATTGGTCGAAATAGAAGATTCTGAGTTGGAGAAAAAGTCTGTAAAAATTGCAATTTTGGTCACATTGAGACTTTAAAAAATAGTTATTCAACATGAGGCACAATCCAAATGACATTTTGAATCAATTTTTCTACAGTCCAAAAAATCAATTTTCTGATGAAAAACGATGACCCGTGACCTGTCAAACGTTCTCAAAATGGTCAAAAATTGTAATTGATTAATGTTTAATTTTTTGACTGTAAATGACTATTGCATGTGAATTACCACTTTTGGAACTAAAATAAGTGTGTTTAGAGTCATTTTAATGCCTGAAATTGATCGAAATAGAAGCTTCTGAGTTGGAGAAAAAGTCTGTAAAAATGGCAATTTTGGTCACATTGAGACTTTAAAAAGTAGTTATTCAACATGAGGCACAATCAAAATGACACTTTCAATCAATTTTTCTACATTCCAAAAAATCAATTTTCTGATGAAAAACGATGACCACCTGTCAAACTTTCTCAAAATGGTCAAAAATGGTAATTCTTTAATGTTTAATTTTTTGACTGTAAATGACTATTGCATGTGAATTCGCACTTTTGGACCTAAAATAGGTCTGTTTAGAGTCATTTTAATGCCTGAAATTGGTCGAAATAGAAGCTTCTGAGTTGGAGAAAAAGTCTGTAAAAATGGCAATTTTGGTCACTTTGAGGCTTTAAAAAGTAGTCATTCAACATGAGGCCCAATCCAAATGACATTTCGAATCAATTTTTCAAAACATTAAAAAAAATCAATTTTCTGATCAAAAAACGATGACCCGTGACCTGTCGAACTTTCTCCAAATGGTCAGAAAAAGTATTTTTTTAATGTTTAATTTTTTGACTGTAAATGGCTATTGCATGTGAATTCTCACTTTTGGAGCTAAAATAAGTCTGTTTAGAGTCATTTTAATGCCTGAAATTGGTGAAAACAGAAGCTTCTGAGTAGAAGAAAAAGTCTGTAAAAATGGCAATTTTGGTCACTTTGAGGCTTTAAAAAGTAGTCATTCAACATGAGGCCCAATCCAAATGACATTTCGAATCAATTTTTCAAAACATTAAAAAAAATCAATTTTCTGATCAAAAAACGATGACCCGTGACCTGTCGAACTTTCTCCAAATGGTCAGAAAAAGTATTTTTTTAATGTTTAATTTTTTGACTGTAAATGACTATTGCATGTGAATTCGCACTTTTGGACCTAAAATAGGTCTGTTTAGAGTCATTTTAATGCCTGAAATTGGTCGAAATAGAAGCTTCTGAGTTGGAGAAAAAGTCTGTAAAAATGGCAATTTTGGTCACATTGAGACTTTAAAAAGTAGTTATTCAACATGAGGCACAATCCAAATGACATTTTCAATCAATTTTTCTACATTCCAAAAAATCAATTTTCTGTGAAAAATGATGAACCGTGACCCGTGGAACTTTCTCCAGATGGTCAGAAATGGTAATTTTTTTATGTTGATTTTTTTGACTGTAAATGACTATTGCATGTGAATTATCACTTTTGGAACTAAAGTAAGTGTGTTTAGAGTCATTTTAATGACTGAAATTGGTCAAAACAGAAGCTTCTGAGTAGAAGAAAAAGTCTGTAAAAATGGCAATTTTGGTCACATTGAGGCTTTAAAAATTAGTTATTCAACATGAGGCACAATCCAAATGACATTTTGAATCAATTTTTCTACAGTCCAAAAAATCAATTTTCTGATGAAAAACGATGACCCGTGACCTGTCGAACTTTCTCCAAATGGTCAGAAAAAGTATTTTTTTAATGTTTAATTTTTTGACTGTAAATGACTATTGCATGTGAATTCTCATTTTTGGAACGAAAATAAGTCTGTTTAGAGTCATTTTAATGCCTGAAATTGGTCGAAATAGAAGATTCTGAGTTGGAGAAAAAGTCTGTAAAAATTGCAATTTTGGTCACATTGAGACTTTAAAAAATAGTTATTCAACATGAGGCACAATCCAAATGACATTTTGAATCAATTTTTCTACAGTCCAAAAAATCAATTTTCTGATGAAAAACGATGACCCGTGACCTGTCAAACGTTCTCAAAATGGTCAAAAATTGTAATTTATTAATGTTTAATTTTTTGACTGTAAATGACTATTGCATGTGAATTCTCACTTTTGGAACTAAAATAAGTCTGTTTAGAGTCATTTTAATGCCTGAAATTGGTAGAAATAGAAGCTTCTGAGTTGGAGAAAAAGTCTGTAAAAATGGCAATTTTGGTCACTTTGAGGCTTTAAAAAGTAGTCATTCAACATGAGGCCCAATCCAAATGACATTTTGAATCAATTTTTCAAAACATTCAAAAAAATCAATTTTCTGATCAAAAAACGATGAACCGTGACCTGTCGAACTTTCTCCAGATGGTCAGAAAAAGTATTTTTTTAATGTTTCATTTTTTGACTGTAAATGACTATTGCATGTGAATTCTCACTTTTGGAGCTAAAATAAGTCTGTTTAGAGTCATTTTAATGCCTGAAATTGGTCAAAACAGAAGCTTCTGAGTAGAAGAAAAAGTCTGTAAAAATGGCAATTTTGGTCACATTGAGGCCTTAAAAATTAGTTATTCAACATGAGGCACAATCCAAATGACATTTTCAATCAATTTTTCTACATTCCAAAAAATCAATTTTCTGATGTAAAACGATGACCCGTGACCTGTCAAACTTTCTCAAAATGGTCAAAAATGGTAATTTTTTAATGTTTAATTTTTTGACTGTAAGTGACTATTGCATGTGAATTCGCACTTTTGGAGCTAAAATAAGTCTGTTTAGAGTCATTTTAATGCCTGAAATTGGTCAAAATAGAAGCTTCTGAGTAGGAGAAAAAGTCTGTAAAAATGGCAATTTTGGTCACATTGAGGCTTTAAAAAGTAGTTATTCAACATGAGGCACAATCCAAATGACATTTTAAATCAATTTTTCTACATTCCAAAAAATCAATTTTCTGATGTAAAACGATGACCCGTGACCTGTCTAACTTTCTCCAGATGGTTAGAAATGGTAATTTCTTCATGCTGAATTTTTTTACTGTAAATGACTATTGCATGTGAATTACCACTTTTGGAACTAAAATAAGTGTGTTTAGAGTCATTTTAATGCCTGAAATTGGTCGAAATAGAAGCTTCTGAGTTGGAGAAAAAGTCTGTAAAAATGGCAATTTTGGTCACATTGAGACTTTAAAAAGTAGTTATTCAACATGAGGCACAATCCAAATGACATTTTCAATCAATTTTTCTACATTCCAAAAAATCAATTTTCTGTGAAAAATGATGAACCGTGACCCGTGGAACTTTCTCCAGATGGTCAGAAATGGTAATTTTTTTATGTTGATTTTTTTGACTGTAAATGACTATTGCATGTGAATTATCACTTTTGGAACTAAAGTAAGTGTGTTTAGAGTCATTTTAATGACTGAAATTGGTCAAAACAGAAGCTTCTGAGTAGAAGAAAAAGTCTGTAAAAATGGCAATTTTGGTCACATTGAGGCTTTAAAAATTAGTTATTCAACATGAGGCACAATCCAAATGACATTTTGAATCAATTTTTCTACAGTCCAAAAAATCAATTTTCTGATGAAAAACGATGACCCGTGACCTGTCGAACTTTCTCCAGATGGTCAGAAAAAGTATTTTTTAATGTTTAATTTTTTTACAGTAAATGACTATTGCATGTGAATTCTCACTTTTGGAAATAAAATAAGTCTGTTTAGAGTCATTTTAATGCCTGAAATTGGTCGAAATAGAAGATTCTGAGTTGGAGAAAAAGTCTGTAAAAATTGCAATTTTGGTCACATTGAGACTTTAAAAAATAGTTATTCAACATGAGGCACAATCCAAATGACATTTTGAATCAATTTTTCTACAGTCCAAAAAATCAATTTTCTGATGAAAAACGATGACCCGTGACCTGTCAAACGTTCTCAAAATGGTCAAAAATTGTAATTGATTAATGTTTAATTTTTTGACTGTAAATGACTATTGCATGTGAATTACCACTTTTGGAACTAAAATAAGTGTGTTTAGAGTCATTTTAATGCCTGAAATTGATCGAAATAGAAGCTTCTGAGTTGGAGAAAAAGTCTGTAAAAATGGCAATTTTGGTCACATTGAGACTTTAAAAAGTAGTTATTCAACATGAGGCACAATCAAAATGACACTTTCAATCAATTTTTCTACATTCCAAAAAATCAATTTTCTGATGAAAAACGATGACCACCTGTCAAACTTTCTCAAAATGGTCAAAAATGGTAATTCTTTAATGTTTAATTTTTTGACTGTAAATGACTATTGCATGTGAATTCGCACTTTTGGACCTAAAATAGGTCTGTTTAGAGTCATTTTAATGCCTGAAATTGGTCGAAATAGAAGCTTCTGAGTTGGAGAAAAAGTCTGTAAAAATGGCAATTTTGGTCACTTTGAGGCTTTAAAAAGTAGTCATTCAACATGAGGCCCAATCCAAATGACATTTCGAATCAATTTTTCAAAACATTAAAAAAAATCAATTTTCTGATCAAAAAACGATGACCCGTGACCTGTCGAACTTTCTCCAAATGGTCAGAAAAAGTATTTTTTTAATGTTTAATTTTTTGACTGTAAATGGCTATTGCATGTGAATTCTCACTTTTGGAGCTAAAATAAGTCTGTTTAGAGTCATTTTAATGCCTGAAATTGGTGAAAACAGAAGCTTCTGAGTAGAAGAAAAAGTCTGTAAAAATGGCAATTTTGGTCACATTGAGGCCTTAAAAATTAGTTATTCAACATGAGGCACAATCCAAATGACATTTTCAATCAATTTTTCTACATTCCAAAAAATCAATTTTCTGATGAAAAACGATGACCCGTGACCTGTCAAACTTTCTCAAAATGGTCAAAAATGGTAATTTTTTAATGTTTAATTTTTTGACTGTAAGTGACTATTGCATGTGAATTCGCACTTTTGGAGCTAAAATAAGTCTGTTTAGAGTCATTTTAATGCCTGAAATTGGTCAAAATAGAAGCTTCTGAGTAGGAGAAAAAGTCTGTAAAAATGGCAATTTTGGTCACATTGAGGCTTTAAAAAGTAGTTATTCAACATGAGGCACAATCCAAATGACATTTTCAATCAATTTTTCAACATTCAAAAAAATCAATTTTCTGATGTAAAACGATGACCCGTGACCTGTCTAACTTTCTCCAGATGGTTAGAAATGGTAATTTCTTCATGCTGAATTTTTTTACTGTAAATGACTATTGCATGTGAATTACCACTTTTGGAACTAAAATAAGTCTGTTTAGAGTCCTTTTAATGCCTGAAATTGGTCGAAATAGAAGCTTCTGAGTTGGAGAAAAAGTCTGTAAAAATGGCAATTTTGGTCACATTGAGACTTTAAAAAGTAGTTATTCAACATGAGGCACAATCAAAATGACACTTTCAATCAATTTTTCTACATTCCAAAAAATCAATTTTCTGATGAAAAACGATGACCACCTGTCAAACTTTCTCAAAATGGTCAAAAATGGTAATTCTTTAATGTTTAATTTTTTGACTGTAAATGACTATTGCATGTGAATTCGCACTTTTGGAGCTAAAATAAGTCTGTTTAGAGTCATTTTAATGCCTGAAATTGGTCGAAATAGAAGCTTTTGAGTAGAAGAAAAAGTCTGTAAAAATGGCAATTTTGGTCACATTGAGGCCTTAAAAAGTAGGTATTCAACATGAGGCACAATCCAAATGACATTTTGAATCAATTTTTCAACATTCAAAAAAATCATTTTTCTGATCAAAAAACGATGACCCGTGACCTGTCGAACTTTCTCCAGATGGTCAGAAAAAGTATTTTTTTAATGTTTAATTTTTTGACTGTAAATGACTATTGCATGTGAATTCTCACTTTTGGAACGAAAATAAGTCTGTTTAGAGTCATTTTAATGCCTGAAATTGGTCGAAATAGAAGATTCTGAGTTGGAGAAAAAGTCTGTAAAAATTGCAATTTTGGTCACATTGAGACTTTAAAAAATAGTTATTCAACATGAGGCACAATCCAAATGACATTTTGAATCAATTTTTCTACAGTCCAAAAAATCAATTTTCTGATGAAAAACGATGACCCGTGACCTGTCAAACGTTCTCAAAATGGTCAAAAATTGTAATTTATTAATGTTTAATTTTTTGACTGTAAATGACTATTGCATGTGAATTCTCACTTTTGGAACTAAAATAAGTCTGTTTAGAGTCATTTTAATGCCTGAAATTGGTAGAAATAGAAGCTTCTGAGTTGGAGAAAAAGTCTGTAAAAATGGCAATTTTGGTCACTTTGAGGCTTTAAAAAGTAGTCATTCAACATGAGGCCCAATCCAAATGACATTTTGAATCAATTTTTCAAAACATTCAAAAAAATCCATTTTCTGATCAAAAAACGATGAACCGTGACCTGTCGAACTTTCTCCAGATGGTCAGAAAAAGTATTTTTTTAATGTTTCATTTTTTGACTGTAAATGACTATTGCATGTGAATTCTCACTTTTGGAGCTAAAATAAGTCTGTTTAGAGTCATTTTAATGCCTGAAATTGGTCAAAACAGAAGCTTCTGAGTAGAAGAAAAAGTCTGTAAAAATGGCAATTTTGGTCACATTGAGGCCTTAAAAATTAGTTATTCAACATGAGGCACAATCCAAATGACATTTTCAATCAATTTTTCTACATTCCAAAAAATCAATTTTCTGATGTAAAACGATGACCCGTGACCTGTCAAACTTTCTCAAAATGGTCAAAAATGGTAATTTTTTAATGTTTAATTTTTTGACTGTAAGTGACTATTGCATGTGAATTCGCACTTTTGGAGCTAAAATAAGTCTGTTTAGAGTCATTTTAATGCCTGAAATTGGTCAAAATAGAAGCTTCTGAGTAGGAGAAAAAGTCTGTAAAAATGGCAATTTTGGTCACATTGAGGCTTTAAAAAGTAGTTATTCAACATGAGGCACAATCCAAATGACATTTTAAATCAATTTTTCTACATTCCAAAAAATCAATTTTCTGATGTAAAACGATGACCCGTGACCTGTCTAACTTTCTCCAGATGGTTAGAAATGGTAATTTCTTCATGCTGAATTTTTTTACTGTAAATGACTATTGCATGTGAATTACCACTTTTGGAACTAAAATAAGTGTGTTTAGAGTCATTTTAATGCCTGAAATTGGTCGAAATAGAAGCTTCTGAGTTGGAGAAAAAGTCTGTAAAAATGGCACTTTTGGTCACATTGAGACTTTAAAAAGTAGTTATTCAACATGAGGCACAATCCAAATGACATTTTCAATCAATTTTTCTACATTCCAAAAAATCAATTTTCTGTGAAAAATGATGAACCGTGACCCGTGGAACTTTCTCCAGATGGTCAGAAATGGTAATTTTTTTATGTTGATTTTTTTGACTGTAAATGACTATTGCATGTGAATTATCACTTTTGGAACTAAAGTAAGTGTGTTTAGAGTCATTTTAATGACTGAAATTGGTCAAAACAGAAGCTTCTGAGTAGAAGAAAAAGTCTGTAAAAATGGCAATTTTGGTCACATTGAGGCTTTAAAAATTAGTTATTCAACATGAGGCACAATCCAAATGACATTTTGAATCAATTTTTCTACAGTCCAAAAAATCAATTTTCTGATGAAAAACGATGACCCGTGACCTGTCGAACTTTCTCCAGATGGTCAGAAAAAGTATTTTTTAATGTTTAATTTTTTTACAGTAAATGACTATTGCATGTGAATTCTCACTTTTGGAAATAAAATAAGTCTGTTTAGAGTCATTTTAATGCCTGAAATTGGTCGAAATAGAAGATTCTGAGTTGGAGAAAAAGTCTGTAAAAATTGCAATTTTGGTCACATTGAGACTTTAAAAAATAGTTATTCAACATGAGGCACAATCCAAATGACATTTTGAATCAATTTTTCTACAGTCCAAAAAATCAATTTTCTGATGAAAAACGATGACCCGTGACCTGTCAAACGTTCTCAAAATGGTCAAAAATTGTAATTGATTAATGTTTAATTTTTTGACTGTAAATGACTATTGCATGTGAATTACCACTTTTGGAACTAAAATAAGTGTGTTTAGAGTCATTTTAATGCCTGAAATTGATCGAAATAGAAGCTTCTGAGTTGGAGAAAAAGTCTGTAAAAATGGCAATTTTGGTCACATTGAGACTTTAAAAAGTAGTTATTCAACATGAGGCACAATCAAAATGACACTTTCAATCAATTTTTCTACATTCCAAAAAATCAATTTTCTGATGAAAAACGATGACCACCTGTCAAACTTTCTCAAAATGGTCAAAAATGGTAATTCTTTAATGTTTAATTTTTTGACTGTAAATGACTATTGCATGTGAATTCGCACTTTTGGACCTAAAATAGGTCTGTTTAGAGTCATTTTAATGCCTGAAATTGGTCGAAATAGAAGCTTCTGAGTTGGAGAAAAAGTCTGTAAAAATGGCAATTTTGGTCACTTTGAGGCTTTAAAAAGTAGTCATTCAACATGAGGCCCAATCCAAATGACATTTCGAATCAATTTTTCAAAACATTAAAAAAAATCAATTTTCTGATCAAAAAACGATGACCCGTGACCTGTCGAACTTTCTCCAAATGGTCAGAAAAAGTATTTTTTTAATGTTTAATTTTTTGACTGTAAATGACTATTGCATGTGAATTCTCATTTTTGGAACGAAAATAAGTCTGTTTAGAGTCATTTTAATGCCTGAAATTGGTCGAAATAGAAGATTCTGAGTTGGAGAAAAAGTCTGTAAAAATTGCAATTTTGGTCACATTGAGACTTTAAAAAATAGTTATTCAACATGAGGCACAATCCAAATGACATTTTGAATCAATTTTTCTACAGTCCAAAAAATCAATTTTCTGATGAAAAACGATGACCCGTGACCTGTCAAACGTTCTCAAAATGGTCAAAAATTGTAATTTATTAATGTTTAATTTTTTGACTGTAAATGACTATTGCATGTGAATTCTCACTTTTGGAACTAAAATAAGTCTGTTTAGAGTCATTTTAATGCCTGAAATTGGTAGAAATAGAAGCTTCTGAGTTGGAGAAAAAGTCTGTAAAAATGGCAATTTTGGTCACTTTGAGGCTTTAAAAAGTAGTCATTCAACATGAGGCCCAATCCAAATGACATTTTGAATCAATTTTTCAAAACATTCAAAAAAATCAATTTTCTGATCAAAAAACGATGAACCGTGACCTGTCGAACTTTCTCCAGATGGTCAGAAAAAGTATTTTTTTAATGTTTCATTTTTTGACTGTAAATGACTATTGCATGTGAATTCTCACTTTTGGAGCTAAAATAAGTCTGTTTAGAGTCATTTTAATGCCTGAAATTGGTCAAAACAGAAGCTTCTGAGTAGAAGAAAAAGTCTGTAAAAATGGCAATTTTGGTCACATTGAGGCCTTAAAAATTAGTTATTCAACATGAGGCACAATCCAAATGACATTTTCAATCAATTTTTCTACATTCCAAAAAATCAATTTTCTGATGTAAAACGATGACCCGTGACCTGTCAAACTTTCTCAAAATGGTCAAAAATGGTAATTTTTTAATGTTTAATTTTTTGACTGTAAGTGACTATTGCATGTGAATTCGCACTTTTGGAGCTAAAATAAGTCTGTTTAGAGTCATTTTAATGCCTGAAATTGGTCAAAATAGAAGCTTCTGAGTAGGAGAAAAAGTCTGTAAAAATGGCAATTTTGGTCACATTGAGGCTTTAAAAAGTAGTTATTCAACATGAGGCACAATCCAAATGACATTTTAAATCAATTTTTCTACATTCCAAAAAATCAATTTTCTGATGTAAAACGATGACCCGTGACCTGTCTAACTTTCTCCAGATGGTTAGAAATGGTAATTTCTTCATGCTGAATTTTTTTACTGTAAATGACTATTGCATGTGAATTACCACTTTTGGAACTAAAATAAGTGTGTTTAGAGTCATTTTAATGCCTGAAATTGGTCGAAATAGAAGCTTCTGAGTTGGAGAAAAAGTCTGTAAAAATGGCAATTTTGGTCACATTGAGACTTTAAAAAGTAGTTATTCAACATGAGGCACAATCCAAATGACATTTTCAATCAATTTTTCTACATTCCAAAAAATCAATTTTCTGTGAAAAATGATGAACCGTGACCCGTGGAACTTTCTCCAGATGGTCAGAAATGGTAATTTTTTTATGTTGATTTTTTTGACTGTAAATGACTATTGCATGTGAATTATCACTTTTGGAACTAAAGTAAGTGTGTTTAGAGTCATTTTAATGACTGAAATTGGTCAAAACAGAAGCTTCTGAGTAGAAGAAAAAGTCTGTAAAAATGGCAATTTTGGTCACATTGAGGCTTTAAAAATTAGTTATTCAACATGAGGCACAATCCAAATGACATTTTGAATCAATTTTTCTACAGTCCAAAAAATCAATTTTCTGATGAAAAACGATGACCCGTGACCTGTCGAACTTTCTCCAGATGGTCAGAAAAAGTATTTTTTAATGTTTAATTTTTTTACAGTAAATGACTATTGCATGTGAATTCTCACTTTTGGAAATAAAATAAGTCTGTTTAGAGTCATTTTAATGCCTGAAATTGGTCGAAATAGAAGATTCTGAGTTGGAGAAAAAGTCTGTAAAAATTGCAATTTTGGTCACATTGAGACTTTAAAAAATAGTTATTCAACATGAGGCACAATCCAAATGACATTTTGAATCAATTTTTCTACAGTCCAAAAAATCAATTTTCTGATGAAAAACGATGACCCGTGACCTGTCAAACGTTCTCAAAATGGTCAAAAATTGTAATTGATTAATGTTTAATTTTTTGACTGTAAATGACTATTGCATGTGAATTACCACTTTTGGAACTAAAATAAGTGTGTTTAGAGTCATTTTAATGCCTGAAATTGATCGAAATAGAAGCTTCTGAGTTGGAGAAAAAGTCTGTAAAAATGGCAATTTTGGTCACATTGAGACTTTAAAAAGTAGTTATTCAACATGAGGCACAATCAAAATGACACTTTCAATCAATTTTTCTACATTCCAAAAAATCAATTTTCTGATGAAAAACGATGACCACCTGTCAAACTTTCTCAAAATGGTCAAAAATGGTAATTCTTTAATGTTTAATTTTTTGACTGTAAATGACTATTGCATGTGAATTCGCACTTTTGGACCTAAAATAGGTCTGTTTAGAGTCATTTTAATGCCTGAAATTGGTCGAAATAGAAGCTTCTGAGTTGGAGAAAAAGTCTGTAAAAATGGCAATTTTGGTCACTTTGAGGCTTTAAAAAGTAGTCATTCAACATGAGGCCCAATCCAAATGACATTTCGAATCAATTTTTCAAAACATTAAAAAAAATCAATTTTCTGATCAAAAAACGATGACCCGTGACCTGTCAAACTTTCTCAAAATGGTCAAAAATGGTAATTTTTTAATGTTTAATTTTTTGACTGTAAGTGACTATTGCATGTGAATTCGCACTTTTGGAGCTAAAATAAGTCTGTTTAGAGTCATTTTAATGCCTGAAATTGGTCAAAATAGAAGCTTCTGAGTAGGAGAAAAAGTCTGTAAAAATGGCAATTTTGGTCACATTGAGGCTTTAAAAAGTAGTTATTCAACATGAGGCACAATCCAAATGACATTTTCAATCAATTTTTCAACATTCAAAAAAATCAATTTTCTGATGTAAAACGATGACCCGTGACCTGTCTAACTTTCTCCAGATGGTTAGAAATGGTAATTTCTTCATGCTGAATTTTTTTACTGTAAATGACTATTGCATGTGAATTACCACTTTTGGAACTAAAATAAGTCTGTTTAGAGTCCTTTTAATGCCTGAAATTGGTCGAAATAGAAGCTTCTGAGTTGGAGAAAAAGTCTGTAAAAATGGCAATTTTGGTCACATTGAGACTTTAAAAAGTAGTTATTCAACATGAGGCACAATCAAAATGACACTTTCAATCAATTTTTCTACATTCCAAAAAATCAATTTTCTGATGAAAAACGATGACCACCTGTCAAACTTTCTCAAAATGGTCAAAAATGGTAATTCTTTAATGTTTAATTTTTTGACTGTAAATGACTATTGCATGTGAATTCGCACTTTTGGAGCTAAAATAAGTCTGTTTAGAGTCATTTTAATGCCTGAAATTGGTCGAAATAGAAGCTTTTGAGTAGAAGAAAAAGTCTGTAAAAATGGCAATTTTGGTCACATTGAGGCCTTAAAAAGTAGGTATTCAACATGAGGCACAATCCAAATGACATTTTGAATCAATTTTTCAACATTCAAAAAAATCATTTTTCTGATCAAAAAACGATGACCCGTGACCTGTCGAACTTTCTCCAGATGGTCAGAAAAAGTATTTTTTTAATGTTTAATTTTTTGACTGTAAATGACTATTGCATGTGAATTCTCACTTTTGGAACGAAAATAAGTCTGTTTAGAGTCATTTTAATGCCTGAAATTGGTCGAAATAGAAGATTCTGAGTTGGAGAAAAAGTCTGTAAAAATTGCAATTTTGGTCACATTGAGACTTTAAAAAATAGTTATTCAACATGAGGCACAATCCAAATGACATTTTGAATCAATTTTTCTACAGTCCAAAAAATCAATTTTCTGATGAAAAACGATGACCCGTGACCTGTCAAACGTTCTCAAAATGGTCAAAAATTGTAATTTATTAATGTTTAATTTTTTGACTGTAAATGACTATTGCATGTGAATTCTCACTTTTGGAACTAAAATAAGTCTGTTTAGAGTCATTTTAATGCCTGAAATTGGTAGAAATAGAAGCTTCTGAGTTGGAGAAAAAGTCTGTAAAAATGGCAATTTTGGTCACTTTGAGGCTTTAAAAAGTAGTCATTCAACATGAGGCCCAATCCAAATGACATTTTGAATCAATTTTTCAAAACATTCAAAAAAATCCATTTTCTGATCAAAAAACGATGAACCGTGACCTGTCGAACTTTCTCCAGATGGTCAGAAAAAGTATTTTTTTAATGTTTCATTTTTTGACTGTAAATGACTATTGCATGTGAATTCTCACTTTTGGAGCTAAAATAAGTCTGTTTAGAGTCATTTTAATGCCTGAAATTGGTCAAAACAGAAGCTTCTGAGTAGAAGAAAAAGTCTGTAAAAATGGCAATTTTGGTCACATTGAGGCCTTAAAAATTAGTTATTCAACATGAGGCACAATCCAAATGACATTTTCAATCAATTTTTCTACATTCCAAAAAATCAATTTTCTGATGTAAAACGATGACCCGTGACCTGTCAAACTTTCTCAAAATGGTCAAAAATGGTAATTTTTTAATGTTTAATTTTTTGACTGTAAGTGACTATTGCATGTGAATTCGCACTTTTGGAGCTAAAATAAGTCTGTTTAGAGTCATTTTAATGCCTGAAATTGGTCAAAATAGAAGCTTCTGAGTAGGAGAAAAAGTCTGTAAAAATGGCAATTTTGGTCACATTGAGGCTTTAAAAAGTAGTTATTCAACATGAGGCACAATCCAAATGACATTTTAAATCAATTTTTCTACATTCCAAAAAATCAATTTTCTGATGTAAAACGATGACCCGTGACCTGTCTAACTTTCTCCAGATGGTTAGAAATGGTAATTTCTTCATGCTGAATTTTTTTACTGTAAATGACTATTGCATGTGAATTACCACTTTTGGAACTAAAATAAGTGTGTTTAGAGTCATTTTAATGCCTGAAATTGGTCGAAATAGAAGCTTCTGAGTTGGAGAAAAAGTCTGTAAAAATGGCAATTTTGGTCACATTGAGACTTTAAAAAGTAGTTATTCAACATGAGGCACAATCCAAATGACATTTTCAATCAATTTTTCTACATTCCAAAAAATCAATTTTCTGTGAAAAATGATGAACCGTGACCCGTGGAACTTTCTCCAGATGGTCAGAAATGGTAATTTTTTAATGTTGATTTTTTTGACTGTAAATGACTATTGCATGTGAATTATCACTTTTGGAACTAAAGTAAGTGTGTTTAGAGTCATTTTAATGACTGAAATTGGTCAAAACAGAAGCTTCTGAGTAGAAGAAAAAGTCTGTAAAAATGGCAATTTTGGTCACATTGAGGCTTTAAAAATTAGTTATTCAACATGAGGCACAATCCAAATGACATTTTGAATCAATTTTTCTACAGTCCAAAAAATCAATTTTCTGATGAAAAACGATGACCCGTGACCTGTCGAACTTTCTCCAGATGGTCAGAAAAAGTATTTTTTAATGTTTAATTTTTTTACAGTAAATGACTATTGCATGTGAATTCTCACTTTTGGAAATAAAATAAGTCTGTTTAGAGTCATTTTAATGCCTGAAATTGGTCGAAATAGAAGATTCTGAGTTGGAGAAAAAGTCTGTAAAAATTGCAATTTTGGTCACATTGAGACTTTAAAAAATAGTTATTCAACATGAGGCACAATCCAAATGACATTTTGAATCAATTTTTCTACAGTCCAAAAAATCAATTTTCTGATGAAAAACGATGACCCGTGACCTGTCAAACGTTCTCAAAATGGTCAAAAATTGTAATTTATTAATGTTTAATTTTTTGACTGTAAATGACTATTGCATGTGAATTACCACTTTTGGAACTAAAATAACTGTGTTTAGAGTCATTTTAATGCCTGAAATTGATCGAAATAGAAGCTTCTGAGTTGGAGAAAAAGTCTGTAAAAATGGCAATTTTGGTCACATTGAGACTTTAAAAAGTAGTTATTCAACATGAGGCACAATCAAAATGACACTTTCAATCAATTTTTCTACATTCCAAAAAATCAATTTTCTGATGAAAAACGATGACCACCTGTCAAACTTTCTCAAAATGGTCAAAAATGGTAATTCTTTAATGTTTAATTTTTTGACTGTAAATGACTATTGCATGTGAATTCGCACTTTTGGACCTAAAATAGGTCTGTTTAGAGTCATTTTAATGCCTGAAATTGGTCGAAATAGAAGCTTCTGAGTTGGAGAAAAAGTCTGTAAAAATGGCAATTTTGGTCACTTTGAGGCTTTAAAAAGTAGTCATTCAACATGAGGCCCAATCCAAATGACATTTCGAATCAATTTTTCAAAACATTAAAAAAAATCAATTTTCTGATCAAAAAACGATGACCCGTGACCTGTCGAACTTTCTCCAAATGGTCAGAAAAAGTATTTTTTTAATGTTTAATTTTTTGACTGTAAATGACTATTGCATGTGAATTCTCACTTTTGGAGCTAAAATAAGTCTGTTTAGAGTCATTTTAATGCCTGAAATTGGTGAAAACAGAAGCTTCTGAGTAGAAGAAAAAGTCTGTAAAAATGGCAATTTTGGTCACATTGAGGCCTTAAAAATTAGTTATTCAACATGAGGCACAATCCAAATGACATTTTCAATCAATTTTTCTACATTCCAAAAAATCAATTTTCTGATGAAAAACGATGACCCGTGACCTGTCAAACTTTCTCAAAATGGTCAAAAATGGTAATTTTTTAATGTTTAATTTTTTGACTGTAAGTGACTATTGCATGTGAATTCGCACTTTTGGAGCTAAAATAAGTCTGTTTAGAGTCATTTTAATGCCTGAAATTGGTCAAAATAGAAGCTTCTGAGTAGGAGAAAAAGTCTGTAAAAATGGCAATTTTGGTCACATTGAGGCTTTAAAAAGTAGTTATTCAACATGAGGCACAATCCAAATGACATTTTCAATCAATTTTTCAACATTCAAAAAAATCAATTTTCTGATGTAAAACGATGACCCGTGACCTGTCTAACTTTCTCCAGATGGTTAGAAATGGTAATTTCTTCATGCTGAATTTTTTTACTGTAAATGACTATTGCATGTGAATTACCACTTTTGGAACTAAAATAAGTCTGTTTAGAGTCCTTTTAATGCCTGAAATTGGTCGAAATAGAAGCTTCTGAGTTGGAGAAAAAGTCTGTAAAAATGGCAATTTTGGTCACATTGAGACTTTAAAAAGTAGTTATTCAACATGAGGCACAATCAAAATGACACTTTCAATCAATTTTTCTACATTCCAAAAAATCAATTTTCTGATGAAAAACGATGACCACCTGTCAAACTTTCTCAAAATGGTCAAAAATGGTAATTCTTTAATGTTTAATTTTTTGACTGTAAATGACTATTGCATGTGAATTCGCACTTTTGGAGCTAAAATAAGTCTGTTTAGAGTCATTTTAATGCCTGAAATTGGTCGAAATAGAAGCTTCTGAGTTGGAGAAAAAGTCTGTAAAAATGGCAATTTTGGTCACTTTGAGGCTTTAAAAAGTAGTCATTCAACATGAGGCCCAATCCAAATGACATTTTGAATCAATTTTTCAAAACATTAAAAAAAATCAATTTTCTGATCAAAAAACGATGACCCGTGACCTGTCGAACTTTCTCCAAATGGTCAGAAAAAGTATTTTTTTAATGTTTAATTTTTTGACTGTAAATGACTATTGCATGTGAATTCTCACTTTTGGAGCTAAAATAAGTCTGTTTAGAGTCATTTTAATGCCTGAAATTGGTGAAAACAGAAGCTTCTGAGTAGAAGAAAAAGTCTGTAAAAATGGCAATTTTGGTCACATGAGGCCTTAAAAATTAGTTATTCAACATGAGGCACAATCCAAATGACATTTTCAATCAATTTTTCTACATTCCAAAAAATCAATTTTCTGATGAAAAACGATGACCCGTGACCTGTCAAACTTTCTCAAAATGGTCAAAAATGGTAATTCTTTAATGTTTAATTTTTTGACTGTAAATGACTATTGCATGTGAATTCGCACTTTTGGAACTAAAATAGGTCTGTTTAGAGTCATTTTAATGCCTGAAATTGGTCGAAATAGAAGCTTCTGAGTTGGAGAAAAAGTCTGTAAAAATGGCAATTTTGGTCACATTGAGGCTTTAAAAAGTAGTTATTCAACATGAGGCACAATCCAAATGACATTTTAAATCAATTTTTCTACATTCCAAAAAATCAATTTTCTGATGTAAAACGATGACCCGTGACCTGTCTAACTTTCTCCAGATGGTTAGAAATGGTAATTTCTTCATGCTGAATTTTTTTACTGTAAATGACTATTGCATGTGAATTACCACTTTTGGAACTAAAATAAGTGTGTTTAGAGTCATTTTAATGCCTGAAATTGATCGAAATAGAAGCTTCTGAGTTGGAGAAAAAGTCTGTAAAAATGGCAATTTTGGTCACATTGAGACTTTAAAAAGTAGTTATTCAACATGAGGCACAATCAAAATGACACTTTCAATCAATTTTTCTACATTCCAAAAAATCAATTTTCTGATGAAAAACGATGACCACCTGTCAAACTTTCTCAAAATGGTCAAAAATGGTAATTCTTTAATGTTTAATTTTTTGACTGTAAATGACTATTGCATGTGAATTCGCAATTTGGACCTAAAATAGGTCTGTTTAGAGTCATTTTAATGCCTGAAATTGGTCGAAATAGAAGCTTCTGAGTTGGAGAAAAAGTCTGTAAAAATGGCAATTTTGGTCACTTTGAGGCTTTAAAAAGTAGTCATTCAACATGAGGCCCAATCCAAATGACATTTCGAATCAATTTTTCAAAACATTAAAAAAAATCAATTTTCTGATCAAAAAACGATGACCCGTGACCTGTCGAACTTTCTCCAAATGGTCAGAAAAAGTATTTTTTTAATGTTGAATTTTTTGACTGTAAATGACTATTGCATGTGAATTCTCACTTTTGGAGCTAAAATAAGTCTGTTTAGAGTCATTTTAATGCCTGAAATTGGTGAAAACAGAAGCTTCTGAGTAGAAGAAAAAGTCTGTAAAAATGGCAATTTTGGTCACATTGAGGCCTTAAAAATTAGTTATTCAACATGAGGCACAATCCAAATGACATTTTCAATCAATTTTTCTACATTCCAAAAAATCAATTTTCTGATGAAAAACGATGACCCGTGACCTGTCAAACTTTCTCAAAATGGTCAAAAATGGTAATTTTTTAATGTTTAATTTTTTGACTGTAAGTGACTATTGCATGTGAATTCGCACTTTTGGAGCTAAAATAAGTCTGTTTAGAGTCATTTTAATGCCTGAAATTGGTCAAAATAGAAGCTTCTGAGTAGGAGAAAAAGTCTGTAAAAATGGCAATTTTGGTCACATTGAGGCTTTAAAAAGTAGTTATTCAACATGAGGCACAATCCAAATGACATTTTCAATCAATTTTTCAACATTCAAAAAAATCAATTTTCTGATGTAAAACGATGACCCGTGACCTGTCTAACTTTCTCCAGATGGTTAGAAATGGTAATTTCTTCATGCTGAATTTTTTTACTGTAAATGACTATTGCATGTGAATTACCACTTTTGGAACTAAAATAAGTCTGTTTAGAGTCCTTTTAATGCCTGAAATTGGTCGAAATAGAAGCTTCTGAGTTGGAGAAAAAGTCTGTAAAAATGGCAATTTTGGTCACATTGAGACTTTAAAAAGTAGTTATTCAACATGAGGCACAATCAAAATGACACTTTCAATCAATTTTTCTACATTCCAAAAAATCAATTTTCTGATGAAAAACGATGACCACCTGTCAAACTTTCTCAAAATGGTCAAAAATGGTAATTCTTTAATGTTTAATTTTTTGACTGTAAATGACTATTGCATGTGAATTCGCACTTTTGGAGCTAAAATAAGTCTGTTTAGAGTCATTTTAATGCCTGAAATTGGTCGAAATAGAAGCTTCTGAGTTGGAGAAAAAGTCTGTAAAAATGGCAATTTTGGTCACTTTGAGGCTTTAAAAAGTAGTCATTCAACATGAGGCCCAATCCAAATGACATTTTGAATCAATTTTTCAAAACATTAAAAAAAATCAATTTTCTGATCAAAAAACGATGACCCGTGACCTGTCGAACTTTCTCCAAATGGTCAGAAAAAGTATTTTTTTAATGTTTAATTTTTTGACTGTAAATGACTATTGCATGTGAATTCTCACTTTTGGAGCTAAAATAAGTCTGTTTAGAGTCATTTTAATGCCTGAAATTGGTGAAAACAGAAGCTTCTGAGTAGAAGAAAAAGTCTGTAAAAATGGCAATTTTGGTCACATGAGGCCTTAAAAATTAGTTATTCAACATGAGGCACAATCCAAATGACATTTTCAATCAATTTTTCTACATTCCAAAAAATCAATTTTCTGATGAAAAACGATGACCCGTGACCTGTCAAACTTTCTCAAAATGGTCAAAAATGGTAATTCTTTAATGTTTAATTTTTTGACTGTAAATGACTATTGCATGTGAATTCGCACTTTTGGAACTAAAATAGGTCTGTTTAGAGTCATTTTAATGCCTGAAATTGGTCGAAATAGAAGCTTCTGAGTTGGAGAAAAAGTCTGTAAAAATGGCAATTTTGGTCACTTTGAGGCCTTAAAAAGTAGGTATTCAACATGAGGCACAATCCAAATGACATTTTGAATCAATTTTTCAACATTCAAAAAAATCAATTTTCTGATCAAAAAACGATGACCCGTGACCTGTCGAACTTTCTCCAGATGGTCAGAAAAAGTATTTTTTTAATGTTTAATTTTTTGACTGTAAATGACTATTGCATGTGAATTCTCACTTTTGGAACGAAAATAAGTCTGTTTAGAGTCATTTTAATGCCTGAAATTGGTCGAAATAGAAGATTCTGAGTTGGAGAAAAAGTCTGTAAAAATGGCAATTTTGGTCACATTGAGACTTTAAAAAGTAGTTATTCAACATGAGGCACAATCCAAATGACATTTTCAATCAATTTTTCTACATTCCAAAAAATCAATTTTCTGTGAAAAATGATGAACCGTGACCCGTGGAACTTTCTCCAGATGGTCAGAAATGGTAATTTTTTTATGTTGATTTTTTTGACTGTAAATGACTATTGCATGTGAGTTATCACTTTTGGAACTAAAGTAAGTGTGTTTAGAGTCATTTTAATGACTGAAATTGGTCAAAACAGAAGCTTCTGAGTAGAAGAAAAAGTCTGTAAAAATTGGCAATTTTGGTCACATTGAGGCTTTAAAAATTAGTTATTCAACATGAGGCACAATCCAAATGACATTTTGAATCAATTTTTCTACAGTCCAAAAAATCAATTTTCTGATGAAAAACGGTGACCGGTGACCTGTCGAACTTTCTCCAGATGGTCAGAAAAAGTATTTTTTTAATGTTTAATTTTTTTACTGTAAATGACTATTGCATGTGAATTCTCACTTTTGGAAATAAAATAAGTCTGTTTAGAGTCATTTTAATGCCTGAAATTGGTCGAAATAGAAGATTCTGAGTTGGCGAAAAAGTCTGTAAAAATTGCAATTTTGGTCACATTGAGACTTTAAAAAATAGTTATTCAACATGAGGCACAATCCAAATGACATTTTGAATCAATTTTTCTACAGTCCAAAAAATCAATTTTCTGATGAAAAACGATGACCCGTGACCTGTCAAACGTTCTCAAAATGGTCAAAAATTGTAATTTTTTAATGTTTAATTTTTTGACTGTAAATGACTATTGCATGTGAATTCTCACTTTTGGAACTAAAATAAGTCTGTTTAGAGTCATTTTAATGCCTGAAATTGGTCGAAATAGAAGCTTCTGAGTTGGAGAAAAAGTCTGTAAAAATGGCAATTTTGGTCACTTTGAGGCTTTAAAAAGTAGTCATTCAACATGAGGCCCAATCCAAATGACATTTTCAATCAATTTTTCAACATTCAAAAAAATCAATTTTCTGATGTAAAACGATGACCCGTGACCTGTCTAACTTTCTCCAGATGGTTAGAAATGGTAATTTCTTCATGCTGAATTTTTTTACTGTAAATGACTATTGCATGTGAATTACCACTTTTGGAACTAAAATAAGTGTGTTTAGAGTCATTTTAATGCCTGAAATTGGTCGAAAAAGAAGCTTCTGAGTTGGAGAAAAAGTCTGTAAAAATGGCAATTTTGGTCACATTGAGACTTTAAAAAGTAGTTATTCAACATGAGGCACAATCCAAATGACATTTTGAATCAATTTTTCTACATTCCAAAAATCAATTTTCTGTTGAAAAACAATGACTCGTGACCTGTCGGACTTTCTCCAGATGGTCAGAAATGGTAATTTTTAAAGGTTGAATTTTTTTACGGTAAATGACTATTGCATGTGAATTCTTACTTTTGGAACTAAAATAAGTCTGTTTAGAGTCATTTTAATGCCTGAAATTGGTCAAAATAGAAGCTTCTGAGTAGGAGAAAAAGTCTGTAAAAATGGCAATTTTGGTCACATTGAGGCTTTAAAAAGTAGTTATTCAACATGAGGCACAATCCAAATGACATTTTGAATCAATTTTTCAACATTCAAAAAAATCAATTTTCTGATCAGAAAAGGATGACCCGTGACCTGTCGAACTCTTTCCAGATGGTCAGAAAAAGTATTTTTTTAATGTTGAATTTTTTGACTGTAAATGACTATTGCAAGTGAATTACCACTTTTGGAACTAAAATAAGTGTGTTTAGAGTCATTTTAATGCCTGAAATTGATCGAAATAGAAGCTTCTGAGTTGGAGAAAAAGTCTGTAAAAATGGCAATTTTGGTCACATTGAGACTTTAAAAAGTAGTTATTCAACATGAGGCACAATCAAAATGACATTTTCAATCAATTTTTCTACATTCCAAAAAATCAATTTTCTGATGAAAAACGATGACCACCTGTCAAACTTTCTCAAAATGGTCAAAAATGGTAATTCTTTAATGTTTAATTTTTTGACTGTAAATGACTATTGCATGTGAATTCGCACTTTTGGAACTAAAATAGGTCTGTTTAGAGTCATTTTAATGCCTGAAATTGGTCGAAATAGAAGCTTCTGAGTTGGAGAAAAAGTCTGTAAAAATGGCAATTTTGGTCACTTTGAGGCCTTAAAAAGTAGGTATTCAACATGAGGCACAATCCAAATGACATTTTGAATCAATTTTTCAACATTCAAAAAAATCAATTTTCTGATCAAAAAACGATGACCCGTGACCTGTCGAACTTTCTCCAGATGGTCAGAAAAAGTATTTTTTTAATGTTTAATTTTTTGACTGTAAATGACTATTGCATGTGAATTCTCACTTTTGGAACGAAAATAAGTCTGTTTAGAGTCATTTTAATGCCTGAAATTGGTCGAAATAGAAGATTCTGAGTTGGAGAAAAAGTCTGTAAAAATGGCAATTTTGGTCACATTGAGACTTTAAAAAGTAGTTATTCAACATGAGGCACAATCCAAATGACATTTTCAATCAATTTTTCTACATTCCAAAAAATCAATTTTCTGTGAAAAATGATGAACCGTGACCCGTGGAACTTTCTCCAGATGGTCAGAAATGGTAATTTTTTTATGTTGATTTTTTTGACTGTAAATGACTATTGCATGTGAATTATCACTTTTGGAACTAAAGTAAGTGTGTTTAGAGTCATTTTAATGACTGAAATTGGTCAAAACAGAAGCTTCTGAGTAGAAGAAAAAGTCTGTAAAAATGGCAATTTTGGTCACATTGAGGCTTTAAAAATTAGTTATTCAACATGAGGCACAATCCAAATGACATTTTGAATCAATTTTTCTACAGTCCAAAAAATCAATTTTCTGATGAAAAACGATGACCCGTGACCTGTCGAACTTTCTCCAGATGGTCAGAAAAAGTATTTTTTTAATGTTTAATTTTTTTACTGTAAATGACTATTGCATGTGAATTCTCACTTTTGGAAATAAAATAAGTCTGTTTAGAGTCATTTTAATGCCTGAAATTGGTCGAAATAGAAGATTCTGAGTTGGAGAAAAAGTCTGTAAAAATTGCAATTTTGGTCACATTGAGACTTTAAAAAATAGTTATTCAACATGAGGCACAATCCAAATGACATTTTGAATCAATTTTTCTACAGTCCAAAAAATCAATTTTCTGATGAAAAACGATGACCCGTGACCTGTCAAACGTTCTCAAAATGGTCAAAAATTGTAATTTTTTAATGTTTAATTTTTTGACTGTAAATGACTATTGCATGTGAATTCTCACTTTTGGAACTAAAATAAGCCTGTTTAGAGTCATTTTAATGCCTGAAATTGGTTGAAATAGAAGCTTCTGAGTTGGAGAAAAAGTCTGTAAAAATGGCAATTTTGGTCACTTTGAGGCTTTAAAAAGTAGTCATTCAACATGAGGCCCAATCCAAATGACATTTTCAATCAATTTTTCAACATTCAAAAAAATCAATTTTCTGATGTAAAACGATGACCCGTGACCTGTCTAACTTTCTCCAGATGGTAAGAAATGGTAATTTCTTCATGCTGAATTTTTTTACTGTAAATGACTATTTCATGTGAATTACCACTTTTGGAACTAAAATAAGTGTGTTTAGAGTCATTTTAATGCCTGAAATTGGTCGAAATAGAAGCTTCTGAGTTGGAGAAAAAGTCTGTAAAAATGGCAATTTTGGTCACATTGAGACTTTAAAAAGTAGTTATTCAACATGAGGCACAATCCAAATGACATTTTCAATCAATTTTTCTACATTCCAAAAAATCAATTTTCTGATGAAAAACGATGACCCGTGACCTGTCAAACTTTCTCAAAATGGTCAAAAATGGTAATTCTTTAATGTTTAATTTTTTGACTGTAAATGACTATTGCATGTGAATTCGCACTTTTGGAACTAAAATAGGTCTGTTTAGAGTCATTTTAATGCCTGAAATTGGTCGAAATAGAAGCTTCTGAGTTGGAGAAAAAGTCTGTAAAAATGGCAATTTTGGTCACTTTGAGGCCTTAAAAAGTAGGTATTCAACATGAGGCACAATCCAAATGACATTTTGAATCAATTTTTCAACATTCAAAAAAATCAATTTTCTGATCAAAAAACGATGACCCGTGACCTGTCGAACTTTCTCCAGATGGTCAGAAAAAGTATTTTTTTAATGTTTAATTTTTTGACTGTAAATGACTATTGCATGTGAATTCTCACTTTTGGAACGAAAATAAGTCTGTTTAGAGTCATTTTAATGCCTGAAATTGGTCGAAATAGAAGCTTCTGAGTTGGAGAAAAAGTCTGTAAAAATGGCAATGTTGGTCACTTTGAGGCTTTAAAAAGTAGTCATTCAACATGAGGCCCAATCCAAATGAAATTTCGAATCAATTTTTCAAAACATTAAAAAAAATCAATTTTCTGATCAAAAAACGATGACCCGTGACCTGTCGAACTTTCTCCAAATGGTCAGAAAAAGTATTTTTTTAATGTTTAATTTTTTGACTGTAAATGACTATTGCATGTGAATTCTCACTTTTGGAGCTAAAATAAGTCTGTTTAGAGTCATTTTAATGACTGAAATTGGTGAAAACAGAAGCTTCTGAGTAGAAGAAAAAGTCTGTAAAAATGGCAATTTTGGGCACATTGAGGCCTTAAAAATTAGTTATTCAACATGAGGCACAATCCAAATGACATTTTCAATCAATTTTTCTACATTCCAAAAAATCAATTTTCTGATGAAAAACGATGACCCGTGACCTGTCAAACTTTCTCAAAATGGTCAAAAATGGTAATTTTTTAATGTTTAATTTTTTGACTGTAAGTGACTATTGCATGTGAATTCGCACTTTTGGAGCTAAAATAAGTCTGTTTAGAGTCATTTTAATGCCTGAAATTGGTCAAAATAGAAGCTTCTGAGTAGGAGAAAAAGTCTGTAAAAATGGCAATTTTGGTCACATTGAGGCTTTAAAAAGTAGTTATTCAACATGAGGCACAATCCAAATGACATTTTCAATCAATTTTTCAACATTCAAAAAAATCAATTTTCTGATGTAAAACGATGACCCGTGACCTGTCTAACTTTCTCCAGATGGTTAGAAATGGTAATTTCTTCATGCTGAATTTTTTTACTGTAAATGACTATTGCATGTGAATTACCACTTTTGGAACTAAAATAAGTCTGTTTAGAGTCCTTTTAATGCCTGAAATTGGTCGAAATAGAAGCTTCTGAGTTGGAGAAAAAGTCTGTAAAAATGGCAATTTTGGTCACATTGAGACTTTAAAAAGTAGTTATTCAACATGAGGCACAATCAAAATGACACTTTCAATCAATTTTTCTACATTCCAAAAAATCAATTTTCTGATGAAAAACGATGACCACCTGTCAAACTTTCTCAAAATGGTCAAAAATGGTAATTCTTTAATGTTTAATTTTTTGACTGTAAATGACTATTGCATGTGAATTCGCACTTTTGGAGCTAAAATAAGTCTGTTTAGAGTCATTTTAATGCCTGAAATTGGTCGAAATAGAAGCTTCTGAGTTGGAGAAAAAGTCTGTAAAAATTGCAATTTTGGTCACATTGAGACTTTAAAAAATAGTTATTCAACATGAGGCACAATCCAAATGACATTTTGAATCAATTTTTCTACAGTCCAAAAAATCAATTTTCTGATGAAAAACGATGACCCGTGACCTGTCAAACGTTCTCAAAATGGTCAAAAATTGTAATTTATTAATGTTTAATTTTTTGACTGTAAATGACTATTGCATGTGAATTCTCACTTTTGGAACTAAAATAAGTCTGTTTAGAGTCATTTTAATGCCTGAAATTGGTCGAAATAGAAGCTTCTGAGTTGGAGAAAAAGTCTGTAAAAATGGCAATTTTGGTCACTTTGAGGCTTTAAAAAGTAGTCATTCAACATGAGGCCCAATCCAAATGACATTTCGAATCAATTTTTCAAAACATTAAAAAAAATCAATTTTCTGATCAAAAAACGATGACCCGTGACCTGTCGAACTTTCTCCAAATGGTCAGAAAAAGTATTTTTTTAATGTTTAATTTTTTGACTGTAAATGACTATTGCATGTGAATTCTCACTTTTGGAGCTAAAATAAGTCTGTTTAGAGTCATTTTAATGCCTGAAATTGGTGAAAACAGAAGCTTCTGAGTAGAAGAAAAAGTCTGTAAAAATGGCAATTTTGGGCACATTGAGGCCTTAAAAATTAGTTATTCAACATGAGGCACAATCCAAATGACATTTTCAATCAATTTTTCTACATTCCAAAAAATCAATTTTCTGATGAAAAACGATGACCCGTGACCTGTCAAACTTTCTCAAAATGGTCAAAAATGGTAATTTTTTAATGTTTAATTTTTTGACTGTAAGTGACTATTGCATGTGAATTCGCACTTTTGGAGCTAAAATAAGTCTGTTTAGAGTCATTTTAATGCCTGAAATTGGTCAAAATAGAAGCTTCTGAGTAGGAGAAAAAGTCTGTAAAAATGGCAATTTTGGTCACATTGAGGCTTTAAAAAGTAGTTATTCAACATGAGGCACAATCCAAATGACATTTTCAATCAATTTTTCAACATTCAAAAAAATCAATTTTCTGATGTAAAACGATGACCCGTGACCTGTCTAACTTTCTCCAGATGGTTAGAAATGGTAATTTCTTCATGCTGAATTTTTTTACTGTAAATGACTATTGCATGTGAATTACCACTTTTGGAACTAAAATAAGTCTGTTTAGAGTCCTTTTAATGCCTGAAATTGGTCGAAATAGAAGCTTCTGAGTTGGAGAAAAAGTCTGTAAAAATGGCAATTTTGGTCACATTGAGACTTTAAAAAGTAGTTATTCAACATGAGGCACAATCAAAATGACACTTTCAATCAATTTTTCTACATTCCAAAAAATCAATTTTCTGATGAAAAACGATGACCACCTGTCAAACTTTCTCAAAATGGTCAAAAATGGTAATTCTTTAATGTTTAATTTTTTGACTGTAAATGACTATTGCATGTGAATTCGCACTTTTGGAGCTAAAATAAGTCTGTTTAGAGTCATTTTAATGCCTGAAATTGGTCGAAATAGAAGCTTCTGAGTTGGAGAAAAAGTCTGTAAAAATTGCAATTTTGGTCACATTGAGACTTTAAAAAATAGTTATTCAACATGAGGCACAATCCAAATGACATTTTGAATCAATTTTTCTACAGTCCAAAAAATCAATTTTCTGATGAAAAACGATGACCCGTGACCTGTCAAACGTTCTCAAAATGGTCAAAAATTGTAATTTATTAATGTTTAATTTTTTGACTGTAAATGACTATTGCATGTGAATTCTCACTTTTGGAACTAAAATAAGTCTGTTTAGAGTCATTTTAATGCCTGAAATTGGTAGAAATAGAAGCTTCTGAGTTGGAGAAAAGTCTGTAAAAATGGCAATTTTGGTCACTTTGAGGCTTTAAAAAGTAGTCATTCAACATGAGGCCCAATCCAAATGACATTTTGAATCAATTTTTCAAAACATTCAAAAAAATCAATTTTCTGATCAAAAAACGATGAACCGTGACCTGTCGAACTTTCTCCAGATGGTCAGAAAAAGTATTTTTTTAATGTTTCATTTTTTGACTGTAAATGACTATTGCATGTGAATTCTCACTTTTGGAGCTAAAATAAGTCTGTTTAGAGTCATTTTAATGCCTGAAATTGGTCAAAACAGAAGCTTCTGAGTAGAAGAAAAAGTCTGTAAAAATGGCAATTTTGGTCACATTGAGGCCTTAAAAATTAGTTATTCAACATGAGGCACAATCCAAATGACATTTTCAATCAATTTTTCTACATTCCAAAAAATCAATTTTCTGATGTAAAACGATGACCCGTGACCTGTCAAACTTTCTCAAAATGGTCAAAAATGGTAATTTTTTAATGTTTAATTTTTTGACTGTAAGTGACTATTGCATGTGAATTCGCACTTTTGGAGCTAAAATAAGTCTGTTTAGAGTCATTTTAATGCCTGAAATTGGTCAAAATAGAAGCTTCTGAGTAGGAGAAAAAGTCTGTAAAAATGGCAATTTTGGTCACATTGAGGCTTTAAAAAGTAGTTATTCAACATGAGGCACAATCCAAATGACATTTTAAATCAATTTTTCTACATTCCAAAAAATCAATTTTCTGATGTAAAACGATGACCCGTGACCTGTCTAACTTTCTCCAGATGGTTAGAAATGGTAATTTCTTCATGCTGAATTTTTTTACTGTAAATGACTATTGCATGTGAATTACCACTTTTGGAACTAAAATAAGTCTGTTTAGAGTCCTTTTAATGCCTGAAATTGGTCGAAATAGAAGCTTCTGAGTTGGAGAAAAAGTCTGTAAAAATGGCAATTTTGGTCACATTGAGACTTTAAAAAGTAGTTATTCAACATGAGGCACAATCAAAATGACACTTTCAATCAATTTTTCTACATTCCAAAAAATCAATTTTCTGATGAAAAACGATGACCACCTGTCAAACTTTCTCAAAATGGTCAAAAATGGTAATTCTTTAATGTTTAATTTTTTGACTGTAAATGACTATTGCATGTGAATTCGCACTTTTGGAGCTAAAATAAGTCTGTTTAGAGTCATTTTAATGCCTGAAATTGGTCGAAATAGAAGCTTCTGAGTTGGAGAAAAAGTCTGTAAAAATGGCAATTTTGGTCACTTTGAGGCTTTAAAAAGTAGTCATTCAACATGAGGCCCAATCCAAATGACATTTTGAATCAATTTTTCAAAACATTAAAAAAAATCAATTTTCTGATCAAAAAACGATGACCCGTGACCTGTCGAACTTTCTCCAAATGGTCAGAAAAAGTATTTTTTTAATGTTTAATTTTTTGACTGTAAATGACTATTGCATGTGAATTCTCACTTTTGGAGCTAAAATAAGTCTGTTTAGAGTCATTTTAATGCCTGAAATTGGTGAAAACAGAAGCTTCTGAGTAGAAGAAAAAGTCTGTAAAAATGGCAATTTTGGTCACATGAGGCCTTAAAAATTAGTTATTCAACATGAGGCACAATCCAAATGACATTTTCAATCAATTTTTCTACATTCCAAAAAATCAATTTTCTGATGAAAAACGATGACCCGTGACCTGTCAAACTTTCTCAAAATGGTCAAAAATGGTAATTCTTTAATGTTTAATTTTTTGACTGTAAATGACTATTGCATGTGAATTCGCACTTTTGGAACTAAAATAGGTCTGTTTAGAGTCATTTTAATGCCTGAAATTGATCGAAATAGAAGCTTCTGAGTTGGAGAAAAAGTCTGTAAAAATGGCAATTTTGGTCACATTGAGACTTTAAAAAGTAGTTATTCAACATGAGGCACAATCAAAATGACATTTTCAATCAATTTTTCTACATTCCAAAAAATCAATTTTCTGATGAAAAACGATGACCACCTGTCAAACTTTCTCAAAATGGTCAAAAATGGTAATTCTTTAATGTTTAATTTTTTGACTGTAAATGACTATTGCATGTGAATTCGCACTTTTGGAACTAAAATAGGTCTGTTTAGAGTCATTTTAATGCCTGAAATTGGTCGAAATAGAAGCTTCTGAGTTGGAGAAAAAGTCTGTAAAAATGGCAATTTTGGTCACTTTGAGGCCTTAAAAAGTAGGTATTCAACATGAGGCACAATCCAAATGACATTTTGAATCAATTTTTCAACATTCAAAAAAATCAATTTTCTGATCAAAAAACGATGACCCGTGACCTGTCGAACTTTCTCCAGATGGTCAGAAAAAGTATTTTTTTAATGTTTAATTTTTTGACTGTAAATGACTATTGCATGTGAATTCTCACTTTTGGAACGAAAATAAGTCTGTTTAGAGTCATTTTAATGCCTGAAATTGGTCGAAATAGAAGCTTCTGAGTTGGAGAAAAAGTCTGTAAAAATGGCAATTTTGGTCACTTTGAGGCTTTAAAAAGTAGTCATTCAACATGAGGCCCAATCCAAATGACATTTCGAATCAATTTTTCAAAACATTAAAAAAAATCAATTTTCTGATCAAAAAACGATGACCCGTGACCTGTCGAACTTTCTCCAAATGGTCAGAAAAAGTATTTTTTTAATGTTTAATTTTTTGACTGTAAATGACTATTGCATGTGAATTCTCACTTTTGGAGCTAAAATAAGTCTGTTTAGAGTCATTTTAATGCCTGAAATTGGTGAAAACAGAAGCTTCTGAGTAGAAGAAAAAGTCTGTAAAAATGGCAATTTTGGGCACATTGAGGCCTTAAAAATTAGTTATTCAACATGAGGCACAATCCAAATGACATTTTCAATCAATTTTTCTACATTCCAAAAAATCAATTTTCTGATGAAAAACGATGACCCGTGACCTGTCAAACTTTCTCAAAATGGTCAAAAATGGTAATTTTTTAATGTTTAATTTTTTGACTGTAAGTGACTATTGCATGTGAATTCGCACTTTTGGAGCTAAAATAAGTCTGTTTAGAGTCATTTTAATGCCTGAAATTGGTCAAAATAGAAGCTTCTGAGTAGGAGAAAAAGTCTGTAAAAATGGCAATTTTGGTCACATTGAGGCTTTAAAAAGTAGTTATTCAACATGAGGCACAATCCAAATGACATTTTCAATCAATTTTTCAACATTCAAAAAAATCAATTTTCTGATGTAAAACGATGACCCGTGACCTGTCTAACTTTCTCCAGATGGTTAGAAATGGTAATTTCTTCATGCTGAATTTTTTTACTGTAAATGACTATTGCATGTGAATTACCACTTTTGGAACTAAAATAAGTCTGTTTAGAGTCCTTTTAATGCCTGAAATTGGTCGAAATAGAAGCTTCTGAGTTGGAGAAAAAGTCTGTAAAAATGGCAATTTTGGTCACATTGAGACTTTAAAAAGTAGTTATTCAACATGAGGCACAATCAAAATGACACTTTTAATCAATTTTTCTACATTCCAAAAAATCAATTTTCTGATGAAAAACGATGACCACCTGTCAAACTTTCTCAAAATGGTCAAAAATGGTAATTCTTTAATGTTTAATTTTTTGACTGTAAATGACTATTGCATGTGAATTCGCACTTTTGGAGCTAAAATAAGTCTGTTTAGAGTCATTTTAATGCCTGAAATTGGTCGAAATAGAAGCTTCTGAGTTGGAGAAAAAGTCTGTAAAAATTGCAATTTTGGTCACATTGAGACTTTAAAAAATAGTTATTCAACATGAGGCACAATCCAAATGACATTTTGAATCAATTTTTCTACAGTCCAAAAAATCAATTTTCTGATGAAAAACGATGACCCGTGACCTGTCAAACGTTCTCAAAATGGTCAAAAATTGTAATTTATTAATGTTTAATTTTTTGACTGTAAATGACTATTGCATGTGAATTCTCACTTTTGGAACTAAAATAAGTCTGTTTAGAGTCATTTTAATGCCTGAAATTGGTCGAAATAGAAGCTTCTGAGTTGGAGAAAAAGTCTGTAAAAATGGCAATTTTGGTCACTTTGAGGCTTTAAAAAGTAGTCATTCAACATGAGGCCCAATCCAAATGACATTTCGAATCAATTTTTCAAAACATTAAAAAAAATCAATTTTCTGATCAAAAAACGATGACCCGTGACCTGTCGAACTTTCTCCAAATGGTCAGAAAAAGTATTTTTTTAATGTTTAATTTTTTGACTGTAAATGACTATTGCATGTGAATTCTCACTTTTGGAGCTAAAATAAGTCTGTTTAGAGTCATTTTAATGCCTGAAATTGGTGAAAACAGAAGCTTCTGAGTAGAAGAAAAAGTCTGTAAAAATGGCAATTTTGGGCACATTGAGGCCTTAAAAATTAGTTATTCAACATGAGGCACAATCCAAATGACATTTTCAATCAATTTTTCTACATTCCAAAAAATCAATTTTCTGATGAAAAACGATGACCCGTGACCTGTCAAACTTTCTCAAAATGGTCAAAAATGGTAATTTTTTAATGTTTAATTTTTTGACTGTAAGTGACTATTGCATGTGAATTCGCACTTTTGGAGCTAAAATAAGTCTGTTTAGAGTCATTTTAATGCCTGAAATTGGTCAAAATAGAAGCTTCTGAGTAGGAGAAAAAGTCTGTAAAAATGGCAATTTTGGTCACATTGAGGCTTTAAAAAGTAGTTATTCAACATGAGGCACAATCCAAATGACATTTTCAATCAATTTTTCAACATTCAAAAAAATCAATTTTCTGATGTAAAACGATGACCCGTGACCTGTCTAACTTTCTCCAGATGGTTAGAAATGGTAATTTCTTCATGCTGAATTTTTTTACTGTAAATGACTATTGCATGTGAATTACCACTTTTGGAACTAAAATAAGTCTGTTTAGAGTCCTTTTAATGCCTGAAATTGGTCGAAATAGAAGCTTCTGAGTTGGAGAAAAAGTCTGTAAAAATGGCAATTTTGGTCACATTGAGACTTTAAAAAGTAGTTATTCAACATGAGGCACAATCAAAATGACACTTTCAATCAATTTTTCTACATTCCAAAAAATCAATTTTCTGATGAAAAACGATGACCACCTGTCAAACTTTCTCAAAATGGTCAAAAATGGTAATTCTTTAATGTTTAATTTTTTGACTGTAAATGACTATTGCATGTGAATTCGCACTTTTGGAGCTAAAATAAGTCTGTTTAGAGTCATTTTAATGCCTGAAATTGGTCGAAATAGAAGCTTCTGAGTTGGAGAAAAAGTCTGTAAAAATTGCAATTTTGGTCACATTGAGACTTTAAAAAATAGTTATTCAACATGAGGCACAATCCAAATGACATTTTGAATCAATTTTTCTACAGTCCAAAAAATCAATTTTCTGATGAAAAACGATGACCCGTGACCTGTCAAACGTTCTCAAAATGGTCAAAAATTGTAATTTATTAATGTTTAATTTTTTGACTGTAAATGACTATTGCATGTGAATTCTCACTTTTGGAACTAAAATAAGTCTGTTTAGAGTCATTTTAATGCCTGAAATTGGTAGAAATAGAAGCTTCTGAGTTGGAGAAAAAGTCTGTAAAAATGGCAATTTTGGTCACTTTGAGGCTTTAAAAAGTAGTCATTCAACATGAGGCCCAATCCAAATGACATTTTGAATCAATTTTTCAAAACATTCAAAAAAATCAATTTTCTGATCAAAAAACGATGAACCGTGACCTGTCGAACTTTCTCCAGATGGTCAGAAAAAGTATTTTTTTAATGTTTCATTTTTTGACTGTAAATGACTATTGCATGTGAATTCTCACTTTTGGAGCTAAAATAAGTCTGTTTAGAGTCATTTTAATGCCTGAAATTGGTCAAAACAGAAGCTTCTGAGTAGAAGAAAAAGTCTGTAAAAATGGCAATTTTGGTCACATTGAGGCCTTAAAAATTAGTTATTCAACATGAGGCACAATCCAAATGACATTTTCAATCAATTTTTCTACATTCCAAAAAATCAATTTTCTGATGTAAAACGATGACCCGTGACCTGTCAAACTTTCTCAAAATGGTCAAAAATGGTAATTTTTTAATGTTTAATTTTTTGACTGTAAGTGACTATTGCATGTGAATTCGCACTTTTGGAGCTAAAATAAGTCTGTTTAGAGTCATTTTAATGCCTGAAATTGGTCAAAATAGAAGCTTCTGAGTAGGAGAAAAAGTCTGTAAAAATGGCAATTTTGGTCACATTGAGGCTTTAAAAAGTAGTTATTCAACATGAGGCACAATCCAAATGACATTTTAAATCAATTTTTCTACATTCCAAAAAATCAATTTTCTGATGTAAAACGATGACCCGTGACCTGTCTAACTTTCTCCAGATGGTTAGAAATGGTAATTTCTTCATGCTGAATTTTTTTACTGTAAATGACTATTGCATGTGAATTACCACTTTTGGAACTAAAATAAGTGTGTTTAGAGTCATTTTAATGCCTGAAATTGGTCGAAATAGAAGCTTCTGAGTTGGAGAAAAAGTCTGTAAAAATGGCAATTTTGGTCACATTGAGACTTTAAAAAGTAGTTATTCAACATGAGGCACAATCCAAATGACATTTTCAATCAATTTTTCTACATTCCAAAAAATCAATTTTCTGTGAAAAATGATGAACCGTGACCCGTGGAACTTTCTCCAGATGGTCAGAAATGGTAATTTTTTAATGTTGATTTTTTTGACTGTAAATGACTATTGCATGTGAATTATCACTTTTGGAACTAAAGTAAGTGTGTTTAGAGTCATTTTAATGACTGAAATTGGTCAAAACAGAAGCTTCTGAGTAGAAGAAAAAGTCTGTAAAAATGGCAATTTTGGTCACATTGAGGCTTTAAAAATTAGTTATTCAACATGAGGCACAATCCAAATGACATTTTGAATCAATTTTTCTACAGTCCAAAAAATCAATTTTCTGATGAAAAACGATGACCCGTGACCTGTCGAACTTTCTCCAGATGGTCAGAAAAAGTATTTTTTAATGTTTAATTTTTTTACAGTAAATGACTATTGCATGTGAATTCTCACTTTTGGAAATAAAATAAGTCTGTTTAGAGTCATTTTAATGCCTGAAATTGGTCGAAATAGAAGATTCTGAGTTGGAGAAAAAGTCTGTAAAAATTGCAATTTTGGTCACATTGAGACTTTAAAAAATAGTTATTCAACATGAGGCACAATCCAAATGACATTTTGAATCAATTTTTCTACAGTCCAAAAAATCAATTTTCTGATGAAAAACGATGACCCGTGACCTGTCAAACGTTCTCAAAATGGTCAAAAATTGTAATTTATTAATGTTTAATTTTTTGACTGTAAATGACTATTGCATGTGAATTACCACTTTTGGAACTAAAATAAGTGTGTTTAGAGTCATTTTAATGCCTGAAATTGATCGAAATAGAAGCTTCTGAGTTGGAGAAAAAGTCTGTAAAAATGGCAATTTTGGTCACATTGAGACTTTAAAAAGTAGTTATTCAACATGAGGCACAATCAAAATGACACTTTCAATCAATTTTTCTACATTCCAAAAAATCAATTTTCTGATGAAAAACGATGACCACCTGTCAAACTTTCTCAAAATGGTCAAAAATGGTAATTCTTTAATGTTTAATTTTTTGACTGTAAATGACTATTGCATGTGAATTCGCACTTTTGGACCTAAAATAGGTCTGTTTAGAGTCATTTTAATGCCTGAAATTGGTCGAAATAGAAGCTTCTGAGTTGGAGAAAAAGTCTGTAAAAATGGCAATTTTGGTCACTTTGAGGCTTTAAAAAGTAGTCATTCAACATGAGGCCCAATCCAAATGACATTTCGAATCAATTTTTCAAAACATTAAAAAAAATCAATTTTCTGATCAAAAAACGATGACCCGTGACCTGTCGAACTTTCTCCAAATGGTCAGAAAAAGTATTTTTTTAATGTTTAATTTTTTGACTGTAAATGACTATTGCATGTGAATTCTCACTTTTGGAGCTAAAATAAGTCTGTTTAGAGTCATTTTAATGCCTGAAATTGGTGAAAACAGAAGCTTCTGAGTAGAAGAAAAAGTCTGTAAAAATGGCAATTTTGGTCACATTGAGGCCTTAAAAATTAGTTATTCAACATGAGGCACAATCCAAATGACATTTTCAATCAATTTTTCTACATTCCAAAAAATCAATTTTCTGATGAAAAACGATGACCCGTGACCTGTCAAACTTTCTCAAAATGGTCAAAAATGGTAATTTTTTAATGTTTAATTTTTTGACTGTAAGTGACTATTGCATGTGAATTCGCACTTTTGGAGCTAAAATAAGTCTGTTTAGAGTCATTTTAATGCCTGAAATTGGTCAAAATAGAAGCTTCTGAGTAGGAGAAAAAGTCTGTAAAAATGGCAATTTTGGTCACATTGAGGCTTTAAAAAGTAGTTATTCAACATGAGGCACAATCCAAATGACATTTTCAATCAATTTTTCAACATTCAAAAAAATCAATTTTCTGATGTAAAACGATGACCCGTGACCTGTCTAACTTTCTCCAGATGGTTAGAAATGGTAATTTCTTCATGCTGAATTTTTTTACTGTAAATGACTATTGCATGTGAATTACCACTTTTGGAACTAAAATAAGTCTGTTTAGAGTCCTTTTAATGCCTGAAATTGGTCGAAATAGAAGCTTCTGAGTTGGAGAAAAAGTCTGTAAAAATGGCAATTTTGGTCACATTGAGACTTTAAAAAGTAGTTATTCAACATGAGGCACAATCAAAATGACACTTTCAATCAATTTTTCTACATTCCAAAAAATCAATTTTCTGATGAAAAACGATGACCACCTGTCAAACTTTCTCAAAATGGTCAAAAATGGTAATTCTTTAATGTTTAATTTTTTGACTGTAAATGACTATTGCATGTGAATTCGCACTTTTGGAGCTAAAATAAGTCTGTTTAGAGTCATTTTAATGCCTGAAATTGGTCGAAATAGAAGCTTCTGAGTTGGAGAAAAAGTCTGTAAAAATGGCAATTTTGGTCACTTTGAGGCTTTAAAAAGTAGTCATTCAACATGAGGCCCAATCCAAATGACATTTTGAATCAATTTTTCAAAACATTAAAAAAAATCAATTTTCTGATCAAAAAACGATGACCCGTGACCTGTCGAACTTTCTCCAAATGGTCAGAAAAAGTATTTTTTTAATGTTTAATTTTTTGACTGTAAATGACTATTGCATGTGAATTCTCACTTTTGGAGCTAAAATAAGTCTGTTTAGAGTCATTTTAATGCCTGAAATTGGTGAAAACAGAAGCTTCTGAGTAGAAGAAAAAGTCTGTAAAAATGGCAATTTTGGTCACATGAGGCCTTAAAAATTAGTTATTCAACATGAGGCACAATCCAAATGACATTTTCAATCAATTTTTCTACATTCCAAAAAATCAATTTTCTGATGAAAAACGATGACCCGTGACCTGTCAAACTTTCTCAAAATGGTCAAAAATGGTAATTCTTTAATGTTTAATTTTTTTACTGTAAATGACTATTGCATGTGAATTCGCACTTTTGGAACTAAAATAGGTCTGTTTAGAGTCATTTTAATGCCTGAAATTGGTCGAAATAGAAGCTTCTGAGTTGGTGAAAAAGTCTGTAAAAATGGCAATTTTGGTCACATTGAGGCTTTAAAAAGTAGTTATTCAACATGAGGCACAATCCAAATGACATTTTAAATCAATTTTTCTACATTCCAAAAAATCAATTTTCTGATGTAAAACGATGACCCGTGACCTGTCTAACTTTCTCCAGATGGTTAGAAATGGTAATTTCTTCATGCTGAATTTTTTTACTGTAAATGACTATTGCATGTGAATTACCACTTTTGGAACTAAAATAAGTGTGTTTAGAGTCATTTTAATGCCTGAAATTGATCGAAATAGAAGCTTCTGAGTTGGAGAAAAAGTCTGTAAAAATGGCAATTTTGGTCACATTGAGACTTTAAAAAGTAGTTATTCAACATGAGGCACAATCAAAATGACACTTTCAATCAATTTTTCTACATTCCAAAAAATCAATTTTCTGATGAAAAACGATGACCACCTGTCAAACTTTCTCAAAATGGTCAAAAATGGTAATTCTTTAATGTTTAATTTTTTGACTGTAAATGACTATTGCATGTGAATTCGCAATTTGGACCTAAAATAGGTCTGTTTAGAGTCATTTTAATGCCTGAAATTGGTCGAAATAGAAGCTTCTGAGTTGGAGAAAAAGTCTGTAAAAATGGCAATTTTGGTCACTTTGAGGCTTTAAAAAGTAGTCATTCAACATGAGGCCCAATCCAAATGACATTTCGAATCAATTTTTCAAAACATTAAAAAAAATCAATTTTCTGATCAAAAAACGATGACCCGTGACCTGTCGAACTTTCTCCAAATGGTCAGAAAAAGTATTTTTTTAATGTTGAATTTTTTGACTGTAAATGACTATTGCATGTGAATTCTCACTTTTGGAGCTAAAATAAGTCTGTTTAGAGTCATTTTAATGCCTGAAATTGGTGAAAACAGAAGCTTCTGAGTAGAAGAAAAAGTCTGTAAAAATGGCAATTTTGGTCACATTGAGGCCTTAAAAATTAGTTATTCAACATGAGGCACAATCCAAATGACATTTTCAATCAATTTTTCTACATTCCAAAAAATCAATTTTCTGATGAAAAACGATGACCCGTGACCTGTCAAACTTTCTCAAAATGGTCAAAAATGGTAATTTTTTAATGTTTAATTTTTTGACTGTAAGTGACTATTGCATGTGAATTCGCACTTTTGGAGCTAAAATAAGTCTGTTTAGAGTCATTTTAATGCCTGAAATTGGTCAAAATAGAAGCTTCTGAGTAGGAGAAAAAGTCTGTAAAAATGGCAATTTTGGTCACATTGAGGCTTTAAAAAGTAGTTATTCAACATGAGGCACAATCCAAATGACATTTTCAATCAATTTTTCAACATTCAAAAAAATCAATTTTCTGATGTAAAACGATGACCCGTGACCTGTCTAACTTTCTCCAGATGGTTAGAAATGGTAATTTCTTCATGCTGAATTTTTTTACTGTAAATGACTATTGCATGTGAATTACCACTTTTGGAACTAAAATAAGTCTGTTTAGAGTCCTTTTAATGCCTGAAATTGGTCGAAATAGAAGCTTCTGAGTTGGAGAAAAAGTCTGTAAAAATGGCAATTTTGGTCACATTGAGACTTTAAAAAGTAGTTATTCAACATGAGGCACAATCAAAATGACACTTTCAATCAATTTTTCTACATTCCAAAAAATCAATTTTCTGATGAAAAACGATGACCACCTGTCAAACTTTCTCAAAATGGTCAAAAATGGTAATTCTTTAATGTTTAATTTTTTGACTGTAAATGACTATTGCATGTGAATTCGCACTTTTGGAGCTAAAATAAGTCTGTTTAGAGTCATTTTAATGCCTGAAATTGGTCGAAATAGAAGCTTCTGAGTTGGAGAAAAAGTCTGTAAAAATGGCAATTTTGGTCACTTTGAGGCTTTAAAAAGTAGTCATTCAACATGAGGCCCAATCCAAATGACATTTTGAATCAATTTTTCAAAACATTAAAAAAAATCAATTTTCTGATCAAAAAACGATGACCCGTGACCTGTCGAACTTTCTCCAAATGGTCAGAAAAAGTATTTTTTTAATGTTTAATTTTTTGACTGTAAATGACTATTGCATGTGAATTCTCACTTTTGGAGCTAAAATAAGTCTGTTTAGAGTCATTTTAATGCCTGAAATTGGTGAAAACAGAAGCTTCTGAGTAGAAGAAAAAGTCTGTAAAAATGGCAATTTTGGTCACATGAGGCCTTAAAAATTAGTTATTCAACATGAGGCACAATCCAAATGACATTTTCAATCAATTTTTCTACATTCCAAAAAATCAATTTTCTGATGAAAAACGATGACCCGTGACCTGTCAAACTTTCTCAAAATGGTCAAAAATGGTAATTCTTTAATGTTTAATTTTTTGACTGTAAATGACTATTGCATGTGAATTCGCACTTTTGGAACTAAAATAGGTCTGTTTAGAGTCATTTTAATGCCTGAAATTGGTCGAAATAGAAGCTTCTGAGTTGGAGAAAAAGTCTGTAAAAATGGCAATTTTGGTCACTTTGAGGCCTTAAAAAGTAGGTATTCAACATGAGGCACAATCCAAATGACATTTTGAATCAATTTTTCAACATTCAAAAAAATCAATTTTCTGATCAAAAAACGATGACCCGTGACCTGTCGAACTTTCTCCAGATGGTCAGAAAAAGTATTTTTTTAATGTTTAATTTTTTGACTGTAAATGACTATTGCATGTGAATTCTCACTTTTGGAACGAAAATAAGTCTGTTTAGAGTCATTTTAATGCCTGAAATTGGTCGAAATAGAAGATTCTGAGTTGGAGAAAAAGTCTGTAAAAATGGCAATTTTGGTCACATTGAGACTTTAAAAAGTAGTTATTCAACATGAGGCACAATCCAAATGACATTTTCAATCAATTTTTCTACATTCCAAAAAATCAATTTTCTGTGAAAAATGATGAACCGTGACCCGTGGAACTTTCTCCAGATGGTCAGAAATGGTAATTTTTTTATGTTGATTTTTTTGACTGTAAATGACTATTGCATGTGAATTATCACTTTTGGAACTAAAGTAAGTGTGTTTAGAGTCATTTTAATGACTGAAATTGGTCAAAACAGAAGCTTCTGAGTAGAAGAAAAAGTCTGTAAAAATTGGCAATTTTGGTCACATTGAGGCTTTAAAAATTAGTTATTCAACATGAGGCACAATCCAAATGACATTTTGAATCAATTTTTCTACAGTCCAAAAAATCAATTTTCTGATGAAAAACGGTGACCGGTGACCTGTCGAACTTTCTCCAGATGGTCAGAAAAAGTATTTTTTTAATGTTTAATTTTTTTACTGTAAATGACTATTGCATGTGAATTCTCACTTTTGGAAATAAAATAAGTCTGTTTAGAGTCATTTTAATGCCTGAAATTGGTCGAAATAGAAGATTCTGAGTTGGCGAAAAAGTCTGTAAAAATTGCAATTTTGGTCACATTGAGACTTTAAAAAATAGTTATTCAACATGAGGCACAATCCAAATGACATTTTGAATCAATTTTTCTACAGTCCAAAAAATCAATTTTCTGATGAAAAACGATGACCCGTGACCTGTCAAACGTTCTCAAAATGGTCAAAAATTGTAATTTTTTAATGTTTAATTTTTTGACTGTAAATGACTATTGCATGTGAATTCTCACTTTTGGAACTAAAATAAGTCTGTTTAGAGTCATTTTAATGCCTGAAATTGGTCGAAATAGAAGCTTCTGAGTTGGAGAAAAAGTCTGTAAAAATGGCAATTTTGGTCACTTTGAGGCTTTAAAAAGTAGTCATTCAACATGAGGCCCAATCCAAATGACATTTTCAATCAATTTTTCAACATTCAAAAAAATCAATTTTCTGATGTAAAACGATGACCCGTGACCTGTCTAACTTTCTCCAGATGGTTAGAAATGGTAATTTCTTCATGCTGAATTTTTTTACTGTAAATGACTATTGCATGTGAATTACCACTTTTGGAACTAAAATAAGTGTGTTTAGAGTCATTTTAATGCCTGAAATTGGTCGAAAAAGAAGCTTCTGAGTTGGAGAAAAAGTCTGTAAAAATGGCAATTTTGGTCACATTGAGACTTTAAAAAGTAGTTATTCAACATGAGGCACAATCCAAATGACATTTTGAATCAATTTTTCTACATTCCAAAAATCAATTTTCTGTTGAAAAACAATGACTCGTGACCTGTCGGACTTTCTCCAGATGGTCAGAAATGGTAATTTTTAAAGGTTGAATTTTTTTACGGTAAATGACTATTGCATGTGAATTCTTACTTTTGGAACTAAAATAAGTCTGTTTAGAGTCATTTTAATGCCTGAAATTGGTCAAAATAGAAGCTTCTGAGTAGGAGAAAAAGTCTGTAAAAATGGCAATTTTGGTCACATTGAGGCTTTAAAAAGTAGTTATTCAACATGAGGCACAATCCAAATGACATTTTGAATCAATTTTTCAACATTCAAAAAAATCAATTTTCTGATCAGAAAAGGATGACCCGTGACCTGTCGAACTCTTTCCAGATGGTCAGAAAAAGTATTTTTTTAATGTTGAATTTTTTGACTGTAAATGACTATTGCAAGTGAATTACCACTTTTGGAACTAAAATAAGTGTGTTTAGAGTCATTTTAATGCCTGAAATTGATCGAAATAGAAGCTTCTGAGTTGGAGAAAAAGTCTGTAAAAATGGCAATTTTGGTCACATTGAGACTTTAAAAAGTAGTTATTCAACATGAGGCACAATCAAAATGACATTTTCAATCAATTTTTCTACATTCCAAAAAATCAATTTTCTGATGAAAAACGATGACCACCTGTCAAACTTTCTCAAAATGGTCAAAAATGGTAATTCTTTAATGTTTAATTTTTTGACTGTAAATGACTATTGCATGTGAATTCGCACTTTTGGTACTAAAATAGGTCTGTTTAGAGTCATTTTAATGCCTGAAATTGGTCGAAATAGAAGCTTCTGAGTTGGAGAAAAAGTCTGTAAAAATGGCAATTTTGGTCACTTTGAGGCCTTAAAAAGTAGGTATTCAACATGAGGCACAATCCAAATGACATTTTGAATCAATTTTTCAACATTCAAAAAAATCAATTTTCTGATCAAAAAACGATGACCCGTGACCTGTCGAACTTTCTCCAGATGGTCAGAAAAAGTATTTTTTTAATGTTTAATTTTTTGACTGTAAATGACTATTGCATGTGAATTCTCACTTTTGGAACGAAAATAAGTCTGTTTAGAGTCATTTTAATGCCTGAAATTGGTCGAAATAGAAGATTCTGAGTTGGAGAAAAAGTCTGTAAAAATGGCAATTTTGGTCACATTGAGACTTTAAAAAGTAGTTATTCAACATGAGGCACAATCCAAATGACATTTTCAATCAATTTTTCTACATTCCAAAAAATCAATTTTCTGTGAAAAATGATGAACCGTGACCCGTGGAACTTTCTCCAGATGGTCAGAAATGGTAATTTTTTTATGTTGATTTTTTTGACTGTAAATGACTATTGCATGTGAATTATCACTTTTGGAACTAAAGTAAGTGTGTTTAGAGTCATTTTAATGACTGAAATTGGTCAAAACAGAAGCTTCTGAGTAGAAGAAAAAGTCTGTAAAAATGGCAATTTTGGTCACATTGAGGCTTTAAAAATTAGTTATTCAACATGAGGCACAATCCAAATGACATTTTGAATCAATTTTTCTACAGTCCAAAAAATCAATTTTCTGATGAAAAACGATGACCCGTGACCTGTCGAACTTTCTCCAGATGGTCAGAAAAAGTATTTTTTTAATGTTTAATTTTTTTACTGTAAATGACTATTGCATGTGAATTCTCACTTTTGGAAATAAAATAAGTCTGTTTAGAGTCATTTTAATGCCTGAAATTGGTCGAAATAGAAGATTCTGAGTTGGAGAAAAAGTCTGTAAAAATTGCAATTTTGGTCACATTGAGACTTTAAAAAATAGTTATTTAACATGAGGCACAATCCAAATGACATTTTGAATCAATTTTTCTACAGTCCAAAAAATCAATTTTCTGATGAAAAACGATGACCCGTGACCTGTCAAACGTTCTCAAAATGGTCAAAAATTGTAATTTTTTAATGTTTAATTTTTTGACTGTAAATGACTATTGCATGTGAATTCTCACTTTTGGAACTAAAATAAGCCTGTTTAGAGTCATTTTAATGCCTGAAATTGGTTGAAATAGAAGCTTCTGAGTTGGAGAAAAAGTCTGTAAAAATGGCAATTTTGGTCACTTTGAGGCTTTAAAAAGTAGTCATTCAACATGAGGCCCAATCCAAATGACATTTTGAATCAATTTTTCAAAACATTCAAAAAAATCAATTTTCTGATCAAAAAACGATGACCCGTGACCTGTCGAACTTTCTCCAAATGGTCAGAAAAAGTATTTTTTTAATGTTTAATTTTTTGACTGTAAATGACTATTGCATGTGAATTCTCACTTTTGGAGCTAAAATAAGTCTGTTTAGAGTCATTTTAATGCCTGAAATTGGTGAAAACAGAAGCTTCTGAGTAGAAGAAAAAGTCTGTAAAAATGGCAATTTTGGTCACATTGAGGCCTTAAAAATTAGTTATTCAACATGAGGCACAATCCAAATGACATTTTCAATCAATTTTTCTACATTCCAAAAAATCAATTTTCTGATGAAAAACGATGACCCGTGACCTGTCAAACTTTCTCAAAATGGTCAAAAATGGTAATTCTTTAATGTTTAATTTTTTGACTGTAAATGACTATTGCATGTGAATTCGCACTTTTGGAACTAAAATAGGTCTGTTTAGAGTCATTTTAATGCCTGAAATTGGTCGAAATAGAAGCTTCTGAGTTGGAGAAAAAGTCTGTAAAAATGGCAATTTTGGTCACTTTGAGGCCTTAAAAAGTAGGTATTCAACATGAGGCACAATCCAAATGACATTTTGAATCAATTTTTCAACATTCAAAAAAATCAATTTTCTGATCAAAAAACGATGACCCGTGACCTGTCGAACTTTCTCCAGATGGTCAGAAAAAGTATTTTTTTAATGTTTAATTTTTTGACTGTAAATGACTATTGCATGTGAATTCTCACTTTTGGAACGAAAATAAGTCTGTTTAGAGTCATTTTAATGCCTGAAATTGGTCGAAATAGAAGCTTCTGAGTTGGAGAAAAAGTCTGTAAAAATGGCAATTTTGGTCACTTTGAGGCTTTAAAAAGTAGTCATTCAACATGAGGCCCAATCCAAATGACATTTCGAATCAATTTTTCAAAACATTAAAAAAAATCAATTTTCTGATCAAAAAACGATGACCCGTGACCTGTCGAACTTTCTCCAAATGGTCAGAAAAAGTATTTTTTTAATGTTTAATTTTTTGACTGTAAATGACTATTGCATGTGAATTCTCACTTTTGGAGCTAAAATAAGTCTGTTTAGAGTCATTTTAATGCCTGAAATTGGTGAAAACAGAAGCTTCTGAGTAGAAGAAAAAGTCTGTAAAAATGGCAATTTTGGTCACATTGAGGCCTTAAAAATTAGTTATTCAACATGAGGCACAATCCAAATGACATTTTCAATCAATTTTTCTACATTCCAAAAAATCAATTTTCTGATGAAAAACGATGACCCGTGACCTGTCAAACTTTCTCAAAATGGTCAAAAATGGTAATTTTTTAATGTTTAATTTTTTGACTGTAAGTGACTATTGCATGTGAATTCGCACTTTTGGAGCTAAAATAAGTCTGTTTAGAGTCATTTTAATGCCTGAAATTGGTCAAAATAGAAGCTTCTGAGTAGGAGAAAAAGTCTGTAAAAATGGCAATTTTGGTCACATTGAGGCTTTAAAAAGTAGTTATTCAACATGAGGCACAATCCAAATGACATTTTCAATCAATTTTTCAACATTCAAAAAAATCAATTTTCTGATGTAAAACGATGACCCGTGACCTGTCTAACTTTCTCCAGATGGTTAGAAATGGTAATTTCTTCATGCTGAATTTTTTTACTGTAAATGACTATTGCATGTGAATTACCACTTTTGGAACTAAAATAAGTCTGTTTAGAGTCCTTTTAATGCCTGAAATTGGTCGAAATAGAAGCTTCTGAGTTGGAGAAAAAGTCTGTAAAAATGGCAATTTTGGTCACATTGAGACTTTAAAAAGTAGTTATTCAACATGAGGCACAATCAAAATGACACTTTCAATCAATTTTTCTACATTCCAAAAAATCAATTTTCTGATGAAAAACGATGACCACCTGTCAAACTTTCTCAAAATGGTCAAAAATGGTAATTCTTTAATGTTTAATTTTTTGACTGTAAATGACTATTGCATGTGAATTCGCACTTTTGGAGCTAAAATAAGTCTGTTTAGAGTCATTTTAATGCCTGAAATTGGTCGAAATAGAAGCTTCTGAGTTGGAGAAAAAGTCTGTAAAAATGGCAATTTTGGTCACTTTGAGGCTTTAAAAAGTAGTCATTCAACATGAGGCCCAATCCAAATGACATTTTGAATCAATTTTTCAAAACATTAAAAAAAATCAATTTTCTGATCAAAAAACGATGACCCGTGACCTGTCGAACTTTCTCCAAATGGTCAGAAAAAGTATTTTTTTAATGTTTAATTTTTTGACTGTAAATGACTATTGCATGTGAATTCTCACTTTTGGAGCTAAAATAAGTCTGTTTAGAGTCATTTTAATGCCTGAAATTGGTGAAAACAGAAGCTTCTGAGTAGAAGAAAAAGTCTGTAAAAATGGCAATTTTGGTCACATGAGGCCTTAAAAATTAGTTATTCAACATGAGGCACAATCCAAATGACATTTTCAATCAATTTTTCTACATTCCAAAAAATCAATTTTCTGATGAAAAACGATGACCCGTGACCTGTCAAACTTTCTCAAAATGGTCAAAAATGGTAATTCTTTAATGTTTAATTTTTTGACTGTAAATGACTATTGCATGTGAATTCGCACTTTTGGAACTAAAATAGGTCTGTTTAGAGTCATTTTAATGCCTGAAATTGGTCGAAATAGAAGCTTCTGAGTTGGAGAAAAAGTCTGTAAAAATGGCAATTTTGGTCACTTTGAGGCCTTAAAAAGTAGGTATTCAACATGAGGCACAATCCAAATGACATTTTGAATCAATTTTTCAACATTCAAAAAAATCAATTTTCTGATCAAAAAATGATGACCCGTGACCTGTCGAACTTTCTCCAGATGGTCAGAAAAAGTATTTTTTTAATGTTTAATTTTTTGACTGTAAATGACTATTGCATGTGAATTCTCACTTTTGGAACGAAAATAAGTCTGTTTAGAGTCATTTTAATGCCTGAAATTGGTCGAAATAGAAGATTCTGAGTTGGAGAAAAAGTCTGTAAAAATGGCAATTTTGGTCACATTGAGACTTTAAAAAGTAGTTATTCAACATGAGGCACAATCCAAATGACATTTTCAATCAATTTTTCTACATTCCAAAAAATCAATTTTCTGTGAAAAATGATGAACCGTGACCCGTGGAACTTTCTCCAGATGGTCAGAAATGGTAATTTTTTTATGTTGATTTTTTTGACTGTAAATGACTATTGCATGTGAATTATCACTTTTGGAACTAAAGTAAGTGTGTTTAGAGTCATTTTAATGACTGAAATTGGTCAAAACAGAAGCTTCTGAGTAGAAGAAAAAGTCTGTAAAAATTGGCAATTTTGGTCACATTGAGGCTTTAAAAATTAGTTATTCAACATGAGGCACAATCCAAATGACATTTTGAATCAATTTTTCTACAGTCCAAAAAATCAATTTTCTGATGAAAAACGGTGACCGGTGACCTGTCGAACTTTCTCCAGATGGTCAGAAAAAGTATTTTTTTAATGTTTAATTTTTTTACTGTAAATGACTATTGCATGTGAATTCTCACTTTTGGAAATAAAATAAGTCTGTTTAGAGTCATTTTAATGCCTGAAATTGGTCGAAATAGAAGATTCTGAGTTGGCGAAAAAGTCTGTAAAAATTGCAATTTTGGTCACATTGAGACTTTAAAAAATAGTTATTCAACATGAGGCACAATCCAAATGACATTTTGAATCAATTTTTCTACAGTCCAAAAAATCAATTTTCTGATGAAAAACGATGACCCGTGACCTGTCAAACGTTCTCAAAATGGTCAAAAATTGTAATTTTTTAATGTTTAATTTTTTGACTGTAAATGACTATTGCATGTGAATTCTCACTTTTGGAACTAAAATAAGTCTGTTTAGAGTCATTTTAATGCCTGAAATTGGTCGAAATAGAAGCTTCTGAGTTGGAGAAAAAGTCTGTAAAAATGGCAATTTTGGTCACTTTGAGGCTTTAAAAAGTAGTCATTCAACATGAGGCCCAATCCAAATGACATTTTCAATCAATTTTTCAACATTCAAAAAAATCAATTTTCTGATGTAAAACGATGACCCGTGACCTGTCTAACTTTCTCCAGATGGTTAGAAATGGTAATTTCTTCATGCTGAATTTTTTTACTGTAAATGACTATTGCATGTGAATTACCACTTTTGGAACTAAAATAAGTGTGTTTAGAGTCATTTTAATGCCTGAAATTGGTCGAAAAAGAAGCTTCTGAGTTGGAGAAAAAGTCTGTAAAAATGGCAATTTTGGTCACATTGAGACTTTAAAAAGTAGTTATTCAACATGAGGCACAATCCAAATGACATTTTGAATCAATTTTTCTACATTCCAAAAATCAATTTTCTGTTGAAAAACAATGACTCGTGACCTGTCGGACTTTCTCCAGATGGTCAGAAATGGTAATTTTTAAAGGTTGAATTTTTTTACGGTAAATGACTATTGCATGTGAATTCTTACTTTTGGAACTAAAATAAGTCTGTTTAGAGTCATTTTAATGCCTGAAATTGGTCAAAATAGAAGCTTCTGAGTAGGAGAAAAAGTCTGTAAAAATGGCAATTTTGGTCACATTGAGGCTTTAAAAAGTAGTTATTCAACATGAGGCACAATCCAAATGACATTTTGAATCAATTTTTCAACATTCAAAAAAATCAATTTTCTGATCAGAAAAGGATGACCCGTGACCTGTCGAACTCTTTCCAGATGGTCAGAAAAAGTATTTTTTTAATGTTGAATTTTTTGACTGTAAATGACTATTGCAAGTGAATTACCACTTTTGGAACTAAAATAAGTGTGTTTAGAGTCATTTTAATGCCTGAAATTGATCGAAATAGAAGCTTCTGAGTTGGAGAAAAAGTCTGTAAAAATGGCAATTTTGGTCACATTGAGACTTTAAAAAGTAGTTATTCAACATGAGGCACAATCAAAATGACATTTTCAATCAATTTTTCTACATTCCAAAAAATCAATTTTCTGATGAAAAACGATGACCACCTGTCAAACTTTCTCAAAATGGTCAAAAATGGTAATTCTTTAATGTTTAATTTTTTGACTGTAAATGACTATTGCATGTGAATTCGCACTTTTGGAACTAAAATAGGTCTGTTTAGAGTCATTTTAATGCCTGAAATTGGTCGAAATAGAAGCTTCTGAGTTGGAGAAAAAGTCTGTAAAAATGGCAATTTTGGTCACTTTGAGGCCTTAAAAAGTAGGTATTCAACATGAGGCACAATCCAAATGACATTTTGAATCAATTTTTCAACATTCAAAAAAATCAATTTTCTGATCAAAAAACGATGACCCGTGACCTGTCGAACTTTCTCCAGATGGTCAGAAAAAGTATTTTTTTAATGTTTAATTTTTTGACTGTAAATGACTATTGCATGTGAATTCTCACTTTTGGAACGAAAATAAGTCTGTTTAGAGTCATTTTAATGCCTGAAATTGGTCGAAATAGAAGATTCTGAGTTGGAGAAAAAGTCTGTAAAAATGGCAATTTTGGTCACATTGAGACTTTAAAAAGTAGTTATTCAACATGAGGCACAATCCAAATGACATTTTCAATCAATTTTTCTACATTCCAAAAAATCAATTTTCTGTGAAAAATGATGAACCGTGACCCGTGGAACTTTCTCCAGATGGTCAGAAATGGTAATTTTTTTATGTTGATTTTTTTGACTGTAAATGACTATTGCATGTGAATTATCACTTTTGGAACTAAAGTAAGTGTGTTTAGAGTCATTTTAATGACTGAAATTGGTCAAAACAGAAGCTTCTGAGTAGAAGAAAAAGTCTGTAAAAATGGCAATTTTGGTCACATTGAGGCTTTAAAAATTAGTTATTCAACATGAGGCACAATCCAAATGACATTTTGAATCAATTTTTCTACAGTCCAAAAAATCAATTTTCTGATGAAAAACGATGACCCGTGACCTGTCGAACTTTCTCCAGATGGTCAGAAAAAGTATTTTTTTAATGTTTAATTTTTTTACTGTAAATGACTATTGCATGTGAATTCTCACTTTTGGAAATAAAATAAGTCTGTTTAGAGTCATTTTAATGCCTGAAATTGGTCGAAATAGAAGATTCTGAGTTGGAGAAAAAGTCTGTAAAAATTGCAATTTTGGTCACATTGAGACTTTAAAAAATAGTTATTCAACATGAGGCACAATCCAAATGACATTTTGAATCAATTTTTCTACAGTCCAAAAAATCAATTTTCTGATGAAAAACGATGACCCGTGACCTGTCAAACGTTCTCAAAATGGTCAAAAATTGTAATTTTTTAATGTTTAATTTTTTGACTGTAAATGACTATTGCATGTGAATTCTCACTTTTGGAACTAAAATAAGCCTGTTTAGAGTCATTTTAATGCCTGAAATTGGTTGAAATAGAAGCTTCTGAGTTGGAGAAAAAGTCTGTAAAAATGGCAATTTTGGTCACTTTGAGGCTTTAAAAAGTAGTCATTCAACATGAGGCCCAATCCAAATGACATTTTCAATCAATTTTTCAACATTCAAAAAAATCAATTTTCTGATGTAAAACGATGACCCGTGACCTGTCTAACTTTCTCCAGATGGTAAGAAATGGTAATTTCTTCATGCTGAATTTTTTTACTGTAAATGACTATTGCATGTGAATTACCACTTTTGGAACTAAAATAAGTGTGTTTAGAGTCATTTTAATGCCTGAAATTGGTCGAAATAGAAGCTTCTGAGTTGGAGAAAAAGTCTGTAAAAATGGCAATTTTGGTCACATTGAGACTTTAAAAAGTAGTTATTCAACATGAGGCACAATCCAAATGACATTTTCAATCAATTTTTCTACATTCCAAAAAATCAATTTTCTGATGAAAAACGATGACCCGTGACCTGTCAAACTTTCTCAAAATGGTCAAAAATGGTAATTCTTTAATGTTTAATTTTTTGACTGTAAATGACTATTGCATGTGAATTCGCACTTTTGGAACTAAAATAGGTCTGTTTAGAGTCATTTTAATGCCTGAAATTGGTCGAAATAGAAGCTTCTGAGTTGGAGAAAAAGTCTGTAAAAATGGCAATTTTGGTCACTTTGAGGCCTTAAAAAGTAGGTATTCAACATGAGGCACAATCCAAATGACATTTTGAATCAATTTTTCAACATTCAAAAAAATCAATTTTCTGATCAAAAAACGATGACCCGTGACCTGTCGAACTTTCTCCAGATGGTCAGAAAAAGTATTTTTTTAATGTTTAATTTTTTGACTGTAAATGACTATTGCATGTGAATTCTCACTTTTGGAACGAAAATAAGTCTGTTTAGAGTCATTTTAATGCCTGAAATTGGTCGAAATAGAAGATTCTGAGTTGGAGAAAAAGTCTGTAAAAATGGCAATTTTGGTCACATTGAGACTTTAAAAAGTAGTTATTCAACATGAGGCACAATCCAAATGACATTTTCAATCAATTTTTCTACATTCCAAAAAATCAATTTTCTGTGAAAAATGATGAACCGTGACCCGTGGAACTTTCTCCAGATGGTCAGAAATGGTAATTTTTTTATGTTGATTTTTTTGACTGTAAATGACTATTGCATGTGAATTATCACTTTTGGAACTAAAGTAAGTGTGTTTAGAGTCATTTTAATGACTGAAATTGGTCAAAACAGAAGCTTCTGAGTAGAAGAAAAAGTCTGTAAAAATTGGCAATTTTGGTCACATTGAGGCTTTAAAAATTAGTTATTCAACATGAGGCACAATCCAAATGACATTTTGAATCAATTTTTCTACAGTCCAAAAAATCAATTTTCTGATGAAAAACGGTGACCGGTGACCTGTCGAACTTTCTCCAGATGGTCAGAAAAAGTATTTTTTTAATGTTTAATTTTTTTACTGTAAATGACTATTGCATGTGAATTCTCACTTTTGGAAATAAAATAAGTCTGTTTAGCGTCATTTTAATGCCTGAAATTGGTCGAAATAGAAGATTCTGAGTTGGCGAAAAAGTCTGTAAAAATTGCAATTTTGGTCACATTGAGACTTTAAAAAATAGTTATTCAACATGAGGCACAATCCAAATGACATTTTGAATCAATTTTTCTACAGTCCAAAAAATCAATTTTCTGATGAAAAACGATGACCCGTGACCTGTCAAACGTTCTCAAAATGGTCAAAAATTGTAATTTTTTAATGTTTAATTTTTTGACTGTAAATGACTATTGCATGTGAATTCTCACTTTTGGAACTAAAATAAGTCTGTTTAGAGTCATTTTAATGCCTGAAATTGGTCGAAATAGAAGCTTCTGAGTTGGAGAAAAAGTCTGTAAAAATGGCAATTTTGGTCACTTTGAGGCTTTAAAAAGTAGTCATTCAACATGAGGCCCAATCCAAATGACATTTTCAATCAATTTTTCAACATTCAAAAAAATCAATTTTCTGATGTAAAACGATGACCCGTGACCTGTCTAACTTTCTCCAGATGGTTAGAAATGGTAATTTCTTCATGCTGAATTTTTTTACTGTAAATGACTATTGCATGTGAATTACCACTTTTGGAACTAAAATAAGTGTGTTTAGAGTCATTTTAATGCCTGAAATTGGTCGAAAAAGAAGCTTCTGAGTTGGAGAAAAAGTCCGTAAAAATGGCAATTTTGGTCACATTGAGACTTTAAAAAGTAGTTATTCAACATGAGGCACAATCCAAATGACATTTTGAATCAATTTTTCTACATTCCAAAAATCAATTTTCTGTTGAAAAACAATGACTCGTGACCTGTCGGACTTTCTCCAGATGGTCAGAAATGGTAATTTTTAAAGGTTGAATTTTTTTACGGTAAATGACTATTGCATGTGAATTCTTACTTTTGGAACTAAAATAAGTCTGTTTAGAGTCATTTTAATGCCTGAAATTGGTCAAAATAGAAGCTTCTGAGTAGGAGAAAAAGTCTGTAAAAATGGCAATTTTGGTCACATTGAGGCTTTAAAAAGTAGTTATTCAACATGAGGCACAATCCAAATGACATTTTGAATCAATTTTTCAACATTCAAAAAAATCAATTTTCTGATCAGAAAAGGATGACCCGTGACCTGTCGAACTCTTTCCAGATGGTCAGAAAAAGTATTTTTTTAATGTTGAATTTTTTGACTGTAAATGACTATTGCAAGTGAATTACCACTTTTGGAACTAAAATAAGTGTGTTTAGAGTCATTTTAATGCCTGAAATTGATCGAAATAGAAGCTTCTGAGTTGGAGAAAAAGTCTGTAAAAATGGCAATTTTGGTCACATTGAGACTTTAAAAAGTAGTTATTCAACATGAGGCACAATCAAAATGACATTTTCAATCAATTTTTCTACATTCCAAAAAATCAATTTTCTGATGAAAAACGATGACCACCTGTCAAACTTTCTCAAAATGGTCAAAAATGGTAATTCTTTAATGTTTAATTTTTTGACTGTAAATGACTATTGCATGTGAATTCGCACTTTTGGAACTAAAATAGGTCTGTTTAGAGTCATTTTAATGCCTGAAATTGGTCGAAATAGAAGCTTCTGAGTTGGAGAAAAAGTCTGTAAAAATGGCAATTTTGGTCACTTTGAGGCCTTAAAAAGTAGGTATTCAACATGAGGCACAATCCAAATGACATTTTGAATCAATTTTTCAACATTCAAAAAAATCAATTTTCTGATCAAAAAACGATGACCCGTGACCTGTCGAACTTTCTCCAGATGGTCAGAAAAAGTATTTTTTTAATGTTTAATTTTTTGACTGTAAATGACTATTGCATGTGAATTCTCACTTTTGGAACGAAAATAAGTCTGTTTAGAGTCATTTTAATGCCTGAAATTGGTCGAAATAGAAGATTCTGAGTTGGAGAAAAAGTCTGTAAAAATGGCAATTTTGGTCACATTGAGACTTTAAAAAGTAGTTATTCAACATGAGGCACAATCCAAATGACATTTTCAATCAATTTTTCTACATTCCAAAAAATCAATTTTCTGTGAAAAATGATGAACCGTGACCCGTGGAACTTTCTCCAGATGGTCAGAAATGGTAATTTTTTTATGTTGATTTTTTTGACTGTAAATGACTATTGCATGTGAATTATCACTTTTGGAACTAAAGTAAGTGTGTTTAGAGTCATTTTAATGACTGAAATTGGTCAAAACAGAAGCTTCTGAGTAGAAGAAAAAGTCTGTAAAAATGGCAATTTTGGTCACATTGAGGCTTTAAAAATTAGTTATTCAACATGAGGCACAATCCAAATGACATTTTGAATCAATTTTTCTACAGTCCAAAAAATCAATTTTCTGATGAAAAACGATGACCCGTGACCTGTCGAACTTTCTCCAGATGGTCAGAAAAAGTATTTTTTTAATGTTTAATTTTTTTACTGTAAATGACTATTGCATGTGAATTCTCACTTTTGGAAATAAAATAAGTCTGTTTAGAGTCATTTTAATGCCTGAAATTGGTCGAAATAGAAGATTCTGAGTTGGAGAAAAAGTCTGTAAAAATTGCAATTTTGGTCACATTGAGACTTTAAAAAATAGTTATTCAACATGAGGCACAATCCAAATGACATTTTGAATCAATTTTTCTACAGTCCAAAAAATCAATTTTCTGATGAAAAACGATGACCCGTGACCTGTCAAACGTTCTCAAAATGGTCAAAAATTGTAATTTTTTAATGTTTAATTTTTTGACTGTAAATGACTATTGCATGTGAATTCTCACTTTTGGAACTAAAATAAGCCTGTTTAGAGTCATTTTAATGCCTGAAATTGGTTGAAATAGAAGCTTCTGAGTTGGAAAAAAAGTCTGTAAAAATGGCAATTTTGGTCACTTTGAGGCTTTAAAAAGTAGTCATTCAACATGAGGCCCAATCCAAATGACATTTTCAATCAATTTTTCAACATTCAAAAAAATCAATTTTCTGATGTAAAACGATGACCCGTGACCTGTCTAACTTTCTCCAGATGGTAAGAAATGGTAATTTCTTCATGCTGAATTTTTTTACTGTAAATGACTATTGCATGTGAATTACCACTTTTGGAACTAAAATAAGTGTGTTTAGAGTCATTTTAATGCCTGAAATTGGTCGAAATAGAAGCTTCTGAGTTGGAGAAAAAGTCTGTAAAAATGGCAATTTTGGTCACATTGAGACTTTAAAAAGTAGTTATTCAACATGAGGCACAATCCAAATGACATTTTGAATCAATTTTTCTACATTCCAAAAATCAATTTTCTGATGAAAAACAATGACTCGTGACCTGTCGGACTTTCTCCAGATGGTCAGAAATGGTAATTTTTAAAGGTTGAATTTTTTTACGGTAAATGACTATTGCATGTGAATTCTTACTTTTGGAACTAAAATAAGTCTGTTTAGAGTCATTTTAATGCCTGAAATTGGTCAAAATAGAAGCTTCTGAGTAGGAGAAAAAGTCTGTAAAAATGGCAATTTTGGTCACATTGAGGCTTTAAAAAGTAGTTATTCAACATGAGGCACAATCCAAATGACATTTTGAATCAATTTTTCAACATTCAAAAAAATCAATTTTCTGATCAGAAAAGGATGACCCGTGACCTGTCGAACTTTCTCCAGATGGTCAGAAAAAGTATTTTTTTAATGTTGAATTTTTTGACTGTAAATGACTATTGCAAGTGAATTACCACTTTTGGAACTAAAATAAGTGTGTTTAGAGTCATTTTAATGCCTGAAATTGATCGAAATAGAAGCTTCTGAGTTGGAGAAAAAGTCTGTAAAAATGGCAATTTTGGTCACATTGAGACTTTAAAAAGTAGTTATTCAACATGAGGCACAATCAAAATGACATTTTCAATCAATTTTTCTACATTCCAAAAAATCAATTTTCTGATGAAAAACGATGACCACCTGTCAAACTTTCTCAAAATGGTCAAAAATGGTAATTCTTTAATGTTTAATTTTTTGACTGTAAATGACTATTGCATGTGAATTCGCACTTTTGGAACTAAAATAGGTCTGTTTAGAGTCATTTTAATGCCTGAAATTGGTCGAAATAGAAGCTTCTGAGTTGGAGAAAAAGTCTGTAAAAATGGCAATTTTGGTCACTTTGAGGCCTTAAAAAGTAGGTATTCAACATGAGGCACAATCCAAATGACATTTTGAATCAATTTTTCAACATTCAAAAAAATCAATTTTCTGATCAAAAAACGATGACCCGTGACCTGTCGAACTTTCTCCAGATGGTCAGAAAAAGTATTTTTTTAATGTTTAATTTTTTGACTGTAAATGACTATTGCATGTGAATTCTCACTTTTGGAACGAAAATAAGTCTGTTTAGAGTCATTTTAATGCCTGAAATTGGTCGAAATAGAAGATTCTGAGTTGGAGAAAAAGTCTGTAAAAATGGCAATTTTGGTCACATTGAGACTTTAAAAAGTAGTTATTCAACATGAGGCACAATCCAAATGACATTTTCAATCAATTTTTCTACATTCCAAAAAATCAATTTTCTGTGAAAAATGATGAACCGTGACCCGTGGAACTTTCTCCAGATGGTCAGAAATGGTAATTTTTTTATGTTGATTTTTTTGACTGTAAATGACTATTGCATGTGAATTATCACTTTTGGAACTAAAGTAAGTGTGTTTAGAGTCATTTTAATGACTGAAATTGGTCAAAACAGAAGCTTCTGAGTAGAAGAAAAAGTCTGTAAAAATTGGCAATTTTGGTCACATTGAGGCTTTAAAAATTAGTTATTCAACATGAGGCACAATCCAAATGACATTTTGAATCAATTTTTCTACAGTCCAAAAAATCAATTTTCTGATGAAAAACGGTGACCGGTGACCTGTCGAACTTTCTCCAGATGGTCAGAAAAAGTATTTTTTTAATGTTTAATTTTTTTACTGTAAATGACTATTGCATGTGAATTCTCACTTTTGGAAATAAAATAAGTCTGTTTAGAGTCATTTTAATGCCTGAAATTGGTCGAAATAGAAGATTCTGAGTTGGAGAAAAAGTCTGTAAAAATTGCAATTTTGGTCACATTGAGACTTTAAAAAATAGTTATTCAACATGAGGCACAATCCAAATGACATTTTGAATCAATTTTTCTACAGTCCAAAAAATCAATTTTCTGATGAAAAACGATGACCCGTGACCTGTCAAACGTTCTCAAAATGGTCAAAAATTGTAATTTTTTAATGTTTAATTTTTTGACTGTAAATGACTATTGCATGTGAATTCTCACTTTTGGAACTAAAATAAGTCTGTTTAGAGTCATTTTAATGCCTGAAATTGGTCGAAATAGAAGCTTCTGAGTTGGAGAAAAAGTCTGTAAAAATGGCAATTTTGGTCACTTTGAGGCTTTAAAAAGTAGTCATTCAACATGAGGCCCAATCCAAATGACATTTTCAATCAATTTTTCAACATTCAAAAAAATCAATTTTCTGATGTAAAACGATGACCCGTGACCTGTCTAACTTTCTCCAGATGGTTAGAAATGGTAATTTCTTCATGCTGAATTTTTTTACTGTAAATGACTATTGCATGTGAATTACCACTTTTGGAACTAAAATAAGTGTGTTTAGAGTCATTTTAATGCCTGAAATTGGTCGAAATAGAAGCTTCTGAGTTGGAGAAAAAGTCTGTAAAAACTGGCAATTTTGGTCACATTGAGACTTTAAAAAGTAGTTATTCAACATGAGGCACAATCCAAATGACATTTTGAATCAATTTTTCTACATTCCAAAAATCAATTTTCTGTTGAAAAACAATGACTCGTGACCTGTCGGACTTTCTCCAGATGGTCAGAAATGGTAATTTTTAAAGGTTGAATTTTTTTACGGTAAATGACTATTGCATGTGAATTCTTACTTTTGGAACTAAAATAAGTCTGTTTAGAGTCATTTTAATGCCTGAAATTGGTCAAAATAGAAGCTTCCGAGTAGGAGAAAAAGTCTGTAAAAATGGCAATTTTGGTCACATTGAGGCTTTAAAAAGTAGTTATTCAACATGAGGCACAATCCAAATGACATTTTGAATCAATTTTTCAACATTCAAAAAAATCAATTTTCTGATCAGAAAAGGATGACCCGTGACCTGTCGAACTTTCTCCAGATGGTCAGAAAAAGTATTTTTTTAATGTTGAATTTTTTGACTGTAAATGACTATTGCAAGTGAATTACCACTTTTGGAACTAAAATAAGTGTGTTTAGAGTCATTTTAATGCCTGAAATTGATCGAAATAGAAGCTTCTGAGTTGGAGAAAAAGTCTGTAAAAATGGCAATTTTGGTCACATTGAGACTTTAAAAAGTAGTTATTCAACATGAGGCACAATCAAAATGACATTTTCAATCAATTTTTCTACATTCCAAAAAATCAATTTTCTGATGAAAAACGATGACCACCTGTCAAACTTTCTCAAAATGGTCAAAAATGGTAATTCTTTAATGTTTAATTTTTTGACTGTAAATGACTATTGCATGTGAATTCGCACTTTTGGAACTAAAATAGGTCTGTTTAGAGTCATTTTAATGCCTGAAATTGGTCGAAATAGAAGCTTCTGAGTTGGAGAAAAAGTCTGTAAAAATGGCAATTTTGGTCACTTTAAGGCCTTAAAAAGTAGGTATTCAACATGAGGCACAATCCAAATGACATTTTGAATCAATTTTTCAACATTCAAAAAAATCAATTTTCTGATCAAAAAACGATGACCCGTGACCTGTCGAACTTTCTCCAGATGGTCAGAAAAAGTATTTTTTTAATGTTTAATTTTTTGACTGTAAATGACTATTGCATGTGAATTCTCACTTTTGGAACGAAAATAAGTCTGTTTAGAGTCATTTTAATGCCTGAAATTGGTCGAAATAGAAGATTCTGAGTTGGAGAAAAAGTCTGTAAAAATGGCAATTTTGGTCACATTGAGACTTTAAAAAGTAGTTATTCAACATGAGGCACAATCCAAATGACATTTTCAATCAATTTTTCTACATTCCAAAAAATCAATTTTCTGTGAAAAATGATGAACCGTGACCCGTGGAACTTTCTCCAGATGGTCAGAAAGGGTAATTTTTTTATGTTGATTTTTTTGACTGTAAATGACTATTGCATGTGAATTATCACTTTTGGAACTAAAGTAAGTGTGTTTAGAGTCATTTTAATGCCTGAAATTGGTCGAAATAGAAGATTCTGAGTTGGAGAAAAAGTCTGTAAAAATTGCAATTTTGGTCACATTGAGACTTTAAAAAATAGTTATTCAACATGAGGCACAATCCAAATGACATTTTGAATCAATTTTTCTACAGTCCAAAAAATCAATTTTCTGATGAAAAACGATGACCCGTGACCTGTCAAACGTTCTCAAAATGGTCAAAAATTGTAATTTTTTAATGTTTAATTTTTTGACTGTAAATGACTATTGCATGTGAATTCTCACTTTTGGAACTAAAATAAGTCTGTTTAGAGTCATTTTAATGCCTGAAATTGGTCGAAATAGAAGCTTCTGAGTTGGAGAAAAAGTCTGTAAAAATGGCAATTTTGGTCACTTTGAGGCTTTAAAAAGTAGTCATTCAACATGAGGCCCAATCCAAATGACATTTTGAATCAATTTTTCAAAACATTCAAAAAAATCAATTTTCTGATCAAAAAACGATGACCCGTGACCTGTCGAACTTTCTCCAGATGGTCAGAAAAAGTATTTTTTTAATGTTTCATTTTTTGACTGTAAATGACTATTGCATGTGAATTCTCACTTTTGGAGCTAAAATAAGTCTGTTTAGAGTCATTTTAATGCCTGAAATTGGTCAAAACAGAAGCTTCTGAGTAGAAGAAAAAGTCTGTAAAAATGGCAATTTTGGTCACATTGAGGCCTTAAAAATTAGTTATTCAACATGAGGCACAATCCAAATGACATTTTCAATCAATTTTTCTACATTCCAAAAAATCAATTTTCTGATGTAAAACGATGACCCGTGACCTGTCAAACTTTCTCAAAATGGTCAAAAATGGTAATTTTTTAATGTTTAATTTTTTGACTGTAAGTGACTATTGCATGTGAATTCGCACTTTTGGAGCTAAAATAAGTCTGTTTAGAGTCATTTTAATGCCTGAAATTGGTCAAAATAGAAGCTTCTGAGTAGGAGAAAAAGTCTGTAAAAATGGCAATTTTGGTCACATTGAGGCTTTAAAAAGTAGTTATTCAACATGAGGCACAATCCAAATGACATTTTAAATCAATTTTTCTACATTCCAAAAAATCAATTTTCTGATGTAAAACGATGACCCGTGACCTGTCTAACTTTCTCCAGATGGTTAGAAATGGTAATTTCTTCATGCTGAATTTTTTTACTGTAAATGACTATTGCATGTGAATTACCACTTTTGGAACTAAAATAAGTGTGTTTAGAGTCATTTTAATGCCTGAAATTGGTCGAAATAGAAGCTTCTGAGTTGGAGAAAAAGTCTGTAAAAATGGCAATTTTGGTCACATTGAGACTTTAAAAAGTAGTTATTCAACATGAGGCACAATCCAAATGACATTTTGAATCAATTTTTCTACATTCCAAAAATCAATTTTCTGATGAAAAACAATGACTCGTGACCTGTCGGACTTTCTCCAGATGGTCAGAAATGGTAATTTTTAAAGGTTGAATTTTTTTATGGTAAATGACTATTGCATGTGAAATCTTATTTTTGGAACTAAAATAAGTCTGTTTAGAGTCATTTTAATGCCTGAAATTGGTCAAAATAGAAGCTTCTGAGTAGGAGAAAAAGTCTGTAAACATGGCAATTTTGGTCACATTGAGGCTTTAAAAAGTAGTTATTCAACATGAGGCACAATCCAAATGACATTTTGAATCAATTTTTCAACATTCAAAAAAATCAATTTTCTGATCAGAAAAGGATGACCCGTGACCTGTCGAACTTTCTCCAGATGGTCAGAAAAAGTATTTTTTTAATGTTGAATTTGTTGACTGTAAATGACTATTGCAAGTGAATTACCACTTTTGGAACTAAAATAAGTGTGTTTAGAGTCATTTTAATGCCTGAAATTGATCGAAATAGAAGCTTCTGAGTTGGAGAAAAAGTCTGTAAAAATGGCAATTTTGGTCACATTGAGACTTTAAAAAGTAGTTATTCAACATGAGGCACAATCAAAATGACACTTTCAATCAATTTTTCTACATTCCAAAAAATCAATTTTCTGATGAAAAACGATGACCACCTGTCAAACTTTCTCAAAATGGTCAAAAATGGTAATTCTTTAATGTTTAATTTTTTGACTGTAAATGACTATTGCATGTGAATTCGCACTTTTGGAGCTAAAATAAGTCTGTTTAGAGTCAATTTAATGCCTGAAATTGGTCGAAATAGAAGCTTCTGAGTTGGAGAAAAAGTCTGTAAAAATGGCAATTTTGGTCACTTTGAGGCTTTAAAAAGTAGTCATTCAACATGAGGCCCAATCCAAATGACATTTTGAATCAATTTTTCAAAACATTCAAAAAAATCAATTTTCTGATCAAAAAACGATGACCCGTGACCTGTCGAACTTTCTCCAAATGGTCAGAAAAAGTATTTTTTTAATGTTTAATTTTTTGACTGTAAATGACTATTGCATGTGAATTCTCACTTTTGGAGCTAAAATGAGTCTGTTTAGAGTCATTTTAATGCCTGAAATTGGTGAAAACAGAAGCTTCTGAGTAGAAGAAAAAGTCTGTAAAAATGGCAATTTTGGTCACATTGAGGCCTTAAAAATTAGTTATTCAACATGAGGCACAATCCAAATGACATTTTCAATCAATTTTTCTACATTCCAAAAAATCAATTTTCTGATGAAAAACGATGACCCGTGACCTGTCAAACTTTCTCAAAATGGTCAAAAATGGTAATTTTTTAATGTTTAATTTTTTGACTGTAAGTGACTATTGCATGTGAATTCGCACTTTTGGAGCTAAAATAAGTCTGTTTAGAGTCATTTTAATGCCTGAAATTGGTCAAAATAGAAGCTTCTGAGTAGGAGAAAAAGTCTGTAAAAATGGCAATTTTGGTCACATTGAGGCTTTAAAAAGTAGTTATTCAACATGAGGCACAATCCAAATGACATTTTCAATCAATTTTTCAACATTCAAAAAAATCAATTTTCTGATGTAAAACGATGACCTGTGACCTGTCTAACTTTCTCCAGATGGTTAGAAATAGTAATTTCTTCATGCTGAATTTTTTTACTGTAAATGACTATTGCATGTGAATTACCACTTTTGGAACTAAAATAAGTGTGTTTAGAGTCATTTTAATGCCTGAAATTGGTCGAAATAGAAGCTTCTGAGTTGGAGAAAAAGTCTGTAAAAATGGCAATTTTGGTCACATTGAGACTTTAAAAAGTAGTTATTCAACATGAGGCACAATCCAAATGACATTTTGAATCAATTTTTCTACATTCCAAAAATCAATTTTCTGTTGAAAAACAATGACTCGTGACCTGTCGGACTTTCTCCAGATGGTCAGAAATGGTAATTTTTAAAGGTTGAATTTTTTTACGGTAAATGACTATTGCATGTGAATTCTTACTTTTGGAACTAAAATAAGTCTGTTTAGAGTCATTTTAATGCCTGAAATTGGTCAAAATAGAAGCTTCTGAGTAGGAGAAAAAGTCTGTAAAAATGGCAATTTTGGTCACATTGAGGCTTTAAAAAGTAGGTATTCAACATGAGGCACAATCCAAATGACATTTTGAATCAATTTTTCAACATTCAAAAAAATCAATTTTCTGATCAGAAAAGGATGACCCGTGACCTGTCGAACTTTCTCCAGATGGTCAGAAAAAGTATTTTTTTAATGTTGAATTTTTTGACTGTAAATGACTATTGCAAGTGAATTACCACTTTTGGAACTTAAATAAGTGTGTTTAGAGTCATTTTAATGCCTGAAATTGATCGAAATAGAAGCTTCTGAGTTGGAGAAAAAGTCTGTAAAAATGGCAATTTTGGTCACATTGAGACTTTAAAAAGTAGTTATTCAACATGAGGCACAATCAAAATGACATTTTCAATCAATTTTTCTACATTCCAAAAAATCAATTTTCTGATGAAAAACGATGACCACCTGTCAAACTTTCTCAAAATGGTCAAAAATGGTAATTCTTTAATGTTTAATTTTTTGACTGTAAATGACTATTGCATGTGAATTCGCACTTTTGGAACTAAAATAGGTCTGTTTAGAGTCATTTTAATGCCTGAAATTGGTCGAAATAGAAGCTTCTGAGTTGGAGAAAAAGTCTGTAAAAATGGCAATTTTGGTCACTTTGAGGCCTTAAAAAGTAGGTATTCAACATGAGGCACAATCCAAATGACATTTTGAATCAATTTTTCAACATTCAAAAAAATCAATTTTCTGATCAAAAAACGATGACCCGTGACCTGTCGAACTTTCTCCAGATGGTCAGAAAAAGTATTTTTTTAATGTTTAATTTTTTGACTGTAAATGACTATTGCATGTGAATTCTCACTTTTGGAACGAAAATAAGTCTGTTTAGAGTCATTTTAATGCCTGAAATTGGTCGAAATAGAAGATTCTGAGTTGGAGAAAAAGTCTGTAAAAATGGCAATTTTGGTCACATTGAGACTTTAAAAAGTAGTTATTCAACATGAGGCACAATCCAAATGACATTTTCAATCAATTTTTCTACATTCCAAAAAATCAATTTTCTGTGAAAAATGATGAACCGTGACCCGTGGAACTTTCTCCAGATGGTCAGAAATGGTAATTTTTTTATGTTGATTTTTTTGACTGTAAATGACTATTGCATGTGAATTATCACTTTTGGAACTAAAGTAAGTGTGTTTAGAGTCATTTTAATGACTGAAATTGGTCAAAACAGAAGCTTCTGAGTAGAAGAAAAAGTCTGTAAAAATGGCAATTTTGGTCACATTGAGGCTTTAAAAATTAGTTATTCAACATGAGGCACAATCCAAATGACATTTTGAATCAATTTTTCTACAGTCCAAAAAATCAATTTTCTGATGAAAAACGATGACCCGTGACCTGTCGAACTTTCTCCAGATGGTCAGAAAAAGTATTTTTTTAATGTTTAATTTTTTTACTGTAAATGACTATTGCATGTGAATTCTCACTTTTGGAAATAAAATAAGTCTGTTTAGAGTCATTTTAATGCCTGAAATTGGTCGAAATAGAAGATTCTGAGTTGGAGAAAAAGTCTGTAAAAATTGCAATTTTGGTCACATTGAGACTTTAAAAAATAGTTATTCAACATGAGGCACAATCCAAATGACATTTTGAATCAATTTTTCTACAGTCCAAAAAATCAATTTTCTGATGAAAAACGATGACCCGTGACCTGTCAAACGTTCTCAAAATGGTCAAAAATTGTAATTTTTTAATGTTTAATTTTTTGACTGTAAATGACTATTGCATGTGAATTCTCACTTTTGGAACTAAAATAAGCCTGTTTAGAGTCATTTTAATGCCTGAAATTGGTTGAAATAGAAGCTTCTGAGTTGGAGAAAAAGTCTGTAAAAATGGCAATTTTGGTCACTTTGAGGCTTTAAAAAGTAGTCATTCAACATGAGGCCCAATCCAAATGACATTTTCAATCAATTTTTCAACATTCAAAAAAATCAATTTTCTGATGTAAAACGATGACCCGTGACCTGTCTAACTTTCTCCAGATGGTAAGAAATGGTAATTTCTTCATGCTGAATTTTTTTACTGTAAATGACTATTGCATGTGAATTACCACTTTTGGAACTAAAATAAGTGTGTTTAGAGTCATTTTAATGCCTGAAATTGGTCGAAATAGAAGCTTCTGAGTTGGAGAAAAAGTCTGTAAAAATGGCAATTTTGGTCACATTGAGACTTTAAAAAGTAGTTATTCAACATGAGGCACAATCCAAATGACATTTTCAATCAATTTTTCTACATTCCAAAAAATCAATTTTCTGATGAAAAACGATGACCCGTGACCTGTCAAACTTTCTCAAAATGGTCAAAAATGGTAATTCTTTAATGTTTAATTTTTTGACTGTAAATGACTATTGCATGTGAATTCGCACTTTTGGAACTAAAATAGGTCTGTTTAGAGTCATTTTAATGCCTGAAATTGGTCGAAATAGAAGCTTCTGAGTTGGAGAAAAAGTCTGTAAAAATGGCAATTTTGGTCACTTTGAGGCCTTAAAAAGTAGGTATTCAACATGAGGCACAATCCAAATGACATTTTGAATCAATTTTTCAACATTCAAAAAAATCAATTTTCTGATCAAAAAACGATGACCCGTGACCTGTCGAACTTTCTCCAGATGGTCAGAAAAAGTATTTTTTTAATGTTTAATTTTTTGACTGTAAATGACTATTGCATGTGAATTCTCACTTTTGGAACGAAAATAAGTCTGTTTAGAGTCATTTTAATGCCTGAAATTGGTCGAAATAGAAGATTCTGAGTTGGAGAAAAAGTCTGTAAAAATGGCAATTTTGGTCACATTGAGACTTTAAAAAGTAGTTATTCAACATGAGGCACAATCCAAATGACATTTTCAATCAATTTTTCTACATTCCAAAAAATCAATTTTCTGTGAAAAATGATGAACCGTGACCCGTGGAACTTTCTCCAGATGGTCAGAAATGGTAATTTTTTTATGTTGATTTTTTTGACTGTAAATGACTATTGCATGTGAATTATCACTTTTGGAACTAAAGTAAGTGTGTTTAGAGTCATTTTAATGACTGAAATTGGTCAAAACAGAAGCTTCTGAGTAGAAGAAAAAGTCTGTAAAAATGGCAATTTTGGTCACATTGAGGCTTTAAAAATTAGTTATTCAACATGAGGCACAATCCAAATGACATTTTGAATCAATTTTTCTACAGTCCAAAAAATCAATTTTCTGATGAAAAACGATGACCCGTGACCTGTCAAACGTTCTCAAAATGGTCAAAAATTGTAATTTTTTAATGTTTAATTTTTTGACTGTAAATGACTATTGCATGTGAATTCTCACTTTTGGAACTAAAATAAGTCTGTTTAGAGTCATTTTAATGCCTGAAATTGGTCGAAATAGAAGCTTCTGAGTTGGAGAAAAAGTCTGTAAAAATGGCAATTTTGGTCACTTTGAGGCTTTAAAAAGTAGTCATTCAACATGAGGCCCAATCCAAATGACATTTTCAATCAATTTTTCAACATTCAAAAAAATCAATTTTCTGATGTAAAACGATGACCCGTGACCTGTCTAACTTTCTCCAGATGGTTAGAAATGGTAATTTCTTCATGCTGAATTTTTTTACTGTAAATGACTATTGCATGTGAATTACCACTTTTGGAACTAAAATAAGTGTGTTTAGAGTCATTTTAATGCCTGAAATTGGTCGAAATAGAAGCTTCTGAGTTGGAGAAAAAGTCTGTAAAAACTGGCAATTTTGGTCACATTGAGACTTTAAAAAGTAGTTATTCAACATGAGGCACAATCCAAATGACATTTTGAATCAATTTTTCTACATTCCAAAAATCAATTTTCTGTTGAAAAACAATGACTCGTGACCTGTCGGACTTTCTCCAGATGGTCAGAAATGGTAATTTTTAAAGGTTGAATTTTTTTACGGTAAATGACTATTGCATGTGAATTCTTACTTTTGGAACTAAAATAAGTCTGTTTAGAGTCATTTTAATGCCTGAAATTGGTCAAAATAGAAGCTTCCGAGTAGGAGAAAAAGTCTGTAAAAATGGCAATTTTGGTCACATTGAGGCTTTAAAAAGTAGTTATTCAACATGAGGCACAATCCAAATGACATTTTGAATCAATTTTTCAACATTCAAAAAAATCAATTTTCTGATCAGAAAAGGATGACCCGTGACCTGTCGAACTTTCTCCAGATGGTCAGAAAAAGTATTTTTTTAATGTTGAATTTTTTGACTGTAAATGACTATTGCAAGTGAATTACCACTTTTGGAACTAAAATAAGTGTGTTTAGAGTCATTTTAATGCCTGAAATTGATCGAAATAGAAGCTTCTGAGTTGGAGAAAAAGTCTGTAAAAATGGCAATTTTGGTCACATTGAGACTTTAAAAAGTAGTTATTCAACATGAGGCACAATCAAAATGACATTTTCAATCAATTTTTCTACATTCCAAAAAATCAATTTTCTGATGAAAAACGATGACCACCTGTCAAACTTTCTCAAAATGGTCAAAAATGGTAATTCTTTAATGTTTAATTTTTTGACTGTAAATGACTATTGCATGTGAATTCGCACTTTTGGAACTAAAATAGGTCTGTTTAGAGTCATTTTAATGCCTGAAATTGGTCGAAATAGAAGCTTCTGAGTTGGAGAAAAAGTCTGTAAAAATGGCAATTTTGGTCACTTTAAGGCCTTAAAAAGTAGGTATTCAACATGAGGCACAATCCAAATGACATTTTGAATCAATTTTTCAACATTCAAAAAAATCAATTTTCTGATCAAAAAACGATGACCCGTGACCTGTCGAACTTTCTCCAGATGGTCAGAAAAAGTATTTTTTTAATGTTTAATTTTTTGACTGTAAATGACTATTGCATGTGAATTCTCACTTTTGGAACGAAAATAAGTCTGTTTAGAGTCATTTTAATGCCTGAAATTGGTCGAAATAGAAGATTCTGAGTTGGAGAAAAAGTCTGTAAAAATGGCAATTTTGGTCACATTGAGACTTTAAAAAGTAGTTATTCAACATGAGGCACAATCCAAATGACATTTTCAATCAATTTTTCTACATTCCAAAAAATCAATTTTCTGTGAAAAATGATGAACCGTGACCCGTGGAACTTTCTCCAGATGGTCAGAAAGGGTAATTTTTTTATGTTGATTTTTTTGACTGTAAATGACTATTGCATGTGAATTATCACTTTTGGAACTAAAGTAAGTGTGTTTAGAGTCATTTTAATGCCTGAAATTGGTCGAAATAGAAGATTCTGAGTTGGAGAAAAAGTCTGTAAAAATTGCAATTTTGGTCACATTGAGACTTTAAAAAATAGTTATTCAACATGAGGCACAATCCAAATGACATTTTGAATCAATTTTTCTACAGTCCAAAAAATCAATTTTCTGATGAAAAACGATGACCCGTGACCTGTCAAACGTTCTCAAAATGGTCAAAAATTGTAATTTTTTAATGTTTAATTTTTTGACTGTAAATGACTATTGCATGTGAATTCTCACTTTTGGAACTAAAATAAGTCTGTTTAGAGTCATTTTAATGCCTGAAATTGGTCGAAATAGAAGCTTCTGAGTTGGAGAAAAAGTCTGTAAAAATGGCAATTTTGGTCACTTTGAGGCTTTAAAAAGTAGTCATTCAACATGAGGCCCAATCCAAATGACATTTTGAATCAATTTTTCAAAACATTCAAAAAAATCAATTTTCTGATCAAAAAACGATGACCCGTGACCTGTCGAACTTTCTCCAGATGGTCAGAAAAAGTATTTTTTTAATGTTTCATTTTTTGACTGTAAATGACTATTGCATGTGAATTCTCACTTTTGGAGCTAAAATAAGTCTGTTTAGAGTCATTTTAATGCCTGAAATTGGTCAAAACAGAAGCTTCTGAGTAGAAGAAAAAGTCTGTAAAAATGGCAATTTTGGTCACATTGAGGCCTTAAAAATTAGTTATTCAACATGAGGCACAATCCAAATGACATTTTCAATCAATTTTTCTACATTCCAAAAAATCAATTTTCTGATGTAAAACGATGACCCGTGACCTGTCAAACTTTCTCAAAATGGTCAAAAATGGTAATTTTTTAATGTTTAATTTTTTGACTGTAAGTGACTATTGCATGTGAATTCGCACTTTTGGAGCTAAAATAAGTCTGTTTAGAGTCATTTTAATGCCTGAAATTGGTCAAAATAGAAGCTTCTGAGTAGGAGAAAAAGTCTGTAAAAATGGCAATTTTGGTCACATTGAGGCTTTAAAAAGTAGTTATTCAACATGAGGCACAATCCAAATGACATTTTAAATCAATTTTTCTACATTCCAAAAAATCAATTTTCTGATGTAAAACGATGACCCGTGACCTGTCTAACTTTCTCCAGATGGTTAGAAATGGTAATTTCTTCATGCTGAATTTTTTTACTGTAAATGACTATTGCATGTGAATTACCACTTTTGGAACTAAAATAAGTGTGTTTAGAGTCATTTTAATGCCTGAAATTGGTCAAAATAGAAGCTTCTGAGTAGGAGAAAAAGTCTGTAAAAATGGCAATTTTGGTCACATTGAGGCTTTAAAAAGTAGTTATTCAACATGAGGCACAATCCAAATGACATTTTAAATCAATTTTTCTACATTCCAAAAAATCAATTTTCTGATGTAAAACGATGACCCGTGACCTGTCTAACTTTCTCCAGATGGTTAGAAATGGTAATTTCTTCATGCTGAATTTTTTTACTGTAAATGACTATTGCATGTGAATTACCACTTTTGGAACTAAAATAAGTGTGTTTAGAGTCATTTTAATGCCTGAAATTGGTCGAAATAGAAGCTTCTGAGTTGGAGAAAAAGTCTGTAAAAATGGCAATTTTGGTCACATTGAGACTTTAAAAAGTAGTTATTCAACATGAGGCACAATCCAAATGACATTTTGAATCAATTTTTCTACATTCCAAAAATCAATTTTCTGATGAAAAACAATGACTCGTGACCTGTCGGACTTTCTCCAGATGGTCAGAAATGGTAATTTTTAAAGGTTGAATTTTTTTATGGTAAATGACTATTGCATGTGAAATCTTATTTTTGGAACTAAAATAAGTCTGTTTAGAGTCATTTTAATGCCTGAAATTGGTCAAAATAGAAGCTTCTGAGTAGGAGAAAAAGTCTGTAAACATGGCAATTTTGGTCACATTGAGGCTTTAAAAAGTAGTTATTCAACATGAGGCACAATCCAAATGACATTTTGAATCAATTTTTCAACATTCAAAAAAATCAATTTTCTGATCAGAAAAGGATGACCCGTGACCTGTCGAACTTTCTCCAGATGGTCAGAAAAAGTATTTTTTTAATGTTGAATTTTTTGACTGTAAATGACTATTGCAAGTGAATTACCACTTTTGGAACTAAAATAAGTGTGTTTAGAGTCATTTTAATGCCTGAAATTGATCGAAATAGAAGCTTCTGAGTTGGAGAAAAAGTCTGTAAAAATGGCAATTTTGGTCACATTGAGACTTTAAAAAGTAGTTATTCAACATGAGGCACAATCAAAATGACACTTTCAATCAATTTTTCTACATTCCAAAAAATCAATTTTCTGATGAAAAACGATGACCACCTGTCAAACTTTCTCAAAATGGTCAAAAATGGTAATTCTTTAATGTTTAATTTTTTGACTGTAAATGACTATTGCATGTGAATTCGCACTTTTGGAGCTAAAATAAGTCTGTTTAGAGTCAATTTAATGCCTGAAATTGGTCGAAATAGAAGCTTCTGAGTTGGAGAAAAAGTCTGTAAAAATGGCAATTTTGGTCACTTTGAGGCTTTAAAAAGTAGTCATTCAACATGAGGCCCAATCCAAATGACATTTTGAATCAATTTTTCAAAACATTCAAAAAAATCAATTTTCTGATCAAAAAACGATGACCCGTGACCTGTCGAACTTTCTCCAAATGGTCAGAAAAAGTATTTTTTTAATGTTTAATTTTTTGACTGTAAATGACTATTGCATGTGAATTCTCACTTTTGGAGCTAAAATGAGTCTGTTTAGAGTCATTTTAATGCCTGAAATTGGTGAAAACAGAAGCTTCTGAGTAGAAGAAAAAGTCTGTAAAAATGGCAATTTTGGTCACATTGAGGCCTTAAAAATTAGTTATTCAACATGAGGCACAATCCAAATGACATTTTCAATCAATTTTTCTACATTCCAAAAAATCAATTTTCTGATGAAAAACGATGACCCGTGACCTGTCAAACTTTCTCAAAATGGTCAAAAATGGTAATTTTTTAATGTTTAATTTTTTGACTGTAAGTGACTATTGCATGTGAATTCGCACTTTTGGAGCTAAAATAAGTCTGTTTAGAGTCATTTTAATGCCTGAAATTGGTCAAAATAGAAGCTTCTGAGTAGGAGAAAAAGTCTGTAAAAATGGCAATTTTGGTCACATTGAGGCTTTAAAAAGTAGTTATTCAACATGAGGCACAATCCAAATGACATTTTCAATCAATTTTTCAACATTCAAAAAAATCAATTTTCTGATGTAAAACGATGACCTGTGACCTGTCTAACTTTCTCCAGATGGTTAGAAATAGTAATTTCTTCATGCTGAATTTTTTTACTGTAAATGACTATTGCATGTGAATTACCACTTTTGGAACTAAAATAAGTGTGTTTAGAGTCATTTTAATGCCTGAAATTGGTCGAAATAGAAGCTTCTGAGTTGGAGAAAAAGTCTGTAAAAATGGCAATTTTGGTCACATTGAGACTTTAAAAAGTAGTTATTCAACATGAGGCACAATCCAAATGACATTTTGAATCAATTTTTCTACATTCCAAAAATCAATTTTCTGTTGAAAAACAATGACTCGTGACCTGTCGGACTTTCTCCAGATGGTCAGAAATGGTAATTTTTAAAGGTTGAATTTTTTTACGGTAAATGACTATTGCATGTGAATTCTTACTTTTGGAACTAAAATAAGTCTGTTTAGAGTCATTTTAATGCCTGAAATTGGTCAAAATAGAAGCTTCTGAGTAGGAGAAAAAGTCTGTAAAAATGGCAATTTTGGTCACATTGAGGCTTTAAAAAGTAGGTATTCAACATGAGGCACAATCCAAATGACATTTTGAATCAATTTTTCAACATTCAAAAAAATCAATTTTCTGATCAGAAAAGGATGACCCGTGACCTGTCGAACTTTCTCCAGATGGTCAGAAAAAGTATTTTTTTAATGTTGAATTTTTTGACTGTAAATGACTATTGCAAGTGAATTACCACTTTTGGAACTTAAATAAGTGTGTTTAGAGTCATTTTAATGCCTGAAATTGATCGAAATAGAAGCTTCTGAGTTGGAGAAAAAGTCTGTAAAAATGGCAATTTTGGTCACATTGAGACTTTAAAAAGTAGTTATTCAACATGAGGCACAATCAAAATGACATTTTCAATCAATTTTTCTACATTCCAAAAAATCAATTTTCTGATGAAAAACGATGACCACCTGTCAAACTTTCTCAAAATGGTCAAAAATGGTAATTCTTTAATGTTTAATTTTTTGACTGTAAATGACTATTGCATGTGAATTCGCACTTTTGGAACTAAAATAGGTCTGTTTAGAGTCATTTTAATGCCTGAAATTGGTCGAAATAGAAGCTTCTGAGTTGGAGAAAAAGTCTGTAAAAATGGCAATTTTGGTCACTTTGAGGCCTTAAAAAGTAGGTATTCAACATGAGGCACAATCCAAATGACATTTTGAATCAATTTTTCAACATTCAAAAAAATCAATTTTCTGATCAAAAAACGATGACCCGTGACCTGTCGAACTTTCTCCAGATGGTCAGAAAAAGTATTTTTTTAATGTTTAATTTTTTGACTGTAAATGACTATTGCATGTGAATTCTCACTTTTGGAACGAAAATAAGTCTGTTTAGAGTCATTTTAATGCCTGAAATTGGTCGAAATAGAAGATTCTGAGTTGGAGAAAAAGTCTGTAAAAATGGCAATTTTGGTCACATTGAGACTTTAAAAAGTAGTTATTCAACATGAGGCACAATCCAAATGACATTTTCAATCAATTTTTCTACATTCCAAAAAATCAATTTTCTGTGAAAAATGATGAACCGTGACCCGTGGAACTTTCTCCAGATGGTCAGAAATGGTAATTTTTTTATGTTGATTTTTTTGACTGTAAATGACTATTGCATGTGAATTATCACTTTTGGAACTAAAGTAAGTGTGTTTAGAGTCATTTTAATGACTGAAATTGGTCAAAACAGAAGCTTCTGAGTAGAAGAAAAAGTCTGTAAAAATGGCAATTTTGGTCACATTGAGGCTTTAAAAATTAGTTATTCAACATGAGGCACAATCCAAATGACATTTTGAATCAATTTTTCTACAGTCCAAAAAATCAATTTTCTGATGAAAAACGATGACCCGTGACCTGTCGAACTTTCTCCAGATGGTCAGAAAAAGTATTTTTTTAATGTTTAATTTTTTTACTGTAAATGACTATTGCATGTGAATTCTCACTTTTGGAAATAAAATAAGTCTGTTTAGAGTCATTTTAATGCCTGAAATTGGTCGAAATAGAAGATTCTGAGTTGGAGAAAAAGTCTGTAAAAATTGCAATTTTGGTCACATTGAGACTTTAAAAAATAGTTATTCAACATGAGGCACAATCCAAATGACATTTTGAATCAATTTTTCTACAGTCCAAAAAATCAATTTTCTGATGAAAAACGATGACCCGTGACCTGTCAAACGTTCTCAAAATGGTCAAAAATTGTAATTTTTTAATGTTTAATTTTTTGACTGTAAATGACTATTGCATGTGAATTCTCACTTTTGGAACTAAAATAAGCCTGTTTAGAGTCATTTTAATGCCTGAAATTGGTTGAAATAGAAGCTTCTGAGTTGGAGAAAAAGTCTGTAAAAATGGCAATTTTGGTCACTTTGAGGCTTTAAAAAGTAGTCATTCAACATGAGGCCCAATCCAAATGACATTTTCAATCAATTTTTCAACATTCAAAAAAATCAATTTTCTGATGTAAAACGATGACCCGTGACCTGTCTAACTTTCTCCAGATGGTAAGAAATGGTAATTTCTTCATGCTGAATTTTTTTACTGTAAATGACTATTGCATGTGAATTACCACTTTTGGAACTAAAATAAGTGTGTTTAGAGTCATTTTAATGCCTGAAATTGGTCGAAATAGAAGCTTCTGAGTTGGAGAAAAAGTCTGTAAAAATGGCAATTTTGGTCACATTGAGACTTTAAAAAGTAGTTATTCAACATGAGGCACAATCCAAATGACATTTTCAATCAATTTTTCTACATTCCAAAAAATCAATTTTCTGATGAAAAACGATGACCCGTGACCTGTCAAACTTTCTCAAAATGGTCAAAAATGGTAATTCTTTAATGTTTAATTTTTTGACTGTAAATGACTATTGCATGTGAATTCGCACTTTTGGAACTAAAATAGGTCTGTTTAGAGTCATTTTAATGCCTGAAATTGGTCGAAATAGAAGCTTCTGAGTTGGAGAAAAAGTCTGTAAAAATGGCAATTTTGGTCACTTTGAGGCCTTAAAAAGTAGGTATTCAACATGAGGCACAATCCAAATGACATTTTGAATCAATTTTTCAACATTCAAAAAAATCAATTTTCTGATCAAAAAACGATGACCCGTGACCTGTCGAACTTTCTCCAGATGGTCAGAAAAAGTATTTTTTTAATGTTTAATTTTTTGACTGTAAATGACTATTGCATGTGAATTCTCACTTTTGGAACGAAAATAAGTCTGTTTAGAGTCATTTTAATGCCTGAAATTGGTCGAAATAGAAGATTCTGAGTTGGAGAAAAAGTCTGTAAAAATGGCAATTTTGGTCACATTGAGACTTTAAAAAGTAGTTATTCAACATGAGGCACAATCCAAATGACATTTTCAATCAATTTTTCTACATTCCAAAAAATCAATTTTCTGTGAAAAATGATGAACCGTGACCCGTGGAACTTTCTCCAGATGGTCAGAAATGGTAATTTTTTTATGTTGATTTTTTTGACTGTAAATGACTATTGCATGTGAATTATCACTTTTGGAACTAAAGTAAGTGTGTTTAGAGTCATTTTAATGACTGAAATTGGTCAAAACAGAAGCTTCTGAGTAGAAGAAAAAGTCTGTAAAAATGGCAATTTTGGTCACATTGAGGCTTTAAAAATTAGTTATTCAACATGAGGCACAATCCAAATGACATTTTGAATCAATTTTTCTACAGTCCAAAAAATCAATTTTCTGATGAAAAACGATGACCCGTGACCTGTCGAACTTTCTCCAGATGGTCAGAAAAAGTATTTTTTTAATGTTTAATTTTTTTACTGTAAATGACTATTGCATGTGAATTCTCACTTTTGGAAATAAAATAAGTCTGTTTAGAGTCATTTTAATGCCTGAAATTGGTCGAAATAGAAGATTCTGAGTTGGAGAAAAAGTCTGTAAAAATTGCAATTTTGGTCACATTGAGACTTTAAAAAATAGTTATTCAACATGAGGCACAATCCAAATGACATTTTGAATCAATTTTTCTACAGTCCAAAAAATCAATTTTCTGATGAAAAACGATGACCCGTGACCTGTCAAACGTTCTCAAAATGGTCAAAAATTGTAATTTTTTAATGTTTAATTTTTTGACTGTAAATGACTATTGCATGTGAATTCTCACTTTTGGAACTAAAATAAGTCTGTTTAGAGTCATTTTAATGCCTGAAATTGGTCGAAATAGAAGCTTCTGAGTTGGAGAAAAAGTCTGTAAAAATGGCAATTTTGGTCACTTTGAGGCTTTAAAAAGTAGTCATTCAACATGAGGCCCAATCCAAATGACATTTTGAATCAATTTTTCAAAACATTCAAAAAAATCAATTTTCTGATCAAAAAACGATGACCCGTGACCTGTCGAACTTTCTCCAGATGGTCAGAAAAAGTACTTTTTTAATGTTTCATTTTTTGACTGTAAATGACTATTGCATGTGAATTCTCACTTTTGGAGCTAAAATAAGTCTGTTTAGAGTCATTTTAATGCCTGAAATTGGTCAAAACAGAAGCTTCTGAGTAGAAGAAAAAGTCTGTAAAAATGGCAATTTTGGTCACATTGAGGCCTTAAAAATTAGTTATTCAACATGAGGCACAATCCAAATGACATTTTCAATCCATTTTTCTACATTCCAAAAAATCAATTTTCTGATGTAAAACGATGACCCATGACCTGTCAAACTTTCTCAAAATGGTCAAAAATGGTAATTTTTTAATGTTTAATTTTTTGACTGTAAGTGACTATTGCATGTGAATTCGCACTTTTGGAGCTAAAATAAGTCTGTTTAGAGTCATTTTAATGCCTGAAATTGGTCAAAATAGAAGCTTCTGAGTAGGAGAAAAAGTCTGTAAAAATGGCAATTTTGGTCACATTGAGGCTTTAAAAAGTAGTTATTCAACATGAGGCACAATCCAAATGACATTTTAAATCAATTTTTCTACATTCCAAAAAATCAATTTTCTGATGTAAAACGATGACCCGTGACCTGTCTAACTTTCTCCAGATGGTTAGAAATGGTAATTTCTTCATGCTGAATTTTTTTACTGTAAATGACTATTGCATGTGAATTACCACTTTTGGAACTAAAATAAGTGTGTTTAGAGTCATTTTAATGCCTGAAATTGGTCGAAATAGAAGCTTCTGAGTTGGAGAAAAAGTCTGTAAAAATGGCAATTTTGGTCACATTGAGACTTTAAAAAGTAGTTATTCAACATGAGGCACAATCCAAATGACATTTTGAATCAATTTTTCTACATTCCAAAAATCAATTTTCTGATGAAAAACAATGACTCGTGACCTGTCGGACTTTCTCCAGATGGTCAGAAATGGTAATTTTTAAAGGTTGAATTTTTTTATGGTAAATGACTATTGCATGTGAAATCTTATTTTTGGAACTAAAATAAGTCTGTTTAGAGTCATTTTAATGCCTGAAATTGGTCAAAATAGAAGCTTCTGAGTAGGAGAAAAAGTCTGTAAACATGGCAATTTTGGTCACATTGAGGCTTTAAAAAGTAGTTATTCAACATGAGGCACAATCCAAATGACATTTTGAATCAATTTTTCAACATTCAAAAAAATCAATTTTCTGATCAGAAAAGGATGACCCGTGACCTGTCGAACTTTCTCCAGATGGTCAGAAAAAGTATTTTTTTAATGTTGAATTTTTTGACTGTAAATGACTATTGCAAGTGAATTACCACTTTTGGAACTAAAATAAGTGTGTTTAGAGTCATTTTAATGCCTGAAATTGATTGAAATAGAAGCTTCTGAGTTGGAGAAAAAATCTGTAAAAATGGCAATTTTGGTCACATTGAGACTTTAAAAAGTAGTTATTCAACATGAGGCACAATCAAAATGACACTTTCAATCAATTTTTCTACATTCCAAAAAATCAATTTTCTGATGAAAAACGATGACCACCTGTCACACTTTCTCAAAATGGTCAAAAATGGTAATTCTTTAATGTTTAATTTTTTGACTGTAAATGACTATTGCATGTGAATTCGCACTTTTGGAGCTAAAATAAGTCTGTTTAGAGTCAATTTAATGCCTGAAATTGGTCGAAATAGAAGCTTCTGAGTTGGAGAAAAAGTCTGTAAAAATGGCAATTTTGGTCACTTTGAGGCTTTAAAAAGTAGTCATTCAACATGAGGCCCAATCCAAATGACATTTTGAATCAATTTTTCAAAACATTCAAAAAAATCAATTTTCTGATCAAAAAACGATGACCCGTGACCTGTCGAACTTTCTCCAAATGGTCAGAAAAAGTATTTTTTTAATGTTTAATTTTTTGACTGTAAATGACTATTGCATGTGAATTCTCACTTTTGGAGCTAAAATGAGTCTGTTTAGAGTCATTTTAATGCCTGAAATTGGTGAAAACAGAAGCTTCTGAGTAGAAGAAAAAGTCTGTAAAAATGGCAATTTTGGTCACATTGAGGCCTTAAAAATTAGTTATTCAAAATGAGGCACAATCCAAATGACATTTTCAATCAATTTTTCTACATTCCAAAAAATCAATTTTCTGATGAAAAACGATGACCCGTGACCTGTCAAACTTTCTCAAAATGGTCAAAAATGGTAATTTTTTAATGTTTAATTTTTTGACTGTAAGTGACTATTGCATGTGAATTCGCACTTTTGGAGCTAAAATAAGTCTGTTTAGAGTCATTTTAATGCCTGAAATTGGTCAAAATAGAAGCTTCTGAGTAGGAGAAAAAGTCTGTAAAAATGGCAATTTTGGTCACATTGAGGCTTTAAAAAGTAGTTATTCAACATGAGGCACAATCCAAATGACATTTTCAATCAATTTTTCAACATTCAAAAAAATCAATTTTCTGATGTAAAACGATGACCTGTGACCTGTCTAACTTTCTCCAGATGGTTAGAAATAGTAATTTCTTCATGCTGAATTTTTTTACTGTAAATGACTATTGCATGTGAATTACCACTTTTGGAACTAAAATAAGTGTGTTTAGAGTCATTTTAATGCCTGAAATTGGTCGAAATAGAAGCTTCTGAGTTGGAGAAAAAGTCTGTAAAAATGGCAATTTTGGTCACATTGAGACTTTAAAAAGTAGTTATTCAACATGAGGCACAATCCAAATGACATTTTGAATCAATTTTTCTACATTCCAAAAATCAATTTTCTGTTGAAAAACAATGACTCGTGACCTGTCGGACTTTCTCCAGATGGTCAGAAATGGTAATTTTTAAAGGTTGAATTTTTTTACGGTAAATGACTATTGCATGTGAATTCTTACTTTTGGAACTAAAATAAGTCTGTTTAGAGTCATTTTAATGCCTGAAATTGGTCAAAATAGAAGCTTCTGAGTAGGAGAAAAAGTCTGTAAAAATGGCAATTTTGGTCACATTGAGGCTTTAAAAAGTAGTTATTCAACATGAGGCACAATCCAAATGACATTTTGAATCAATTTTTCAACATTCAAAAAAATCAATTTTCTGATCAGAAAAGGATGACCCGTGACCTGTCGAACTTTCTCCAGATGGTCAGAAAAAGTATTTTTTTAATGTTGAATTTTTTGACTGTAAATGACTATTGCAAGTGAATTACCACTTTTGGAACTTAAATAAGTGTGTTTAGAGTCATTTTAATGCCTGAAATTGATCGAAATAGAAGCTTCTGAGTTGGAGAAAAAGTCTGTAAAAATGGCAATTTTGGTCACATTGAGACTTTAAAAAGTAGTTATTCAACATGAGGCACAATCAAAATGACATTTTCAATCAATTTTTCTACATTCCAAAAAATCAATTTTCTGATGAAAAACGATGACCACCTGTCAAACTTTCTCAAAATGGTCAAAAATGGTAATTCTTTAATGTTTAATTTTTTGACTGTAAATGACTATTGCATGTGAATTCGCACTTTTGGAACTAAAATAGGTCTGTTTAGAGTCATTTTAATGCCTGAAATTGGTCGAAATAGAAGCTTCTGAGTTGGAGAAAAAGTCTGTAAAAATGGCAATTTTGGTCACTTTGAGGCCTTAAAAAGTAGGTATTCAACATGAGGCACAATCCAAATGACATTTTGAATCAATTTTTCAACATTCCAAAAAATCAATTTTCTGTGAAAAATGATGAACCGTGACCCGTGGAACTTTCTCCAGATGGTCAGAAATGGTAATTTTTTTATGTTGATTTTTTTGACTGTAAATGACTATTGCATGTGAATTATCACTTTTGGAACTAAAGTAAGTGTGTTTAGAGTCATTTTAATGACTGAAATTGGTCAAAACAGAAGCTTCTGAGTAGAAGAAAAAGTCTGTAAAAATGGCAATTTTGGTCACTTTGAGGCCTTAAAAAGTAGTTATTCAACATGAGGCACAATCCAAATGACATTTTCAATCAATTTTTCTACATTCCAAAAAATCAATTTTCTGTGAAAAATGATGAACCGTGACCCGTGGAACTTTCTCCAGATGGTCAGAAATGGTAATTTTTTTATGTTGATTTTTTTGACTGTAAATGACTATTGCATGTGAATTATCACTTTTGGAACTAAAGTAAGTGTGTTTAGAGTCATTTTAATGACTGAAATTGGTCAAAACAGAAGCTTCTGAGTAGAAGAAAAAGTCTGTAAAAATGGCAATTTTGGTCACATTGAGGCTTTAAAAATTAGTTATGCAACATGAGGCACAATCCAAATGACATTTTGAATCAATTTTTCTACAGTCCAAAAAATCAATTTTCTGATGAAAAACGATGACCCGTGACCTGTCGAACTTTCTTCAGATGGTCAGAAAAAGTATTTTTTTAATGTTTAATTTTTTTACTGTAAATGACTATTGCATGTGAATTCTCACTTTTGGAAATAAAATAAGTCTGTTTAGAGTCATTTTAATGCCTGAAATTGGTCGAAATAGAAGATTCTGAGTTGGAGAAAAAGTCTGTAAAAATTGCAATTTTGGTCACATTGAGACTTTAAAAAATAGTTATTCAACATGAGGCACAATCCAAATGACATTTTGAATCAATTTTTCTACAGTCCAAAAAATCAATTTTCTGATGAAAAACGATGACCCGTGACCTGTCAAATGTTCTCAAAATGGTCAAAAATTGTAATTTTTTAATGTTTAATTTTTTGACTGTAAATGACTATTGCATGTGAATTCTCACTTTTGGAACTAAAATAAGTCTGTTTAGAGTCATTTTAATGCCTGAAATTGGTCGAAATAGAAGCTTCTGAGTTGGAGAAAAAGTCTGTAAAAATGGCAATTTTGGTCACTTTGAGGCTTTAAAAAGTAGTCATTCAACATGAGGCCCAATCCAAATGACATTTTGAATCAATTTTTCAAAACATTCAAAAAAATCAATTTTCTGATCAAAAAACGATGACCCGTGACCTGTCTAACTTTCTCCAGATGGTTAGAAATTGTAATTTCTTCATGCTGAATTTTTTTACTGTAAATGACTATTGCATGTGAATTACCACTTTTGGAACTAAAATAAGTGTGTTTAGAGTCATTTTAATGCCTGAAATTGGTCGAAATAGAAGCTTCTGAGTAGAAGAAAAAGTCTGTAAAAATGGCAATTTTGGTCACATTGAGGCCTTAAAAATTAGTTATTCAACATGAGGCACAATCCAAATGACATTTTCAATCAATTTTTCTACATTCCAAAAAATCAATTTTCTGATGTAAAACGATGACCCGTGACCTGTCAAACTTTCTCAAAATGGTCAAAAATGGTAATTTTTTAATGTTTAATTTTTTGACTGTAAGTGACTATTGCATGTGAATTCGCACTTTTGGACCTAAAATAAGTCTGTTTAGAGTCATTTTAATGCCTGAAATTGGTCAAAATAGAAGCTTCTGAGTAGGAGAAAAAGTCTGTAAAAATGGCAATTTTGGTCACATTGAGGCTTTAAAAAGTAGTTATTCAACATGAGGCACAATCCAAATGACATTTTCAATCAATTTTTCAACATTCAAAAAAATCAATTTTCTGATGTAAAACGATGACCCGTGACCTGTCTAACTTTCTCCAGATGGTTAGAAATGGTAATTTCTTCATGCTGAATTTTTTTACTGTAAATGACTATTGCATGTGAATTACCACTTTTGGAACTAAAATAAGTGTGTTTAGAGTCATTTTAATGCCTGAAATTGGTCGAAATAGAAGCTTCTGAGTTGGAGAAAAAGTCTGTAAAAATGGCAATTTTGGTCACATTGAGACTTTAAAAAGTAGTTATTCAACATGAGGCACAATCCAAATGACATTTTGAATCAATTTTTCTACATTCCAAAAATCAATTTTCTGATGAAAAACAATGACTCGTGACCTGTCGGACTTTCTCCAGATGGTCAGAAATGGTAATTTTTAAAGGTTGAATTTTTTTACGGTAAATGACTATTGCATGTGAATTCTTACTTTTGGAACTAAAATAAGTCTGTTTAGAGTCATTTTAATGCCTGAAATTGGTCAAAATAGAAGCTTCTGAGTAGGAGAAAAAGTCTGTAAAAATGGCAATTTTGGTCACATTGAGGCTTTAAAAAGTAGTTATTCAACATGAGGCACAATCCAAATGACATTTTGAATCAATTTTTCAACATTCAAAAAAATCAATTTTCTGATCAGAAAAGGATGACCCGTGACCTGTCGAACTTTCTCCAAATGGTCAGAAAAAGTATTTTTTTAATGTTTAATTTTTTGACTGTAAATGACTATTGCATGTGAATTCTCACTTTTGGAGCTAAAATAAGTCTGTTTAGAGTCATTTTAATGCCTGAAATTGGTGAAAACAGAAGCTTCTGAGTAGAAGAAAAAGTCTGTAAAAATGGCAATTTTGGTCACATTGAGGCCTTAAAAATTAGTTATTCAACATGAGGCACAATCAAAATGACATTTTCAATCAATTTTTCTACATTCCAAAAAATCAATTTTCTGATGAAAAACGATGACCACCTGTCAAACTTTCTCAAAATGGTCAAAAATGGTAATTCTTTAATGTTTAATTTTTTGACTGTAAATGACTATTGCATGTGAATTCGCACTTTTGGAGCTAAAATAAGTCTGTTTAGAGTCATTTTAATGCCTGAAATTGGTCGAAATAGAAGCTTCTGAGTTGGAGAAAAAGTCTGTAAAAATGGCAATTTTGGTCACTTTGAGGCTTTAAAAAGTAGTCATTCAACATGAGGCCCAATCCAAATGACATTTTGAATCAATTTTTCAAAACATTCAAAAAAATCAATTTTCTGATCAAAAAACGATGACCCGTGACCTGTCGAACTTTCTCCAAATGGTCAGAAAAAGTATTTTTTTAATGTTTAATTTTTTGACTGTAAATGACTATTGCATGTGAATTCTCACTTTTGGAGCTAAAATAAGTCTGTTTAGAGTCATTTTAATGCCTGAAATTGGTGAAAACAGAAGCTTCTGAGTAGAAGAAAAAGTCTGTAAAAATGGCAATTTTGGTCACATTGAGGCCTTAAAAATTAGTTATTCAACATGAGGCACAATCCAAATGACATTTTCAATCAATTTTTCTACATTCCAAAAAATCAATTTTCTGATGAAAAACGATGACCACCTGTCAAACTTTCTCAAAATGGTCAAAAATGGTAATTCTTTAATGTTTAATTTTTTGACTGTAAATGACTATTGCATGTGAATTCGCACTTTTGGAACTAAAATAGGTCTGTTTAGAGTCATTTTAATGCCTGAAATTGGTCGAAATAGAAGCTTCTGAGTTGGAGAAAAAGTCTGTAAAAATGGCAATTTTGGTCACTTTGAGGCTTTAAAAAGTAGGTATTCAACATTAGGCACAATCCAAATGACATTTTGAATCAATTTTTCAACATTCAAAAAAATCAATTTTCTGATCAAAAAACGATGACCCGTGACCTGTCGAACTTTCTCCAGATGGTCAGAAAAAGTATTTTTTTAATGTTTAATTTTTTGACTGTAAATGACTATTGCATGTGAATTATCACTTTTGTAACTAAAGTAAGTGTGTTTAGAGTCATTTTAATGACTGAAATTGGTCAAAACAGAAGCTTCTGAGTAGAAGAAAAAGTCTGTAAAAATGGCAATTTTGGTCACATTGAGGCTTTAAAAAGTAGTTATTCAACATGAGGCACAATCCAAATGACATTTTGAATCAACTTTTCTACAGTCCAAAAAATCAATTTTCTGATGAAAAACGATGACCCGTGACCTGTCGAAATTTCTCCAGATGGTCAGAAAAAGTATTTTTTTAATGTTTAATTTTTTTACTGTAAATGACTATTGCATGTGAATTCTCACTTTTGGAACTAAAATAAGTCTGTTTAGAGTCATTTTAATGCCTGAAATTGGTCGAAATAAAAGCTTCTGAGTTGGAGAAAAAGTCTGTAAAAATGGCAATTTTGGTCACTTTGAGGCTTTAAAAAGTAGTCATTCAACATGAGGCCCAATCCAAATGACATTTTGAATCAATTTTTCAAAACATTCAAAAAAATCAATTTTCTGATCAAAAAACGATGACCCGTGACCTGTCGAACTTTCTCCAGATGGTCAGAAAAAGTATTTTTTTAATGTTTAATTTTTTGACTGTAAATGACTATTGCATGTGAATTCTCACTTTTGGAACGAAAATAAGTCTGTTTAGAGTCATTTTAATGCCTGAAATTGGTCGAAATAGAAGCTTCTGAGTTGGAGAAAAAGTCTGTAAAAATGGCAATTTTGGTCACTTTGAGGCTTTAAAAAGTAGTCATTCAACATGAGGCCCAATCCAAATGACATTTTGAATCAATTTTTCAAAACATTCAAAAAAATCAATTTTCTGATCAAAAAACGATGACCCGTGACCTGTCGAACTTTCTCCAAATGGTCAGAAAAAGTATTTTTTTAATGTTTAATTTTTTGACTGTAAATGACTATTGCATGTGAATTCTCACTTTTGGAGCTAAAATAAGTCTGTTAGAGTCATTTTAATGCCTGAAATTGGTGAAAACAGAAGCTTCTGAGTAGAAGAAAAAGTCTGTAAAAATGGCAATTTTGGTCACATTGAGGCCTTAAAAACTTAGTTATTCAACATGAGGCACAATCCAAATGACATTTTCAATCAATTTTTCTACATTCCAAAAAATCAATTTTCCGATGAAAAACGATGACCCGTGACCTGTCAAACTTTCTCAAAATGGTCAAAAATGGTAATTTTTTAATGTTTAATTTTTTGACTGTAAGTGACTATTGCATGTGAATTCGCACTTTTGGAGCTAAAATAAGTCTGTTTAGAGTCATTTTAATGCCTGAAATTGGTCAAAATAGAAGCTTCTGAGTAGGAGAAAAAGTCTGTAAAAATGGCAATTTTGGTCACATTGAGGATTTAAAAAGTAGTTATTCAACATGAGGCACAATCCAAATGACATTTTCAATCAATTTTTCAACATTCAAAAAAATCAATTTTCTGATGTAAAACGATGACCCGTGACCTGTCTAACTTTCTCCAGATGGTTAGAAATAGTAATTTCTTCATGCTGAATTTTTTTACTGTAAATGACTATTGCATGTGAATTACCACTTTTGGAACTAAAATAAGTGTGTTTAGAGTCATTTTAATGCCTGAAATTGGTCGAAATAGAAGCTTCTGAGTTGGAGAAAAAGTCTGTAAAAATGGCAATTTTGGTCACATTGAGACTTTAAAAAGTAGTTATTCAACATGAGGCACAATCCAAATGACATTTTGAATCAATTTTTCTACATTCCAAAAATCAATTTTCTGTTGAAAAACAATGACTCGTGACCTGTCGGACTTTCTCCAGATGGTCAGAAATGGTAATTTTTAAAGGTTGAATTTTTTTACGGTAAATGACTATTGCATGTGAATTCTTACTTTTGGAACTAAAATAAGTCTGTTTAGAGTCATTTTAATGCCTGAAATTGGTCAAAATAGAAGCTTCTGAGTAGGAGAAAAAGTCTGTAAAAATGGCAATTTTGGTCACATTGAGGCTTTAAAAAGTAGTTATTCAACATGAGGCACAATCCAAATGACATTTTGAATCAATTTTTCAACATTCAAAAAAATCAATTTTCTGATCAGAAAAGGATGACCCGTGACCTGTCGAATTTTCTCCAGATGGTCAGAAAAAGTATTTTTTTAATGTTGAATTTTTTGACTGTAAATGACTATTGCAAGTGAATTACCACTTTTGGAACTTAAATAAGTGTGTTTAGAGTCATTTTAATGCCTGAAATTGATAGAAATAGAAGCTTCTGAGTTGGAGAAAAAGTCTGTAAAAATGGCAATTTTGGTCACATTGAGACTTTAAAAAGTAGTTATTCAACATGAGGAACAATCAAAATGACATTTTCAATCAATTTTTCTACATTCCAAAAAATCAATTTTCTGATGAAAAACGATGACCACCTGTCAAACTTTCTCAAAATGGTCAAAAATGGTAATTCTTTAATGTTTAATTTTTTGACTGTAAATGACTATTGCATGTGAATTCGCACTTTTGGAACTAAAATAGGTCTGTTTAGAGTCATTTTAATGCCTGAAATTGGTCGAAATAGAAGCTTCTGAGTTGGAGAAAAAGTCTGTAAAAATGGCAATTTTGGTCACTTTGAGGCCTTAAAAAGTAGGTATTCAACATGAGGCACAATCCAAATGACATTTTGAATCAATTTTTCAACATTCAAAAAAATCAATTTTCTGATCAAAAAACGATGACCCGTGACCTGTCGAACTTTCTCCAGATGGTCAGAAAAAGTATTTTTTTAATGTTTAATTTTTTGACTGTAAATGACTATTGCATGTGAATTCTCACTTTTGGAACGAAAATAAGTCTGTTTAGAGTCATTTTAATGCCTGAAATTGGTCGAAATAGAAGATTCTGAGTTGGAGAAAAAGTCTGTAAAAATGGCAATTTTGGTCACATTGAGACTTTAAAAAGTAGTTATTCAACATGAGGCACAATCCAAATGACATTTTCAATCAATTTTTCTACATTCCAAAAAATCAATTTTCTGTGAAAAATGATGAACCGTGACCCGTGGAACTTTCTCCAGATGGTCAGAAATGGTAATTTTTTTATGTTGATTTTTTTGACTGTAAATGACTATTGCATGTGAATTATCACTTTTGGAACTAAAGTAAGTGTGTTTAGAGTCATTTTAATGACTGAAATTGGTCAAAACAGAAGCTTCTGAGTAGAAGAAAAAGTCTGTAAAAATGGCAATTTTGGTCACATTGAGGCTTTAAAAATTAGTTATTCAACATGAGGCACAATCCAAATGACATTTTGAATCAATTTTTCTACAGTCCAAAAAATCAATTTTCTGATGAAAAACGATGACCCGTGACCTGTCGAACTTTCTCCAGATGGTCAGAAAAAGTATTTTTTTAATGTTTAAATTTTTTTACTGTAAATGACTATTGCATGTGAATTCTCACTTTTGGAAATAAAATAAGTCTGTTTAGAGTCATTTTAATGCCTGAAATTGGTCGAAATAGAAGATTCTGAGTTGGAGAAAAAGTCTGTAAAAATTGCAATTTTGTCACATTGAGACTTTAAAAAATAGTTATTCAACATGAGGCACAATCCAAATGACATTTTGAATCAATTTTTCTACAGTCCAAAAAATCAATTTTCTGATGAAAAACGATGACCCGTGACCTGTCAAACGTTCTCAAAATGGTCAAAAATTGTAATTTTTTAATGTTTAATTTTTTGACTGTAAATGACTATTGCATGTGAATTCTCACTTTTGGAACTAAAATAAGTCTGTTTAGAGTCATTTTAATGCCTGAAATTGGTCGAAATAGAAGCTTCTGAGTTGGAGAAAAAGTCTGTAAAAATGGCAATTTTGGTCACTTTGAGGCTTTAAAAAGTAGTCATTCAACATGAGGCCCAATCCAAATGACATTTTGAATCAATTTTTCAAAACATTCAAAAAAATCAATTTTCTGATCAAAAAACGATGACCCGTGACCTGTCTAACTTTCTCCAGATGGTTAGAAATGGTAATTTCTTCATGCTGAATTTTTTTACTGTAAATGACTATTGCATGTGAATTACCACTTTTGGAACTAAAATAAGTGTGTTTAGAGTCATTTTAATGCCTGACATTGGTCGAAATAGAAGCTTCTGAGTAGAAGAAAAAGTCTGTAAAAATGGCAATTTTGGTCACATTGAGGCCTTAAAAATTAGTTATTCAACATGAGGCACAATCCAAATGACATTTTCAATCAATTTTTCTACATTCCAAAAAATCAATTTTCTGATGTAAAACGATGACCCGTGACCTGTCAAACTTTCTCAAAATGGTCAAAAATGGTAATTTTTTAATGTTTAATTTTTTGACTGTAAGTGACTATTGCATGTGAATTCGCACTTTTGGAGCTAAAATAAGTCTGTTTAGAGTCATTTTAATGCCTGAAATTGGTCAAAATAGAAGCTTCTGAGTAGGAGAAAAAGTCTGTAAAAATGGCAATTTTGGTCACATTGAGGCTTTAAAAAGTAGTTATTCAACATGAGGCACAATCCAAATGACATTTTCAATCAATTTTTCAACATTCAAAAAAATCAATTTTCTGATGTAAAACGATGACCCGTGACCTGTCTAACTTTCTCCAGATGGTTAGAAATGGTAATTTCTTCATGCTGAATTTTTTTACTGTAAATGACTATTGCATGTGAATTACCACTTTTGGAACTAAAATAAGTGTGTTTAGAGTCATTTTAATGCCTGAAATTGGTCGAAATAGAATCTTCTGAGTTGGAGAAAAAGTCTGTAAAAATGGCAACTTTGGTCACATTGAGACTTTAAAAAGTAGTTATTCAACATGAGGCACAATCCAAATGACATTTTGAATCAATTTTTCTACATTCCAAAAATCAATTTTCTGATGAAAAACAATGACTCGTGACCTGTCGGACTTTCTCCAGATGGTCAGAAATGGTAATTTTTAAAGGTTGAATTTTTTTACGGTAAATGACTATTGCATGTGAATTCTTACTTTTGGAACTAAAATAAGTCTGTTTAGAGTCATTTTAATGCCTGAAATTGGTCAAAATAGAAGCTTCTGAGTAGGAGAAAAAGTCTGTAAAAATGGCAATTTTGGTCACATTGAGGCTTTAAAAAGTAGTTATTCAACATGAGGCACAATCCAAATGACATTTTGAATCAATTTTTCAACATTCAAAAAAATCAATTTTCTGATCAGAAAAGGATGACCCGTGACCTGTCGAACTTTCTCCAGATGGTCAGAAAAAGTATTTTTTTAATGTTGAATTTTTTGACTGTAAATGACTATTGCAAGTGAATTACCACTTTTGGAACTAAAATAAGTGTGTTTAGAGTCATTTTAATGCCTGAAATTGATCGAAATAGAAGCTTCTGAGTTGGAGAAAAAGTCTGTAAAAATGGCAATTTTGGTCACATTGAGACTTTAAAAAGTAGTTATTCAACATGAGGCACAATCAAAATTACATTTTCAATCAATTTTTTCTACATTCCAAAAAATCAATTTTCTGATGAAAAACGATGACCACCTGTCAAACTTTCTCAAAATGGTCAAAAATGGTAATTCTTTAATGTTTAATTTTTTGACTGTAAATGACTATTGCATGTGAATTCGCACTTTTGGAACTAAAATAGGTCTGTTTAGAGTCATTTTAATGCCTGAAATTGGTCGAAATAGAAGCTTCTGAGTTGGAGAAAAAGTCTGTAAAAATGGCAATTTTGGTCACTTTGAGGCCTTAAAAAGTAGGTATTCAACATGAGGCACAATCCAAATGACATTTTGAATCAATTTTTCAACATTCAAAAAAATCAATTTTCTGATCAAAAAACGATGACCCGTGACCTGTCGAACTTTCTCCAGATGGTCAGAAAAAGTATTTTTTTAATGTTTAATTTTTTGACTGTAAATGACTATTGCATGTGAATTCTCACTTTTGGAACGAAAATAAGTCTGTTTAGAGTCATTTTAATGCCTGAAATTGGTCGAAATAGAAGATTCTGAGTTGGAGAAAAAGTCTGTAAAAATGGCAATTTTGGTCACATTGAGACTTTAAAAAGTAGTTATTCAACATGAGGCACAATCCAAATGACATTTTCAATCAATTTTTCTACATTCCAAAAAATCAATTTTCTGTGAAAAATGATGAACCGTGACCCGTGGAACTTTCTCCAGATGGTCAGAAATGGTAATTTTTTTATGTTGATTTTTTTGACTGTAAATGACTATTGCATGTGAATTATCACTTTTGGAACTAAAGTAAGTGTGTTTAGAGTCATTTTAATGACTGAAATTGGTCAAAACAGAAGCTTCTGAGTAGAAGAAAAAGTCTGTAAAAATGGCAATTTTGGTCACATTGAGGCTTTAAAAATTAGTTATTCAACATGAGGCACAATCCAAATGACATTTTGAATCAATTTTTCTACAGTCCAAAAAATCAATTTTCTGATGAAAAACGATGACCCGTGACCTGTCGAACTTTCTCCAGATGGTCAGAAAAAGTATTTTTTTAATGTTTAAATTTTTTTACTGTAAATGACTATTGCATGTGAATTCTCACTTTTGGAAATAAAATAAGTCTGTTTAGAGTCATTTTAATGCCTGAAATTGGTCGAAATAGAAGATTCTGAGTTGGAGAAAAAGTCTGTAAAAATTGCAATTTTGTCACATTGAGACTTTAAAAAATAGTTATTCAACATGAGGCACAATCCAAATGACATTTTGAATCAATTTTTCTACAGTCCAAAAAATCAATTTTCTGATGAAAAACGATGACCCGTGACCTGTCAAACGTTCTCAAAATGGTCAAAAATTGTAATTTTTTAATGTTTAATTTTTTGACTGTAAATGACTATTGCATGTGAATTCTCACTTTTGGAACTAAAATAAGTCTGTTTAGAGTCATTTTAATGCCTGAAATTGGTCGAAATAGAAGCTTCTGAGTTGGAGAAAAAGTCTGTAAAAATGGCAATTTTGGTCACTTTGAGGCTTTAAAAAGTAGTCATTCAACATGAGGCCCAATCCAAATGACATTTTGAATCAATTTTTCAAAACATTCAAAAAAATCAATTTTCTGATCAAAAAACGATGACCCGTGACCTGTCTAACTTTCTCCAGATGGTTAGAAATGGTAATTTCTTCATGCTGAATTTTTTTACTGTAAATGACTATTGCATGTGAATTACCACTTTTGGAACTAAAATAAGTGTGTTTAGAGTCATTTTAATGCCTGACATTGGTCGAAATAGAAGCTTCTGAGTAGAAGAAAAAGTCTGTAAAAATGGCAATTTTGGTCACATTGAGGCCTTAAAAATTAGTTATTCAACATGAGGCACAATCCAAATGACATTTTCAATCAATTTTTCTACATTCCAAAAAATCAATTTTCTGATGTAAAACGATGACCCGTGACCTGTCAAACTTTCTCAAAATGGTCAAAAATGGTAATTTTTTAATGTTTAATTTTTTGACTGTAAGTGACTATTGCATGTGAATTCGCACTTTTGGAGCTAAAATAAGTCTGTTTAGAGTCATTTTAATGCCTGAAATTGGTCAAAATAGAAGCTTCTGAGTAGGAGAAAAAGTCTGTAAAAATGGCAATTTTGGTCACATTGAGGCTTTAAAAAGTAGTTATTCAACATGAGGCACAATCCAAATGACATTTTCAATCAATTTTTCAACATTCAAAAAAATCAATTTTCTGATGTAAAACGATGACCCGTGACCTGTCTAACTTTCTCCAGATGGTTAGAAATGGTAATTTCTTCATGCTGAATTTTTTTACTGTAAATGACTTTGCATGTGAATTACCACTTTTGGAACTAAAATAAGTGTGTTTAGAGTCATTTTAATGCCTGAAATTGGTCGAAATAGAAGCTTCTGAGTTGGAGAAAAAGTCTGTAAAAATGGCAACTTTGGTCACATTGAGACTTTAAAAAGTAGTTATTCAACATGAGGCACAATCCAAATGACATTTTGAATCAATTTTTCTACATTCCAAAAATCAATTTTCTGATGAAAAACAATGACTCGTGACCTGTCGGACTTTCTCCAGATGGTCAGAAATGGTAATTTTTAAAGGTTGAATTTTTTTACGGTAAATGACTATTGCATGTGAATTCTTACTTTTGGAACTAAAATAAGTCTGTTTAGAGTCATTTTAATGCCTGAAATTGGTCAAAATAGAAGCTTCTGAGTAGGAGAAAAAGTCTGTAAAAATGGCAATTTTGGTCACATTGAGGCTTTAAAAAGTAGTTATTCAACATGAGGCACAATCCAAATGACATTTTGAATCAATTTTTCAACATTCAAAAAAATCAATTTTCTGATCAGAAAAGGATGACCCGTGACCTGTCGAACTTTCTCCAGATGGTCAGAAAAAGTATTTTTTTAATGTTGAATTTTTTGACTGTAAATGACTATTGCAAGTGAATTACCACTTTTGGAACTAAAATAAGTGTGTTTAGAGTCATTTTAATGCCTGAAATTGATCGAAATAGAAGCTTCTGAGTTGGAGAAAAAGTCTGTAAAAATGGCAATTTTGGTCACATTGAGACTTTAAAAAGTAGTTATTCAACATGAGGCACAATCAAAATTACATTTTCAATCAATTTTTTCTACATTCCAAAAAATCAATTTTCTGATGAAAAACGATGACCACCTGTCAAACTTTCTCAAAATGGTCAAAAATGGTAATTCTTTAATGTTTAATTTTTTGACTGTAAATGACTATTGCATGTGAATTCGCACTTTTGGAACTAAAATAGGTCTGTTTAGAGTCATTTTAATGCCTGAAATTGGTCGAAATAGAAGCTTCTGAGTTGGAGAAAAAGTCTGTAAAAATGGCAATTTTGGTCACTTTGAGGCCTTAAAAAGTAGGTATTCAACATGAGGCACAATCCAAATGACATTTTGAATCAATTTTTCAACATTCAAAAAAATCAATTTTCTGATCAAAAAACGATGACCCGTGACCTGTCGAACTTTCTCCAGATGGTCAGAAAAAGTATTTTTTTAATGTTTAATTTTTTGACTGTAAATGACTATTGCATGTGAATTCTCACTTTTGGAACGAAAATAAGTCTGTTTAGAGTCATTTTAATGCCTGAAATTGGTCGAAATAGAAGATTCTGAGTTGGAGAAAAAGTCTGTAAAAATGGCAATTTTGGTCACATTGAGACTTTAAAAAGTAGTTATTCAACATGAGGCACAATCCAAATGACATTTTCAATCAATTTTTCTACATTCCAAAAAATCAATTTTCTGTGAAAAATGATGAACCGTGACCCGTGGAACTTTCTCCAGATGGTCAGAAATGGTAATTTTTTTATGTTGATTTTTTTGACTGTAAATGACTATTGCATGTGAATTATCACTTTTGGAACTAAAGTAAGTGTGTTTAGAGTCATTTTAATGACTGAAATTGGTCAAAACAGAAGCTTCTGAGTAGAAGAAAAAGTCTGTAAAAATGGCAATTTTGGTCACATTGAGGCTTTAAAAATTAGTTATTCAACATGAGGCACAATCCAAATGACATTTTGAATCAATTTTTCTACAGTCCAAAAAATCAATTTTCTGATGAAAAACGATGACCCGTGACCTGTCGAACTTTCTCCAGATGGTCAGAAAAAGTATTTTTTTAATGTTTAATTTTTTTACTGTAAATGACTATTGCATGTGAATTCTCACTTTTGGAACTAAAATAAGTCTGTTTAGAGTCATTTTAATGCCTGAAATTGGTCGAAATAGAAGATTCTGAGTTGGAGAAAAAGTCTGTAAAAATTGCAATTTTGGTCACATTGAGACTTTAAAAAATAGTTATTCAACATGAGGCACAATCCAAATGACATTTTGAATCAATTTTTCTACAGTCCAAAAAATCAATTTTCTGATGAAAAACGATGACCCGTGACCTGTCAAACGTTCTCAAAATGGTCAAAAATTGTAATTTTTTTAATGTTTAATTTTTTGACTGTAAATGACTATTGCATGTGAATTCTCACTTTTGGAACTAAAATAAGTCTGTTTAGAGTCATTTTAATGCCTGAAATTGGTCGAAATAGAAGCTTCTGAGTTGGAGAAAAAGTCTGTAAAAATGGCAATTTTGGTCACTTTGAGGCTTTAAAAAGTAGTCATTCAACATGAGGCCCAATCCAAATGACATTTTGAATCAATTTTTCAAAACATTCAAAAAAATCAATTTTCTGATCAAAAAACGATGACCCGTGACCTGTCTAACTTTCTCCAGATGGTTAGAAATGGTAATTTCTTTATGCTGATTTTTTTTTACTGTAAATGACTATTGCATGTGAATTACCACTTTTGGAACTAAAATAAGTGTGTTTAGAGTCATTTTAATGCCTGAAATTGGTCGAAATAGAAGCTTTTGAGTAGAAGAAAAAGTCTGTAAAAATGGCAATTTTGGTCACATTGAGGCCTTAAAAATTAGTTATTCAACATGAGGCACAATCCAAATGACATTTTCAATCAATTTTTCTACATTCCAAAAAATCAATTTTCTGATGTAAAACGATGACCCGTGACCTGTCAAACTTTCTCAAAATGGTCAAAAATGGTAATTTTTTAATGTTTAATTTTTTGACTGTAAGTGACTATTGCATGTGAATTCGCACTTTTGGAGCTAAAATAAGTCTGTTTAGAGTCATTTTAATGCCTGAAATTGGTCAAAATAGAAGCTTCTGAGTAGGAGAAAAAGTCTGTAAAAATGGCAATTTTGGTCACATTGAGGCTTTAAAAAGTAGTTATTCAACATGAGGCACAATCCAAATGACATTTTCAATCAATTTTTCAACATTCAAAAAAATCAATTTTCTGATGTAAAACGATGACCCGTGACCTGTCTAACTTTCTCCAGATGGTTAGAAATGGTAATTTCTTCATGCTGAATTTTTTTACTGTAAATGACTATTGCATGTGAATTACCACTTTTGGAACTAAAATAAGTGTGTTTAGAGTCATTTTAATGCCTGAAATTGGTCGAAATAGAAGCTTCTGAGTTGGAGAAAAAGTCTGTAAAAATGGCAATTTTGGTCACATTGAGACTTTAAAAAGTAGTTATTCAACATGAGGCACAATCCAAATGACATTTTGAATCAATTTTTCAACATTCCAAAAATCAATTTTCTGATGAAAAACAATGACTCGTGACCTGTCGGACTTTCTCCAGATGGTCAGAAATGGTAATTTTTAAAGGTTGAATTTTTTTACGGTAAATGACTATTGCATGTGAATTCTTACTTTTGGAACTAAAATAAGTCTGTTTAGAGTCATTTTAATGCCTGCAATTGGTCAAAATAGAAGCTTCTGAGTAGGAGAAAAAGTCTGTAAAAATGGCAATTTTGGTCACATTGAGGCTTTAAAAAGTAGTTATTCAACATGAGGCACAATCCAAATGACATTTTGAATCAATTTTTCAACATTCAAAAAAATCAATTTTCTGATCAGAAAAGGATGACCCGTGACCTGTCGAACTTTCTCCAGATGGTCAGAAAAAGTATTTTTTTAATGTTGAATTTTTTGACTGTAAATGACTATTGCAAGTGAATTACCACTTTTGGAACTAAAATAAGTGTGTTTAGAGTCATTTTAATGCCTGAAATTGATCGAAATAGAAGCTTCTGAGTTGGAGAAAAAGTCTGTAAAAATGGCAATTTTTGTCACATTGTGACTTTAAAAAGTAGTTATTCAACATGAGGCACAATCAAAATGACATTTTCAATCAATTTTTCTACATTCCAAAAAATCAATTTTCTGATGAAAAATGATGACCACCTGTCAAACTTTCTCAAAATGGTCAAAAATGGTAATTCTTTAATGTTTAATTTTTTGACTGTAAATGACTATTGCATGTGAATTCGCACTTTTGGAGCTAAAATAAGTCTGTTTAGAGTCATTTTAATGCCTGAAATTGGTCGAAATAGAAGCTTCTGAGTTGGAGAAAAAGTCTGTAAAAATGGCAATTTTGGTCACTTTGAGGCTTTAAAAAGTAGTCATTCAACATGAGACCCAATCCAAATGACATTTTGAATCAATTTTTCAAAACATTCAAAAAAATCAATTTTCTGATCAAAAAACGATGACCCGTGACCTGTCGAACTTTCTCCAAATGGTCAGAAAAAGTATTTTTTTAATGTTTAATTTTTTGACTGTAAATGACTATTGCATGTGAATTCTCACTTTTGGAGCTAAAATAAGTCTGTTTAGAGTCATTTTAATGCCTGAAATTGGTGAAAACAGAAGCTTCTGAGTAGAAGAAAAAGTCTGTAAAAATGGCAATTTTGGTCACATTGAGGCCTTAAAAATTAGTTATTCAACATGAGGCACAATCCAAATGACATTTTCAATCAGTTTTTCTACATTCCAAAAAATCAATTTTCTGATGAAAAACGATGACCACCTGTCAAACTTTCTCAAAATGGTCAAAAATGGTAATTCTTTAATGTTTAATTTTTTGACTGTAAATGACTATTGCATGTGAATTCGCACTTTTGGAACTAAAATAGGTCTGTTTAGAGTCATTTTAATGCCTGAAATTGGTCGAAATAGAAGCTTCTGAGTTGGAGAAAAAGTCTGTAAAAATGGCAATTTTGGTCACTTTGAGGCCTTAAAAAGTAGGTATTCAACATGAGGCACAATCCAAATGACATTTTGAATCAATTTTTCTACAGTCCAAAAAATCAATTTTCTGATGAAAAACGATGACCCGTGACCTGTCGAACTTTCTCCAGATGGTCAGAAAAAGTATTTTTTTAATGTTTAATTTTTTGACTGTAAATGACTATTGCATGTGAATTCTCACTTTTGGAACGAAAATAAGTCTGTTTAGAGTCATTTTAATGCCTGAAATTGGTCGAAATAGAAGATTCTGAGTTGGAGAAAAAGTCTGTAAAAATGGCAATTTTGGTCACATTGAGACTTTAAAAAGTAGTTATTCAACATGAGGCACAATCCAAATGACATTTTGAATCAATTTTTCTACAGTCCAAAAAATCAATTTTCTGATGAAAAACGATGACCCGTGACCTGTCGAACTTTCTCCAGATGGTCAGAAAAAGTATTTTTTTAATGTTTAATTTTTTTACTGTAAATGACTATTGCATGTGAATTCTCACTTTTGGAACTAAAATAAGTCTGTTTAGAGTCATTTTAATGCCTGAAATTGGTCGAAATAGAAGCTTCTGAGTTGGAGAAAAAGTCTGTAAAAATGGCAATTTTGGTCACTTTGAGGCTTTAAAAAGTAGTCATTCAACATGAGGCCCAATCCAAATGACATTTTGAATCAATTTTTCAAAACATTCAAAAAAATCAATTTTCTGATCAAAAAACGATGACCCGTGACCTGTCGAACTTTCTCCAGATGGTCAGAAAAAGTATTTTTTTAATGTTTCATTTTTTGACTGTAAATGACTATTGCATGTGAATTCTCACTTTTGGAACTAAAATAAGTGTGTTTAGAGTCATTTTAATGCCTGAAATTGGTCGAAATAGAAGCTTCTGAGTTGGAGAAAAAGTCTGTAAAAATGGCAATTTTGGTCACATTGAGACTTTAAAAAGTAGTTATTCAACATGAGGCACAATCCAAATGACATTTTCAATCAATTTTTCTACATTCCAAAAAATCAATTTTCTGATGTAAAACGATGACCCGTGACCTGTCTAACTTTCTCCAGATGGTTAGAAATGGTAATTTCTTCATGCTGAATTTTTTTACTGTAAATGACTATTGCATGTGAATTATCACTTTTGGAACTAAAATAAGTGTGTTTAGAGTCATTTTAATGCCTGAAATTGGTCGAAATAGAAGCTTCTGAGTTGGAGAAAAAGTCTGTAAAAATGGCAATTTTGGTCACATTGAGACTTTAAAAAGTAGTTATTCAACATGAGGCACAATCCAAATGACATTTTCAATCAATTTTTCTACATTCCAAAAAATCAATTTTCTGATGTAAAACGATGACCCGTGACCTGTCAAACTTTCTCAAAATGGTCAAAAAAGGTAATTTTTTAATGTTTAATTTTTTGACTGTAAGTGACTATTGCATGTGAATTCGCACTTTTGGAGCTAAAATAAGTCTGTTTAGAGTCATTTTAATGCCTGAAATTGGTCAAAATAGAAGCTTCTGAGTAGGAGAAAAAGTCTGTAAAAATGGCAATTTTGGTCACATTGAGGCTTTAAAAATTAGTTATTCAACATGAGGCACAATCCAAATGACATTTTAAATCAATTTTTCTACATTCCAAAAAATCAATTTTCTGATGTAAAACGATGACCCGTGACCTGTCTAACTTTCTCCAGATGGTTAGAAATGGTAATTTCTTCATGCTGAATTTTTTTACTGTAAATGACTATTGCATGTGAATTACCACTTTTGGAACTAAAATAAGTGTGTTTAGAGTCATTTTAATGCCTGAAATTGGTCGAAATAGAAGCTTCTGAGTTGGAGAAAAAGTCTGTAAAAATGGCAATTTTGGTCACATTGAGACTTTAAAAAGTAGTTATTCAACATGAGGCACAATCCAAATGACATTTTGAATCAATTTTTCTACATTCCAAAAATCAATTTTCTGATGAAAAACAATGACTCGTGACCTGTCGGACTTTCTCCAGATGGTCAGAAATGGTAATTTTTAAAGGTTGAATTTTTTAACGGTAAATGACTATTGCATGTGAATTCTTACTTTTGGAACTAAAATAAGTCTGTTTAGAGTCATTTTAATGAATGAAATTGGTCAAAATAGAAGCTTCTGAGTAGGAGAAAAAGTCTGTAAAAATGGCAATTTTGGTCACATTGAGGCTTTAAAAAGTAGTTATTCAACATGAGGCACAATCCAAATGACATTTTGAATCAATTTTTCAACATTCAAAAAAATCAATTTTCTGATCAGAAAAGGATGACCCGTGACCTGTCGAACTTTCTCCAGATGGTCAGAAAAAGTATTTTTTTAATGTTGAATTTTTTGACTGTAAATGACTATTGCAAGTGAATTACCACTTTTGGAACTAAAATAAGTGTGTTTAGAGTCATTTTAATGCCTGAAATTGATCGAAATAGAAGCTTCTGAGTTGGAGAAAAAGTCTGTAAAAATGGCAATTTTGGTCACATTGAGACTTTAAAAAGTAGTTATTCAACATGAGGCACAATCAAAATGACATTTTCAATCAATTTTTCTACATTCCAAAAAATCAATTTTCTGATGTAAAACGATGACCCGTGACCTGTCTAACTTTCTCCAGATGGTTAGAAATGGTAATTTCTTCATGCTGAATTTTTTTACTGTAAATGACTATTGCATGTGAATTATCACTTTTGGAACTAAAATAAGTGTGTTTAGAGTCATTTTAATGCCTGAAATTGGTCGAAATAGAAGCTTCTGAGTTGGAGAAAAAGTCTGTAAAAATGGCAATTTTGGTCACATTGAGACTTTAAAAAGTAGTTATTCAACATGAGGCACAATCCAAATGACATTTTCAATCAATTTTTCTACATTCCAAAAAATCAATTTTCTGATGTAAAACGATGACCCGTGACCTGTCAAACTTTCTCAAAATGGTCAAAAAAGGTAATTTTTTAATGTTTAATTTTTTGACTGTAAGTGACTATTGCATGTGAATTCGCACTTTTGGAGCTAAAATAAGTCTGTTTAGAGTCATTTTAATGCCTGAAATTGGTCAAAATAGAAGCTTCTGAGTAGGAGAAAAAGTCTGTAAAAATGGCAATTTTGGTCACATTGAGGCTTTAAAAATTAGTTATTCAACATGAGGCACAATCCAAATGACATTTTAAATCAATTTTTCTACATTCCAAAAAATCAATTTTCTGATGTAAAACGATGACCCGTGACCTGTCTAACTTTCTCCAGATGGTTAGAAATGGTAATTTCTTCATGCTGAATTTTTTTACTGTAAATGACTATTGCATGTGAATTACCACTTTTGGAACTAAAATAAGTGTGTTTAGAGTCATTTTAATGCCTGAAATTGGTCGAAATAGAAGCTTCTGAGTTGGAGAAAAAGTCTGTAAAAATGGCAATTTTGGTCACATTGAGACTTTAAAAAGTAGTTATTCAACATGAGGCACAATCCAAATGACATTTTGAATCAATTTTTCTACATTCCAAAAATCAATTTTCTGATGAAAAACAATGACTCGTGACCTGTCGGACTTTCTCCAGATGGTCAGAAATGGTAATTTTTAAAGGTTGAATTTTTTAACGGTAAATGACTATTGCATGTGAATTCTTACTTTTGGAACTAAAATAAGTCTGTTTAGAGTCATTTTAATGAATGAAATTGGTCAAAATAGAAGCTTCTGAGTAGGAGAAAAAGTCTGTAAAAATGGCAATTTTGGTCACATTGAGGCTTTAAAAAGTAGTTATTCAACATGAGGCACAATCCAAATGACATTTTGAATCAATTTTTCAACATTCAAAAAAATCAATTTTCTGATCAGAAAAGGATGACCCGTGACCTGTCGAACTTTCTCCAGATGGTCAGAAAAAGTATTTTTTTAATGTTGAATTTTTTGACTGTAAATGACTATTGCAAGTGAATTACCACTTTTGGAACTAAAATAAGTGTGTTTAGAGTCATTTTAATGCCTGAAATTGATCGAAATAGAAGCTTCTGAGTTGGAGAAAAAGTCTGTAAAAATGGCAATTTTGGTCACATTGAGACTTTAAAAAGTAGTTATTCAACATGAGGCACAATCAAAATGACATTTTCAATCAATTTTTCTACATTCCAAAAAATCAATTTTCTGATGAAAAACGATGACCACCTGTCAAACTTTCTCAAAATGGTCAAAAATGGTAATTCTTTAATGTTTAATTTTTTGACTGTAAATGACTATTGCATGTGAATTCGCACTTTTGGAGCTAAAATAAGTCTGTTTAGAGTCATTTTAATGCCTGAAATTGGTCGAAATAGAAGCTTCTGAGTTGGAGAAAAAGTCTGTAAAAATGGCAATTTTGGTCACTTTGAGGCTTTAAAAACTAGTCATTCAACATGAGGCCCAATCCAAATGACATTTTGAATCAATTTTTCAAAACATTCAAAAAAATCAATTTTCTGATCAAAAAACGATGACCCGTGACCTGTCGAACTTTCTCCAAATGGTCAGAAAAAGTATTTTTTTAATGTTTAATTTTTTGACTGTAAATGACTATTGCATGTGAATTCTCACTTTTGGAGCTAAAATAAGTCTGTTTAGAGTCATTTTAATGCCTGAAATTGGTGAAAACAGAAGCTTCTGAGTAGAAGAAAAAGTCTGTAAAAATGGCAATTTTGGTCACATTGAGGCCTTAAAAATTAGTTATTCAACATGAGGCACAATCCAAATGACATTTTCAATCAATTTTTCTACATTCCAAAAAATCAATTTTCTGATGAAAAACGATGACCACCTGTCAAACTTTCTCAAAATGGTCAAAAATGGTAATTCTTTAATGTTTAATTTTTTGACTGTAAATGACTATTGCATGTGAATTCGCACTTTTGGAACTAAAATAGGTCTGTTTAGAGTCATTTTAATGCCTGAAATTGGTCGAAATAGAAGCTTCTGAGTTGGAGAAAAAGTCTGTAAAAATGGCAATTTTGGTCACTTTGAGGCCTTAAAAAGTAGGTATTCAACATGAGGCACAATCCAAATGACATTTTGAATCAATTTTTCAACATTCAAAAAAATCAATTTTCTGATCAAAAAACGATGACCCGTGACCTGTCGAACTTTCTCCAGATGGTCAGAAAAAGTAGTTTTTTTAATGTTTAATTTTTTGACTGTAAATGACTATTGCATGTGAATTCTCACTTTTGGAACGAAAATAAGTCTGTTTAGAGTCATTTTAATGCCTGAAATTGGTCGAAATAGAAGATTCTGAGTTGGAGAAAAAGTCTGTAAAAATGTCAATTTTGGTCACATTGAGACTTTAAAAAGTAGTTATTCAACATGAGGCACAATCCAAATGACATTTTCAATCAATTTTTCTACATTCCAAAAAATCAATTTTCTGTGAAAAATGATGAACCGTGACCCGTGGAACTTTCTCCAGATGGTCAGAAATGGTAATTTTTTTATGTTGATTTTTTTGACTGTAAATGACTATTGCATGTGAATTATCACTTTTGGAACTAAAGTAAGTGTGTTTAGAGTCATTTTAATGACTGAAATTGGTCAAAACAGAAGCTTCTGAGTAGAAGAAAAAGTCTGTAAAAATGGCAATTTTGGTCACATTGAGGCTTTAAAAAGTAGTTATTCAACATGAGGCACAATCCAAATGACATTTTGAATCAATTTTTCTACAGTCCAAAAAATCAATTTTCTGATGAAAAACGATGACCCGTGACCTGTCGAACTTTCTCCAGATGGTCAGAAAAAGTATTTTTTTAATGTTTAATTTTTTTACTGTAAATGACTATTGCATGTGAATTCTCACTTTTGGAACTAAAATAAGTCTGTTTAGAGTCATTTTAATGCCTGAAATTGGTCGAAATAGAAGCTTCTGAGTTGGAGAAAAAGTCTGTAAAAATGGCAATTTTGGTCACTTTGAGGCTTTAAAAAGTAGTCATTCAACATGAGGCCCAATCCAAATGACATTTTGAATCAATTTTTCAAAACATTCAAAAAAATCAATTTTCTGATCAAAAAACGATGACCCGTGACCTGTCGAACTTTCTCCAGATGGTCAGAAAAAGTATTTTTTTAATGTTTCATTTTTTGACTGTAAATGACTATTGCATGTGAATTCTCACTTTTGGAGCTAAAATAAGTCTGTTTAGAGTCATTTTAATGCCTGAAATTGGTCAAAACAGAAGCTTCTGAGTAGAAGAAAAAGTCTGTAAAAATGGCAATTTTGGTCACATTGAGGCCTTAAAAATTAGTTATTCAACATGAGGCACAATCCAAATGACATTTTCAATCAATTTTTCTACATTCCAAAAAATCAATTTTCTGATGTAAAACGATGACCCGTGACCTGTCAAACTTTCTCAAAATGGTCAAAAATGGTAATTTTTTAATGTTTAATTTTTTGACTGTAAGTGACTATTGCATGTGAATTCGCACTTTTGGAGCTAAAATAAGTCTGTTTAGATTCATTTTAATGCCTGAAATTGGTCAAAATAGAAGCTTCTGAGTAGGAGAAAAAGTCTGTAAAAATGGCAATTTTGGTCACATTGAGGCTTTAAAAAGTAGTTATTCAACATGAGGCACAATCCAAATGACATTTTAAATCAATTTTTCTACATTCCAAAAAATCAATTTTCTGATGTAAAACGATGACCCGTGACCTGTCTAACTTTCTCCAGATGGTTAGAAATGGTAATTTCTTCATGCTGAATTTTTTTACTGTAAATGACTATTGCATGTGAATTATCACTTTTGGAACTAAAATAAGTGTGTTTAGAGTCATTTTAATGCCTGAAATTGGTCGAAATAGAAGCTTCTGAGTTGGAGAAAAAGTCTGTAAAAATGGCAATTTTGGTCACATTGAGACTTTAAAAAGTAGTTATTCAACATGAGGCACAATCCAAATGACATTTTGAATCAATTTTTCTACATTCCAAAAATCAATTTTCTGATGAAAAACAATGACTCGTGACCTGTCGGACTTTCTCCAGATGGTCAGAAATGGTAATTTATAAAGGTTGAAATTTTTTTACGGTAAATGACTATTGCATGTGAATTCTTACTTTTGGAACTAAAATAAGTCTGTTTAGAGTCATTTTAATGCCTGAAATTGGTCAAAATAGAAGCTTCTGAGTAGGAGAAAAAGTCTGTAAAAATGGCAATTTTGGTCACATTGAGGCTTTAAAAAGTAGTTATTCAACATGAGGCACAATCCAAATGACATTTTTGAATCAATTTTTCAACATTCAAAAAAATCAATTTTCTGATCAGAAAAGGATGACCCGTGACCTGTCGAACTTTCTCCAGATGGTCAGAAAAAGTATTTTTTTAATGTTGAATTTTTTGACTGTAAATGACTATTGCAAGTGAATTACCACTTTTGGAACTAAAATAAGTGTGTTTAGAGTCATTTTAATGCCTGAAATTGATCGAAATAGAAGCTTCTGAGTTGGAGAAAAAGTCTGTAAAAATGGCAATTTTGGTCACATTGAGACTTTAAAAAGTAGTTATTCAACATGAGGCACAATCAAAATGACACTTTCAATCAATTTTTCTACATTCCAAAAAATCAATTTTCTGATGAAAAACGATGACCACCTGTCAAACTTTCTCAAAATGGTCAAAAATGGTAATTCTTTAATGTTTAATTTTTTGACTGTAAATGACTATTGCATGTGAATTCGCACTTTTGGAACTAAAATAGGTCTGTTTAGAGTCATTTTAATGCCTGAAATTGGTCGAAATAGAAGCTTCTGAGTTGGAGAAAAAGTCTGTAAAAATGGCAATTTTGGTCACTTTGAGGCCTTAAAAAGTAGTTATTCAACATGAGGCACAATCCAAATGACATTTTGAATCAATTTTTCAACATTCAAAAAAATCAATTTTCTGATCAAAAAACGATGACCCGTGACCTGTCGAACTTTCTCCAGATGGTCAGAAAAAGTATTTTTTTAATGTTTAATTTTTTGACTGTAAATGACTATTGCATGTGAATTCTCACTTTTGGAACGAAAATAAGTCTGTTTAGAGTCATTTTAATGCCTGAAATTGGTCGAAATAGAAGATTCTGAGTTGGAGAAAAAGTCTGTAAAAATGGCAATTTTGGTCACATTGAGACTTTAAAAAGTAGTTATTCAACATGAGGCACAATCCAAATTACATTTTCAATCAATTTTTCTACATTCCAAAAAATAAATTTTTTGATGAAAAACGATGACCCGTAACCTGTCAAACTTTCTCAAAATGGTCAAAAATGGTAATTTTTTAATGTTGAATTTTTTGACTGTAAATGACTATTGCATGTGAATTACCACTTTTGGAACTAAAATAAGTGTGTTTAGAGTCATTTTAATGACTGAAATTGGTCAAAACAGATGCTTCTGAGTAGGAAAAAAAATCTGTAAAAATGTCAATTTTGGTCACATTGCGGCTTTAAAAAGAAGTTATTGAACATGAGGCACAATCCAAATGACATTTTGAATACATTTTTCTACAGTCCAAAAAATCAATTTTCTGTGAAAAATGATGAACCGTGACCCGTGGAACTTTTTCCAGATGGTCAGAAATGGTAATTTTTTTAATGTTGATTTTTTTGACTGTAAATGACTATTGCATGTGAATTATCACTTTTGGAACTAAAGTAAGTGTGTTTAGAGTCATTTTAATGACTGAAATTGGTCAAAACAGAAGCTTCTGAGTAGAAGAAAAAGTCTGTAAAAATGGCAATTTTGGTCACATTGAGGCTTTAAAAATTAGTTATTCAACATGAGGCACAATCCAAATGACATTTTGAATCAATTTTTCTACAGTCCAAAAAATCTATTTTCTGATGAAAAACGATGACCCGTGACCTGTCAAACGTTCTCAAAATGGTCAAAAATTGTAATTTTTTAATGTTTAATTTTTTGACTGTAAATGACTATTGCATGTGAATTCTCACTTTTGGAACTAAAATAAGTCTGTTTAGAGTCATTTTAATGCCTGAAATTGGTCGAAATAGAAGCTTCTGAGTTGGAGAAAAAGTCTGTAAAAATGGCAATTTTGGTCACTTTGAGGCTTTAAAAAGTAGTCATTCAACATGAGGCCCAATCCAAATGACATTTTGAATCAATTTTTCAAAACATTCAAAAAAATCAATTTTCTGATCAAAAAACGATGACCCGTGACCTGTCGAACTTTCTCCAGATGGTCAGAAAAAGTATTTTTTTAATGTTTCATTTTTTGACTGTAAATGACTATTGCATGTGAATTCTCACTTTTGGAGCTAAAATAAGTCTGTTTAGAGTCATTTTAATGACTGAAATTGGTCAAAACAGAAGCTTCTGAGTAGAAGAAAAAGTCTGTAAAAATGGCAATTTTGGTCACATTGAGGCCTTAAAAATTAGTTATTCAACATGAGGCACAATCCAAATGACATTTTCAATCAATTTTTCTACATTCCAAAAAATCAATTTTCTGATGTAAAACGATGACCCGTGACCTGTCAAACTTTCTCAAAATGGTCAAAAATGGTAATTTTTTAATGTTTAATTTTTTGACTGTAAGTGACTATTGCATGTGAATTCGCACTTTTGGAGCTAAAATAAGTCTGTTTAGAGTCATTTTAATGCCTGAAATTGGTCAAAATAGAAGCTTCTGAGTAGGAGAAAAAGTCTGTAAAAATGGCAATTTTGGTCACATTGAGGCTTTAAAAAGTAGTTATTCAACATGAGGCACAATCCAAATGACATTTTAAATCAATTTTTCTACATTCCAAAAATCAATTTTCTGATGAAAAACAATGACTCGTGACCTGTCGGACTTTCTCCAGATGGTCAGAAATGGTAATTTTTAAAGGTTGAATTTTTTTACGGTAAATGACTATTGCATGTGAATTCTTACTTTTGGAACTAAAATAAGTCTGTTTAGAGTCATTTTAATGCCTGAAATTGGTCAAAATAGAAGCTTCTGAGTAGGAGAAAAAGTCTGTAAAAATGGCAATTTTGGTCACATTGAGGCTTTAAAAAGTAGTTATTCAACATGAGGCACAATCCAAATGACATTTTTGAATCAATTTTTCAACATTCAAAAAAATCAATTTTCTGATCAGAAAAGGATGACCCGTGACCTGTCGAACTTTCTCCAGATGGTCAGAAAAAGTATTTTTTTAATGTTGAATTTTTTGACTGTAAATGACTATTGCAAGTGAATTACCACTTTTGGAACTAAAATAAGTGTGTTTAGAGTCATTTTAATGCCTGAAATTGATCGAAATAGAAGCTTCTGAGTTGGAGAAAAAGTCTGTAAAAATGGCAATTTTGGTCACATTGAGACTTTAAAAAGTAGTTATTCAACATGAGGCACAATCAAAATGACACTTTCAATCAATTTTTCTACATTCCAAAAAATCAATTTTCTGATGAAAAACGATGACCACCTGTCAAACTTTCTCAAAATGGTCAAAAATGGTAATTCTTTAATGTTTAATTTTTTGACTGTAAATGACTATTGCATGTGAATTCGCACTTTTGGAACTAAAATAGGTCTGTTTAGAGTCATTTTAATGCCTGAAATTGGTCGAAATAGAAGCTTCTGAGTTGGAGAAAAAGTCTGTAAAAATGGCAATTTTGGTCACTTTGAGGCCTTAAAAAGTAGTTATTCAACATGAGGCACAATCCAAATGACATTTTGAATCAATTTTTCAACATTCAAAAAAATCAATTTTCTGATCAAAAAACGATGACCCGTGACCTGTCGAACTTTCTCCAGATGGTCAGAAAAAGTATTTTTTTAATGTTTAATTTTTTGACTGTAAATGACTATTGCATGTGAATTCTCACTTTTGGAACGAAAATAAGTCTGTTTAGAGTCATTTTAATGCCTGAAATTGGTCGAAATAGAAGATTCTGAGTTGGAGAAAAAGTCTGTAAAAATGGCAATTTTGGTCACATTGAGACTTTAAAAAGTAGTTATTCAACATGAGGCACAATCCAAATTACATTTTCAATCAATTTTTCTACATTCCAAAAAATAAATTTTTTGATGAAAAACGATGACCCGTAACCTGTCAAACTTTCTCAAAATGGTCAAAAATGGTAATTTTTTAATGTTGAATTTTTTGACTGTAAATGACTATTGCATGTGAATTACCACTTTTGGAACTAAAATAAGTGTGTTTAGAGTCATTTTAATGACTGAAATTGGTCAAAACAGATGCTTCTGAGTAGGAAAAAAAATCTGTAAAAATGTCAATGTTGGTCACATTGCGGCTTTAAAAAGAAGTTATTGAACATGAGGCACAATCCAAATGACATTTTGAATACATTTTTCTACAGTCCAAAAAATCAATTTTCTGTGAAAAATGATGAACCGTGACCCGTGGAACTTTTTCCAGATGGTCAGAAATGGTAATTTTTTTATGTTGATTTTTTTGACTGTAAATGACTATTGCATGTGAATTATCACTTTTGGAACTAAAGTAAGTGTGTTTAGAGTCATTTTAATGACTGAAATTGGTCAAAACAGAAGCTTCTGAGTAGAAGAAAAAGTCTGTAAAAATGGCAATTTTGGTCACATTGAGGCTTTAAAAATTAGTTATTCAACATGAGGCACAATCCAAATGACATTTTGAATCAATTTTTCTACAGTCCAAAAAATCTATTTTCTGATGAAAAACGATGACCACCTGTCAAACGTTCTCAAAATGGTCAAAAATTGTAATTTTTTAATGTTTAATTTTTTGACTGTAAATGACTATTGCATGTGAATTCTCACTTTTGGAACTAAAATAAGTCTGTTTAGAGTCATTTTAATGCCTGAAATTGGTCGAAATAGAAGCTTCTGAGTTGGAGAAAAAGTCTGTAAAAATGGCAATTTTGGTCACTTTGAGGCTTTAAAAAGTAGTCATTCAACATGAGGCCCAATCCAAATGACATTTTGAATCAATTTTTCAAAACATTCAAAAAAATCAATTTTCTGATCAAAAAACGATGACCCGTGACCTGTCGAACTTTCTCCAAATGGTCAGAAAAAGTATTTTTTTAATGTTTAATTTTTTGACTGTAAATGACTATTGCATGTGAATTCTCACTTTTGGAGCTAAAATAAGTCTGTTTAGAGTCATTTTAATGCCTGAAATTGGTGAAAACAGAAGCTTCTGAGTAGAAGAAAAAGTCTGTAAAAATGGCAATTTTGGTCACATTGAGGCCTTAAAAATTAGTTATTCAACATGAGGCACAATCCAAATGACATTTTCAATCAATTTTTCTACATTCCAAAAAATCAATTTTCTGATGAAAAACGATGACCCGTGACCTGTCAAACTTTCTCAAAATGGTCAAAAATGGTAATTTTTTAATGTTTAATTTTTTGACTGTAAGTGACTATTGCATGTGAATTCGCACTTTTGGAGCTAAAATAAGTCTGTTTAGAGTCATTTTAATGCCTGAAATTGGTCAAAATAGAAGCTTCTGAGTAGAAGAAAAAGTCTGTAAAAATGGCAATTTTGGTCACATTGAGGCCTTAAAAATTAGTTATTCAACATGAGGCACAATCCAAATGACATTTTCAATCAATTTTTCTACATTCCAAAAAATCAATTTTCTGATGTAAAACGATGACCCGTGACCTGTCAAACTTTCTCAAAATGGTCAAAAAAGGTAATTTTTTAATGTTTAATTTTTTGACTGTAAGTGACTATTGCATGTGAATTCGCACTTTTGGAGCTAAAATAAGTCTGTTTAGAGTCATTTTAATGCCTGAAATTGGTCAAAATAGAAGCTTCTGAGTAGGAGAAAAAGTCTGTAAAAATGGCAATTTTGGTCACATTGAGGCTTTAAAAATTAGTTATTCAACATGAGGCACAATCCAAATGACATTTTAAATCAATTTTTCTACATTCCAAAAAATCAATTTTCTGATGTAAAACGATGACCCGTGACCTGTCTAACTTTCTCCAGATGGTTAGAAATGGTAATTTCTTCATGCTGAATTTTTTTACTGTAAATGACTATTGCATGTGAATTACCACTTTTGGAACTAAAATAAGTGTGTTTAGAGTCATTTTAACGCCTGAAATTGGTCGAAATAGAAGCTTCTGAGTTGGAGAAAAAGTCTGTAAAAATGGCAATTTTGGTCACATTGAGACTTTAAAAAGTAGTTATTCAACATGAGGCACAATCCAAATGACATTTTGAATCAATTTTTCTACATTCCAAAAATCAATTTTCTGATGAAAAACAATGACTCGTGACCTGTCGGACTTTCTCCAGATGGTCAGAAATGGTAATTTTTAAAGGTTGAATTTTTTTACGGTAAATGACTATTGCATGTGAATTCTTACTTTTGGAACTAAAATAAGTCTGTTTAGAGTCATTTTAATGCCTGAAATTGGTCAAAATAGAAGCTTCTGAGTAGGAGAAAAAGTCTGTAAACATGGCAATTTTGGTCACATTGAGGCTTTAAAAAGTAGTTATTCAACATGAGGCACAATCCAAATGACATTTTGAATCAATTTTTCAACATTCAAAAAAATCAATTTTCTGATCAGAAAAGGATGACCCGTGACCTGTCGAACTTTCTCCAGATGGTCAGAAAAAGTATTTTTTTAATGTTGAATTTTTTGACTGTAAATGACTATTGCAAGTGAATTACCACTTTTGGAACTAAAATAAGTGTGTTTAGAGTCATTTTAATGCCTGAAATTGATCGAAATAGAAGCTTCTGAGTTGGAGAAAAAGTCTGTAAAAATGGCAATTTTGGTCACATTGAGACTTTAAAAAGTAGTTATTCAACATGAGGCACAATCAAAATGACACTTTCAATCAATTTTTCTACATTCCAAAAAATCAATTTTCTGATGAAAAACGATGACCACCTGTCAAACTTTCTCAAAATGGTCAAAAATGGTAATTCTTTAATGTTTAATTTTTTGACTGTAAATGACTATTGCATGTGAATTCGCACTTTTGGAGCTAAAATAAGTCTGTTTAGAGTCATTTTAATGCCTGAAATTGGTCGAAATAGAAGCTTCTGAGTTGGAAAAAAAGTCTGTAAAAATGGCAATTTTGGTCACTTTGAGGCTTTAAAAAGTAGTCATTCAACATGAGGCCCAATCCAAATGACATTTTGAATCAATTTTTCAAAACATTCAAAAAAATCAATTTTCTGATCAAAAAACGATGACCCGTGACCTGTCGAACTTTCTCCAAATGGTCAGAAAAAGTATTTTTTTAATGTTTAATTTTTTGACTGTAAATGACTATTGCATGTGAATTCTCACTTTTGGAGCTAAAATAAGTCTGTTTAGAGTCATTTTAATGCCTGAAATTGGTGAAAACAGAAGCTTCTGAGTAGAAGAAAAAGTCTGTAAAAATGGCAATTTTGGTCACATTGAGGCCTTAAAAATTAGTTATTCAACATGAGGCACAATCCAAATGACATTTTCAATCAATTTTTCTACATTCCAAAAAATCAATTTTCTGATGAAAAACGATGACCCGTGACCTGTCAAACTTTCTCAAAATGGTCAAAAATGGTAATTTTTTAATGTTTAATTTTTTGACTGTAAGTGACTATTGCATGTGAATTCGCACTTTTGGAGCTAAAATAAGTCTGTTTAGAGTCATTTTAATGCCTGAAATTGGTCAAAATAGAAGCTTCTGAGTAGGAGAAAAAGTCTGTAAAAATGGCAATTTTGGTCACATTGAGGCTTTAAAAAGTATTTATTCAACATGAGGCACAATCCAAATGACATTTTCAATCAATTTTTCAACATTCAAAAAAATCAATTTTCTGATGTAAAACGATGACCCGTGACCTGTCTAACTTTCTCCAGATGGTTAGAAATGGTAATTTCTTCATGCTGAATTTTTTTACTGTAAATGACTATTGCATGTGAATTACCACTTTTGGAACTAAAATAAGTGTGTTTAGAGTCATTTTAATGCCTGAAATTGGTCGAAATAGAAGCTTCTGAGTCGGAGAAAAAGTCTGTAAAAATGGCAATTTTGGTCACATTGAGACTTTAAAAAGTAGGTATTCAACATGAGGCACAATCCAAATGACATTTTGAATCAATTTTTCTACATTCCAAAAATCAATTTTCTGTTGAAAAACAATGACTCGTGACCTGTCGGACTTTCTCCAGATGGTCAGGAATGGTAATTTTTAAAGGTTGAATTTTTTGACTGTAAATGACTATTGCATGTGAATTCTTACTTTTGGAACTAAAATAAGTCTGTTTAGAGTCATTTTAATGCCTGAAATTGGTCAAAATAGAAGCTTCTGAGTAGGAGAAAAAGTCTGTAAAAATGGCAATTTTGGTCACATTGAGGCTTTAAAAAGTAGTTATTCAACATGAGGCACAATCCAAATGACATTTTGAATCAATTTTTCAACATTCAAAAAAATCAATTTTCTGATCAGAAAAGGATGACCCGTGACCTGTCGAACTTTCTCCAGATGGTCAGAAAAAGTATTTTTTTAATGTTTAATTTTTTGACTGTAAATGACTATTGCAAGTGAATTACCACTTTTGGAACTAAAATAAGTGTGTTTAGAGTCATTTTAATGCCTGAAATTGATCGAAATAGAAGCTTCTGAGTTGGAGAAAAAGTCTGTAAAAATGGCAATTTTGGTCACATTGAGACTTTAAAAAGTAGTTATTCAACATGAGGCACAATCAAAATGACATTTTCAATCAATTTTTCTACATTCCAAAAAACTCAATTTTCTGATGAAAAACGATGACCACCTGTCAAACTTTCTCAAAATGGTCAAAAATGGTAATTCTTTAATGTTTAATTTTTTGACTGTAAATGACTATTGCATGTGAATTCGCACTTTTGGAACTAAAATAGGTCTGTTTAGAGTCATTTTAATGCCTGAAATTGGTCGAAATAGAAGCTTCTGAGTTGGAGAAAAAGTCTGTAAAAATGGCAATTTTGGTCACTTTGAGGCATTAAAAAGTAGGTATTCAGCATGAGGCACAATCCAAATGACATTTTGAATCAATTTTTCAACATTCAAAAAAATCAATTTTCTGATCAAAAAACGATGACCCGTGACCTGTCGAACTTTCTCCAGATGGTCAGAAAAAGTATTTTTTTAATGTTTAATTTTTTGACTGTAAATGACTATTGCATGTGAATTCTCACTTTTGGAACGAAAATAAGTCTGTTTAGAGTCATTTTAATGCCTGAAATTGGTCGAAATAGAAGATTCTGAGTTGGAGAAAAAGTCTGTAAAAATGGCAATTTTGGTCACATTGAGACTTTAAAAAGTAGTTATTCAACATGAGGCACAATCCAAATGACATTTTCAATCAATTTTTCTACATTCCAAAAAATCAATTTTCTGTGAAAAATGATGAACCGTGACCCGTGGAACTTTCTCCAGATGGTCAGAAATGGTAATTTTTTTATGTTGATTTTTTTGACTGTAAATGACTATTGCATGTGAATTATCACTTTTGGAACTAAAGTAAGTGTGTTTAGAGTCATTTTAATGACTGAAATTGGTCAAAACAGAAGCTTCTGAGTAGAAGAAAAAGTCTGTAAAAATGGCAATTTTGGTCACATTGAGGCTTTAAAAAGTAGTTATTCAACATGAGGCACAATCCAAATGACATTTTGAATCAATTTTTCTACAGTCCAAAAAATCAATTTTCTGATGAAAAATGATGACCCGTGACCTGTCGAACTTTCTCCAGATGGTCAGAAAAAGTATTTTTTTAATGTTTAATTTTTTTACTGTAAATGACTATTGCATGTGAATTCTCACTTTTGCAAATAAAATAACTCTGTTTAGAGTCATTTTAATGCCTGAAATTGGTCGAAATAGAAGATTCTGAGTTGGAGAAAAAGTCTGTAAAAATTGCAATTTTGGTCACATTGAGACTTTAAAAAATAGTTATTCAACATGAGCCACAATCCAAATGACATTTTGAATCAATTTTTCAACATTCAAAAAAATCAATTTTCTGATCAGAAAAGGATGACCCGTGACCTGTCGAACTTTCTCCAGATGGTCAGAAAAAGTATTTTTTTAATGTTGAATTTTTTGACTGTAAATGACTATTGCAAGTGAATTACCACTTTTGGAACTAAAATAAGTGTGTTTAGAGTCATTTTAATGCCTGAAATTGATCGAAATAGAAGCTTCTGAGTTGGAGAAAAAGTCTGTAAAAATGGCAATTTTGGTCACATTGAGACTTTAAAAAGTAGTTATTCAACATGAGGCACAATCAAAATGACACTTTCAATCAATTTTTCTACATTCCAAAAAATCAATTTTCTGATGAAAAACGATGACCACCTGTCAAACTTTCTCAAAATGGTCAAAAATGGTAATTCTTTAATGTTTAATTTTTTGACTGTAAATGACTATTGCATGTGAATTCGCACTTTTGGAGCTAAAATAAGTCTGTTTAGAGTCATTTTAATGCCTGAAATTGGTCGAAATAGAAGCTTCTGAGTTGGAAAAAAAGTCTGTAAAAATGGCAATTTTGGTCACTTTGAGGCTTTAAAAAGTAGTCATTCAACATGAGGCCCAATCCAAATGACATTTTGAATCAATTTTTCAAAACATTCAAAAAAATCAATTTTCTGATCAAAAAACGATGACCCGTGACCTGTCGAACTTTCTCCAAATGGTCAGAAAAAGTATTTTTTTAATGTTTAATTTTTTGACTGTAAATGACTATTGCATGTGAATTCTCACTTTTGGAGCTAAAATAAGTCTGTTTAGAGTCATTTTAATGCCTGAAATTGGTGAAAACAGAAGCTTCTGAGTAGAAGAAAAAGTCTGTAAAAATGGCAATTTTGGTCACATTGAGGCCTTAAAAATTAGTTATTCAACATGAGGCACAATCCAAATGACATTTTCAATCAATTTTTCTACATTCCAAAAAATCAATTTTCTGATGAAAAACGATGACCCGTGACCTGTCAAACTTTCTCAAAATGGTCAAAAATGGTAATTTTTTAATGTTTAATTTTTTGACTGTAAGTGACTATTGCATGTGAATTCGCACTTTTGGAGCTAAAATAAGTCTGTTTAGAGTCATTTTAATGCCTGAAATTGGTCAAAATAGAAGCTTCTGAGTAGGAGAAAAAGTCTGTAAAAATGGCAATTTTGGTCACATTGAGGCTTTAAAAAGTATTTATTCAACATGAGGCACAATCCAAATGACATTTTCAATCAATTTTTCAACATTCAAAAAAATCAATTTTCTGATGTAAAACGATGACCCGTGACCTGTCTAACTTTCTCCAGATGGTTAGAAATGGTAATTTCTTCATGCTGAATTTTTTTACTGTAAATGACTATTGCATGTGAATTACCACTTTTGGAACTAAAATAAGTGTGTTTAGAGTCATTTTAATGCCTGAAATTGGTCGAAATAGAAGCTTCTGAGTCGGAGAAAAAGTCTGTAAAAATGGCAATTTTGGTCACTTTGAGGCTTTAAAAAGTAGTCATTCAACATGAGGCCCAATCCAAATGACATTTTGAATCAATTTTTCAAAACATTAAAAAAAATCAATTTTCTGATCAAAAAACGATGACCCGTGACCTGTCGAACTTTCTCCAAATGGTCAGAAAAAGTATTTTTTTAATGTTTAATTTTTTGACTGTAAATGACTATTGCATGTGAATTCTCACTTTTGGAACGAAAATAAGTCTGTTTAGAGTCATTTTAATGCCTGAAATTGGTCGAAATAGAAGATTCTGAGTTGGAGAAAAAGTCTGTAAAAATGGCAATTTTGGTCACATTGAGACTTTAAAAAGTAGTTATTCAACATGAGGCACAATCCAAATGACATTTTCAATCAATTTTTCTACATTCCAAAAAATCAATTTTCTGTGAAAAATGATGAACCGTGACCCGTGGAACTTTCTCCAGATGGTCAGAAATGGTAATTTTTTTATGTTGATTTTTTTGACTGTAAATGACTATTGCATGTGAATTATCACTTTTGGAACTAAAGTAAGTGTGTTTAGAGTCATTTTAATGACTGAAATTGGTCAAAACAGAAGCTTCTGAGTAGAAGAAAAAGTCTGTAAAAATGGCAATTTTGGTCACATTGAGGCTTTAAAAAGTAGTTATTCAACATGAGGCACAATCCAAATGACATTTTGAATCAATTTTTCTACAGTCCAAAAAATCAATTTTCTGATGAAAAACGATGACCCGTGACCTGTCGAACTTTCTCCAGATGGTCAGAAAAAGTGTTTTTTTAATGTTTAATTTTTTTACTGTAAATGACTATTGCATGTGAATTCTCACTTTTGGAAATAAAATAACTCTGTTTAGAGTCATTTTAATGCCTGAAATTGGTCGAAATAGAAGATTCTGAGTTGGAGAAAAAGTCTGTAAAAATTGCAATTTTGGTCACATTGAGACTTTAAAAAATAGTTATTCAACATGAGCCACAATCCAAATGACATTTTGAATCAATTTTTCTACAGTCCAAAAAATCAATTTTCTGATGAAAAACGATGACCCGTGACCTGTCAAACGTTCTCAAAATGGTCAAAAATTGTAATTTTTTAATGTTTAATTTTTTGACTGTAAATGACTATTGCATGTGAATTCTCACTTTTGGAACTAAAATAAGTCTGTTTAGAGTCATTTTAATGCCTGAAATTGGTCGAAATAGAAGCTTCTGAGTTGGAGAAAAAGTCTGTAAAAATGGCAATTTTGGTCACTTTGAGGCTTTAAAAAGTAGTCATTCAACATGAGGCCCAATCCAAATGACATTTTCAATCAATTTTTCAAACCATTCAAAAAAATCAATTTTCTGATCAAAAAACGATGACCCGTGACCTGTCGAACTTTCTCCAGATGGTCAGAAAAAGTATTTTTTTAATGTTTCATTTTTTGACTGTAAATGACTATTGCATGTGAATTCTCACTTTTGGAGCTAAAATAAGTCTGTTTAGAGTCATTTTAATGCCTGAAATTGGTCAAAACAGAAGCTTCTGAGTAGAAGAAAAAGTCTGTAAAAATGGCAATTTTGGTCACATTGAGGCCTTAAAAATTAGTTATTCAACATGAGGCACAATCCAAATGACATTTTCAATCAATTTTTCTACATTCCAAAAAATCAATTTTCTGATGTAAAACGATGACCCGTGACCTGTCAAACTTTCTCAAAATGGTCAAAAATGGTAATTTTTTAATGTTTAATTTTTTGACTGTAAGTGACTATTGCATGTGAATTCGCACTTTTGGAGCTAAAATAAGTCTGTTTAGAGTCATTTTAATGCCTGAAATTGGTCAAAATAGAAGCTTCTGAGTAGGAGAAAAAGTCTGTAAAAATGGCAATTTTGGTCACATTGAGGCTTTAAAAAGTAGTTATTCAACATGAGGCACAATCCAAATGACATTTTAAATCAATTTTTCTACATTCCAAAAAATCAATTTTCTGATGTAAAACGATGACCCGTGACCTGTCTAACTTTCTCCAGATGGTTAGAAATGGTAATTTCTTCATGCTGAATTTTTTTACTGTAAATGACTATTGCATGTGAATTACCACTTTTGGAACTAAAATAAGTGTGTTTAGAGTCATTTTAATGCCTGAAATTGGTCGAAATAGAAGCTTCTGAGTTGGAGAAAAAGTCTGTAAAAATGGCAATTTTGGTCACATTGAGACTTTAAAAAGTAGTTATTCAACATGAGGCACAATCCAAATGACATTTTGAATCAATTTTTCTACATTCCAAAAATCAATTTTCTGATGAAAAACAATGACTCGTGACCTGTCGGACTTTCTCCAGAAGGTCAGAAATGGTAATTTTTAAAGGTTGAATTTTTTTACGGTAAATGACTATTGCATGTGAATTCTTACTTTTGGAACTAAAATAAGTCTGTTTAGAGTCATTTTAATGCCTGAAATTGGTCAAAATAGAAGCTTCTGAGTAGGAGAAAAAGTCTGTAAACATGGCAATTTTGGTCACATTGAGGCTTTAAAAAGTAGTTATTCAACATGAGGCACAATCCAAATGACATTTTGAATCAATTTTTCAACATTCAAAAAAATCAATTTTCTGATCAGAAAAGGATGACCCGTGACCTGTCGAACTTTCTCCAGATGGTCAGAAAAAGTATTTTTTTAATGTTGAATTTTTTGACTGTAAATGACTATTGCAAGTGAATTACCACTTTTGGAACTAAAATAAGTGTGTTTAGAGTCATTTTAATGCCTGAAATTGATCGAAATAGAAGCTTCTGAGTTGGAGAAAAAGTCTGTAAAAATGGCAATTTTGGTCACATTGAGACTTTAAAAAGTAGTTATTCAACATGAGGCACAATCAAAATGACACTTTCAATCAATTTTTCTACATTCCAAAAAATCAATTTTCTGATGAAAAACGATGACCACCTGTCAAACTTTCTCAAAATGGTCAAAAATGGTAATTCTTTAATGTTTAATTTTTTGACTGTAAATGACTATTGCATGTGAATTCGCACTTTTGGAGCTAAAATAAGTCTGTTTAGAGTCATTTTAATGCCTGAAATTGGTCGAAATAGAAGCTTCTGAGTTGGAGAAAAAGTCTGTAAAAATGGCAATTTTGGTCACTTTGAGGCTTTAAAAAGTAGTCATTCAACATGAGGCCCAATCCAAATGACATTTTGAATCAATTTTTCAAAACATTAAAAAAAAACAATTTTCTGATCAAAAAACGATGACCCGTGACCTGTCGAACTTTCTCCAGATGGTCAGAAAAAGTATTTTTTTAATGTTTCATTTTTTGACTGTAAATGACTATTGCATGTGAATTCTCACTTTTGGAGCTAAAATAAGTCTGTTTAGAGTCATTTTAATGCCTGAAATTGGTCAAAACAGAAGCTTCTGAGTAGAAGAAAAAGTCTGTAAAAATGGCAATTTTGGTCACATTGAGGCCTTAAAAATTAGTTATTCAACATGAGGCACAATCCAAATGACATTTTCAATCAATTTTTCTACATTCCAAAAAATCAATTTTCTGATGTAAAACGATGACCCGTGACCTGTCAAACTTTCTCAAAATGGTCAAAAATGGTAATTTTTTAATGTTTAATTTTTTGACTGTAAGTGACTATTGCATGTGAATTCGCACTTTTGGAGCTAAAATAAGTCTGTTTAGAGTCATTTTAATGCCTGAAATTGGTCAAAATAGAAGCTTCTGAGTAGGAGAAAAAGTCTATAAAAATGGCAATTTTGGTCACATTGAGGCTTTAAAAAGTAGTTATTCAACATGAGGCACAATCCAAATGACATTTTAAATCAATTTTTCTACATTCCAAAAAATCAATTTTCTGATGTAAAACGATGACCCGTGACCTGTCTAACTTTCTCCAGATGGTTAGAAATGGTAATTTCTTCATGCTGAATTTTTTTACTGTAAATGACTATTGCATGTGAATTACCACTTTTGGAACTAAAATAAGTGTGTTTAGAGTCATTTTAATGCCTGAAATTGGTCGAAATAGAAGCTTCTGAGTTGGAGAAAAAGTCTGTAAAAATGGCAATTTTGGTCACATTGAGCAGACCCTCCAGGATTTCGCGATTTCGCGATTTGCAAAAAAATCGCGAAATCGGCAGTTTTGTAAAAATGCCGCGATTTTTACAAAACTGCCCGCGAAATTTCGAAAATGTGATCTTTTTTTTTTTTTATTTCACAAAGGGCTGTGAAAACAGATATTTTCTAACTCAGAGGCAGACATTATGGGAAACAACAGTGTCCGTGCACAATTTCCAGAGAGAAGGGCTGCAGCAGATGCCAAGCCCCAGCGCAAGGGCTGCTGGGAGATGTAGTGTAAGTGTGAGGTGGCAGGTGGGAAGGTAATGGGAGGAGTACAGACCTGGGTTACAAGATCTGGGAAAGAGGAAGTCTGCGGAAAAGAACAGAGTAAGACAGCGCTTGGGTTGTGCTCTCACTTCACCATCACATGCCGCTGTGTGTGGGGGAAAGTTTAGCAAACACCAAATACATGACACATGGGTCGGTTCACGGTGGTCTGTAGGTATGTGAGGTGAGGCGGGGAGTCAGGTCTGTGGAGTGTGAGTGGTTCTGAGCAGGTGGGAAGCAGAAGGAAGGTCTGTGAGGAGGCATGGTCTGAGGTTTGAAGGGGGGAGGCATGCGGCCAGGTGAGTAGGATAATTTATTTCAGGGGAGGATGATTCCCGGTGCATGCACTTAGACGACACAGATGGCGCTTTGTCACTGGGACCCTTTGTTTCCACTCTGAGTTTTTGGACTGGACACTTGCACTATGGTAGACGCAAAGGAAATCAATGTTAACGTAAGGGGTAAGCAGAGGGTGGTTGTAAATAAAGAATGAAGCAAAAAGCACACTTACAATAATCTCTGTGACCCCCCATCACCACCCCATTCCATTTATCATATGTGAGGCCCTGTTTACATCTAAAAGAAACTTGTTTTTATGGCTCTTGCATGAAACAAACAAAACATGTCACTGCATTTTCTGAAATAGACTCTCACACATTCTCACATTAAAAATAAATTAAAGGAAAACGGTGCTTAAAACTATCAGTGTAGGATTGATTTCAGGTCATCACAGCAAGACTGCAGAACAGAGCTGGCTCTATCAGGGGCCCCTGAAAGGCTGGGGCCCGGGACCAAAGCCCACATTGCCCATGCATTCAAACGACTCTGCACAACACCCTCCAGACACACAGAGCCCTCCAGACACACAGAGCCCTCCAGACATACAGAGCCCTCCAGACACACAGAGCCCTCCAGACACACAGAGCCCCCCAGACACACAGAGCCCTCCAGACACACAGAGCCCTCCAGACACACAGAGCCCTCCAGACACACAGAGCCCTCCAGACACACAGAGCCCTCCAGACACACAGAGCCCTCCAGACACACAGAGCCCTCCAGACACACAGAGCCCTCCAGACACACAGAGCCCTCCAGACACACAGAGCCCTCCAGACACACAGAGCCCTCCAGACACACAGAGCCCTCCAGACACACAGAGCCCTCCAGACACACAGAGCACAGAGCCCTCTAGACACACAGAGACCTCCAGACATACAGAACCCTCAAGACACACAGACCCCTCAAGATACACAGAGCCATCTAGACACACAGAGCCCCCCAGACACAGAGCCCCCTCCGGAGTCACTGACGTTCACTACAAACTTTCCCAGTATTGGGTGAGGTGTTACTGAGGGGTGTATTGGGTAAGATATTACTGAGAAATGTAAAAGGTAAGGTGTTACTTAGGGGGTGGTGTTACTGAAATAGGTATTGGGTGATATGTTACAGAGAGAGGTTTTGGGCAAGATGTTACTGAGGGGGTATTTGGTAGATGTTACTGAAATAGGTATTAGGTAACATGTTACTGAGATAGGTATTGGATAAGATATTACTGATAATTCCTTACATTAGTTACTCCCATTACAACACTCCTCTTGCCTGCATCCAAATGGAATCTTGATGAGCTAATGATTACATCTCCACCTTCAAGGGGGAACTGAAACCAGCTTTCGAAACATAAGAGAGGATCTGATCACCCATATAATTCAAGGTGATGTATTTAATCTATACAACTGGAGGTCCATGAAACTCTGGACACAATTCATCAAATAGCAGATGGTTTCACTCCTCACCTTTTTCTACCATATCGGGTTACTCATGTCCGAACAATGAGTAAGCAGGAGGTTACCTCCCTATGCAGACTGTCTCACTTATTTGGATCAGCCACTACGATCCTGCACCCTAGGGTGCCAGAGGAAAAGGTTTCCTGCCTCACAGATCCAGGAGGCATTGGTGCCACGGCAGCTGTGCCCCGGCAGGGGTGCATTCATGGGCGCTAGAACATCCCAGGGAGAAATACAGCTCCCTCCCACGAGGTTAGGACTGCAGCTGTGCTTCCGTTGAGCTGCAGACACTTTAAACATGCCTATTGCAAAGTGGAATACTTCTAAAACAGTTTCCATTGATTTCAAGCTGAAAATGAATGATTATGAGTAAAATAAAGTGCTGCAAAAATGCCGCTAAATTTCCATATTTGTGCCGCTAAATTTCCATATTTGTGCCGCTAAATTTGGCAAACCATGCCGCAATATCCTGGGGGGTCTGATTGAGACTTTAAAAAGTAGTTATTCAACATGAGGCACAATCCAAATGACATTTTGAATCAATTTTTCTACATTCCAAAAATCAATTTTCTGATGAAAAACAATGACTCGTGACCTGTCGGACTTTCTCCAGATGGTCAGAAATGGTAATTTTTAAAGGTTGAATTTTTTTACGGTAAATGACTATTGCATGTGAATTCTTACTTTTGGAACTAAAATAAGTCTGTTTAGAGTCATTTTAATGCCTGAAATTGGTCAAAATAGAAGCTTCTGAGTAGGAGAAAAAGTCTGTAAACATGGCAATTTTGGTCACATTGAGGCTTTAAAAAGTAGTTATTCAACATGAGGCACAATCCAAATGACATTTTGAATCAATTTTTCAACATTCAAAAAAATCAATTTTCTGATCAGAAAAGGATGACCCGTGACCTGTCGAACTTTCTCCAGATGGTCAGAAAAAGTATTTTTTTAATGTTGAATTTTTTGACTGTAAATGACTATTGCAAGTGAATTACCACTTTTGGAACTAAAATAAGTGTGTTTAGAGTCATTTTAATGCCTGAAATTGATCGAAATAGAAGCTTCTGAGTTGGAGAAAAAGTCTGTAAAAATGGCAATTTTGGTCACATTGAGACTTTAAAAAGTAGTTATTCAACATGAGGCACAATCAAAATGACACTTTCAATCAATTTTTCTACATTCCAAAAAATCAATTTTCTGATGAAAAACGATGACCACCTGTCAAACTTTCTCAAAATGGTCAAAAATGGTAATTCTTTAATGTTTAATTTTTTGACTGTAAATGACTATTGCATGTGAATTCGCACTTTTGGAGCTAAAATAAGTCTGTTTAGAGTCATTTTAATGCCTGAAATTGGTCGAAATAGAAGCTTCTGAGTTGGAGAAAAAGTCTGTAAAAATGGCAATTTTGGTCACTTTGAGGCTTTAAAAAGTAGTCATTCAACATGAGGCCCAATCCAAATGACATTTTGAATCAATTTTTCAAAACATTCAAAAAAATCAATTTTCTGATCAAAAAACGATGACCCGTGACCTGTCTAACTTTCTCCAGATGGTTAGAAATGGTAATTTCTTCATGCTGAATTTTTTTACTGTAAATGACTATTGCATGTGAATTACCACTTTTGAAACTAAAATAAGTGTGTTTAGAGTCATTTTAATGCCTGAAATTGGTCAAAATAGAAGCTTCTGAGTAGAAGAAAAAGTCTGTAAAAATGGCAATTTTGGTCACATTGAGGCCTTAAAAATTAGTTATTCAACATGAGGCACAATCCAAATGACATTTTCAATCAATTTTTCTACATTCCAAAAAATCAATTTTCTGATGTAAAACGATGACCCGTGACCTGTCAAACTTTCTCAAAATGGTCAAAAATGGTAATTTTTTAATGTTTAATTTTTTGACTGTAAGTGACTATTGCATGTGAATTCGCACTTTTGGAGCTAAAATAAGTCTGTTTAGAGTCATTTTAATGCCTGAAATTGGTCAAAATAGAAGCTTCTGAGTAGGAGAAAAAGTCTGTAAAAATGGCAATTTTGGTCACATTGAGGCTTTAAAAAGTAGTTATTCAACATGAGGCACAATCCAAATGACATTTTCAATCAATTTTTCAACATTCAAAAAAATCAATTTTCTGATGTAAAACGATGACCCGTGACCTGTCTAACTTTCTCCAGATGGTTAGAAATGGTAATTTCTTCATGCTGAATTTTTTTACTGTAAATGACTATTGCATGTGAATTACCACTTTTGGAACTAAAATAAGTGTGTTTAGAGTCATTTTAATGCCTGAAATTGGTCGAAATAGAAGCTTCTGAGTTGGAGAAAAAGTCTGTAAAAATGGCAATTTTGGTCACATTGAGACTTTAAAAAGTAGTTATTCAACATGAGGCACAATCCAAATGACATTTTGAATCAATTTTTCTACATTCCAAAAATCAATTTTCTGATGAAAAACAATGACTCGTGACCTGTCGGACTTTCTCCAGATGGTCAGAAATGGTAATTTTTAAAGGTTGAATTTTTTTACGGTAAATGACTATTGCATGTGAATTCTTACTTTTGGAACTAAAATAAGTCTGTTTAGAGTCATTTTAATGCCTGAAATTGGTCAAAATAGAAGCTTCTGAGTAGGAGAAAAAGTCTGTAAAAATGGCAATTTTGGTCACATTGAGGCTTTAAAAAGTAGTTATTCAACATGAGGCACAATCCAAATGACATTTTGAATCAATTTTTCAACATTCAAAAAAAACAATTTTCTGATCAGAAAAGGATGACCCGTGACCTGTCGAACTTTCTCCAGATGGTCAGAAAAAGTATTTTTTTAATGTTGAATTTTTTGACTGTAAATGACTATTGCAAGTGAATTACCACTTTTGGAACTAAAATAAGTGTGTTTAGAGTCATTTTAATGCCTGAAATTGATCGAAATAGAAGCTTCTGAGTTGGAGAAAAAGTCTGTAAAAATGGCAATTTTGGTCACATTGTGACTTTAAAAAGTAGTTATTCAACATGAGGCACAATCAAAATGACATTTTCAATCAATTTTTCTACATTCCAAAAAATCAATTTTCTGATGAAAAACGATGACCACCTGTCAAACTTTCTCAAAATGGTCAAAAATGGTAATTCTTTAATGTTTAATTTTTTGACTGTAAATGACTATTGCATGTGAATTCGCACTTTTGGAGCTAAAATAAGTCTGTTTAGAGTCATTTTAATGCCTGAAATTGGTCGAAATAGAAGCTTCTGAGTTGGAGAAAAAGTCTGTAAAAATGGCAATTTTGGTCACTTTGAGGCTTTAAAAAGTAGTCATTCAACATGAGGCCCAATCCAAATGACATTTTGAATCAATTTTTCAAAACATTCAAAAAAATCAATTTTCTGATCAAAAAACGATGACCCGTGACCTGTCGAACTTTCTCCAAATGGTCAGAAAAAGTATTTTTTTAATGTTTAATTTTTTGACTGTAAATGACTATTGCATGTGAATTCTCACTTTTGGAGCTAAAATAAGTCTGTTTAGAGTCATTTTAATGCCTGAAATTGGTGAAAACAGAAGCTTCTGAGTAGAAGAAAAAGTCTGTAAAAATGGCAATTTTGGTCACATTGAGGCCTTAAAAATTAGTTATTCAACATGAGGCACAATCCAAATGACATTTTCAATCAATTTTTCAACATTCCAAAAAATCAATTTTCTGATGTAAAACGATGACCCGTGACCTGTCTAACTTTCTCCAGATGGTTAGAAATGGTAATTTCTTCATGCTGAATTTTTTTACTGTAAATGACTATTGCATGTGAATTACCACTTTTGGAACTAAAATAAGTGTGTTTAGAGTCATTTTAATGCCTGAAATTGGTCGAAATAGAAGCTTCTGAGTTGGAGAAAAAGTCTGTAAAAATGGCAATTTTGGTCACATTGAGACTTTAAAAAGTAGTTATTCAACATGAGGCACAATCCAAATGACATTTTGAATCAATTTTTCTACATTCCAAAAATCAATTTTCTGATGAAAAACAATGACTCGTGACCTGTCGGACTTTCTCCAGATGGTCAGAAATGGTAATTTTTAAAGGTTGAATTTTTTTACGGTAAATGACTATTGCATGTGAATTCTTACTTTTGGAATTAAAATAAGTCTGTTTAGAGTCATTTTAATGCCTGAAATTGGTCAAAATAGAAGCTTCTGAGTAGGAGAAAAAGTCTGTAAAAATGGCAATTTTGGTCACATTGAGGCTTTAAAAAGTAGTTATTCAACATGAGGCACAATCCAAATGACATTTTGAATCAATTTTTCAACATTCAAAAAAATCAATTTTCTGATCAGAAAAGGATGACCCAGGACCTGTCGAACTTTCTCCAGATGGTCAGAAAAAGTATTTTTTTAATGTTGAATTTTTTGACTGTAAATGACTATTGCAAGTGAATTACCACTTTTGGAACTAAAATAAGTGTGTTTAGAGTCATTTTAATGCCTGAAATTGATCGAAATAGAAGCTTCTGAGTTGGAGAAAAAGTCTGTAAAAATGGCAATTTTGGTCACATTGAGACTTTAAAAAGTAGTTATTCAACATGAGGCACAATCAAAATGACATTTTCAATCAATTTTTCTACATTCCAAAAAATCAATTTTCTGATGAAAAACGATGACCACCTGTCAAACTTTCTCAAAATGGTCAAAAATGGTAATTCTTTAATGTTTAATTTTTTGACTGTAAATGACTATTGCATGTGAATTCGCACTTTTGGAGCTAAAATAAGTCTGTTTAGAGTCATTTTAATGCCTGAAATTGGTCGAAATAGAAGCTTCTTAGTTGGAGAAAAAGTCTGTAAAAATGGCAATTTTGGTCACTTTGAGGCTTTAAAAAGTAGTCATTCAACATGAGGCCCAATCCAAATGACATTTTGAATCAATTTTTCAAAACATTCAAAAAAATCAATTTTCTGATCAAAAAACGATGACCCGTGACCTGTCTAACTTTCTCCAGATGGTTAGAAATGGTAATTTCTTCATGCTGAAGTTTTTTTACTGTAAATGACTATTGCATGTGAATTACCACTTTTGGAACTAAAATAAGTGTGTTTAGAGTCATTTTAATGCCTGAAATTGGTCGAAATAGAAGCTTCTGAGTAGAAGAAAAAGTCTGTAAAAATGGCAATTTTGGTCACATTGAGGCCTTAAAAATTAGTTATTCAACATGAGGCACAATCCAAATGACATTTTCAATCAATTTTTCTACATTCCAAAAAATCAATTTTCTGATGTAAAACGATGACCCGTGACCTGTGTGGAAATATGAATTTTCATGATCCATTGTGTCCCCTATCTTAGACCCCAACGGTTCCATGTATATGCTACAAGTACATGTATGTTCCTTCCAGTTCCAGTTATGAAGACGCCACCGTCACATGTCACCTTTCAGATCCGCCATGAATGGGTCGGATATTCCATCCCTAAGTACAAAAGGCCACCGACTTTATATGGCTCAGTTACTCCATTTTGCAGTTCAGGCGAGTTAGGCCCTGATTCTGCCATCAAGCCTTTCCCTGCTTTCTACTTCTGACAGCTCCAGCATGAGCTCGCATCTGTATCCATGAACTTTGTTCTACTCCCTGCGCGGCTAACGGTGCCTGACCTCGGCCTGTCTGCCTGCCAACAACTGTATTTCACCTTCAAAGATTATCTGCTTCGCTCCCTGCCCAATGCATTCCTGTCTAGTAGTTTAAGTAAACATTCTGCCAGCTACCAAGCAAAAGGCCCGGCTTCTCTGTCTTTATGCAAGTAATTCATAGCCCTGTTACTATGGAAGATTCCTGCCCTCACATCTAGTGTAGACACTTAGACGCTTGTACACGCACACACAGTCAGTATAGAATAAGATTCTATCCTAAGAAACCTTCCTTTAGGGATAACATAGTTCTTTAAACATAGGATGTTAGATATGATTTGGGATTAGGTTGACTTGACCCCCCAGACTTCTTGTCTCCACATGTAGAGCTAAATGTCAAGTCCCCTTCACCCCCTAGTTGCACGTCAATCACACGTCATGCTGCTGCGCGCGCATCTCTGCCAAGTATTTCTGCTGATACTGCGAAATTATCTCATAGATCCACCCATTTGTGACATCACAACCAATGACGTTTCTCTGTTACGCCCTATTACGCCTCTTTTCATTACGTATGTGTATTCTTATCTGTATTATCAGCTGTTACGCCTCCTGCATCTGTCTTAATGTAAATGCTTTTCATATATATATTATTACCTGTCAATAATGAATTGTCTTTCCACTTCCTGAACCTTCGTGGTGATGGAACTTGGAATCCCTGATTCGAATCAGCTTTGGAATAAAGCCCATTCCGAACCTCTAATACCACGGATTCTGCCTCTTATTTTACTGAGCTATTTGTATTATTTTTCCGTATCAAATTAAGTCCCGGTAATTAAATTATTTACCACATGAATGGCGCCCGAACAGGGACACTTTCTCATCTCACGCGCCGGTGGTGCGTTGCAGGCCCGGTCTCCTGCCACAGCTGGACGGACAACAACGCGTACCAGCAGGATTTCCTGTATCTCCCTCCGGTCAAGCGGGGGCGACTGAGGCTGCGATCAACACCCAGACGAGGCGGTGAGAAGTGCGAAGTATCCCGACCAGAGCCTAGCTGAGAGAGCAAGATCCGAGGTATGCAGAGGCCCACCAAGTCCCGAAGTTTCAAGTCGAGTCCGAAGTTTCAAGTCGAGTCCAGTCCGGTAGTCCGGTCCAGTTCAAGTTCAAGTTCCGTTCCGAGGCCTTCTGTTCCGAGCTACCCGGTGAGTACCATTACCGGGGAGGCGTTTCTGACGTGCACATAGGTTGTGCCGGTCAAGACGGGTTTGGGTACACAAATCCGGTCTGCACTGTTTCAGCAGTGTATCTGTACTGTTTAGCAGTATATCTAGTATGTCAAGTATGCCAAGTAACTAGTTTCCTAATGGCCATCATTGTTGTTCGTTAACTGTTAAAGTGTTAAATGTTAAATGTTTTTAGATACGTTCTATATATTGTGGGGTGAATGACCGTTCATTATTGTTCATTATTTTTGTTTAGCTGTATTAAGTGTGTTTAAGATCAAGTATCAGATCAGTTCTCAATATGCCGTTCTTTTTAAAGTTAAGACAGATCAAAACTAGAAAAGGGGTACTCGAAGAAGCTGTTCCCATTCCTCCTAGGGACACTCCAGGGTACTTCATGTATCATAAACATGGCCTAGAGGCCGTATTATTTCTTGATTTATGGGTAGACTATACCAAGGAATTACCAGAAAATCAGAGATGGCCCGCAGCTGGGACCTGGGATGCAGATTGCATCGTGAAAGTAGAGGAAGAGTTATGGAAAAAGAAAGCTAGACAATCACAGAAAGACGCCATTGAATTATGGCGTAAAGAATCGTATAGACGTACAGAAAAAGCACGTAGACAGGAAGAGAAGAATAAAGAGAATTCAAATAAAGTCCGAGAAAATCTATTAATTGAAGAAGGTACACGAGTGAAATCAGAACAAGTAGACAGACAAAGAAATGCCCTTCTGAACGGTATGTATCCACTTTTGGCCGAAGGATTACCTAAGGCTACCCCAGAGATACCAAAAGACTTGCCAACCCCGTTGTTTCCGATAAAAGTACATCCCAAAGGGCATCCCCGCACCGCAGAAGATGTTTTTCTTTCTTCATATTTAGACGACGCAGTTCCCGAATATGCTAACCCCGCACCACATAGAGCGTCTGCCTTGGTTCAACGCCAAGACCCTGTGTCTGTACCTCAGCAACCACAAATTCCGACACAAGTTCCGGCAAGCACATCTGTTTCTACATCTGTTCCCACAGCCGTTTCTACAGCTGTACCCACACCTATGGTTGCTGTATCAGGTTCAACGAATCCTTTCGCGCCTAGTGCCCCAGATGGGGCTACTGGAGGTGCTACCAGCGTTTATTCTACACCACCCCGAATAAGTAAACTTACTTTTCAAGAATCAGCACATCCACGTACGCCCAAACTTATAAATTCCCGCACGCTTAAGGAACTTCTTGTAGAGTGTAGATATGACCCTGTGCCCGGCAAAGAGGACGAAATGATCTTGGCATCATTACGTATCCGACGAGCTGCGATGTATTTAGGGAAGCTACCAGGAATGACTATGCACTTAGATAATATATATCATTTTGTCCAAACAGGGCGAGATTTTGAATGTATTAACAGAGCTATGGAATATCAGAAAGTAGAGATACAAGGGGAACTGTTACGTTTCCTCATAAATTGTGTGATCAGAAATCAAGACCGACCGGGGGTAGATCCGGAAGCAATGCAAATTCTTACACGATGGAGTCAGAATATATCAGAGGGGAAACATGATAGGCAATCATGTATAGTAGCCATGTGTCGAAAGATCCGCAAAGAAATAGAGCGAATACACGAAGAGAGATTAGAGATAGATGAGCCTGAACAAGACAGAACAGACGAGGAAGAGACAGGACTGCCAACAGGATACGTAGACACGGTGGCTTATGTAGGTAGAGGAAGATTTTCTAATAAGACTAGATGCTATAATGATTCGATACGTCCGACACGTCCAGAAAGTAGCAGACATTACCAAACTCCTGTAATAAATATAAGATCTCCCGAACATTTATTCCAAGCCGCTGACAACCTACTTCGAGAACGAAGAGGACATCATATACTTGATTCATTGGACGAACAAGAATTAGCCAGATCAGCAGTACTATGGGCTGACAGTCCCGGAAAATACAGTGATGATACACTAGCACACACGTTTTTAAACCTGACCCCAGACGAACAGCGTTTAGCTGGTATATACATGATTCAACATCTCCTTATATTATATAAAAGCCAACACTCTGATCCTGGTCCTTTACCTGATATATTGACTGAATTACTCATGAATAAATGGAAAGGTTCAGGTACTGATTTAATCAAAGAGATACTAGAATTCAGAAACCAGTATATTCTTTTTGTATGCCCAGAACATGTCTCACTACCCATCAAGGAAAGAACGACATATTATATGGATAGACAGAATCCCTTACGTGAAGTACACCCAATAAAGGGTGAAGACAATCAGTTTAAACGTGTATTTGTATATGCACCCATATCTAAAATAGAATTATTAGAAATGAAGAAGGTGGTACCCAGTCATGACAAAGACCCAGCGGGTTTCCACCGGGAAATTAAAGACATGTTGCTCATGGGAGAGTATACCTACCCCGACATTATGAAAATATTAAAGGTTCTAATGCCAGCTGGCATTTACGAGAAACTCAAAGAAAAAGATTGGGAGGTGGGAGACCAAAAGATAGATTGGACAGCATTAGAAACCGAAGAGAGAGCCCGAGGTCCTGGTTCAGGGCTTGGGCCAAAGACTAAAGCACTACCAGGTTTACTAGTACAGGTATTGCCACGTTTATTAACTACGAAAAAGGAAGATTGGGGTGCAATCTCAGCCTGTAAACAAAAGCAAGATGAAGACACTAGTGATTTTTATGTCCGATTCGAAAAATGTTTTGGTATAAATAGTGGTATAAAAGCAAATAGCGAATCATACCCACATCTGTTTGTGACAAAGTTAGTGGAAAACTCCCTGCCTCAAGTTAAGAATAGAGTATTGAAATTTGAGAGTACCTGGCAAGGTAACACTCCGTCACAAATGTTGCAAATGTTACAGTATCATCACAATAGAATTAGGGAGGAACAAGAACATGAACAAAGACGAATGAAAGACACGAAAATGAAAATGTTAGTTTCCCAGACAGTTCCAGCTGACGGTCATAAAAAGGGTATGACACAGTCCAGTGACTCAGCAGGTCCTGTGAAAGGGACATGCAACTATTGTAAACAACCAGGTCATTATGTACACGATTGTACAGTCTTAAAATACAATATTGCCAGAGGTGCAACAAAGGAAAGACCACGTCCGCTTAGACAGGATCAGAACCAACAAGGAGCCCTGCAACATGTACAACCCATGCCAGCTCCGCAACAATCCATGCCAGCTCCGCAGCACTCTATGCCGGCTGCACCACCGCAACCTATTGCTACTACACAATCCACGACACGACAGATGTACCAGACCGCACAGTATGACTATCCTGATTATCAACGGTACTCATGAGACAGCCTAGAGAAGGAAGTTGACTTACCCCTTATCGAGGTTCCTGTAGATCAGGAAGGACCTTATATACACAGTGAATTATTAGGCCAAGACAGAAAATTTTTACTCGATACAGGGGCAAGCCGAACAACAATAAAACGTAGTGAAGTTCCAGGGGTACCCCTCTCAGGCTCACAGAATATTTCCCTTGGTTTTTCAGGAAAACCTATCATTAACGAAGTATCACAGCCTCTTCCACTTACGATTTGTCCCTTGACACGAACTACAGATTTATTGCTCACTAAATCATGCCCAGAAAACTTGTTAGGTATAAAAACATTGAAAGCTCTAGGAGCTATAATATGCTGCTCTCCGGAAGGAGTACGATTGTTTTTACGTGATTTCAAAGGGCACTATGTGTCTCGAGACATGGATTCCCGACTGCAGAATTTACCTGTACACTTATGGGCGCAAGGCCCTACTGATGTTGGTTGCATGAACATTACACCATATCAAGTCACATTAAAGACAGGAGTAGTATTACCACGAATACGACAATACAGGTTACCCCCAGATGCTGTAGTGGCTTTACTGCAAATCATTGACGAGCTTATTGCCCAAGGAGTGGTTGTGGAAACCGACTCCAATGTCTGTAATTCTCCGATAATTCCGATTCTTAAACGAACTGATCCAAAGGCTCCGCCAGTATATCGATTAGTTATTGATCTGCGCGAATTAAATAAATGCATTGTGCCACAATTTCCGGTGGTCCCAGATATCTCGTCATTACTGACAGCCATTGATTCCGAAGCAACGTTCTTTACTGTAATTGATCTCAAGAATGCCTTTTTCAGCGTCCCAATAGATCCGGAAAGCCAATACTTGTTCGGATTTAGTTTAAATGGACGAAGTTTTAAATTCACACGCGCACCTCAAGGATTTACAGAAAGCCCCAGCATCTATAGCCAAGCACTGAAAAGAGAACTTGACAGTATACACATGCCAGTCAACACTGCACTGTTCCAGTATGTCGATGATCTGCTGATCACCGCTCGAAGCGAACCTGAATGTGAAAAAGCATCACTGACGGTTTTACAATTTCTGGCCGACAAGGGGCACAAGGTGTCCCCTTCTAAGCTGCAATTCTGTGTCCAGCGAGTTGTTTACCTTGGTCACTCGCTGTCCAAGGAGGGAAGGCAGCTTACACCCGACCGCATTCAGTTAATAGCTAATATGCCAATACCCAAGACACAAAAGGAGGTGCGGGCTTTTATAGGCCTCACTTCATATTGTAGGCAGTGGATCCCTCAATATGCGTTTCTAGCGAAACCACTCATTCAGTTGACAACACAGGAGGCAGTCACACCGACTGTCCTCCCTTGGACCCAGGAACACACACTAGCTTTTGAAAGCTTAAAGACAGCTTTATGTCAAGCACCAGTTTGAGCAACACCATGTTACAGCAAACATTTTACACTCTTTGTTACAGAACGCGAAGGTACTGCCTTGTCGGTACTCACACAGGAACAAGCAGGATCACACAAGCCGTGTGCTTATTTTTCTAGTACATTAGATCCCGTAGCTCAAGCTCTTCCTGCGTGCCTGAAATCAGTGGCAGCAACAGCTTTAGCAATCAGACAAAGTGATGCCATAGTGTTAGGACATCCGTTGACAGTACAAGTACCACATGCAGTAGAGGTTCTTCTGAACCGAACGCAAACACAGCACTTGACCATAGCAAGACTTACTGGGTACGAATTAACATTGTTTCAGCCACATATAGAGATTAGACGTTGTAAAACATTGAATCCTGCCACCCTTCTGCCAGTAAACGGAACAGACCCACTAGCACATGACTGTATTGATGTTGTTACTATCACGACGAAACCTAGACAAGACTTGACAGATATCCCATTGTCAGACCCAGATCTAACGTTGTATGTAGATGGTTCATGTATGAGAACAAGTACAGGAGAGTTAGTGGCCGCGTATGCAGTCACAACAGAAACTGAAGTTATTGAAACAAATTGTATTAGCACTTTGTCAGCTCAAGCAGCAGAGCTCATCGCTCTAACACAAGCCTGTATTCAAGCCACAAATAAGAAAGTCAACATATATACAGATTCACGTTATGCATTCGGAGTTGTTCATGACTTCGGCGTGCTGTGGCGAGAGAGAGGTTATTTAACTTCTCACGGTGCCCACATTCAGCACGGACCCCTTATTCATGCTCTGTTAGACGCAATTCACCTACCCACTGCAATATCGATTATGAAATGCAAAGCTCATACGAAAGTTACTGATATCATTTCTCAAGGCAATGATCTAGCTGACAGAACAGCTAAACAGACTGCTCAAATTCACACATCTGACGTGACAAAGACTATAGTTCCGACACCAACACATTGCCTGACAGTTAAGGATCCCGCTCTTGATGTAATTGACATACAGACACATGCTACACCAGACGAGATAAAGAAATGGACTGAATCAGGAGGGATCCAAACGGACCAGGGATGGATGACGAAGGAAAAATCTGTATGGTTTCTTCCTGATTCAATGGTTCAAGTCGTCATAAATACCATACATAGTCCAGCGCATCTAGGAGAGAAAGCTATGCTAGACAGCATTCAACACATTTGGTTCAACAAACATTTACGAGCAGCAGCTAAGCAAAAAGTCCGTACCTGTATGATATGTTGTCAGTTTAATCCAGGTAAAAGCATCCCCGTAGAGCAGGGTGGATTTCAGCCCCCTGATCACCCTTTCGAAGTCCTCCAGATGGATTATATCCAGATGGAACGTTGTCGAGGATTCAAATATGTTCTCGTAGTTGTATGCGCTCTTTCCCGTTGGACAGAGGCGTATCCCGTCTCAGATTACACTGCCCCGACTACTGCCAAACAGTTAGTTCGAGAATTCTTCCCACGGTATGGTTTACCACGTGTCGTCTACTCAGATAACGGCCAGCCGTTCTCATCCGAACTAATGAAACATGTTTCACTTTTGCTCGGATATAAATGGAAGTTTCATTGTGTCCGACACCCCGAGGCAGCAGGTCTCGTGGAACGACATAATCAAACTCTGAAAATCAGATTGTCCAAAATATGTAGAGAGAAAGGTGTCGACTGGGTAGTAGCTCTACCAGTTGCACTCTTTTACATGAGAATGGTAGCGCACTCTCGAACAGGGCTATCCCCTTATGAGGTGATCTTTGGCAGACCACCAAATATGTGGGGGACGCCTATACCTCGTAAAGTAACTGATGTTGACTGTAATATGCTGACAGATTACCTGGCTTCCTTGATGTCTGCACTACAATCTTGTCGTTCACAGGTAGCTGCAGCTTTTCCTGAAAACACCGAGGTGAAACCCCATGACGTAGTTCCGGGGGATCTCGTATTTGTGAGGAACTTTGACCGAAAGACTCAGCTGGAGCCTAGGTGGAGGACGCCTCAACTCGTTCTGCTCACTACAAGGACAGCCGTGAAGATCGAGGGCCGCAAGGGCTGGGTGCATTCAAGTCATATCAAGAAATTTCATGGACTATCCTCGGATATAGACATTGTGCCCTGCACTCCCTCACAGACTGATTCAAAACTTCCTTTGGTTGAAAAGACTAAAACCGAACTCTATAAAGTAAAATTGAGGCCTAGAACGTCAGACAATTTGATTGTTTAAGTCCTCTCCAAGGTGAAGCGGTTGAATTTGTCTCTGACATGTATCCTCTAGACCTGAATAGGGAAACCAATGGAAAAATGTTGAAACGACATGCGTATTGCAAATCACTGCGTAGTCATTGTACAGTGACGTTATTAATTTTGTTTTTCTTAAGCCTTTTTATAATCGTTGCAAGTATATTGTTGCACATATATTATCCTATTTCTAAACATGTTTACAATGTTACTGCCGAACATTCTTTTAGTGAATTACCACCGCATGAATTGTCTTATAGAGTTGCGCTGCGCAATAACACTTTCATTAGTATGTTACATCATTCCCATCAGACCAGCAATGCTACCAATTGTTGGATATGTGGCCAACTCCCTCCCTATCAGGATTATAAAGGAGTTTTGCCTCTCTTTCCATATCCATTTACACACAATGGCTCCTGTGGAGCATGGTTCAGTTTAATCAATTCTTTAGATTCAAATTCAGTAGTTCATCAAGACAATTGGGTGTGGGGAAACCTGAACCTAGCTTTGCTTAAAGTCTGTTACCCTAACAAGGAGGGACTCCCCAAAAGAACAGGAACGGATCTAGAAAATGAAGTATATGGATTAAGTAATTTTACACTTAACCTCATGATTCTGAACGTTGAATCCGAACCTACACTAATTTTGCCCGCCATGTCAGTATTCCCAGTAAAAGGGGAATTGTGTATAAGAAAGAATGGTTCCGTACACATGGGCCATAGTAAATGCGCCACTGTGATACGATTCAGTGATCAAGGTAAATCTACATTTAGAGCTTCTCGTCATTCCTACTTTATATGTGGTCACATCGCATATATACGCTTACCTCTAGATTGGGATGGTACCTGTTACATAGCATTCCTTCTGCCACCTGTTTTTCTAGCCCCACCCGATTATCATAGGAATATCCATTTAGTACACAATAGAGAGCGGAGAGATCTCCCAATTGTCGATTACACTGAGACGGCATGGGAAAAATATACAGATTTCAATAAAGGTCTTTTTCGCTATATAGGCACAGTTACTAATAGTAAGCTGATACGTAGATTAACTAGGACCCTTGAAGCCGTAGTGAATGAAACTATTTCCGCCTTAGGCAACTTGACAGAGGAGCAGTCTGCGATGAGGATTGTTGTTCTTCAAAATCGTCTTGTCCTTGACGTCATCCTGGCCGATAGGGGTGGAGCTTGTAGGGTCATCGGATCAAGTTGCTGCATATTCATACCAGAAAATTCGCCATCTGTATATAAAGCTATAACTCGCCTTCATAAGATTGTAAGCCAGATACACCAGAATCCAGGAACCTGGACTTGGTCCAGTTGGTTTTGGAGCGTGTTGTCAGCCTGGGGATGGAGAATACTATCCTTCCTAGGTATTGGCTTTCTCATACTATTCAGTTGCTGCTTGTGTCTGCAATGTGGGCCAGCGATTTGTGGTCTGTGTGCCACGTCGTGTATCCCACATTCAAGTTTTCGTTCAAAATCCCGGATAAAGAAAGAAGAACAAATGATACTATATGAACAGATCGATGGACTGATGAAGATTGATATTTCTTGAGGTCAGTAGGGGACAAGGAGGGAATGTGGAAATATGAATTTTCATGATCCATTGTGTCCCCTATCTTAGACCCCAACGGTTCCATGTATATGCTACAAGTACATGTATGTTCCTTCCAGTTCCAGTTATGAAGACGCAAACACATGTGCGTCCACCGTCACATGTCACCTTTCAGATCCGCCATGAATGGGTCGGATATTCCATCCCTAAGTACAAAAGGCCACCGACTTTATATGGCTCAGTTACTCCATTTTGCAGTTCAGGCGAGTTAGGCCCTGATTCTGCCATCAAGCCTTTCCCTGCTTTCTACTTCTGACAGCTCCAGCATGAGCTCGCATCTGTATCCATGAACTTTGTTCTACTCCCTGCGCGGCTAACGGTGCCTGACCTCGGCCTGTCTGCCTGCCAACAACTGTATTTCACCTTCAAAGATTATCTGCTTCGCTCCCTGCCCAATGCATTCCTGTCTAGTAGTTTAAGTAAACATTCTGCCAGCTACCGAGCAAAAGGCCCGGCTTCTCTGTCTTTATGCAAGTAATTCATAGCCCTGTTACTATGGAAGATTCCTGCCCTCACATCTAGTGTAGACACTTAGACGCTTGTACACGCACACACAGTCAGTATAGAATAAGATTCTATCCTAAGAAACCTTCCTTTAGGGATAACATAGTTCTTTAAACATAGGATGTTAGATATGATTTGGGATTAGGTTGACTTGACCCCCCAGACTTCTTGTCTCCACATGTAGAGCTAAATGTCAAGTCCCCTTCACCCCCTAGTTGCACGTCAATCACACGTCATGCTGCTGCGCGCGCATCTCTGCCAAGTATTTCTGCTGATACTGCGAAATTATCTCATAGATCCACCCATTTGTGACATCACAACCAATGACGTTTCTCTGTTACGCCCTATTACGCCTCTTTTCATTACGTATGTGTATTCTTATCTGTATTATCAGCTGTTACGCCTCCTGCATCTGTCTTAATGTAAATGCTTTTCATATATATATTATTACCTGTCAATAATGAATTGTCTTTCCACTTCCTGAACCTTCGTGGTGATGGAACTTGGAATCCCTGATTCGAATCAGCTTTGGAATAAAGCCCATTCCGAACCTCTAATACCACGGATTCTGCCTCTTATTTTACTGAGCTATTTGTATTATTTTTCCGTATCAAATTAAGTCCCGGTAATTAAATTATTTACCACACCTGTCAAACTTTCTCAAAATGGTCAAAAATGGTAATTTTTTAATGTTTAATTTTTTGACTGTAAGTGACTATTGCATGTGAATTCGCACTTTTGGAGCTAAAATAAGTCTGTTTAGAGTCATTTTAATGCCTGAAATTGGTCAAAATAGAAGCTTCTGAGTAGGAGAAAAAGTCTGTAAAAATGGCAATTTTGGTCACATTGAGGCTTTAAAAAGTAGTTATTCAACATGAGGCACAATCCAAATGACATTTTCAATCAATTTTTCAACATTCAAAAAAATCAATTTTCTGATGTAAAACGATGACCCGTGACCTGTCTAACTTTCTCCAGATGGTTAGAAATGGTAATTTCTTCATGCTGAATTTTTTTACTGTAAATGACTATTGCATGTGAATTACCACTTTTGGAACTAAAATAAGTGTGTTTAGAGTCATTTTAATGCCTGAAATTGGTCGAAATAGAAGCTTCTGAGTTGGAGAAAAAGTCTGTAAAAATGGCAATTTTGGTCACATTGAGACTTTAAAAAGTAGTTATTCAACATGAGGCACAATCCAAATGACATTTTGAATCAATTTTTCTACATTCCAAAAATCAATTTTCTGATGAAAAACAATGACTCGTGACCTGTCGGACTTTCTCCAGATGGTCAGAAATGGTAATTTTTAAAGGTTGAATTTTTTTACGGTAAATGACTATTGCATGTGAATTCTTACTTTTGGAACTAAAATAAGTCTGTTTAGAGTCATTTTAATGCCTGAAATTGGTCAAAATAGAAGCTTCTGAGTAGGAGAAAAAGTCTGTAAAAATGGCAATTTTGGTCACATTGAGGCTTTAAAAAGTAGTTATTCAACATGAGGCACAATCCAAATGACATTTTGAATCAATTTTTCAACATTCAAAAAAATCAATTTTCTGATCAGAAAAGGATGACCCGTGACCTGTCGAACTTTCTCCAGATGGTCAGAAAAAGTATTTTTTTAATGTTGAATTTTTTGACTGTAAATGACTATTGCAAGTGAATTACCACTTTTGGAACTAAAATAAGTGTGTTTAGAGTCATTTTAATGCCTGAAATTGATCGAAATAGAAGCTTCTGAGTTGGAGAAAAAGTCTGTAAAAATGGCAATTTTGGTCACATTGTGACTTTAAAAAGTAGTTATTCAACATGAGGCACAATCAAAATGACATTTTCAATCAATTTTTCTACATTCCAAAAAATCAATTTTCTGATGAAAAACGATGCCCACCTGTCAAACTTTCTCAAAATGGTCAAAAATGGTAATTCTTTAATGTTTAATTTTTTGACTGTAAATGACTATTGCATGTGAATTCACACTTTTGGAGCTAAAATAAGTCTGTTTAGAGTCATTTTAATGCCTGAAATTGGTCGAAATAGAAGCTTCTGAGTTGGAGAAAAAGTCTGTAAAAATGGCAATGTTGGTCACTTTGAGGCTTTAAAAAGTAGTCATTCAACATGAGGCCCAATCCAAATGACATTTTGAATCAATTTTTCAAAACATTCAAAAAAATCAATTTTCTGATCAAAAAACGATGACCCGTGACCTGTCGAACTTTCTCCAAATGGTCAGAAAAAGTATTTTTTTAATGTTTAATTTTTTGACTGTAAATGACTATTGCATGTGAATTCTCACTTTTGGAGCTAAAATAAGTCTGTTTAGAGTCATTTTAATGCCTGAAATTGGTGAAAACAGAAGCTTCTGAGTAGAAGAAAAAGTCTGTAAAAATGGCAATTTTGGTCACATTGAGGCCTTAAAAATTAGTTATTCAACATGAGGCACAATCCAAATGACATTGTCAATCAATTTTTCTACATTCCAAAAAATCAATTTTCTGATGAAAAACGATGACCACCTGTCAAACTTTCTCAAAATGGTCAAAAATGGTAATTCTTTAATGTTTAATTTTTTGACTGTAAATGACTATTGCATGTGAATTCGCACTTTTGGAACTAAAATAGGTCTGTTTAGAGTCATTTTAATGCCTGAAATTGGTCGAAATAGAAGCTTCTGAGTTGGAGAAAAAGTCTGTAAAAATGGCAATTTTGGTCACTTTGAGGCCTTAAAAAGTAGGTATTCAACATGAGGCACAATCCAAATGACATTTTGAATCAATTTTTCAACATTCAAAAAAATCAATTTTCTGATCAAAAAACGATGACCCGTGACCTGTCGAACTTTCTCCAGATGGTCAGAAAAAGTATTTTTTTAATGTTTAATTTTTTGACTGTAAATGACTATTGCATGTGAATTCTTACTTTTGGAACGAAAATAAGTCTGTTTAGAGTCATTTTAATGCCTGAAATTGGTCGAAATAGAAGATTCTGAGTTGGAGAAAAAGTCTGTAAAAATGGCAATTTTGGTCACATTGAGACTTTAAAAAGTAGTTATTCAACATGAGGCACAATCCAAATGACATTTTCAATCAATTTTTCTACATTCCAAAAAATCAATTTTCTGTGAAAAATGATGAACCGTGACCCGTGGAACTTTCTCCAGATGGTCAGAAATGGTAATTTTTTTATGTTGATTTTTTTGACTGTAAATGACTATTGCATGTGAATTATCACTTTTGGAACTAAAGTAAGTGTGTTTAGAGTCATTTTAATGACTGAAATTGGTCAAAACAGAAGCTTCTGAGTAGAAGAAAAAGTCTGTAAAAATGGCAATTTTGGTCTGAGGCTTTAAAAATTAGTTATTCAACATGAGGCACAATCCAAATGACATTTTGAATCAATTTTTCTACAGTCCAAAAAATCAATTTTCTGATGAAAAACGATGACCCGTGACCTGTCAAACTTTCTCAAAATGGTCAAAAATGGTAATTTTTTAATGTTTAATTTTTTGACTGTAAGTGACTATTGCATGTGAATTCGCACTTTTGGAGCTAAAATAAGTCTGTTTAGAGTCATTTTAATGCCTGAAATTGGTCAAAATAGAAGCTTCTGAGTAGGAGAAAAAGTCTGTAAAAATGGCAATTTTGGTCACATTGAGGCTTTAAAAAGTAGTTATTCAACATGAGGCACAATCCAAATGACATTTTAAATCAATTTTTCTACATTCCAAAAAATCAATTTTCTGATGTAAAACGATGACCCGTGACCTGTCTAACTTTCTCCAGATGGTTAGAAATGGTAATTTCTTCATGCTGAATTTTTTTACTGTAAATGACTATTGCATGTGAATTACCACTTTTGGAACTAAAATAAGTGTGTTTAGAGTCATTTTAATGCCTGAAATTGGTCGAAATAGAAGCTTCTGAGTTGGAGAAAAAGTCTGTAAAAATGGCAATTTTGGTCACATTGAGACTTTAAAAAGTAGTTATTCAACATGAGGCACAATACAAATGACATTTTGAATCAATTTTTCTACATTCCAAAAATCAATTTTCTGATGAAAAACAATGACTCGTGACCTGTCGGACTTTCTCCAGATGGTCAGAAATGGTAATTTTTAAAGGTTGAATTTTTTTACGGTAAATGACTATTGCATGTGAATTCTTACTTTTGGAACTAAAATAAGTCTGTTTAGAGTCATTTTAATGCCTGAAATTGGTCAAAATAGAAGCTTCTGAGTAGGAGAAAAAGTCTGTAAACATGGCAATTTTGGTCACATTGAGGCTTTAAAAAGTAGTTATTCAACATGAGGCACAATCCAAATGACATTTTGAATCAATTTTTCAACATTCAAAAAAATCAATTTTCTGATCAGAAAAGGATGACCCGTGACCTGTCGAACTTTCTCCAGATGGTCAGAAAAAGTATTTTTTTAATGTTGAATTTTTTGACTGTAAATGACTATTGCAAGTGAATTACCACTTTTGGAACTAAAATAAGTGTGTTTAGAGTCATTTTAATGCCTGAAATTGATCGAAATAGAAGCTTCTGAGTTGGAGAAAAAGTCTGTAAAAATGGCAATTTTGGTCACATTGAGACTTTAAAAAGTAGTTATTCAACATGAGGCACAATCAAAATTACACTTTCAATCAATTTTTCTACATTCCAAAAAATCAATTTTCTGATGAAAAACGATGACCACCTGTCAAACTTTCTCAAAATGGTCAAAAATGGTAATTCTTTAATGTTTAATTTTTTGACTGTAAATGACTATTGCATGTGAATTCGCACTTTTGGAGCTAAAATAAGTCTGTTTAGAGTCATTTTAATGCCTGAAATTGGTCGAAATAGAAGCTTCTGAGTTGGAGAAAAAGTCTGTAAAAATGGCAATTTTGGTCACTTTGAGGCTTTAAAAAGTAGTCATTCAACATGAGGCCCAATCCAAATGACATTTTGAATCAATTTTTCAAAACATTCAAAAAAATCAATTTTCTGATCAAAAAACGATGACCCGTGACCTGTCTAACTTTCTCCAGATGGTTAGAAATGGTAATTTCTTCATGCAGAATTTTTTTACTGTAAATGACTATTGCATGTGAATTACCACTTTTGGAACTAAAATAAGTGTGTTTAGAGTCATTTTAATGCCTGAAATTGGTCGAAATAGAAGCTTCTGAGTAGAAGAAAAAGTCTGTAAAAATGGCAATTTTGGTCACATTGAGGCCTTAAAAATTAGTTATTCAACATGAGGCACAATCCAAATGACATTTTCAATCAATTTTTCTACATTCCAAAAAATCAATTTTCTGATGTAAAACGATGACCCGTGACCTGTCAAACTTTCTCAAAATGGTCAAAAATGGTAATTTTTTAATGTTTAATTTTTTGACTGTAAGTGACTATTGCATGTGAATTCGCACTTTTGGAGCTAAAATAAGTCTGTTTAGAGTCATTTTAATGCCTGAAATTGGTCAAAATAGAAGCTTCTGAGTAGGAGAAAAAGTCTGTAAAAATGGCAATTTTGGTCACATTGAGGCTTTAAAAAGTAGTTATTCAACATGAGGCACAATCCAAATGACATTTTCAATCAATTTTTCAACATTCAAAAAAATCAATTTTCTGATGTAAAACGATGACCCGTGACCTGTCTAACTTTCTCCAGATGGTTAGAAATGGTAATTTCTTCATGCTGAATTTTTTTACTATAAATGACTATTGCATGTGAATTACCACTTTTGGAACTAAAATAAGTGTGTTTAGAGTCATTTTAATGCCTGAAATTGGTCGAAATAGAAGCTTCTGAGTTGGAGAAAAAGTCTGTAAAAATGGCAATTTTGGTCACATTGAGACTTTAAAAAGTAGTTATTCAACATGAGGCACAATCCAAATGACATTTTGAATCAATTTTTCTACATTCCAAAAATCAATTTTCTGATGAAAAACAATGACTCGTGACCTGTCGGACTTTCTCCAGATGGTCAGAAATGGTAATTTTTAAAGGTTGAATTTTTTTACAGTAAATGACTATTGCATGTGAATTCTTACTTTTGGAACTAAAATAAGTCTGTTTAGAGTCATTTTAATGCCTGAAATAGGTCAAAATAGAAGCTTCTGAGTAGGAGAAAAAGTCTGTAAAAATGGCAATTTTGGTCACATTGAGGCTTTAAAAAGTAGTTATTCAACATGAGGCACAATCCAAATGACATTTTGAATCAATTTTTCAACATTCAAAAAAATCAATTTTCTGATCAGAAAAGGATGACCCGTGACCTGTCGAACTTTCTCCAGATGGTCAGAAAAAGTATTTTTTTAATGTTGAATTTTTTGACTGTAAATGACTATTGCAAGTGAATTACCACTTTTGGAACTAAAATAAGTGTGTTTAGAGTCATTTTAATGCCTGAAATTGATCGAAATAGAAGCTTCTGAGTTGGAGAAAAAGTCTGTAAAAATGGCAATTTTGGTCACATTGTGACTTTAAAAAGTAGTTATTCAACATGAGGCACAATCAAAATGACATTTTCAATCAATTTTTCTACATTCCAAAAAATCAATTTTCTGATGAAAAACGATGACCACCTGTCAAACTTTCTCAAAATGGTCAAAAATGGTAATTCTTTAATGTTTAATTTTTTGACTGTAAATGACTATTGCATGTGAATTCACACTTTTGGAGCTAAAATAAGTCTGTTTAGAGTCATTTTAATGCCTGAAATTGGTCGAAATAGAAGCTTCTGAGTTGGAGAAAAAGTCTGTAAAAATGGCAATTTTGGTCACTTTGAGGCTTTAAAAAGTAGTCATTCAACATGAGGCCCAATCCAAATGACATTTTGAATCAATTTTTCAAAACATTCAAAAAAATCAATTTTCTGATCAAAAAACGATGACCCGTGACCTGTCGAACTTTCTCCAAATGGTCAGAAAAAGTATTTTTTTAATGTTTAATTTTTTGACTGTAAATGACTATTGCATGTGAATTCTCACTTTTGGAACGAAAATAAGTCTGTTTAGAGTCATTTTAATGCCTGAAATTGGTCGAAATAGAAGATTCTGAGTTGGAGAAAAAGTCTGTAAAAATGGCAATTTTGGTCACATTGAGACTTTAAAAAGTAGTTATTCAACATGAGGCACAATCAAAATGACATTTTCAATCAATTTTTCTACATTCCAAAAAATAAATTTTCTGATGAAAAACGATGACCACCTGTCAAACTTTCTCAAAATGGTCAAAAATGGTAATTCTTTAATGTTTAATTTTTTGACTGTAAATGACTATTGCATGTGAATTCGCACTTTTGGAACTAAAATAGGTCTGTTTAGAGTCATTTTAATGCCTGAAATTGGTCGAAATAGAAGCTTCTGAGTTGGAGAAAAAGTCTGTAAAAATGGCAATTTTGGTCACTTTGAGGCCTTAAAAAGTAGGTATTCAACATGAGGCACAATCCAAATGACATTTTGAATCAATTTTTCAACATTCAAAAAAATCAATTTTCTGATCAAAAAACGATGACCCGTGACCTGTCGAACTTTCTCCAGATGGTCAGAAAAAGTATTTTTTAATGTTTAATTTTTTGACTGTAAATGACTATTGCATGTGAATTCTCACTTTTGGAACGAAAATAAGTCTGTTTAGAGTCATTTTAATGCCTGAAATTGGTCGAAATAGAAGATTCTGAGTTGGAGAAAAAGTCTGTAAAAATGGCAATTTTGGTCACATTGAGACTTTAAAAAGTAGTTATTCAACATGAGGCACAATCCAAATGACATTTTCAATCAATTTTTCTACATTCCAAAAAATCAATTTTCTGTGAAAAATGATGAACCGTGACCCGTGGAACTTTCTCCAGATGGTCAGAAATGGTAATTTTTTTATGTTGATTTTTTTGACTGTAAATGACTATTGCATGTGAATTATCACTTTTGGAACTAAAGTAAGTGTGTTTAGAGTCATTTTAATGACTGAAATTGGTCAAAACAGAAGCTTCTGAGTAGAAGAAAAAGTCTGTAAAAATGGCAATTTTGGTCACATTGAGGGTTTAAAAATTAGTTATTGAACATGAGGCACAATCCAAATGACATTTTGAATAAATTTTTCTACAGTCCAAAAAATCAATTTTCTGATGAAAAACGATGACCCGTGACCTGTCGAACTTTCTCCAGATGGTCAGAAAAAGTATTTTTTTAATGTTTAATTTTTTTACTGTAAATGACTATTGCATGTGAATTCTCACTTTTGGAAATAAAATAAGTCTGTTTAGAGTCATTTTAATGCCTGAAATTGGTCGAAATAGAAGATTCTGAGTTGGAGAAAAAGTCTGTAAAAATTGCAATTTTGGTCACATTGAGACTTTAAAAAATAGTTATTCAACATGAGGCACAATCCAAATGACATTTTCAATCAATTTTTCTACATTCCGAAAAATCTATTTTCTGATGAAAAACGATGACCCGTGACCTGTCAAACGTTCTCAAAATGGTCAAAAATTGTAATTTTTTAATGTTTAATTTTTTGACTGTAAATGACTATTGCATGTGAATTCTCACTTTTGGAACTAAAATAAGTCTGTTTAGAGTCATTTTAATGCCTGAAATTGGTCGAAATAGAAGCTTCTGAGTTGGAGAAAAAGTCTGTAAAAATGGCAATTTTGGTCACTTTGAGGCTTTAAAAAGTAGTCATTCAACATGAGGCCCAATCCAAATGACATTTTGAATCAATTTTTCAAAACATTCAAAAAAATCAATTTTCTGATCAAAAAACGATGACCCGTGACCTGTCGAACTTTCTCCAGATGGTCATAAAAAGTATTTTTTTAATGTTTCATTTTTTGACTGTAAATGACTTTTGCATGTGAATTCGCACTTTTGGAGCTAAAATAAGTCTGTTTAGAGTCATTTTAATGCCTGAAATTGGTCAAAATAGAAGCTTCTGAGTAGGAGAAAAAGTCTGTAAAAATGGCAATTTTGGTCACATTGAGGCTTTAAAAAGTAGTTATTCAACATGAGGCACAATCCAAATGACATTTTCAATCAATTTTTCTACATTCCAAAAAATCAATTTTCTGATGTAAAACGATGACCCGTGACCTGTCTAACTTTCTCCAGATGGTTAGAAATGGTAATTTCTTCATGCTGAATTTTTTTACTGTAAATGACTATTGCATGTGAATTATCACTTTTGGAACTAAAATAAGTGTGTTTAGAGTCATTTTAATGCCTGAAATTGGTCGAAATAGAAGCTTCTGAGTTGGAGAAAAAGTCTGTAAAAATGGCAATTTTGGTCACATTGAGACTTTAAAAAGTAGTTATTCAACATGAGGCACAATCCAAATGACATTTTGAATCAATTTTTCTACATTCCAAAAATCAATTTTCTGATGAAAAACAATGACTCGTGACCTGTCGGACTTTCTCCAGATGGTCAGAAATGGTAATTTTTAAAGGTTGAATTTTTTTACGGTAAATGACTATTGCATGTGAATTCTTACTTTTGGAACTAAAATAAGTCTGTTTAGAGTCATTTTAATGCCTGAAATTGGTCAAAATAGAAGCTTCTGAGTAGGAGAAAAAGTCTGTAAAAATGGCAATTTTGGTCACATTGAGGCTTTAAAAAGTAGTTATTCAACATGAGGCACAATCCAAATGACATTTTGAATCAATTTTTCAACATTCAAAAAAATCAATTTTCTGATCAGAAAAGGATGACCCGTGACCTGTCGAACTTTCTCCAGATGGTCAGAAAAAGTATTTTTTTAATGTTGAATTTTTTTACTGTAAATGACTATTGCAAGTGAATTACCACTTTTGGAACTAAAATAAGTGTGTTTAGAGTCATTTTAATGCCTGAAATTGATCGAAATAGAAGCTTCTGAGTTGGAGAAAAAGTCTGTAAAAATGGCAATTTTGGTCACATTGAGACTTTAAAAAGTAGTTATTCAACATGAGGCACAATCAAAATGACACTTTCAATCAATTTTTCTACATTCCAAAAAATCAATTTTCTGATGAAAAACGATGACCACCTGTCAAACTTTCTCAAAATGGTCAAAAATGGTAATTCTTTAATGTTTAATTTTTTGACTGTAAATGACTATTGCATGTGAATTCGCACTTTTGGAACTAAAATAGGTCTGTTTAGAGTCATTTTAATGCCTGAAATTGGTCGAAATAGAAGCTTCTGAGTTGGAGAAAAAGTCTGTAAAAATGGCAATTTTGGTCACTTTGAGGCCTTAAAAAGTAGTTATTCAACATGAGGCACAATCCAAATGACATTTTGAATCAATTTTTCAACATTCAAAAAAATCAATTTTCTGATCAAAAAACGATGACCCGTGACCTGTCGAACTTTCTCCAGATGGTCAGAAAAAGTATTTTTTTAATGTTTAATTTTTTGACTGTAAATGACTATTGCATGTGAATTCTCACTTTTGGAACGAAAATAAGTCTGTTTAGAGTCATTTTAATGCCTGAAATTGGTCGAAATAGAAGATTCTGAGTTGGAGAAAAAGTCTGTAAAAATGGCAATTTTGGTCACATTGAGACTTTAAAAAGTAGTTATTCAACATGAGGCACAATCCAAATTACATTTTCAATAAATTTTTCTACATTCCAAAAAAAAATTTTTTGATGAAAAACGATGACCCGTAACCTGTCAAACTTTCTCAAAATGGTCAAAAATGGTAATTTTTTAATGTTGAATTTTTTGACTGTAAATGACTATTGCATGTGAATTACCACTTTTGGAACTAAAATAAGTGTGTTTAGAGTCATTTTAATGACTGAAATTGGTCAAAACAGATGCTTCTGAGTAGGAAAAAAAATCTGTAAAAATGTCAATTTTGGTCACATTGCGGCTTTAAAAAGAAGTTATTGAACATGAGGCACAATCCAAATGACATTTTGAATACATTTTTCTACAGTCCAAAAAATCAATTTTCTGTGAAAAATAATGAACCGTGACCCGTGGAACTTTCTCCAGATGGTCAGAAATGGTAATTTTTTTATGTTGATTTTTTTGACTGTAAATGACTATTGCATGTGAATTATCACTTTTGGAACTAAAGTAAGTGTGTTTAGAGTCATTTTAATGACTGAAATTGGTCAAAACAGAAGCTTCTGAGTAGAAGAAAAAGTCTGTAAAAATGGCAATTTTGGTCACATTGAGGCTTTAAAAATTAGTTATTCAACATGAGGCACAATCCAAATGACATTTTGAATCAATTTTTCTACAGTCCAAAAAATCTATTTTCTGATGAAAAACGATGACCCGTGACCTGTCAAACGTTCTCAAAATGGTCAAAAATTGTAATTTTTTAATGTTTAATTTTTTGACTGTAAATGACTATTGCATGTGAATTCTCACTTTTGGAACTAAAATAAGTCTGTTTAGAGTCATTTTAATGCCTGAAATTGGTCGAAATAGAAGCTTCTGAGTTGGAGAAAAAGTCTGTAAAAATGGCAATTTTGGTCACTTTGAGGCTTTAAAAAGTAGTCATTCAACATGAGGCCCAATCCAAATGACATTTTGAATCAATTTTTCAAAACATTCAAAAAAATCAATTTTCTGATCAAAAAACGATGACCCGTGACCTGTCGAACTTTCTCCAAATGGTCAGAAAAAGTATTTTTTTAATGTTTAATTTTTTGACTGTAAATGACTATTGCATGTGAATTCTCACTTTTGGAGCTAAAATAAGTCTGTTTAGAGTCATTTTAATGCCTGAAATTGGTGAAAACAGAAGCTTCTGAGTAGAAGAAAAAGTCTGTAAAAATGGCAATTTTGGTCACATTGAGGCCTTAAAAATTAGTTATTCAACATGAGGCACAATCCAAATGACATTTTCAATCAATTTTTCTACATTCCAAAAAATCAATTTTCTGATGAAAAACGATGACCACCTGTCAAACTTTCTCAAAATGGTCAAAAATGGTAATTCTTTAATGTTTAATTTTTTTACTGTAAATGACTATTGCATGTGAATTCTCACTTTTGGAAATAAAATAAGTCTGTTTAGAGTCATTTTAATGCCTGAAATTGGTCGAAATAGAAGATTCTGAGTTGGAGAAAAAGTCTGTAAAAATTGCAATTTTGGTCACATTGAGACTTTAAAAAATAGTTATTCAACATGAGGCACAATCCAAATGACATTTTGAATCAATTTTTCTACAGTCCAAAAAAATCAATTTTCTGATGAAAAACGATGACCCGTGACCTGTCAAACGTTCTCAAAATGGTCAAAAATTGTAATTTTTTAATGTTTAATTTTTTGACTGTAAATGACTATTGCATGTGAATTCTCACTTTTGGAACTAAAATAAGTCTGTTTAGAGTCATTTTAATGCCTGAAATTGGTCGAAATAGAAGCTTCTGAGTTGGAGAAAAAGTCTGTAAAAATGGCAATTTTGGTCACTTTGAGGCTTTAAAAAGTAGTCATTCAACATGAGGCCCAATCCAAATGACATTTTGAATCAATTTTTCAAAACATTCAAAAAAATCAATTTTCTGATCAAAAAACGATGACCCGTGACCTGTCGAACTTTCTCCAGATGGTCAGAAAAAGTATTTTTTTAATGTTTCATTTTTTGACTGTAAATGACTATTGCATGTGAATTCTCACTTTTGGAGCTAAAATAAGTCTGTTTAGAGTCATTTTAATGCCTGAAATTGGTCAAAACAGAAGCTTCTGAGTAGAAGAAAAAGTCTGTAAAAATGGCAATTTTGGTCACATTGAGGCCTTAAAAATTAGTTATTCAACATGAGGCACAATCCAAATGACATTTTCAATCAATTTTTCTACATTCCAAAAAATCAATTTTCTGATGTAAAACGATGACCCGTGACCTGTCAAACTTTCTCAAAATGGTCAAAAATGGTAATTTTTTAATGTTTAATTTTTTGACTGTAAATGACTATTGCATGTGAATTCTCACTTTTGGAACTAAAATAAGTCTGTTTAGAGTCATTTTAATGCCTGAAATTGGTCGAAATAGAAGCTTCTGAGTTGGAGAAAAAGTCTGTAAAAATGGCAATTTTGGTCACTTTGAGGCTTTAAAAAGTAGTCATTCAACATGAGGCCCAATCCAAATGACATTTTGAATCAATTTTTCAAAACATTCAAAAAAATCAATTTTCTGATCAAAAAACGATGACCCGTTACCTGTCGAACTTTCTCCAAATGGTCAGAAAAAGTATTTTTTTAATGTTTAATTTTTTGACTGTAAATGACTATTGCATGTGAATTCTCACTTTTGGATCTAAAATAAGTCTGTTTAGAGTCATTTTAATGCCTGAAATTGGTGAAAACAGAAGCTTCTGAGTAGAAGAAAAAGTCTGTAAAAATGGCAATTTTGGTCACATTGAGGCCTTAAAAATTAGTTATTCAACATGAGGCACAATCCAAATGACATTTTCAATCAATTTTTCTACATTCCAAAAAATCAATTTTCTGATGTAAAACGATGACCCGTGACCTGTCAAACTTTCTCAAAATGGTCAAAAATGGTAATTTTTTAATGTTTAATTTTTTGACTGTAAGTGACTATTGCATGTGAATTCGCACTTTTGGAGCTAAAATAAGTCTGTTTAGAGTCATTTTAATGCCTGAAATTGGTCAAAATAGAAGCTTCTGAGTAGGAGAAAAAGTCTGTAAAAATGGCAATTTTGGTCACATTGAGGCTTTAAAAAGTAGTTATTCAACATGAGGCACAATCCAAATGACATTTTAAATCAATTTTTCTACATTCCAAAAAATCAATTTTCTGATGTAAAACGATGACCCGTGACCTGTCTAACTTTCTCCAGATGGTTAGAAATGGTAATTTCTTCATGCTGAATTTTTTTACTGTAAATGACTATTGCATGTGAATTACCACTTTTGGAACTAAAATAAGTGTGTTTAGAGTCATTTTAATGCCTGAAATTGGTCGAAATAGAAGCTTCTGAGTTGGAGAAAAAGTCTATAAAAATGGCAATTTTGGTCACATTGAGACTTTAAAAAGTAGTTATTCAACATGAGGCACAATCCAAATGACATTTTGAATCAATTTTTCTACATTCCAAAAATCAATTTTCTGATGAAAAACAATGACTCGTGACCTGTCGGACTTTCTCCAGATGGTCAGAAATGGTAATTTTTAAAGGTTGAATTTTTTTACGGTAAATGACTATTGCATGTGAATTCTTACTTTTGGAACTAAAATAAGTCTGTTTAGAGTCATTTTAATGCCTGAAATTGGTCAAAATAGAAGCTTCTGAGTAGGAGAAAAAGTCTGTAAACATGGCAATTTTGGTCACATTGAGGCTTTAAAAAGTAGTTATTCAACATGAGGCACAATCCAAATGACATTTTGAATCAATTTTTCAACATTCAAAAAAATCAATTTTCTGATCAGAAAAGGATGACCCGTGACCTGTCGAACTTTCTCCAGATGGTCAGAAAAAGTATTTTTTTAATGTTTAATTTTTTGACTGTAAATGACTATTGCATGTGAATTCTCACTTTTGGAACGAAAATAAGTCTGTTTAGAGTCATTTTAATGCCTGAAATTGGTCGAAATAGAAGATTCTGAGTTGGAGAAAAAGTCTGTAAAAATGGCAATTTTGGTCACATTGAGACTTTAAAAAGTAGTTATTCAACATGAGGCACAATCCAAATTACATTTTCAATAAATTTTTCTACATTCCAAAAAAAAATTTTTTGATGAAAAACGATGACCCGTAACCTGTCAAACTTTCTCAAAATGGTCAAAAATGGTAATTTTTTAATGTTGAATTTTTTGACTGTAAATGACTATTGCATGTGAATTACCACTTTTGGAACTAAAATAAGTGTGTTTAGAGTCATTTTAATGACTGAAATTGGTCAAAACAGATGCTTCTGAGTAGGAAAAAAAATCTGTAAAAATGTCAATTTTGGTCACATTGCGGCTTTAAAAAGAAGTTATTGAACATGAGGCACAATCCAAATGACATTTTGAATACATTTTTCTACAGTCCAAAAAATCAATTTTCTGTGAAAAATAATGAACCGTGACCCGTGGAACTTTCTCCAGATGGTCAGAAATGGTAATTTTTTTATGTTGATTTTTTTGACTGTAAATGACTATTGCATGTGAATTATCACTTTTGGAACTAAAGTAAGTGTGTTTAGAGTCATTTTAATGACTGAAATTGGTCAAAACAGAAGCTTCTGAGTAGAAGAAAAAGTCTGTAAAAATGGCAATTTTGGTCACATTGAGGCTTTAAAAATTAGTTATTCAACATGAGGCACAATCCAAATGACATTTTGAATCAATTTTTCTACAGTCCAAAAAATCTATTTTCTGATGAAAAACGATGACCCGTGACCTGTCAAACGTTCTCAAAATGGTCAAAAATTGTAATTTTTTAATGTTTAATTTTTTGACTGTAAATGACTATTGCATGTGAATTCTCACTTTTGGAACTAAAATAAGTCTGTTTAGAGTCATTTTAATGCCTGAAATTGGTCGAAATAGAAGCTTCTGAGTTGGAGAAAAAGTCTGTAAAAATGGCAATTTTGGTCACTTTGAGGCTTTAAAAAGTAGTCATTCAACATGAGGCCCAATCCAAATGACATTTTGAATCAATTTTTCAAAACATTCAAAAAAATCAATTTTCTGATCAAAAAACGATGACCCGTGACCTGTCGAACTTTCTCCAAATGGTCAGAAAAAGTATTTTTTTAATGTTTAATTTTTTGACTGTAAATGACTATTGCATGTGAATTCTCACTTTTGGAGCTAAAATAAGTCTGTTTAGAGTCATTTTAATGCCTGAAATTGGTGAAAACAGAAGCTTCTGAGTAGAAGAAAAAGTCTGTAAAAATGGCAATTTTGGTCACATTGAGGCCTTAAAAATTAGTTATTCAACATGAGGCACAATCCAAATGACATTTTCAATCAATTTTTCTACATTCCAAAAAATCAATTTTCTGATGAAAAACGATGACCACCTGTCAAACTTTCTCAAAATGGTCAAAAATGGTAATTCTTTAATGTTTAATTTTTTTACTGTAAATGACTATTGCATGTGAATTCTCACTTTTGGAAATAAAATAAGTCTGTTTAGAGTCATTTTAATGCCTGAAATTGGTCGAAATAGAAGATTCTGAGTTGGAGAAAAAGTCTGTAAAAATTGCAATTTTGGTCACATTGAGACTTTAAAAAATAGTTATTCAACATGAGGCACAATCCAAATGACATTTTGAATCAATTTTTCTACAGTCCAAAAAAATCAATTTTCTGATGAAAAACGATGACCCGTGACCTGTCAAACGTTCTCAAAATGGTCAAAAATTGTAATTTTTTAATGTTTAATTTTTTGACTGTAAATGACTATTGCATGTGAATTCTCACTTTTGGAACTAAAATAAGTCTGTTTAGAGTCATTTTAATGCCTGAAATTGGTCGAAATAGAAGCTTCTGAGTTGGAGAAAAAGTCTGTAAAAATGGCAATTTTGGTCACTTTGAGGCTTTAAAAAGTAGTCATTCAACATGAGGCCCAATCCAAATGACATTTTGAATCAATTTTTCAAAACATTCAAAAAAATCAATTTTCTGATCAAAAAACGATGACCCGTGACCTGTCGAACTTTCTCCAGATGGTCAGAAAAAGTATTTTTTTAATGTTTCATTTTTTGACTGTAAATGACTATTGCATGTGAATTCTCACTTTTGGAGCTAAAATAAGTCTGTTTAGAGTCATTTTAATGCCTGAAATTGGTCAAAACAGAAGCTTCTGAGTAGAAGAAAAAGTCTGTAAAAATGGCAATTTTGGTCACATTGAGGCCTTAAAAATTAGTTATTCAACATGAGGCACAATCCAAATGACATTTTCAATCAATTTTTCTACATTCCAAAAAATCAATTTTCTGATGTAAAACGATGACCCGTGACCTGTCAAACTTTCTCAAAATGGTCAAAAATGGTAATTTTTTAATGTTTAATTTTTTGACTGTAAATGACTATTGCATGTGAATTCTCACTTTTGGAACTAAAATAAGTCTGTTTAGAGTCATTTTAATGCCTGAAATTGGTCGAAATAGAAGCTTCTGAGTTGGAGAAAAAGTCTGTAAAAATGGCAATTTTGGTCACTTTGAGGCTTTAAAAAGTAGTCATTCAACATGAGGCCCAATCCAAATGACATTTTGAATCAATTTTTCAAAACATTCAAAAAAATCAATTTTCTGATCAAAAAACGATGACCCGTTACCTGTCGAACTTTCTCCAAATGGTCAGAAAAAGTATTTTTTTAATGTTTAATTTTTTGACTGTAAATGACTATTGCATGTGAATTCTCACTTTTGGATCTAAAATAAGTCTGTTTAGAGTCATTTTAATGCCTGAAATTGGTGAAAACAGAAGCTTCTGAGTAGAAGAAAAAGTCTGTAAAAATGGCAATTTTGGTCACATTGAGGCCTTAAAAATTAGTTATTCAACATGAGGCACAATCCAAATGACATTTTCAATCAATTTTTCTACATTCCAAAAAATCAATTTTCTGATGTAAAACGATGACCCGTGACCTGTCAAACTTTCTCAAAATGGTCAAAAATGGTAATTTTTTAATGTTTAATTTTTTGACTGTAAGTGACTATTGCATGTGAATTCGCACTTTTGGAGCTAAAATAAGTCTGTTTAGAGTCATTTTAATGCCTGAAATTGGTCAAAATAGAAGCTTCTGAGTAGGAGAAAAAGTCTGTAAAAATGGCAATTTTGGTCACATTGAGGCTTTAAAAAGTAGTTATTCAACATGAGGCACAATCCAAATGACATTTTAAATCAATTTTTCTACATTCCAAAAAATCAATTTTCTGATGTAAAACGATGACCCGTGACCTGTCTAACTTTCTCCAGATGGTTAGAAATGGTAATTTCTTCATGCTGAATTTTTTTTACTGTAAATGACTATTGCATGTGAATTACCACTTTTGGAACTAAAATAAGTGTGTTTAGAGTCATTTTAATGCCTGAAATTGGTCGAAATAGAAGCTTCTGAGTTGGAGAAAAAGTCTGTAAAAATGGCAATTTTGGTCACATTGAGACTTTAAAAAGTAGTTATTCAACATGAGGCACAATCCAAATGACATTTTGAATCAATTTTTCTACATTCCAAAAATCAATTTTCTGATGAAAAACAATGACTCGTGACCTGTCGGACTTTCTCCAGATGGTCAGAAATGGTAATTTTTAAAGGTTGAATTTTTTTACGGTAAATGACTATTGCATGTGAATTCTTACTTTTGGAACTAAAATAAGTCTGTTTAGAGTCATTTTAATGCCTGAAATTGGTCAAAATAGAAGCTTCTGAGTAGGAGAAAAAGTCTGTAAAAATGGCAATTTTGGTCACATTGAGGCTTTAAAAAGTAGTTATTCAACATGAGGCACAATCAAAATGACATTTTCAATCAATTTTTCTACATTCCAAAAAATCAATTTTCTGATGAAAAACGATGACCACCTGTCAAACTTTCTCAAAATGGTCAAAAATGGTAATTCTTTAATGTTTAATTTTTTGACTGAAAATGACTATTGCATGTGAATTCGCACTTTTGGAGCTAAAATAAGTCTGTTTAGAGTCATTTTAATGCCTGAAATTGGTCGAAATAGAAGCTTCTGAGTTGGAGAAAAAGTCTGTAAAAATGGCAATTTTGGTCACTTTGAGGCTTTAAAAAGTAGTCATTCAACATGAGGCCCAATCCAAATGACATTTGAATCAATTTTTCAAAACATTAAAAAAAATCAATTTTCTGATCAAAAAACGATGACCCGTGACCTGTCGAACTTTCTCCAAATGGTCAGAAAAAGTATTTTTTTAATGTTTAATTTTTTGACTGTAAATGACTATTGCATGTGAATTCTCACTTTTGGAGCTAAAATAAGTCTGTTTAGAGTCATTTTAATGCCTGAAATTGGTGAAAACAGAAGCTTCTGAGTAGAAGAAAAAGTCTGTAAAAATGGCAATTTTGGTCACATTGAGGCCTTAAAAATTAGTTATTCAACATGAGGCACAATCCAAATGACATTTTCAATCAATTTTTCTACATTCCAAAAAATAAATTTTCTGATGAAAAACGATGACCACCTGTCAAACTTTCTCAAAATGGTCAAAAATGGTAATTCTTTAATGTTTAATTTTTTGACTGTAAATGACTATTGCATGTGAATTCGCACTTTTGGAACTAAAATAGGTCTGTTTAGAGTCATTTTAATGCCTGAAATTGGTCGAAATAGAAGCTTCTGAGTTGGAGAAAAAGTCTGTAAAAATGGCAATTTTGGTCACTTTGAGGCCTTAAAAAGTAGGTATTCAACATGAGGCACAATCCAAATGACATTTTGAATCAATTTTTCAACATTCAAAAAAATCAATTTTCTGATCAAAAAACGATGACCCGTGACCTGTCGAACTTTCTCCAGATGGTCAGAAAAAGTATTTTTTTAATGTTTAATTTTTTGACTGTAAATGACTATTGCATGTGAATTCTCACTTTTGGAACGAAAATAAGTCTGTTTAGAGTCATTTTAATGCCTGAAATTGGTCGAAATAGAAGATTCTGAGTTGGAGAAAAAGTCTGTAAAAATGGCAATTTTGGTCACATTGAGACTTTAAAAAGTAGTTATTCAACATGAGGCACAATCCAAATGACATTTTCAATCAATTTTTCTACATTCCAAAAAATCAATTTTCTGTGAAAAATGATGAACCGTGACCCGTGGAACTTTCTCCAGATGGTCAGAAATGGTAATTTTTTTATGTTGATTTTTTTGACTGTAAATGACTATTGCATGTGAATTATCACTTTTGGAACTAAAGTAAGTGTGTTTAGAGTCATTTTAATGACTGAAATTGGTCAAAACAGAAGCTTCTGAGTAGAAGAAAAAGTCTGTAAAAATGGCAATTTTGGTCACATTGAGGGTTTAAAAATTAGTTATTCAACATGAGGCACAATCCAAATGACATTTTGAATCAATTTTTCTACAGTCCAAAAAATCAATTTTCTGATGAAAAACGATGACCCGTGACCTGTCGAACTTTCTCCAGATGGTCAGAAAAAGTATTTTTTTAATGTTTAATTTTTTTACTGTAAATGACTATTGCATGTGAATTCTCACTTTTGGAAATAAAATAAGTCTGTTTAGAGTCATTTTAATGCCTGAAATTGGTCGAAATAGAAGATTCTGAGTTGGAGAAAAAGTCTGTAAAAATTGCAATTTTGGTCACATTGAGACTTTAAAAAATAGTTATTCAACATGAGGCACAATCCAAATGACATTTTCAATCAATTTTTCTACATTCCGAAAAATCTATTTTCTGATGAAAAACGATGACCCGTGACCTGTCAAACGTTCTCAAAATGGTCAAAAATTGTAATTTTTTAATGTTTAATTTTTGACTGTAAATGACTATTGCATGTGAATTCTCACTTTTGGAACTAAAATAAGTCTGTTTAGAGTCATTTTAATGCCTGAAATTGGTCGAAATAGAAGCTTCTGAGTTGGAGAAAAAGTCTGTAAAAATGGCAATTTTGGTCACTTTGAGGCTTTAAAAAGTAGTCATTCAACATGAGGCCCAATCCAAATGACATTTTGAATCAATTTTTCAAAACATTCAAAAAAATCAATTTTCTGATCAAAAAACGATGACCCGTGACCTGTCGAACTTTCTCCAGATGGTCAGAAAAAGTATTTTTTTAATGTTTCATTTTTTGACTGTAAATGACTATTGCATGTGAATTCACACTTTTGGAGCTAAAATAAGTCTGTTTAGAGTCATGTTAATGCCTGAAATTGGTCAAAATAGAAGCTTCTGAGTAGGAGAAAAAGTCTGTAAAAATGGCAATTTTGGTCACATTGAGGCTTTAAAAAGTAGGTATTCAACATGAGGCACAATCCAAATGACATTTTCAATCAATTTTTCTACATTCCAAAAAATCAATTTTCTGATGTAAAACGATGACCCGTGACCTGTCTAACTTTCTCCAGATGGTTAGAAATGGTAATTTCTTCATGCTGAATTTTTTTTACTTTAAATGACTATTGCATGTGAATTATCACTTTTGGAACTAAAATAAGTGTGTTTAGAGTCATTTTAATGCCTGAAATTGGTCGAAATAGAAGCTTCTGAGTTGGAGAAAAAGTCTGTAAAAATGGCAATTTTGGTCACATTGAGACTTTAAAAAGTAGTTATTCAACATGAGGCACAATCCAAATGACATTTTGAATCAATTTTTCTACATTCCAAAAATCAATTTTCTGATGAAAAACAATGACTCGTGACCTGTCGGACTTTCTCCAGATGGTCAGAAATGGTAATTTTTAAAGGTTGAATTTTTTTACGGTAAATGACTATTGCATGTGAATTCTTACTTTTGGAACTAAAATAAGTCTGTTTAGAGTCATTTTAATGCCTGAAATTGGTCAAAATAGAAGCTTCTGAGTAGGAGAAAAAGTCTGTAAAAATGGCAATTTTGGTCACATTGAGGCTTTAAAAAGTAGTTATTCAACATGAGGCACAATCCAAATGACATTTTTGAATCAATTTTTCAACATTCAAAAAAATCAATTTTCTGATCAGAAAAGGATGACCCGTGACCTGTCGAACTTTCTCCAGATGGTCAGAAAAAGTATTTTTTTAATGTTGAATTTTTTGACTGTAAATGACTATTGCATGTGAATTACCACTTTTGGAACTAAAATAAGTGTGTTTAGAGTCATTTTAATGACTGAAATTGGTCAAAACAGATGCTTCTGAGTAGGAAAAAAAATCTGTAAAAATGTCAATTTTGGTCACATTGCGGCTTTAAAAAGAAGTTATTGAACATGAGGCACAATCCAAATGACATTTTGAATACATTTTTCTACAGTCCAAAAAATCAATTTTCTGTGAAAAATGATGAACCGTGACCCGTGGAACTTTCTCCAGATGGTCAGAAATGGTAATTTTTTTATGTTGATTTTTTTGACTGTAAATGACTATTGCATGTGAATTATCACTTTTGGAACTAAAGTAAGTGTGTTTAGAGTCATTTTAATGACTGAAATTGGTCAAAACAGAAGCTTCTGAGTAGAAGAAAAAGTCTGTAAAAATGGCAATTTTGGTCACATTGAGGCTTTAAAAATTAGTTATTCAACATGAGGCACAATCCAAATGACATTTTGAATCAATTTTTCTACAGTCCAAAAAATCTATTTTCTGATGAAAAACGATGACCCGTGACCTGTCAAACGTTCTCAAAATGGTCAAAAATTGTAATTTTTTAATGTTTAATTTTTTGACTGTAAATGACTATTGCATGTGAATTCTCACTTTTGGAACTAAAATAAGTCTGTTTAGAGTCATTTTAATGCCTGAAATTGGTCGAAATAGAAGCTTCTGAGTTGGAGAAAAAGTCTGTAAAAATGGCAATTTTGGTCACTTTGAGGCTTTAAAAAGTAGTCATTCAACATGAGGCCCAATCCAAATGACATTTTGAATCAATTTTTCAAAACATTCAAAAAAATCAATTTTCTGATCAAAAAACGATGACCCGTGACCTGTCGAACTTTCTCCAAATGGTCAGAAAAAGTATTTTTTTAATGTTTAATTTTTTGACTGTAAATGACTATTGCATGTGAATTCTCACTTTTGGAGCTAAAATAAGTCTGTTTAGAGTCATTTTAATGCCTGAAATTGGTGAAAACAGAAGCTTCTGAGTAGAAGAAAAAGTCTGTAAAAATGGCAATTTTGGTCACATTGAGGCCTTAAAAATTAGTTATTCAACATGAGGCACAATCCAAATGACATTTTCAATCAATTTTTCTACATTCCAAAAAATCAATTTTCTGATGAAAAACGATGACCACCTGTCAAACTTTCTCAAAATGGTCAAAAATGGTAATTCTTTAATGTTTAATTTTTTTACTGTACATGACTATTGCATGTGAATTCTCACTTTTGGAAATAAAATAAGTCTGTTTAGAGTCATTTTAATGCCTGAAATTGGTCGAAATAGAAGATTCTGAGTTGGAGAAAAAGTCTGTAAAAATTGCAATTTTGGTCACATTGAGACTTTAAAAAATAGTTATTCAACATGAGGCACAATCCAAATGACATTTTGAATCAATTTTTCTACAGTCCAAAAAATCAATTTTCTGATGAAAAACGATGACCCGTGACCTGTCAAACGTTCTCAAAATGGTCAAAAATTGTAATTTTTTAATGTTTAATTTTTTGACTGTAAATGACTATTGCATGTGAATTCTCACTTTTGGAACTAAAATAAGTCTGTTTAGAGTCATTTTAATGCCTGAAATTGGTCGAAATAGAAGCTTCTGAGTTGGAGAAAAAGTCTGTAAAAATGGCAATTTTGGTCACTTTGAGGCTTTAAAAAGTAGTCATTCAACATGAGGCCCAATCCAAATGACATTTTGAATCAATTTTTCAAAACATTCAAAAAAATCAATTTTCTGATCAAAAAACGATGACCCGTGACCTGTCGAACTTTCTCCAGATGGTCAGAAAAAGTATTTTTTTAATGTTTCATTTTTTGACTGTAAATGACTATTGCATGTGAATTCTCACTTTTGGAGCTAAAATAAGTCTGTTTAGAGTCATTTTAATGCCTGAAATTGGTCAAAACAGAAGCTTCTGAGTAGAAGAAAAAGTCTGTAAAAATGGCAATTTTGGTCACATTGAGGCCTTAAAAATTAGTTATTCAACATGAGGCACAATCCAAATGACATTTTCAATCAATTTTTCTACATTCCAAAAAATCAATTTTCTGATGTAAAACGATGACCCGTGACCTGTCAAACTTTCTCAAAATGGTCAAAAATGGTAATTTTTTAATGTTTAATTTTTTGACTGTAAATGACTATTGCATGTGAATTCTCACTTTTGGAACTAAAATAAGTCTGTTTAGAGTCATTTTAATGCCTGAAATTGGTCGAAATAGAAGCTTCTGAGTTGGAGAAAAAGTCTGTAAAAATGGCAATTTTGGTCACTTTGAGGCTTTAAAAAGTAGTCATTCAACATGAGGCCCAATCCAAATGACATTTTGAATCAATTTTTCAAAACATTCAAAAAAATCAATTTTCTGATCAAAAAACGATGACCCGTGACCTGTCGAACTTTCTCCAAATGGTCAGAAAAAGTATTTTTTTAATGTTTAATTTTTTGACTGTAAATGACTATTGCATGTGAATTCTCACTTTTGGAGCTAAAATAAGTCTGTTTAGAGTCATTTTAATGCCTGAAATTGGTGAAAACAGAAGCTTCTGAGTAGAAGAAAAAGTCTGTAAAAATGGCAATTTTGGTCACATTGAGGCCTTAAAAATTAGTTATTCAACATGAGGCACAATCCAAATGACATTTTCAATCAATTTTTCTACATTCCAAAAAATCAATTTTCTGATGAAAAACGATGACCCGTGACCTGTCAAACTTTCTCAAAATGGTCAAAAATGGTAATTTTTTAATGTTTAATTTTTTGACTGTAAGTGACTATTGCATGTGAATTCGCACTTTTGGAGCTAAAATAAGTCTGTTTAGAGTCATTTTAATGCCTGAAATTGGTCAAAATAGAAGCTTCTGAGTAGGAGAAAAAGTCTGTAAAAATGGCAATTTTGGTCACATTGAGGCTTTAAAAAGTAGTTATTCAACATGAGGCACAATCCAAATGACATTTTCAATCAATTTTTCAACATTCAAAAAAATAAATTTTCTGATGTAAAACGATGACCCGTGACCTGTCTAACTTTCTCCAGATGGTTAGAAATGGTAATTTCTTCATGCTGAATTCTTTTACTGTAAATGACTATTGCATGTGAATTACCACTTTTGGAACTAAAATAAGTGTGTTTAGAGTCATTTTAATGCCTGAAATTGGTCGAAATAGAAGCTTCTGAGTTGGAGAAAAAGTCTGTAAAAATGGCAATTTTGGTCACATTGAGACTTTAAAAAGTAGTTATTCAACATGAGGCACAATCCAAATGACATTTTGAATCAATTTTTCTACATTCCAAAAATCAATTTTCTGATGAAAAACAATGACTCGTGACCTGTCGGACTTTCTCCAGATGGTCAGAAATGGTAATTTTTAAAGGTTGAATTTTTTTACGGTAAATGACTATTGCATGTGAATTCTTACTTTTGGAATTAAAATAAGTCTGTTTAGAGTCATTTTAATGCCTGAAATTGGTCAAAATAGAAGCTTCTGAGTAGGAGAAAAAGTCTGTAAAAATGGCAATTTTGGTCACATTGAGGCTTTAAAAAGTAGTTATTCAACATGAGGCACAATCCAAATGACATTTTGAATCAATTTTTCAACATTCAAAAAAATCAATTTTCTGATCAGAAAAGGATGACCCAGGACCTGTCGAACTTTCTCCAGATGGTCAGAAAAAGTATTTTTTTAATGTTGAATTTTTTGACTGTAAATGACTATTGCAAGTGAATTACCACTTTTGGAACTAAAATAAGTGTGTTTAGAGTCATTTTAATGCCTGAAATTGATCGAAATAGAAGCTTCTGAGTTGGAGAAAAAGTCTGTAAAAATGGCAATTTTGGTCACATTGAGACTTTAAAAAGTAGTTATTCAACATGAGGCACAATCAAAATGACATTTTCAATCAATTTTTCTACATTCCAAAAAATCAATTTTCTGATGAAAAACGATGACCACCTGTCAAACTTTCTCAAAATGGTCAAAAAGTGGTAATTCTTTAATGTTTAATTTTTTGACTGTAAATGACTATTGCATGTGAATTCTCACTTTTGGAACGAAAATAAGTCTGTTTAGAGTCATTTTAATGCCTGAAATTGGTCGAAATAGAAGATTCTGAGTTGGAGAAAAAGTCTGTAAAAATGGCAATTTTGGTCACATTGAGACTTTAAAAAGTAGTTATTCAACATGAGGCACAATCCAAATGACATTTTAAATCAATTTTTCTACATTCCAAAAAATCAATTTTCTGTGAAAAATGATGAACCGTGACCCGTGGAACTTTCTCCAGATGGTCAGAAATGGTAATTTTTTTATGTTGATTTTTTTGACTGTAAATGACTATTGCATGTGAATTATCACTTTTGGAACTAAAGTAAGTGTGTTTAGAGTCATTTTAATGACTGAAATTGGTCAAAACAGAAGCTTCTGAGTAGAAGAAAAAGTCTGTAAAAATGGCAATTTTGGTCACATTGAGGCTTTAAAAATTAGTTATTCAACATGAGGCACAATCCAAATGACATTTTGAATCAATTTTTCTACAGTCCAAAAAATCAATTTTCTGATGAAAAACGATGACCCGTGACCTGTCGAACTTCCTCCAGATGGTCAGAAAAAGTATTTTTTTAATGTTTAATTTTTTTACTGTAAATGACTATTGCATGTGAATTCTCACTTTTGGAAATAAAATAAGTCTGTTTAGAGTCATTTTAATGCCTGAAATTGGTCGAAATAGAAGATTCTGAGTTGGAGAAAAAGTCTGTAAAAATTGCAATTTTGGTCACATTGAGACTTTAAAAAATAGTTATTCAACATGAGGCACAATCCAAATGACATTTTCAATCAATTTTTCTACATTCCGAAAAATCTATTTTCTGATGAAAAACGATGACCCGTGACCTGTCAAACGTTCTCCAAATGGTCAAAAATTGTAATTTTTTAATGTTTAATTTTTTGACTGTAAATGACTATTGCATGTGAATTCTCACTTTTGGAACTAAAATAAGTCTGTTTAGAGTCATTTTAATGCCTGAAATTGGTCGTAATAGAAGCTTCTGAGTTGGAGAAAAAGTCTGTAAAAATGGCAATTTTGGTCACTTTGAGGCTTTAAAAAGTAGTCATTCAACATGAGGCCCAATCCAAATGACATTTTGAATCAATTTTTCAAAATATTCAAAAAAATCAATTTTCTGATCAAAAAAAGATGACCCGTGACCTGTCGAACTTTCTCCAGATGGTCAGAAAAAGTATTTTTTTAATGTTTCATTTTTTGACTGTAAATGACTATTGCATGTGAATTCTCACTTTTGGAGCTAAAATAAGTCTGTTTAGAGTCATTTTAATGCCTGAAATTGGTCAAAATAGAAGCTTCTGAGTAGAAGAAAAAGTCTGTAAAAATGGCAATTTTGGTCACATTGAGGCCTTAAAAATTAGTTATTCAACATGAGGCACAATCCAAATGACATTTTCAATCAATTTTTCTACATTCCAAAAAATCAATTTTCTGATGTAAAGCGATGACCCGTGACCTGTCAAACTTTCTCAAAATGGTCAAAAATGGTAATTTTTTAATGTTTAATTTTTTGACTGTAAGTGACTATTGCATGTGAATTCGCACTTTTGGAGCTAAAATAAGTCTGTTTAGAGTCATTTTAATGCCTGAAATTGGTCAAAATAGAAGCTTCTGAGTAGGAGAAAAAGTCTGTAAAAATGGCAATTTTGGTCACATTGAGGCTTTAAAAAGTAGTTATTCAACATGAGGCACAATCCAAATGACATTTTAAATCAATTTTTCTACATTCCAAAAAATCAATTTTCTGATGTAAAACGATGACCCGTGACCTGTCTAACTTTCTCCAGATGGTTAGAAATGGTAATTTCTTCATGCTGAATTTTTTTACTGTAAATGACTATTGCATGTGAATTACCACTTTTGGAACTAAAATAAGTGTGTTTAGAGTCATTTTAATGCCTGAAATTGGTCGAAATAGAAGCTTCTGAGTTGGAGAAAAAGTCTGTAAAAATGGCAATTTTGGTCACATTGAGACTTTAAAAAGTAGTTATTCAACATGAGGCACAATCCAAATGACATTTTGAATCAATTTTTCTACATTCCAAAAATCAATTTTCTGATGAAAAACAATGACTCGTGACCTGTCGGACTTTCTCCAGATGGTCAGAAATGGTAATTTTTAAAGGTTGAATTTTTTTACGGTAAATGACTATTGCATGTGAATTCTTACTTTTGGAACTAAAATAAGTCTGTTTAGAGTCATTTTAATGCCTGAAATTGGTCAAAATAGAAGCTTCTGAGTAGGAGAAAAAGTCTGTAAAAATGGCAATTTTGGTCACATTGAGGCTTTAAAAAGTAGTTATTCAACATGAGGCACAATCCAAATGACATTTTGAATCAATTTTTCAACATTCAAAAAAATCAATTTTCTGATCAGAAAAGGATGACCCGTGACCTGTCGAACTTTCTCCAGATGGTCAGAAAAAGTATTTTTTTAATGTTGAATTTTTTGACTGTAAATGACTATTGCAAGTGAATTACCACTTTTGAAACTAAAATAAGTGTGTTTAGAGTCATTTTAATGCCTGAAATTGATCGAAATAGAAGCTTCTGAGTTGGAGAAAAAGTCTGTAAAAATGGCAATTTTGGTCACATTGAGACTTTAAAAAGTAGTTATTCAACATGAGGCACAATCAAAATGACATTTTCAATCAATTTTTCTACATTCCAAAAAATCAATTTTCTGATGAAAAACGATGACCCGTGACCTGTCGAACTTTCTCCAGATGGTCAAAAATGGTAATTCTTTAATGTTTAATTTTTTGACTGTAAATGACTATTGCATGTGAATTCGCACTTTTGGAACTAAAATAGGTCTGTTTAGAGTCATTTTAATGCCTGAAATTGGTCGAAATAGAAGCTTCTGAGTTGGAGAAAAAGTCTGTAAAAATGGCAATTTTGGTCACTTTGAGGCCTTAAAAAGTAGTTATTCAACATGAGACACAATCCAAATGACATTTTGAATCAATTTTTCAACATTCAAAAAAATCAATTTTCTGATCAAAAAATGATGACCCGTGACCTGTCGAACTTTCTCCAGATGGTCAGAAAAAGTATTTTTTTAATGTTTAATTTTTTGACTGTAAATGACTATTGCATGTGAATTCTCACTTTTGGAACGAAAATAAGTCTGTTTAGAGTCATTTTAATGCCTGAAATTGGTCGAAATAGAAGATTCTGAGTTGGAGAAAAAGTCTGTAAAAATGGCAATTTTGGTCACATTGAGACTTTAAAAAGTAGTTATTCAACATGAGGCACAATCCAAATGACATTTTCAATCAATTTTTCTACATTCCAAAAAATAATTTTTTTGATGAAAAACGATGACCCGTAACCTGTCAAACTTTCTCAAAATGGTCAAAAATGGTAATTCTTTAATGTTTAATTTTTTGACTGTAAATGACTATTGCATGTGAATTCTCACTTTTGGAACTAAAATAAGTGTGTTTAGAGTCATTTTAATGACTGAAATTGGTCAAAACAGATGCTTCTGAGTAGGAAAAAAAATCTGTAAAAATGTCAATTTTGGTCACATTGCGGCTTTAAAAAGAAGTTATTGAACATGAGGCACAATCCAAATGACATTTTGAATACATTTTTCTACAGTCCAAAAAATCAATTTTCTGTGAAAAATGATGAACCGTGACCCGTGGAACTTTCTCCAGATGGTCAGAAATGGTAATTTTTTTATGTTGATTTTTTTGACTGTAAATGACTATTGCATGTGAATTATCACTTTTGGAACTAAAGTAAGTGTGTTTAGAGTCATTTTAATGACTGAAATTGGTCAAAACAGAAGCTTCTGAGTAGAAGAAAAAGTCTGTAAAAATGGCAATTTTGGTCACATTGAGACTTTAAAAATTAGTTATTCAACATGAGGCACAATCCAAATGACATTTTGAATCAATTTTTCTACAGTCCAAAAAATCAATTTTCTGATGAAAAACGATGACCCGTGACCTGTCGAACTTTCTCCAGATGGTCAGAAAAAGTATTTTTTTAATGTTTAATTTTTTTACTGTAAATGACTATTGCATGTGAATTCTCACTTTTGGAAATAAAATAAGTCTGTTTAGAGTCATTTTAATGCCTGAAATTGGTCGAAATAGAAGATTCTGAGTTGGAGAAAAAGTCTGTAAAAATTGCAAATTTGGTCACATTGAGACTTTAAAAAATAGTTATTCAACATGAGGCACAATCCAAATGACATTTTCAATCAATTTTTCTACATTCCGAAAAATCTATTTTCTGATGAAAAACGATGACCCGTGACCTGTCAAACGTTCTCAAAATGGTCAAAAATTGTAATTTTTTAATGTTTAATTTTTTGACTGTAAATGACTATTGCATGTGAATTCTCACTTTTGGAACTAAAATAAGTCTGTTTAGAGTCATTTTAATGCCTGAAATTGGTCGTAATAGAAGCTTCTGAGTTGGAGAAAAAGTCTGTAAAAATGGCAATTTTGGTCACTTTGAGGCTTTAAAAAGTAGTCATTCAACATGAGGCCCAATCCAAATGACATTTTGAATCAATTTTTCAAAACATTCAAAAAAATCAATTTTCTGATCAAAAAACGATGACCCGTGACCTGTCAAACTTTCTCAAAATGGTCAAAAATGGTAATTTTTTAATGTTTAATTTTTTGACTGTAAGTGACTATTGCATGTGAATTCACACTTTTGGAGCTAAAATAAGTCTGTTTAGAGTCATTTTAATGCCTGAAATTGGTCAAAATAGAAGCTTCTGAGTAGGAGAAAAAGTCTGTAAAAATGGCAATTTTGGTCACATTGAGGCTTTAAAAAGTAGTTATTCAACATGAGGCACAATCCAAATGACATTTTAAATCAATTTTTCTACATTCCAAAAAATCAATTTTCTGATGTAAAACGATGACCCGTGACCTGTCTAACTTTCTCCAGATGGTTAGAAATGGTAATTTCTTCATGCTGAATTTTTTTACTGTAAATGACTATTGCATGTGAATTACCACTTTTGGAACTAAAATAAGTGTGTTTAGAGTCATTTTAATGCCTGAAATTGGTCGAAATAGAAGCTTCTGAGTTGGAGAAAAAGTCTGTAAAAATGGCAATTTTGGTCACATTGAGACTTTAAAAAGTAGTTATTCAACATGAGGCACAATCCAAATGACATTTTGAATCAATTTTTCTACATTCCAAAAATCAATTTTCTGATGAAAAACAATGACTCGTGACCTGTCGGACTTTCTCCAGATGGTCAGAAATGGTAATTTTTAAAGGTTGAATTTTTTTACGGTAAATGACTATTGCATGTGAATTCTTACTTTTGGAACTAAAATAAGTCTGTTTAGAGTCATTTTAATGCCTGAAATTGGTCAAAATAGAAGCTTCTGAGTAGGAGAAAAAGTCTGTAAAAATGGCAATTTTGGTCACATTGAGGCTTTAAAAAGTAGTTATTCAACATGAGGCACAATCCAAATGACATTTTGAATCAATTTTTCAACATTCAAAAAAATCAATTTTCTGATCAGAAAAGGATGACCCGTGACCTGTCGAACTTTCTCCAGATGGTCAGAAAAAGTATTTTTTTAATGTTGAATTTTTTGACTGTAAATGACTATTGCAAGTGAATTACCACTTTTGGAACTAAAATAAGTGTGTTTAGAGTCATTTTAATGCCTGAAATTGATCGAAATAGAAGCTTCTGAGTTGGAGAAAAAGTCTGTAAAAATGGCAATTTTGGTCACATTGAGACTTTAAAAAGTAGTTATTCAACATGAGGCACAATCAAAATGACATTTTCAATCAATTTTTCTACATTCCAAAAAATCAATTTTCTGATGAAAAACGATGACCCGTGACCTGTCGAACTTTCTCCAGATGGTTAAAAATGGTAATTCTTTAATGTTTAATTTTTTGACTGTAAATGACTATTGCATGTGAATTCGCACTTTTGGAACTAAAATAGGTCTGTTTAGAGTCATTTTAATGCCTGAAATTGGTCGAAATGGAAGCTTCTGAGTTGGAGAAAAAGTCTGTAAAAATGGCAATTTTGGTCACTTTGAGGCCTTAAAAAGTAGTTATTCAACATGAGGCACAATCCAAATGACATTTTGAATCAATTTTTCAACATTCAAAAAAATCAATTTTCTGATCAAAAAACGATGACCCGTGACCTGTCGAACTTTCTCCAGATGGTCAGAAAAAGTATTTTTTTAATGTTTAATTTTTTGACTGTAAATGACTATTGCATGTGAATTCTCACTTTTGGAACGAAAATAAGTCTGTTTAGAGTCATTTTAATGCCTGAAATTGGTCGAAATAGAAGATTCTGAGTTGGAGAAAAAGTCTGTAAAAATGGCAATTTTGGTCACATTGAGACTTTAAAAAGTAGTTATTCAACATGAGGCACAATCCAAATGACATTTTCAATCAATTTTTCTACATTCCAAAAAATAAATTTTTTGATGAAAAACGATGACCCGTAACCTGTCAAACTTTCTCAAAATGGTCAAAAATGGTAATTTTTTAATGTTGAATTTTTTGACTGTAAATGACTATTGCATGTGAATTACCACTTTTGGAACTAAAATAAGTGTGTTTAGAGTCATTTTAATGACTGAAATTGGTCAAAACAGATGCTTCTGAGTAGGAAAAAAAATCTGTAAAAATGTCAATTTTGGTCACATTGCGGCTTTAAAAAGAAGTTATTGAACATGAGGCACAATCCAAATGACATTTTGAATACATTTTTCTACAGTCCAACAAATCAATTTTCTGTGAACAATGATGAACCGTGACCCGTGGAACTTTCTCCAGATGGTCAGAAATGGTAATTTTTTTATGTTGATTTTTTTGACTGTAAATGACTATTGCATGTGAATTATCACTTTTGGAACTAAAGTAAGTGTGTTTAGAGTCATTTTAATGACTGAAATTGGTCAAAACAGAAGCTTCTGAGTAGAAGAAAAAGTCTGTAAAAATGGCAATTTTGGTCACATTGAGGCTTTAAAAATTAGTTATTCAACATGAGGCACAATCCAAATGACATTTTGAATCAATTTTTCTACAGTCCAAAAAATCAATTTTCTGATGAAAAACGATGACCCGTGACCTGTCGAACTTTCTCCAGATGGTCAGAAAAAGTATTTTTTTAATGTTTAATTTTTTTACTGTAAATGACTATTGCATGTGAATTCTCACTTTTGGAAATAAAATAAGTCTGTTTAGAGTCATTTTAATGCCTGAAATTGGTCGAAATAGAAGATTCTGAGTTGGAGAAAAAGTCTGTGAAAATAGCAATTTTGGTCACATTGAGACTTTAAAAAATAGTTATTCAACATGAGGCACAATCCAACTGACATTTTCAATCAATTTTTCTACATTCCGAAAAATCTATTTTCTGATGAAAAACGATGACCCGTGACCTGTCAAACGTTCTCAAAATGGTCAAAAATTGTAATTTTTTAATGTTTAATTTTTTGACTGTAAATGACTATTGCATGTGAATTCTCACTTTTGGAACTAAAATAAGTCTGTTTAGAGTCATTTTAATGCCTGAAATTGGTCGAAATAGAAGCTTCTGAGTTGGAGAAAAAGTCTGTAAAAATGGCAATTTTGGTCACTTTGAGGCTTTAAAAAGTAGTCATTCAACATGAGGCCCAATCCAAATGACATTTTGAATCAATTTTTCAAAACATTCAAAAAAATCAATTTTCTGATCAAAAAACGATGACCCGTGACCTGTCGAACTTTCTCCAAATGGTCAGAAAAAGTATTTTTTTAATGTTTAATTTTTTGACTGTAAATGACTATTGCATGTGAATTCTCACTTTTGGAGCTAAAATAAGTCTGTTTAGAGTCATTTTAATGCCTGAAATTGGTCAAAACAGAAGCTTCTGAGTAGAAGAAAAAGTCTGTAAAAATGGCAATTTTGGTCACATTGAGGCCTTAAAAATTAGTTATTCAACATGAGGCACAATCCAAATGACATTTTCAATCAATTTTTCTACATTCCAAAAAATCAATTTTCTGATGAAAAACGATGACCCGTGACCTGTCAAACTTTCTCAAAATGGTCAAAAATGGTAATTTTTTAATGTTTAATTTTTTGACTGTAAGTGACTATTGCATGTGAATTCGCACTTCTGGAGCTAAAATAAGTCTGTTTAGAGTCATTTTAATGCCTGAAATTGGTCAAAATAGAAGCTTCTGAGTAGGAGAAAAAGTCTGTAAAAATGGCAATTTTGGTCACATTGAGGCTTTAAAAAGTAGTTATTCAACATGAGGCACAATCCAAATGACATTTTCAATCAATTTTTCAACATTCAAAAAAATCAATTTTCTGATGTAAAACGATGACCCGTGACCTGTCTAACTTTCTCCAGATGGTTAGAAATGGTAATTTCTTCATGCTGAATTTTTTTACTGTAAATGACTATTGCATGTGAATTACCACTTTTGGAACTAAAATAAGTGTGTTTAGAGTTATGTTATGTTATATGATTTTTGTATAGCGCACGGATGCCGCAGCAAAGTGGCGTCCCGGCGCTTTGGAGAATAATAACACAACACGACAGAAAAGGTGGAAAGGATGGGCCTAGATAGTGGTAAAAAGGAAGGTTTTAAGTGCCTTTCTGAAAGGAAGCAACTCAGGAATGGCGCGCAAAGGGGCAGGCAAAGAGTTCCAGAGAGTAGCCGCCAACACTGAGAAAGAGCGTCCGCCCATCCTAGATTTTTTGAAACGTGGCACAATGGCCAAATTAGATCCAGCAGAGCGAAGAGCTCTGGCAGGGACATAGTGCTGGATAGTCTGTGCAAGGATGGGAGGGGAGGCTGCTTTGAGAATCTTAAAAGTTAAGCAAAGAGCTTTAAACTTAATTCTCTGCCCCACCGGCAGCCAATGGAGATCCTGGATAGTCCGACGGGCTGAGACAAACTTCGGAAGGCCAACAAGCATCCTGGCTGCCGCATTCTGAACTCTCTGAAGACGAGATAGCTCGGCCTGATTAAGGCCCAGAAACAGGGAGCTAGCATAATCTAGTCTAGTGAGAACCAGGGCTTGGACAATAATCTGTCTGGTCTCCGCATCGAAGAATTTAAAGATTGGTCGGAGACACTGCAGGGTACCAAAACAGGTGCCGGCCACACGTTTTGTGTGGGAAGTGAAGGAGAGCTTATGGTCGAACCACACCCCAAGGTTTCTAACCTCAGTCACAGGGGAGGGGACGGGGCCAAGATCAGAAGGCCACCACTGATCTCCCCATAATTCACTTTCCCTACCAAAAATAATGACCTCGGTCTTAGAGGCATTAAGTTGAAGCCGATTGTTCGCCATTCAGCCAGCCACAGCTTTTAGAGCTGACTGAAAGGTGGGGGCATCCATGTTGGAGTCGCCATTAAGAGCCACCGCCAACTGCGTGTCATCGGCGTATGACACTAAGGAGAGACCAAAACTGTGGGCTACCTCCGCTAATGGCTGAACATATAAGTTAAACAAGGTGGGGCTCAGGGCCGACCCTTGGGGAACACCCTGGAGTATGGGGCGAGAAGCAGAAACAAAAGGGGGTGTGGAAATCCTGAAGGCTCGATCCTTAAGAAAGGAGCGAAACCACTCAAGTGCCACCTCTCCAATTCCTGCTTCCATCAGGCGATGTAAAAGAATCTGGTGAGACACCGTATCGAAGGCGGCACTGAGATCCAAAAGGATCAGTGCCGCCGTCTGACCCAGATCCAACAGATGCCTGATGTGTTCCACCACAGCCAGGAGGGCAGTTTCTGTGCTGTGGCCTGCACGAAACCCATTTTGGGAATTGTCCAATATATTTGCTTCCTGCAGGTGAGAAGATAGAATAGCATTAGCATGAGCTTCTGCTAATTTAGCTGGCCAAGGAAGAAGGGAAATAGGTCGGTAGTGTTCGGGCTTGGTGGGATCAAGGGCGGGTTTTTTAAGAATTGGAATAACCGTCGCCTGTTTCCAAGCTTTAGGAACACTGCCCATGCTGAAGGACAAATTAATAAGGCCATGAAGAGCAGGGAAGCAGCCTTCAGCGAATTCCCGGAATTGAAAGGGTCTCATGGGGTCGTCCGGGGAGCCGGATTTAACTTTAGTCGTCAAGGCAGAGAATTCATCCAAGGTCGGACTAGGAATAATCAGTAATGGTTTATGAACCAATGACGTAGGGCTAGTCTCCGCAATAGGAAGCTGGGCGAATGACTTATAAATAGCCTCCACCTTTTCGACAAAAAATGAGGCTAAGTCCTCACAGTGCGTCATAGAGGGTTGGAGGGCAGCAGTATCAGTCCTTTTACTAGTAAGGTCCTTACACACCCTGAAGATGACCTTGGTGGGATTGGTACTATTCTTGATCTCCTGAGAGTAAAAAGCCGCCCTGGCCGTACAAATGGCCCGATGATACACTCTAGTGCAAGCCCTATAGGCTGCCTTGAGGTCAGTATCATACGTTTTGCGCCACACGCGTTCTGCCTTTTTACAGGAGATTTTGAGAGTTATGAGGGAATCATTATACCAGGGGTTAGAAGGGCTAGATCTGGTCTTACTCCACTTAGCTGGAATAAGTGAATCTAATGTGTTATTTAGCCACTCGCAGAAGCTGTCATAGCTGCGGGAAACTTCAGTGGGGGGTAGGGGATGAAATTTCATCAGGAGCTGATGGAAATGCTCTAAATTTAGGTTTCTCCAAGGGCGTCTAAGACTGGCTGAGGGATTGTTTTTAGGAAGGGAGCAGGAAGTTGTAATACGAAATTCAATTAGATGGTGGTCAGTCCATGCCATGGGTCTGGGATAGAGCACTGAGATATTCGTAGAAAGATTCGTCAAAACAGGATCCAATAGATGGCCACCTGTGTGAGTGGGGGATTGTACCATTTGGATCAGTTGGAACGCCTCAAGATCAGCCAACAAGCTATGGATCGAGTTGGAAAGTGGCGCGTCCATATGCAGGTTGAGGTCGCCGATAATCGTAAAGTTGGCAGTCTTTAAAGCTAAGGAGGAAATTACCTCCGGAAGGCTTTGACGAAACGCGGCATCAGGCCCAGGAGGTCTGTAAATTAGAAGTCCCGTAAAGGTGAAATGGGGATTCACTGAGATGTTAAATAGAGCACTCTCGCAACCTGCTATGGTGATAGGTTTCCAGATGCAGGGGTAGCATGTTTTTACCGCAACTGCAATACCTCCACCTCTGGCCTTGCGAGGGAGAGAGTGCATAGTGTAGCCCACAGGAAGGGCTAGATTTTAATGCCTGAAATTGGTCGAAATAGAAGCTTCTGAGTTGGAGAAAAAGTCTGTAAAAATGGCAATTTTGGTCACATTGAGACTTTAAAAAGTAGTTATTCAACATGAGGCACAATCCAAATGACATTTTGAATCAATTTTTCTACATTCCAAAAATCAATTTTCCGATGAAAAACAATGACTCGTGACCTGTCGGACTTTCTCCAGATGGTCAGAAATGGTAATTTTTAAAGGTTGAATTTTTTTACGGTAAATGACTATTGCATGTGAATTCTTACTTTTGGAACTAAAATAAGTCTGTTTAGAGTCATTTTAATGCCTGAAATTGGTCAAAATAGAAGCTTCTGAGTAGGAGAAAAAGTCTGTAAAAATGGCAATTTTGGTCACATTGAGGCTTTAAAAAGTAGTTATTCAACATGAGGCACAATCCAAATGACATTTTGAATCAATTTTTCAACATTCAAAAAAATCAATTTTCTGATCAGAAAAGGATGACCCGTGACCTGTCGAACTTTCTCCAGATGGTCAGAAAAAGTATTTTTTTAATGTTGAATTTTTTGACTGTAAATGACTATTGCAAGTGAATTACCACTTTTGGAACTAAAATAAGTGTGTTTAGAGTCATTTTAATGCCTGAAATTGATCGAAATAGAAGCTTCTGAGTTGGAGAAAAAGTCTGTAAAAATGGCAATTTTGGTCACATTGAGACTTTAAAAAGTAGTTATTCAACATGAGGCACAATCAAAATGACATTTTCAATCAATTTTTCTACATTCCAAAAAATCAATTTTCTGATGAAAAACGATGACCACCTGTCAAACTTTCTCAAAATGGTCAAAAATGGTAATTCTTTAATGTTTAATTTTTTGACTGTAAATGACTATTGCATGTGAATTCGCACTTTTGGAACTAAAATAGGTCTGTTTAGAGTCATTTTAATGCCTGAAATTGGTCGAAATAGAAGCTTCTGAGTTGGAGAAAAAGTCTGTAAAAATGGCAATTTTGGTCACTTTGAGGCCTTAAAAAGTAGTTATTCAACATGAGGCACAATCCAAATGACATTTTGAATCAATTTTTCAACATTCAAAAAAATCAATTTTCTGATCAAAAAACGATGACCCGTGACCTGTCGAACTTTCTCCAGATGGTCAGAAAAAGTATTTTTTTAATGTTTAATTTTTTGACTGTAAATGACTATTGCATGTGAATTCTCACTTTTGGAACGAAAATAAGTCTGTTTAGAGTCATTTTAATGCCTGAAATTGGTCGAAATAGAAGATTCTGAGTTGGAGAAAAAGTCTGTAAAAATGGCAATTTTGGTCACATTGAGACTTTAAAAAGTAGTTATTCAACATGAGGCACAATCCAAATGACATTTTCAATCAATTTTTCTACATTCCAAAAAATAAATTTTTTGATGAAAAACGATGAGCCGTGACCTGTCAAACTTTCTCAAAATGGTCAAAAATGGTAATTTTTTAATGTTGAATTTTTTGACTGTAAATGACTATTGCATGTGAATTACCACTTTTGGAACTAAAATAAGTGTGTTTAGAGTCATTTTAATGCCTGAAATTGGTCGAAATAGAAGATTCTGAGTTGGAGAAAAAGTCTGTAAAAATGTCAATTTTGGTCACATTGCGGCTTTAAAAAGAAGTTATTGAACATGAGGCACAATCCAAATGACATTTTGAATACATTTTTCTACAGTCCAAAAAATCAATTTTCTGTGAAAAATGATGAACCGTGACCCGTGGAACTTTCTCCAGATGGTCAGAAATGGTAATTTTTTTATGTTGATTTTTTTGACTGTAAATGACTATTGCATGTGAATTATCACTTTTGGAACTAAAGTAAGTGTGTTTAGAGTCATTTTAATGACTGAAATTGGTCAAAACAGAAGCTTCTGAGTAGAAGAAAAAGTCTGTAAAAATGGCAATTTTGGTCACATTGAGGCTTTAAAAATTAGTTATTCAACATGAGGCACAATCCAAATGACATTTTGAATCAATTTTTCTACTGTCCAACAAATCAATTTTCTGATGAAAAACGATGACCCGTGACCTGTCGAACTTTCTCCAGATGGTCAGAAAAAGTATTTTTTTAATGTTTAATTTTTTTACTGTAAATGACTATTGCATGTGAATTCTCACTTTTGGAAATAAAATAAGTCTGTTTAGAGTCATTTTAATGCCTCAAATTGGTCGAAATAGAAGATTCTGAGTTGGAGAAAAAGTCTGTAAAAATTGCAATTTTGGTCACATTGAGACTTTAAAAAATAGTTATTCAACATGAGGCACAATCCAACTGACATTTTCAATCAATTTTTCTACATTCCGAAAAATCTATTTTCTGATGAAAAACGATGACCCGTGACCTGTCAAACGTTCTCAAAATGGTCAAAAATTGTAATTTTTTAATGTTTAATTTTTTGACTGTAAATGACTATTGCATGTGAATTCTCACTTTTGGAACTAAAATAAGTCTGTTTAGAGTCATTTTAATGCCTGAAATTGGTCGAAATAGAAGCTTCTGAGTTGGAGAAAAAGTCTGTAAAAATGGCAATTTTGGTCACTTTGAGGCTTTAAAAAGTAGTCATTCAACATGAGGCCCAATCCAAATGACATTTTGAATCAATTTTTCAAAACATTCAAAAAAATCAATTTTCTGATCAAAAAACGATGACCCGTGACCTGTCGAACTTTCTCCAAATGGTCAGAAAAAGTATTTTTTTAATGTTTAATTTTTTGACTGTAAATGACTATTGCATGTGAATTCTCACTTTTGGAGCTAAAATAAGTCTGTTTAGAGTCATTTTAATGCCTGAAATTGGTGAAAACAGAAGCTTCTGAGTAGAAGAAAAAGTCTGTAAAAATGGCAATTTTGGTCACATTGAGGCCTTAAAAATTAGTTATTCAACATGAGGCACAATCCAAATGACATTTTCAATCAATTTTTCTACATTCCAAAAAATCAATTTTCTGTTGAAAAACGATGACCCGTGACCTGTCAAACTTTCTCAAAATGGTCAAAAATGGTAATTTTTTAATGTTTAATTTTTTGACTGTAAGTGACTATTGCATGTGAATTCGCACTTTTGGAGCTAAAATAAGTCTGTTTAGAGTCATTTTAATGCCTGAAATTGGTCAAAATAGAAGCTTCTGAGTAGGAGAAAAAGTCTGTAAAAATGGCAATTTTGGTCACATTGAGGCTTTAAAAAGTAGTTATTCAATATGAGGCACAATCCAAATGACATTTTCAATCAATTTTTCAACATTCAAAAAAATCAATTTTCTGATGTAAAACGATGACCCGTGACCTGTCTAACTTTCTCCAGATGGTTAGAAATGGTAATTTCTTCATGCTGAATTTTTTTACTGTAAATGACTATTGCATGTGAATTACCACTTTTGGAACTAAAATAAGTGTGTTTAGAGTCATTTTAATGCCTGAAATTGGTCGAAATAGAAGCTTCTGAGTTGGAGAAAAAGTCTGTAAAAATGGCAATTTTGGTCACATTGAGACTTTAAAAAGTAGTTATTCAACATGAGGCACAATCCAAATGACATTTTGAATCAATTTTTCTACATTCCAAAAATCAATTTTCTGATGAAAAACAATGACTCGTGACCTGTCGGACTTTCTCCAGATGGTCAGAAATGGTAATTTTTAAAGGTTGAATTTTTTTATGGTAAATGACTATTGCATGTGAATTCTTACTTTTGGAACTAAAATAAGTCTGTTTAGAGTCATTTTAATGCCTGAAATTGGTCAAAATAGAAGCTTCTGAGAAGGAGAAAAATTCTGTAAAAATGGCAATTTTGGTCACATTGAGGCTTTAAAAAGTAGTTATTCAACATGAGGCACAATCCAAATGACATTTTGAATCAATTTTTCAACATTCAAAAAAATCAATTTTCTGATCAGAAAAGGATGACCCGTGACCTGTCGAACTTTCTCCAGATGGTCAGAAAAAGTATTTTTTTAATGTTGAATTTTTTGACTGTAAATGACTATTGCAAGTGAATTACCACTTTTGGAACTAAAATAAGTGTGTTTAGAGTCATTTTAATGCCTGAAATTGATCGAAATAGAAGCTTCTGAGTTGGAGAAAAAGTCTGTAAAAATGGCAATTTTGGTCACATTGAGACTTTAAAAAGTAGTTATTCAACATGAGGCACAATCAAAATGACATTTTCAATCAATTTTTCTACATTCCAAAAAATCAATTTTCTGTGAAAAATGATGAACCGTGACCTGTGGAACTTTCTCCAGATGGTCAGAAATGGTAATTTTTTTATGTTGATTTTTTTGACTGTAAATGACTATTGCATGTGAATTATCACTTTTGGAACTAAAGTAAGTGTGTTTAGAGTCATTTTAATGACTGAAATTGGTCAAAACAGAAGCTTCTGAGTAGAAGAAAAAGTCTGTAAAAATGGCAATTTTGGTCACATTGAGGCTTTAAAAATTAGTTATTCAACATGAGGCACAATCCAAATGACATTTTGAATCAATTTTTCAACATTCAAAAAAATCAATTTTCTGATCAGAAAAGGATGACCCGTGACCTGTCGAACTTTCTCCAGATGGTCAGAAAAAGTATTTTTTTAATGTTGAATTTTTTGACTGTAAATGACTATTGCAAGTGAATTACCACTTTTGGAACTAAAATAAGTGTGTTTAGAGTCATTTTAATGCCTGAAATTGATCGAAATAGAAGCTTCTGAGTTGGAGAAAAAGTCTGTAAAAATGGCAATTTTGGTCACATTGAGACTTTAAAAAGTAGTTATTCAACATGAGGCACAATCAAAATGACATTTTCAATCAATTTTTCTACATTCCAAAAAATCAATTTTCTGTGAAAAATGATGAACCGTGACCTGTGGAACTTTCTCCAGATGGTCAGAAATGGTAATTTTTTTATGTTGATTTTTTTGACTGTAAATGACTATTGCATGTGAATTATCACTTTTGGAACTAAAGTAAGTGTGTTTAGAGTCATTTTAATGACTGAAATTGGTCAAAACAGAAGCTTCTGAGTAGAAGAAAAAGTCTGTAAAAATGGCAATTTTGGTCACATTGAGGCTTTAAAAATTAGTTATTCAACATGAGGCACAATCCAAATGACATTTTGAATCAATTTTTCTACAGTCCAAAAAATCAATTTTCTGATGAAAAACGATGACCCGTGACCTGTCGAACTTTCTCCAGATGGTCAGAAAAAGTATTTTTTTAATGTTTAATTTTTTTACTGTAAATGACTATTGCATGTGAATTCTCACTTTTGGAAATAAAATAAGTCTGTTTAGAGTCATTTTAATGCCTGAAATTGGTCGAAATAGAAGATTCTGAGTTGGAGAAAAAGTCTGTAAAAATTGCAATTTTGGTCACATTGAGACTTTAAAAAATAGTTATTCAACATGAGGTACAATCCAAATGACATTTTCAATCAATTTTTCTACATTCCGAAAAATCTATTTTCTGATGAAAAACGATGACCCGTGACCTGTCAAACGTTCTCAAAATGGTCAAAAATTGTAATTTTTTAATGTTTAATTTTTTGACTGTAAATGACTATTGCATGTGAATTCTCACTTTTGGAACTAAAATAAGTCTGTTTAGAGTCATTTTAATGCCTGAAATTGGTCGTAATAGAAGCTTCTGAGTTGGAGAAAAAGTCTGTAAAAATGGCAATTTTGGTCACTTTGAGGCTTTAAAAAGTAGTCATTCAACATGAGGCCCAATCCAAATGACATTTTGAATAAATTTTTCAAAACATTCAAAAAAATCAATTTTCTGATCAAAAAACGATGACCCGTGACCTGTCGAACTTTCTCCAGATGGTCAGAAAAAGTATTTTTTTAATGTTTCATTTTTTGACTGTAAATGACTATTGCATGTGAATTCTCACTTTTGGAGCTAAAATAAGTCTGTTTAGAGTCATTTTAATGCCTGAAATTGGTCAAAACAGAAGCTTCTGAGTAGAAGAAAAAGTCTGTAAAAATGGCAATTTTGGTCACATTGAGGCCTTAAAAATTAGTTATTCACCATGAGGCACAATCCAAATGACATTTTCAATCAATTTTTCTACATTGCAAAAAATCAATTTTCTGATGTAAAACGATGACCCGTGACCTGTCAAACTTTCTCAAAATGGTCAAAAATGGTAATTTTTTAATGTTTAATTTTTTGACTGTAAGTGACTATTGCATGTGAATTCGCACTTTTGGAGCTAAAATAAGTCTGTTTAGAGTCATTTTAATGCCTGAAATTGGTCAAAATAGAAGCTTCTGAGTAGGAGAAAAAGTCTGTAAAAATGGCAATTTTGGTCACATTGAGGCTTTAAAAAGTAGTTATTCAACATGAGGCACAATCCAAATGACATTTTAAATCAATTTTTCTACATTCCAAAAAATCAATTTTCTGATGTAAAACGATGACCCGTGACCTGTCTAACTTTCTCCAGATGGTTAGAAATGGTAATTTCTTCATGCTGAATTTTTTTACTGTAAATGACTATTGCATGTGAATTACCACTTTTGGAACTAAAATAAGTGTGTTTAGAGTCATTTTAATGCCTGAAATTGGTCGAAATAGAAGCTTCTGAGTTGGAGAAAAAGTCTGTAAAAATGGCAATTTTGGTCACATTGAGACTTTAAAAAGTAGTTATTCAACATGAGGCACAATCCAAATGATTTTTTGAATCAATTTTTCTACATTCCAAAAATCAATTTTCTGATGAAAAACAATGACTCGTGACCTGTCGGACTTTCTCCAGATGGTCAGAAATGGTAATTTTTAAAGGTTGAATTTTTTTATGGTAAATGACTATTGCATGTGAATTCTTACTTTTGGAACTAAAATAAGTCTGTTTAGAGTCATTTTAATGCCTGAAATTGGTCAAAATAGAAGCTTCTGAGAAGGAGAAAAATTCTGTAAAAATGGCAATTTTGGTCACATTGAGGCTTTAAAAAGTAGTTATTCAACATGAGGCACAATCCAAATGACATTTTGAATCAATTTTTCAACATTCAAAAAAATCAATTTTCTGATCAGAAAAGGATGACCCGTGACCTGTCGAACTTTCTCCAGATGGTCAGAAAAAGTATTTTTTTAATGTTGAATTTTTTGACTGTAAATGACTATTGCAAGTGAATTACCACTTTTGGAACTAAAATAAGTGTGTTTAGAGTCATTTTAATGCCTGAAATTGATCGAAATAGAAGCTTCTGAGTTGGAGAAAAAGTCTGTAAAAATGGCAATTTTGGTCACATTGAGACTTTAAAAAGTAGTTATTCAACATGAGGCACAATCAAAATGACATTTTCAATCAATTTTTCTACATTCCAAAAAATCAATTTTCTGATGAAAAACGATGACCCGTGACCTGTCGAACTTTCTCCAGATGGTCAAAAATGGTAATTCTTTAATGTTTAATTTTTTGACTGTAAATGACTATTGCATGTGAATTCGCACTTTTGGAACTAAAATAGGTCTGTTTAGAGTCATTTTAATGCCTGAAATTGGTCGAAATGGAAGCTTCTGAGTTGGAGAAAAAGTCTGTAAAAATGGCAATTTTGGTCACTTTGAGGCCTTAAAAAGTAGTTATTCAACATGAGGCACAATCCAAATGACATTTTGAATCAATTTTTCAACATTCAAAAAAATCAATTTTCTGATCAAAAAACGATGACCCGTGACCTGTCGAACTTTCTCCAGATGGTCAGAAAAAGTATTTTTTTAATGTTTAATTTTTTGACTGTAAATGACTATTGCATGTGAATTCTCACTTTTGGAACGAAAATAAGTCTGTTTAGAGTCATTTTAATGCCTGAAATTGGTCGAAATAGAAGATTCTGAGTTGGAGAAAAAGTCTGTAAAAATGGCAATTTTGGTCACATTGAGACTTTAAAAAGTAGTTATTCAACATGAGGCACAATCCAAATGACATTTTCAATCAATTTTTCTACATTCCAAAAAATAAATTTTTTGATGAAAAACGATGACCCGTAACCTGTCAAACTTTCTCAAAATGGTCAAAAATGGTAATTTTTTAATGTTGAATTTTTTGACTGTAAATGACTATTGCATGTGAATTACCACTTTTGGAACTAAAATAAGTGTGTTTAGAGTCATTTTAATGACTGAAATTGGTCAAAACAGATGCTTCTGAGTAGGAAAAAAAATCTGTAAAAATGTCAATTTTGGTCACATTGCGGCTTTAAAAAGAAGTTATTGAACATGAGGCACAATCCAAATGACATTTTGAATACATTTTTCTACAGTCCAACAAATCAATTTTCTGTGAAAAATGATGAACCGTGACCCGTGGAACTTTCTCCAGATGGTCAGAAATGGTAATTTTTTTATGTTGATTTTTTTGACTGTAAATGACTATTGCATGTGAATTATCACTTTTGGAACTAAAGTAAGTGTGTTTAGAGTCATTTTAATGACTGAAATTGGTCAAAACAGAAGCTTCTGAGTAGAAGAAAAAGTCTGTAAAAATGGCAATTTTGGTCACATTGAGGCTTTAAAAATTAGTTATTCAACATGAGGCACAATCCAAATGACATTTTGAATCAATTTTTCTACAGTCCAAAAAATCAATTTTCTGATGAAAAACGATGACCCGTGACCTGTCGAACTTTCTCCAGATGGTCAGAAAAAGTATTTTTTTAATGTTTAATTTTTTTACTGTAAATGACTATTGCATGTGAATTCTCACTTTTGGAAATAAAATAAGTCTGTTTAGAGTCATTTTAATGCCTGAAATTGGTCGAAATAGAAGATTCTGAGTTGGAGAAAAAGTCTGTAAAAATTGCAATTTTGGTCACATTGAGACTTTAAAAAATAGTTATTCAACATGAGGTACAATCCAAATGACATTTTCAATCAATTTTTCTACATTCCGAAAAATCTATTTTCTGATGAAAAACGATGACCCGTGACCTGTCAAACGTTCTCAAAATGGTCAAAAATTGTAATTTTTTAATGTTAATTTTTTGACTGTAAATGACTATTGCATGTGAATTCTCACTTTTGGAACTAAAATAAGTCTGTTTAGAGTCATTTTAATGCCTGAAATTGGTCGTAATAGAAGCTTCTGAGTTGGAGAAAAAGTCTGTAAAAATGGCAATTTTGGTCACTTTGAGGCTTTAAAAAGTAGTCATTCAACATGAGGCCCAATCCAAATGACATTTTGAATAAATTTTTCAAAACATTCAAAAAAATCAATTTTCTGATCAAAAAACGATGACCCGTGACCTGTCGAACTTTCTCCAGATGGTCAGAAAAAGTATTTTTTTAATGTTTCATTTTTTGACTGTAAATGACTATTGCATGTGAATTCTCACTTTTGGAGCTAAAATAAGTCTGTTTAGAGTCATTTTAATGCCTGAAATTGGTCAAAACAGAAGCTTCTGAGTAGAAGAAAAAGTCTGTAAAAATGGCAATTTTGGTCACATTGAGGCCTTAAAAATTAGTTATTCAACATGAGGCACAATCCAAATGACATTTTCAATCAATTTTTCTACATTCCAAAAAATCAATTTTCTGATGTAAAACGATGACCCGTGACCTGTCAAACTTTCTCAAAATGGTCAAAAATGGTAATTTTTTAATGTTTAATTTTTTGACTGTAAGTGACTATTGCATGTGAATTCGCACTTTTGGAGCTAAAATAAGTCTGTTTAGAGTCATTTTAATGCCTGAAATTGGTCAAAATAGAAGCTTCTGAGTAGGAGAAAAAGTCTGTAAAAATGGCAATTTTGGTCACATTGAGGCTTTAAAAAGTAGTTATTCAACATGAGGCACAATCCAAATGACATTTAAATCAATTTTTCTACATTCCAAAAAATCAATTTTCTGATGTAAAACGATGACCCGTGACCTGTCTAACTTTCTCCAGATGGTTAGAAATGGTAATTTCTTCATGCTGAATTTTTTTACTGTAAATGACTATTGCATGTGAATTACCACTTTTGGAACTAAAATAAGTGTGTTTAGAGTCATTTTAATGCCTGAAATTGGTCGAAATAGAAGCTTCTGAGTTGGAGAAAAAGTCTGTAAAAATGGCAATTTTGGTCACATTGAGACTTTAAAAAGTAGTTATTCAACATGAGGCACAATCCAAATGATTTTTTGAATCAATTTTTCTACATTCCAAAAATCAATTTTCTGATGAAAAACAATGACTCGTGACCTGTCGGACTTTCTCCAGATGGTCAGAAATGGTAATTTTTAAAGGTTGAATTTTTTTATGGTAAATGACTATTGCATGTGAATTCTTACTTTTGGAACTAAAATAAGTCTGTTTAGAGTCATTTTAATGCCTGAAATTGGTCAAAATAGAAGCTTCTGAGAAGGAGAAAAATTCTGTAAAAATGGCAATTTTGGTCACATTGAGGCTTTAAAAAGTAGTTATTCAACATGAGGCACAATCCAAATGACATTTTGAATCAATTTTTCAACATTCAAAAAAATCAATTTTCTGATCAGAAAAGGATGACCCGTGACCTGTCGAACTTTCTCCAGATGGTCAGAAAAAGTATTTTTTTAATGTTGAATTTTTTGACTGTAAATGACTATTGCAAGTGAATTACCACTTTTGGAACTAAAATAAGTGTGTTTAGAGTCATTTTAATGCCTGAAATTGATCGAAATAGAAGCTTCTGAGTTGGAGAAAAAGTCTGTAAAAATGGCAATTTTGGTCACATTGAGACTTTAAAAAGTAGTTATTCAACATGAGGCACAATCAAAATGACATTTTCAATCAATTTTTCTACATTCCAAAAAATCAATTTTCTGATGAAAAACGATGACCCGTGACCTGTCGAACTTTCTCCAGATGGTCAAAAATGGTAATTCTTTAATGTTTAATTTTTTGACTGTAAATGACTATTGCATGTGAATTCGCACTTTTGGAACTAAAATAGGTCTGTTTAGAGTCATTTTAATGCCTGAAATTGGTCGAAATGGAAGCTTCTGAGTTGGAGAAAAAGTCTGTAAAAATGGCAATTTTGGTCACTTTGAGGCCTTAAAAAGTAGTTATTCAACATGAGGCACAATCCAAATGACATTTTGAATCAATTTTTCAACATTCAAAAAAATCAATTTTCTGATCAAAAAACGATGACCCGTGACCTGTCGAACTTTCTCCAGATGGTCAGAAAAAGTATTTTTTTAATGTTTAATTTTTTGACTGTAAATGACTATTGCATGTGAATTCTCACTTTTGGAACGAAAATAAGTCTGTTTAGAGTCATTTTAATGCCTGAAATTGGTCGAAATAGAAGATTCTGAGTTGGAGAAAAAGTCTGTAAAAATGGCAATTTTGGTCACATTGAGACTTTAAAAAGTAGTTATTCAACATGAGGCACAATCCAAATGACATTTTCAATCAATTTTTCTACATTCCAAAAAATAAATTTTTTGATGAAAAACGATGACCCGTAACCTGTCAAACTTTCTCAAAATGGTCAAAAATGGTAATTTTTTAATGTTGAATTTTTTGACTGTAAATGACTATTGCATGTGAATTACCACTTTTGGAACTAAAATAAGTGTGTTTAGAGTCATTTTAATGACTGAAATTGGTCAAAACAGATGCTTCTGAGTAGGAAAAAAAATCTGTAAAAATGTCAATTTTGGTCACATTGCGGCTTTAAAAAGAAGTTATTGAACATGAGGCACAATCCAAATGACATTTTGAATACATTTTTCTACAGTCCAACAAATCAATTTTCTGTGAAAAATGATGAACCGTGACCCGTGGAACTTTCTCCAGATGGTCAGAAATGGTAATTTTTTTATGTTGATTTTTTTGACTGTAAATGACTATTGCATGTGAATTATCACTTTTGGAACTAAAGTAAGTGTGTTTAGAGTCATTTTAATGACTGAAATTGGTCAAAACAGAAGCTTCTGAGTAGAAGAAAAAGTCTGTAAAAATGGCAATTTTGGTCACATTGAGGCTTTAAAAATTAGTTATTCAACATGAGGCACAATCCAAATGACATTTTGAATCAATTTTTCTACAGTCCAAAAAATCAATTTTCTGATGAAAAACGATGACCCGTGACCTGTCGAACTTTCTCCAGATGGTCAGAAAAAGTATTTTTTTAATGTTTAATTTTTTTACTGTAAATGACTATTGCATGTGAATTCTCACTTTTGGAAATAAAATAAGTCTGTTTAGAGTCATTTTAATGCCTGAAATTGGTCGAAATAGAAGATTCTGAGTTGGAGAAAAAGTCTGTAAAAATTGCAATTTTGGTCACATTGAGACTTTAAAAAATAGTTATTCAACATGAGGTACAATCCAAATGACATTTTCAATCAATTTTTCTACATTCCGAAAAATCTATTTTCTGATGAAAAACGATGACCCGTGACCTGTCAAACGTTCTCAAAATGGTCAAAAATTGTAATTTTTTAATGTTTAATTTTTTGACTGTAAATGACTATTGCATGTGAATTCTCACTTTTGGAACTAAAATAAGTCTGTTTAGAGTCATTTTAATGCCTGAAATTGGTCGTAATAGAAGCTTCTGAGTTGGAGAAAAAGTCTGTAAAAATGGCAATTTTGGTCACTTTGAGGCTTTAAAAAGTAGTCATTCAACATGAGGCCCAATCCAAATGACATTTTGAATAAATTTTTCAAAACATTCAAAAAAATCAATTTTCTGATCAAAAAACGATGACCCGTGACCTGTCGAACTTTCTCCAGATGGTCAGAAAAAGTATTTTTTTAATGTTTCATTTTTTGACTGTAAATGACTATTGCATGTGAATTCTCACTTTTGGAGCTAAAATAAGTCTGTTTAGAGTCATTTTAATGCCTGAAATTGGTCAAAACAGAAGCTTCTGAGTAGAAGAAAAAGTCTGTAAAAATGGCAATTTTGGTCACATTGAGGCCTTAAAAATTAGTTATTCACCATGAGGCACAATCCAAATGACATTTTCAATCAATTTTTCTACATTCCAAAAAATCAATTTTCTGATGTAAAACGATGACCCGTGACCTGTCAAACTTTCTCAAAATGGTCAAAAATGGTAATTTTTTAATGTTTAATTTTTTGACTGTAAGTGACTATTGCATGTGAATTCGCACTTTTGGAGCTAAAATAAGTCTGTTTAGAGTCATTTTAATGCCTGAAATTGGTCAAAATAGAAGCTTCTGAGTAGGAGAAAAAGTCTGTAAAAATGGCAATTTTGGTCACATTGAGGCTTTAAAAAGTAGTTATTCAACATGAGGCACAATCCAAATGACATTTTAAATCAATTTTTCTACATTCCAAAAAATCAATTTTCTGATGTAAAACGATGACCCGTGACCTGTCTAACTTTCTCCAGATGGTTAGAAATGGTAATTTCTTCATGCTGAATTTTTTTACTGTAAATGACTATTGCATGTGAATTACCACTTTTGGAACTAAAATAAGTGTGTTTAGAGTCATTTTAATGCCTGAAATTGGTCGAAATAGAAGCTTCTGAGTTGGAGAAAAAGTCTGTAAAAATGGCAATTTTGGTCACATTGAGACTTTAAAAAGTAGTTATTCAACATGAGGCACAATCCAAATGATTTTTTGAATCAATTTTTCTACATTCCAAAAATCAATTTTCTGATGAAAAACAATGACTCGTGACCTGTCGGACTTTCTCCAGATGGTCAGAAATGGTAATTTTTAAAGGTTGAATTTTTTTATGGTAAATGACTATTGCATGTGAATTCTTACTTTTGGAACTAAAATAAGTCTGTTTAGAGTCATTTTAATGCCTGAAATTGGTCAAAATAGAAGCTTCTGAGAAGGAGAAAAATTCTGTAAAAATGGCAATTTTGGTCACATTGAGGCTTTAAAAAGTAGTTATTCAACATGAGGCACAATCCAAATGACATTTTGAATCAATTTTTCAACATTCAAAAAAATCAATTTTCTGATCAGAAAAGGATGACCCGTGACCTGTCGAACTTTCTCCAGATGGTCAGAAAAAGTATTTTTTTAATGTTGAATTTTTTGACTGTAAATGACTATTGCAAGTGAATTACCACTTTTGGAACTAAAATAAGTGTGTTTAGAGTCATTTTAATGCCTGAAATTGATCGAAATAGAAGCTTCTGAGTTGGAGAAAAAGTCTGTAAAAATGGCAATTTTGGTCACATTGAGACTTTAAAAAGTAGTTATTCAACATGAGGCACAATCAAAATGACATTTTCAATCAATTTTTCTACATTCCAAAAAATCAATTTTCTGATGAAAAACGATGACCCGTGACCTGTCGAACTTTCTCCAGATGGTCAAAAATGGTAATTCTTTAATGTTTAATTTTTTGACTGTAAATGACTATTGCATGTGAATTCGCACTTTTGGAACTAAAATAGGTCTGTTTAGAGTCATTTTAATGCCTGAAATTGGTCGAAATGGAAGCTTCTGAGTTGGAGAAAAAGTCTGTAAAAATGGCAATTTTGGTCACTTTGAGGCCTTAAAAAGTAGTTATTCAACATGAGGCACAATCCAAATGACATTTTGAATCAATTTTTCAACATTCAAAAAAATCAATTTTCTGATCAAAAAACGATGACCCGTGACCTGTCGAACTTTCTCCAGATGGTCAGAAAAAGTATTTTTTTAATGTTTAATTTTTTGACTGTAAATGACTATTGCATGTGAATTCTCACTTTTGGAACGAAAATAAGTCTGTTTAGAGTCATTTTAATGCCTGAAATTGGTCGAAATAGAAGATTCTGAGTTGGAGAAAAAGTCTGTAAAAATGGCAATTTTGGTCACATTGAGACTTTAAAAAGTAGTTATTCAACATGAGGCACAATCCAAATGACATTTTCAATCAATTTTTCTACATTCCAAAAAATAAATTTTTTGATGAAAAACGATGACCCGTAACCTGTCAAACTTTCTCAAAATGGTCAAAAATGGTAATTTTTTAATGTTGAATTTTTTGACTGTAAATGACTATTGCATGTGAATTACCACTTTTGGAACTAAAATAAGTGTGTTTAGAGTCATTTTAATGACTGAAATTGGTCAAAACAGATGCTTCTGAGTAGGAAAAAAAATCTGTAAAAATGTCAATTTTGGTCACATTGCGGCTTTAAAAAGAAGTTATTGAACATGAGGCACAATCCAAATGACATTTTGAATACATTTTTCTACAGTCCAACAAATCAATTTTCTGTGAAAAATGATGAACCGTGACCCGTGGAACTTTCTCCAGATGGTCAGAAATGGTAATTTTTTTATGTTGATTTTTTTGACTGTAAATGACTATTGCATGTGAATTATCACTTTTGGAACTAAAGTAAGTGTGTTTAGAGTCATTTTAATGACTGAAATTGGTCAAAACAGAAGCTTCTGAGTAGAAGAAAAAGTCTGTAAAAATGGCAATTTTGGTCACATTGAGGCTTTAAAAATTAGTTATTCAACATGAGGCACAATCCAAATGACATTTTGAATCAATTTTTCTACAGTCCAAAAAATCAATTTTCTGATGAAAAACGATGACCCGTGACCTGTCGAACTTTCTCCAGATGGTCAGAAAAAGTATTTTTTTAATGTTTAATTTTTTTACTGTAAATGACTATTGCATGTGAATTCTCACTTTTGGAAATAAAATAAGTCTGTTTAGAGTCATTTTAATGCCTGAAATTGGTCGAAATAGAAGATTCTGAGTTGGAGAAAAAGTCTGTAAAAATTGCAATTTTGGTCACATTGAGACTTTAAAAAATAGTTATTCAACATGAGGTACAATCCAAATGACATTTTCAATCAATTTTTCTACATTCCGAAAAATCTATTTTCTGATGAAAAACGATGACCCGTGACCTGTCAAACGTTCTCAAAATGGTCAAAAATTGTAATTTTTTAATGTTAATTTTTTGACTGTAAATGACTATTGCATGTGAATTCTCACTTTTGGAACTAAAATAAGTCTGTTTAGAGTCATTTTAATGCCTGAAATTGGTCGTAATAGAAGCTTCTGAGTTGGAGAAAAAGTCTGTAAAAATGGCAATTTTGGTCACTTTGAGGCTTTAAAAAGTAGTCATTCAACATGAGGCCCAATCCAAATGACATTTTGAATAAATTTTTCAAAACATTCAAAAAAATCAATTTTCTGATCAAAAAACGATGACCCGTGACCTGTCGAACTTTCTCCAGATGGTCAGAAAAAGTATTTTTTTAATGTTTCATTTTTTGACTGTAAATGACTATTGCATGTGAATTCTCACTTTTGGAGCTAAAATAAGTCTGTTTAGAGTCATTTTAATGCCTGAAATTGGTCAAAACAGAAGCTTCTGAGTAGAAGAAAAAGTCTGTAAAAATGGCAATTTTGGTCACATTGAGGCCTTAAAAATTAGTTATTCAACATGAGGCACAATCCAAATGACATTTTCAATCAATTTTTCTACATTCCAAAAAATCAATTTTCTGATGTAAAACGATGACCCGTGACCTGTCAAACTTTCTCAAAATGGTCAAAAATGGTAATTTTTTAATGTTTAATTTTTTGACTGTAAGTGACTATTGCATGTGAATTCGCACTTTTGGAGCTAAAATAAGTCTGTTTAGAGTCATTTTAATGCCTGAAATTGGTCAAAATAGAAGCTTCTGAGTAGGAGAAAAAGTCTGTAAAAATGGCAATTTTGGTCACATTGAGGCTTTAAAAAGTAGTTATTCAACATGAGGCACAATCCAAATGACATTTTAAATCAATTTTTCTACATTCCAAAAAATCAATTTTCTGATATAAAACGATGACCCGTGACCTGTCTAACTTTCTCCAGATGGTTAGAAATGGTAATTTCTTCATGCTGAATTTTTTTACTGTAAATGACTATTGCATGTGAATTACCACTTTTGGAACTAAAATAAGTGTGTTTAGAGTCATTTTAATGCCTGAAATTGGTCGAAATAGAAGCTTCTGAGTTGGAGAAAAAGTCTGTAAAAATGGCAATTTTGGTCACATTGAGACTTTAAAAAGTAGTTATTCAACATGAGGCACAATCCAAATGATTTTTTGAATCAATTTTTCTACATTCCAAAAATCAATTTTCTGATGAAAAACAATGACTCGTGACCTGTCGGACTTTCTCCAGATGGTCAGAAATGGTAATTTTTAAAGGTTGAATTTTTTTATGGTAAATGACTATTGCATGTGAATTCTTACTTTTGGAACTAAAATAAGTCTGTTTAGAGTCATTTTAATGCCTGAAATTGGTCAAAATAGAAGCTTCTGAGAAGGAGAAAAATTCTGTAAAAATGGCAATTTTGGTCACATTGAGGCTTTAAAAAGTAGTTATTCAACATGAGGCACAATCCAAATGACATTTTGAATCAATTTTTCAACATTCAAAAAAATCAATTTTCTGATCAGAAAAGGATGACCCGTGACCTGTCGAACTTTCTCCAGATGGTCAGAAAAAGTATTTTTTTAATGTTGAATTTTTTGACTGTAAATGACTATTGCAAGTGAATTACCACTTTTGGAACTAAAATAAGTGTGTTTAGAGTCATTTTAATGCCTGAAATTGATCGAAATAGAAGCTTCTGAGTTGGAGAAAAAGTCTGTAAAAATGGCAATTTTGGTCACATTGAGACTTTAAAAAGTAGTTATTCAACATGAGGCACAATCAAAATGACATTTTCAATCAATTTTTCTACATTCCAAAAAATCAATTTTCTGATGAAAAACGATGACCCGTGACCTGTCGAACTTTCTCCAGATGGTCAAAAATGGTAATTCTTTAATGTTTAATTTTTTGACTGTAAATGACTATTGCATGTGAATTCGCACTTTTGGAACTAAAATAGGTCTGTTTAGAGTCATTTTAATGCCTGAAATTGGTCGAAATGGAAGCTTCTGAGTTGGAGAAAAAGTCTGTAAAAATGGCAATTTTGGTCACTTTGAGGCCTTAAAAAGTAGTTATTCAACATGAGGCACAATCCAAATGACATTTTGAATCAATTTTTCAACATTCAAAAAAATCAATTTTCTGATCAAAAAACGATGACCCGTGACCTGTCGAACTTTCTCCAGATGGTCAGAAAAAGTATTTTTTTAATGTTTAATTTTTTGACTGTAAATGACTATTGCATGTGAATTCTCACTTTTGGAACGAAAATAAGTCTGTTTAGAGTCATTTTAATGCCTGAAATTGGTCGAAATAGAAGATTCTGAGTTGGAGAAAAAGTCTGTAAAAATGGCAATTTTGGTCACATTGAGACTTTAAAAAGTAGTTATTCAACATGAGGCACAATCCAAATGACATTTTCAATCAATTTTTCTACATTCCAAAAAATAAATTTTTTGATGAAAAACGATGACCCGTAACCTGTCAAACTTTCTCAAAATGGTCAAAAATGGTAATTTTTTAATGTTGAATTTTTTGACTGTAAATGACTATTGCATGTGAATTACCACTTTTGGAACTAAAATAAGTGTGTTTAGAGTCATTTTAATGACTGAAATTGGTCAAAACAGATGCTTCTGAGTAGGAAAAAAAATCTGTAAAAATGTCAATTTTGGTCACATTGCGGCTTTAAAAAGAAGTTATTGAACATGAGGCACAATCCAAATGACATTTTGAATACATTTTTCTACAGTCCAACAAATCAATTTTCTGTGAAAAATGATGAACCGTGACCCGTGGAACTTTCTCCAGATGGTCAGAAATGGTAATTTTTTTATGTTGATTTTTTTGACTGTAAATGACTATTGCATGTGAATTATCACTTTTGGAACTAAAGTAAGTGTGTTTAGAGTCATTTTAATGACTGAAATTGGTCAAAACAGAAGCTTCTGAGTAGAAGAAAAAGTCTGTAAAAATGGCAATTTTGGTCACATTGAGGCTTTAAAAATTAGTTATTCAACATGAGGCACAATCCAAATGACATTTTGAATCAATTTTTCTACAGTCCAAAAAATCAATTTTCTGATGAAAAACGATGACCCGTGACCTGTCGAACTTTCTCCAGATGGTCAGAAAAAGTATTTTTTTAATGTTTAATTTTTTTACTGTAAATGACTATTGCATGTGAATTCTCACTTTTGGAAATAAAATAAGTCTGTTTAGAGTCATTTTAATGCCTGAAATTGGTCGAAATAGAAGATTCTGAGTTGGAGAAAAAGTCTGTAAAAATTGCAATTTTGGTCACATTGAGACTTTAAAAAATAGTTATTCAACATGAGGTACAATCCAAATGACATTTTCAATCAATTTTTCTACATTCCGAAAAATCTATTTTCTGATGAAAAACGATGACCCGTGACCTGTCAAACGTTCTCAAAATGGTCAAAAATTGTAATTTTTTAATGTTTAATTTTTTGACTGTAAATGACTATTGCATGTGAATTCTCACTTTTGGAACTAAAATAAGTCTGTTTAGAGTCATTTTAATGCCTGAAATTGGTCGAAATAGAAGCTTCTGAGTTGGAGAAAAAGTCTGTAAAAATGGCAATTTTGGACACTTTGAGGCTTTAAAAATTAGTCATTCAACATGAGGCCCAATCCAAATGACATTTTGAATCAATTTTTCAAAACATTCAAAAAAATCAATTTTCTGATCAAAAAACGATGACCCGTGACCTGTCGAACTTTCTCCAGATGGTCAGAAAAAGTATTTTTTTAATGTTTCATTTTTTGACTGTAAATGACTATTGCATGTGAATTCTCACTTTTGGAGCTAAAATAAGTCTGTTTAGAGTCATTTTAATGCCTGAAATTGGTCAAAACAGAAGCTTCTGAGTAGAAGAAAAAGTCTGTAAAAATGGCAATGTTGGTCACATTGAGGCCTTAAAAATTAGTTATTCAACATGAGGCACAATCCAAATGACATTTTCAATCAATTTTTCTACATTCCAAAAAATCAATTTTCTGATGTAAAACGATGACCCGTGACCTGTCAAACTTTCTCAAAATGGTCAAAAATGGTAATTTTTTAATGTTTAATTTTTTGACTGTAAGTGACTATTGCATGTGAATTCGCACTTTTGGAGCTAAAATAAGTCTGTTTAGAGTCATTTTAATGCCTGAAATTGGTCAAAATAGAAGCTTCTGAGTAGGAGAAAAAGTCTGTAAAAATGGCAATTTTGGTCACATTGAGGCTTTAAAAAGTAGTTATTCAACATGAGGCACAATCCAAATGACATTTTAAATCAATTTTTCTACATTCCAAAAAATCAATTTTCTGATGTAAAACGATGACCCGTGACCTGTCTAACTTTCTCCAGATGGTTAGAAATGGTAATTTCTTCATGCTGAATTTTTTTACTGTAAATGACTATTGCATGTGAATTACCACTTTTGGAACTAAAATAAGTGTGTTTAGAGTTATGTTATGTTATATGATTTTTGTATAGCGCACGGATGCCGCAGCAAAGTGGCGTCCCGGCGCTTTGGAGAATAATAACACAACACGACAGAAAAGGTGGAAAGGATGGGCCTAGATAGTGGTAAAAAGGAAGGTTTTAAGTGCCTTTCTGAAAGGAAGCAACTCAGGAATGGCGCGCAAAGGGGCAGGCAAAGAGTTCCAGAGAGTAGCCGCCAACACTGAGAAAGAGCGTCCGCCCATCCTAGATTTTTTGAAACGTGGCACAATGGCCAAATTAGATCCAGCAGAGCGAAGAGCTCTGGCAGGGACATAGTGCTGGATAGTCTGTGCAAGGATGGGAGGGGAGGCTGCTTTGAGAATCTTAAAAGTTAAGCAAAGAGCTTTAAACTTAATTCTCTGCCCCACCGGCAGCCAATGGAGATCCTGGATAGTCCGACGGGCTGAGACAAACTTCGGAAGGCCAACAAGCATCCTGGCTGCCGCATTCTGAACTCTCTGAAGACGAGATAGCTCGGCCTGATTAAGGCCCAGAAACAGGGAGCTAGCATAATCTAGTCTAGTGAGAACCAGGGCTTGGACAATAATCTGTCTGGTCTCCGCATCGAAGAATTTAAAGATTGGTCGGAGACACTGCAGGGTACCAAAACAGGTGCCGGCCACACGTTTTGTGTGGGAAGTGAAGGAGAGCTTATGGTCGAACCACACCCCAAGGTTTCTAACCTCAGTCACAGGGGAGGGGACGGGGCCAAGATCAGAAGGCCACCACTGATCTCCCCATAATTCACTTTCCCTACCAAAAATAATGACCTCGGTCTTAGAGGCATTAAGTTGAAGCCGATTGTTCGCCATCCAGCCAGCCACAGCTTTTAGAGCTGACTGAAAGGTGGGGGCATCCATGTTGGAGTCGCCATTAAGAGCCACCGCCAACTGCGTGTCATCGGCGTATGACACTAAGGAGAGACCAAAACTGTGGGCTACCTCCGCTAATGGCTGAACATATAAGTTAAACAAGGTGGGGCTCAGGGCCGACCCTTGGGGAACACCCTGGAGTATGGGGCGAGAAGAAGAAACAAAAGGGGGTGTGGAAATCCTGAAGGCTCGATCCTTAAGAAAGGAGCGAAACCACTCAAGTGCCACCTCTCCAATTCCTGCTTCCATCAGGCGATGTAAAAGAATCTGGTGAGACACCGTATCGAAGGCGGCACTGAGATCCAAAAGGATCAGTGCAGCCGTCTGACCCAGATCCAACAGATGCCTGATGTGTTCCACCACAGCCAGGAGGGCAGTTTCTGTGCTGTGGCCTGCACGAAACCCATTTTGGGAATTGTCCAATATATTTGCTTCCTGCAGGTGAGAAGATAGAATAGCATTAGCATGAGCTTCTGCTAATTTAGCTGGCCAAGGAAGAAGGGAAATAGGTCGGTAGTGTTCGGGCTTGGTGGGATCAAGGGCGGGTTTTTTAAGAATTGGAATAACCGTCGCCTGTTTCCAAGCTTTAGGAACACTGCCCGTGCTGAAGGACAAATTAATAAGGCCATGAAGAGCAGGGAAGCAGCCTTCAGCGAATTCCCGGAATTGAAAGGGTCTCATGGGGTCGTCCGGGGAGCCGGATTTAACTTTAGTCGTCAAGGCAGAGAATTCATCCAAGGTCGGACTAGGAATAATCAGTAATGGTTTATGAACCAATGACGTAGGGCTAGTCTCCGCAATAGGAAGCTGGGCGAATGACTTATAAATAGCCTCCACCTTTTCGACAAAAAATGAGGCTAAGTCCTCACAGTGCGTCATAGAGGGTTGGAGGGCAGCAGTATCAGTCCTTTTACTAGTAAGGTCCTTACACACCCTGAAGATGACCTTGGTGGGATTGGTACTATTCTTGATCTCCTGAGAGTAAAAAGCCGCCCTGGCCGTACAAATGGCCCGATGATACACTCTAGTGCAAGCCCTATAGGCTGCCTTGAGGTCAGTATCATACGTTTTGCGCCACGCGCGTTCTGCCTTTTTACAGGAGATTTTGAGAGTTATGAGGGAATCATTATACCAGGGGTTAGAAGGGCTAGATCTGGTCTTACTCCACTTAGCTGGAATAAGTGAATCTAATGCGTTATTTAGCCACTCGCAGAAGCTGTCATAGCCGCGGGAAACTTCAGTGGGGGGTAGGGGATGAAATTTCATCAGGAGCTGATGGAAATGCTCTAAATTTAAGTTTCTCCAAGGGCGTCTAAGACTGGCTGAGGGATTGTTTTTAGGAAGGGAGCAGGAAGTTGTAATACGAAATTCAATTAGATGGTGGTCAGTCCATGCCATGGGTCTGGGATAGAGCACTGAGATATTCGTAGAAAGATTCATCAAAACAGGATCCAATAGATGGCCACCTGTGTGAGTGGGGGATTGTACCATTTGGATCAGTTGGAACGCCTCAAGATCAGCCAACAAGCTATGGATCGAGTTGGAAAGTGGCGCGTCCATATGCAGGTTGAGGTCGCCGATAATCGTAAAGTTGGCAGTCTTTAAAGCTAAGGAGGAAATTACCTCCGGAAGGCTTTGACGAAACGCGGCATCAGGCCCTGGAGGTCTGTAAATTAGAAATCCCGTAAAGGTGAAATGGGGATTCACTGAGATGTTAAATAGAGCACTCTCGCAACCTGCTATGGTGATAGGTTTCCAGATGCAGGGGTAGCATGTTTTTACCGCAACTGCAATACCTCCACCTCTGGCCTTGCGAGGGAGAGAGTGCATAGTGTAGCCCACAGGAAGGGCTAGATTTTAATGCCTGAAATTGGTCAAAATAGAAGCTTCTGAGTTGGAGAAAAAGTCTGTAAAAATGGCAATTTTGGTCACATTGAGACTTTAAAAAGTAGTTATTCTACATGAGGCACAATCCAAATAACATTTTGAATCAATTTTTCTACATTCCAAAAATCAATTTTCCGATGAAAAACAATGACTCGTGACCTGTCGGACTTTCTCCAGATGGTCAGAAATGGTAATTTTTAAAGGTTGAATTTTTTTACGGTAAATGACTATTGCATGTGAATTCTTACTTTTGGAACTAAAATAAGTCTGTTTAGAGTCATTTTAATGCCTGAAATTGGTCAAAATAGAAGCTTCTGAGTAGGAGAAAAAGTCTGTAAAAATGGCAATTTTGGTCACATTGAGGCTTTAAAAAGTAGTTATTCAACATGAGGCACAATCCAAATGACATTTTGAATCAATTTTTCAACATTCAAAAAAATCAATTTTCTGATCAGAAAAGGATGACCCGTGACCTGTCGAACTTTCTCCAGATGGTCAGAAAAAGTATTTTTTTAATGTTGAATTTTTTGACTGTAAATGACTATTGCAAGTGAATTACCACTTTTGGAACGAAAATAAGTGTGTTTAGAGTCATTTTAATGCCTGAAATTGATCGAAATAGAAGCTTCTGAGTTGGAGAAAAAGTCTGTAAAAATGGCAATTTTGGTCACATTGAGACTTTAAAAAGTAGTTATTCAACATGAGGCACAATCAAAATGACATTTTCAATCAATTTTTCTACATTCCAAAAAATCAATTTTTTGATGAAAAACGATGAGCCGTGACCTGTCAAACTTTCTCAAAATGGTCAAAAATGGTAATTTTTTAATGTTGAATTTTTTGACTGTAAATGACTATTGCATGTGAATTACCACTTTTGGAACTAAAATAAGTGTGTTTAGAGTCATTTTAATGACTGAAATTGGTCAAAACAGATGCTTCTGAGTAGGAAAAAAAATCTGTAAAAATGTCAATTTTGGTCACATTGCGGCTTTAAAAAGAAGTTATTGAACATGAGGCACAATCCAAATGACATTTTGAATACATTTTTCTACAGTCCAAAAAATCAATTTTCTGTGAAAAATGATGAACCGTGACCCGTGGAACTTTCTCCAGATGGTCAGAAATGGTAATTTTTTTATGTTGATTTTTTTGACTGTAAATGACTATTGCATGTGAATTATCACTTTTGGAACTAAAGTAAGTGTGTTTAGAGTCATTTTAATGACTGAAATTGGTCAAAACAGAAGCTTCTGAGTAGAAGAAAAAGTCTGTAAAAATGGCAATTTTGGTCACATTGAGGCTTTAAAAATTAGTTATTCAACATGAGGCACAATCCAAATGACATTTTGAATCAATTTTTCTACAGTCCAAAAAATCAATTTTCTGATGAAAAACGATGACCCGTGACCTGTCGAACTTTCTCCAGATGGTCAGAAAAAGTATTTTTTTAATGTTTAATTTTTTTACTGTAAATGACTATTGCATGTGAATTCTCACTTTTGGAAATAAAATAAGTCTGTTTAGAGTCATTTTAATGCCTCAAATTGGTCGAAATAGAAGATTCTGAGTTGGAGAAAAAGTCTGTAAAAATTGCAATTTTGGTCACATTGAGACTTTAAAAAATAGTTATTCAACATGAGGCACAATCCAACTGACATTTTCAATCAATTTTTCTACATTCCGAAAAATCTATTTTCTGATGAAAAACGATGACCCGTGACCTGTCAAACGTTCTCAAAATGGTCAAAAATTGTAATTTTTTAATGTTTAATTTTTTGACTGTAAATGACTATTGCATGTGAATTCTCACTTTTGGAACTAAAATAAGTCTGTTTAGAGTCATTTTAATGCCTGAAATTGGTCGAAATAGAAGCTTCTGAGTTGGAGAAAAAGTCTGTAAAAATGGCAATTTTGGACACTTTGAGGCTTTAAAAATTAGTCATTCAACATGAGGCCCAATCCAAATGACATTTTGAATCAATTTTTCAAAACATTCAAAAAAATCAATTTTCTGATCAAAAAACGATGACCCGTGACCTGTCGAACTTTCTCCAGATGGTCAGAAAAAGTATTTTTTTAATGTTTCATTTTTTGACTGTAAATGACTATTGCATGTGAATTCTCACTTTTGGAGCTAAAATAAGTCTGTTTAGAGTCATTTTAATGCCTGAAATTGGTCAAAACAGAAGCTTCTGAGTAGAAGAAAAAGTCTGTAAAAATGGCAATTTTGGTCACATTGAGGCCTTAAAAATTAGTTATTCAACATGAGGCACAATCCAAATGACATTTTCAATCAATTTTTCTACATTCCAAAAAATCAATTTTCTGATGTAAAACGATGACCCGTGACCTGTCAAACTTTCTCAAAATGGTCAAAAATGGTAATTTTTTAATGTTTAATTTTTTGACTGTAAGTGCCTATTGCATGTGAATTCGCACTTTTGGAGCTAAAATAAGTCTGTTTAGAGTCATTTTAATGCCTGAAATTGGTCAAAATAGAAGCTTCTGAGTAGGAGAAAAAGTCTGTAAAAATGGCAATTTTGGTCACATTGAGGCTTTAAAAAGTAGTTATTCAACATGAGGCACAATCCAAATGACATTTTAAATCAATTTTTCTACATTCCAAAAAATCAATTTTCTGATGTAAAACGATGACCCGTGACCTGTTTAACTTTCTCCAGATGGTTAGAAATGGTAATTTCTTCATGCTGAATTTTTTTACTGTAAATGACTATTGCATGTGAATTACCACTTTTGGAACTAAAATAAGTGTGTTTAGAGTCATTTTAATGCCTGAAATTGGTCGAAATAGAAGCTTCTGAGTTGGAGAAAAAATCTGTAAAAATGTCAATTTTGGTCACATTGCGGCTTTAAAAAGAAGTTATTGAACATGAGGCACAATCCAAATGACATTTTGAATACATTTTTCTACAGTCCAAAAAATCAATTTTCTGTGAAAAATGATGAACCGTGACCCGTGGAACTTTCTCCAGATGGTCAGAAATGGTAATTTTTTTATGTTGATTTTTTTGACTGTAAATGACTATTGCATGTGAATTATCACTTTTGGAACTAAAGTAAGTGTGTTTAGAGTCATTTTAATGACTGAAATTGGTCAAAACAGAAGCTTCTGAGTAGAAGAAAAAGTCTGTAAAAATGGCAATTTTGGTCACATTGAGGCTTTAAAAATTAGTTATTCAACATGAGGCACAATCCAAATGACATTTTGAATCAATTTTTCTACAGTCCAAAAAATCAATTTTCTGATGAAAAACGATGACCCGTGACCTGTCGAACTTTCTCCAGATGGTCAGAAAAAGTATTTTTTTAATGTTTAATTTTTTTACTGTAAATGACTATTGCATGTGAATTCTCACTTTTGGAAATAAAATAAGTCTGTTTAGAGTCATTTTAATGCCTGAAATTGGTCGAAATAGAAGCTTCTGAGTTGGAGAAAAAGTCTGTAAAAATGGCAATTTTGGTCACATTGAGACTTTAAAAAGTAGTTATTCAACATGAGGCACAATCCAAATGACATTTTGAATCAATTTTTCTACATTCCAAAAATCATTTTTCCGATGAAAAACAATGACTCGTGACCTGTCGGACTTTCTCCAGATGGTCAGAAATGGTAATTTTTAAAGGTTGAATTTTTTTACGGTAAATGACTATTGCATGTGAATTCTTACTTTTGGAACTAAAATAAGTCTGTTTAGAGTCATTTTAATGCCTGAAATTGGTCAAAATAGAAGCTTCTGAGTAGGAGAAAAAGTCTGTAAAAATGGCAATTTTGGTCACATTGAGGCTTTAAAAAGTAGTTATTCAACATGAGGCACAATCCAAATGACATTTTGAATCAATTTTTCAACATTCAAAAAAATCAATTTTCTGATCAGAAAAGGATGACCCGTGACCTGTCGAACTTTCTCCAGATGGTCAGAAAAAGTATTTTTTTAATGTTGAATTTTTTGACTGTAAATGACTATTGCAAGTGTATTACCACTTTTGGAACTAAAATAAGTGTGTTTAGAGTCATTTTAATGCCTGAAATTGATCGAAATAGAAGCTTCTGAGTTGGAGAAAAAGTCTGTAAAAATGGCAATTTTGGTCACATTGAGACTTTAAAAAGTAGTTATTCAACATGAGGCACAATCAAAATGACATTTTCAATCAATTTTTCTACATTCCAAAAAATCAATTTTCTGATGAAAAACGATGACCACCTGTCAAACTTTCTCAAAATGGTCAAAAATGGTAATTCTTTAATGTTTAATTTTTTGACTGTAAATGACTATTGCATGTGAATTCGCACTTTTGGAACTAAAATAGGTCTGTTTAGAGTCATTTTAATGCCTGAAATTGGTCGAAATAGAAGCTTCTGAGTTGGAGAAAAAGTCTGTAAAAATGGCAATTTTGGTCACTTTGAGGCCTTAAAAAGTAGTTATTCAACATGAGGCACAATCCAAATGACATTTTGAATCAATTTTTCAACATTAAAAAAAAATCAATTTTCTGATCAAAAAACGATGACCCGTGACCTGTCGAACTTTCTCCAGATGGTCAGAAAAAGTATTTTTTTAATGTTGAATTTTTTGACTGTAAATGACTATTGCAAGTGAAATACCACTTTTGGAACTAAAATAAGTGTGTTTAGAGTCATTTTAATGCCTGAAATTGATCGAAATAGAAGCTTCTGAGTTGGAGAAAAAGTCTGTAAAAATGGCAATTTTGGTCACATTGAGACTTTAAAAAGTAGTTATTCAACATGAGGCACAATCAAAATGACATTTTCAATCAATTTTTCTACATTCCAAAAAATCAATTTTCTGATGAAAAACGATGACCACCTGTCAAACTTTCTCAAAATGGTCAAAAATGGTAAATCTTTAATGTTTAATTTTTTGACTGTAAATGACTATTGCATGTGAATTCGCACTTTTGGAACTAAAATAGGTCTGTTTAGAGTCATTTTAATGCCTGAAATTGGTCGAAATAGAAGCTTCTGAGTTGGAGAAAAAGTCTGTAAAAATGGCAATTTTGGTCACTTTGAGGCCTTAAAAAGTAGTTATTCAACATGAGGCACAATCCAAATGACATTTTGAATCAATTTTTCAACATTCAAAAAAATCTATTTTCTGATCAAAAAACGATGACGAACTTTCTCCAGATGGTCAGAAAAAGTATTTTTTTAATGTTTAATTTTTTGACTGTAAATGACTATTGCATGTGAATTCTCACTTTTGGAACTAAAATAAGTCTGTTTAGAGTCATTTTAATGCCTGAAATTGGTCGAAATAGAAGCTTCTGAGTTGGAGAAAAAGTCTGTAAAAATGGCAATTTTGGTCACTTTGAGGCCTTAAAAAGTAGTTATTCAACATGAGGCACAATCCAAATGACATTTTGAATCAATTTTTCAACATTCAAAAAAAATCAATTTTCTGATCAAAAAACGATGACCCGTGACCTGTCGAACTTTCTCCAGATGGTCAGAAAAAGTATTTTTTTAATGTTTAATTTTTTGACTGTAAATGACTATTGCATGTGAATTACCACTTTTGGAACTAAAATAAGTGTGTTTAGAGTCATTTTAATGCCTGAAATTGGTCGAAATAGAAGCTTCTGAGTAGGAGAAAAAATCTGTAAAAATGTCAATTTTGGTCACATTGCGGCTTTAAAAAGAAGTTATTGAACATGAGGCACAATCCAAATGACATTTTGAATACATTTTTCTACAGTCCAAAAAATCAATTTTCTGTGAAAAATGATGAACCGTGACCCGTGGAACTTTCTCCAGATGGTCAGAAATGGTAATTTTTTTATGTTGATTTTTTTGACTGTAAATGACTATTGCATGTGAATTATCACTTTTGGAACTAAAGTAAGTGTGTTTAGAGTCATTTTAATGACTGAAATTGGTCAAAACAGAAGCTTCTGAGTAGAAGAAAAAGTCTGTAAAAATGGCAATTTTGGTCACATTGAGGCTTTAAAAATTAGTTATTCAACATGAGGCACAATCCAAATGACATTTTGAATCAATTTTTCTACAGTCCAAAAAATCAATTTTCTGATGAAAAACGATGACCCGTGACCTGTCGAACTTTCTCCAGATGGTCAGAAAAAGTATTTTTTTAATGTTTAATTTTTTTACTGTAAATGACTATTGCATGTGAATTCTCACTTTTGGAAATAAAATAAGTCTGTTTAGAGTCATTTTAATGCCTGAAATTGGTCGAAATAGAAGCTTCTGAGTTGGAGAAAAAGTCTGTAAAAATGGCAATTTTGGTCACATTGAGACTTTAAAAAGTTGTTATTCAACATGAGGCACAATCCAAATGACATTTTGAATCAATTTTTCTACATTCCAAAAATCAATTTTCCGATGAAAAACAATGACTCGTGACCTGTCGGACTTTCTCCAGATGGTCAGAAATGGTAATTTTTAAAGGTTGAATGTTTTTACGGTAAATGACTATTGCATGTGAATTCTTACTTTTGGAACTAAAATAAGTCTGTTTAGAGTCATTTTAATGCCTGTAATTGGTCAAAATAGAAGCTTCTGAGTAGGAGAAAAAGTCTGTAAAAATGGCAATTTTGGTCACATTGAGGCTTTAAAAAGTAGTTATTCAACATGAGGCACAATCCAAATGACATTTTGAATCAATTTTTCAACATTCAAAAAAATCAATTTTCTGATCAGAAAAGGATGACCCGTGACCTGTCGAACTTTCTCCAGATGGTCAGAAAAAGTATTTTTTTAATGTTGAATTTTTTGACTGTAAATGACTATTGCAAGTGAATTACCACTTTTGGAACTAAAATAAGTGTGTTTAGAGTCATTTTAATGCCTGAAATTGATCGAAATAGAAGCTTCTGAGTTGGAGAAAAAGTCTGTAAAAATGGCAATTTTGGTCACATTGAGACTTTAAAAAGTAGTTATTCAACATGAGGCACAATCAAAATGACATTTTCAATCAATTTTTCTACATTCCAAAAAATCAATTTTCTGATGAAAAACGATGACCACCTGTCAAACTTTCTCAAAATGGTCAAAAATGGTAATTCTTTAATGTTTAATTTTTTGACTGTAAATGACTATTGCATGTGAATTCGCACTTTTGGAACTAAAATAGGTCTGTTTAGAGTCATTTTAATGCCTGAAATTGGTCGAAATAGAAGCTTCTGAGTTGGAGAAAAAGTCTGTAAAAATGGCAATTTTGGTCACTTTGAGGCCTTAAAAAGTAGTTATTCAACATGAGGCACAATCCAAATGACATTTTGAATCAATTTTTCAACATTCAAAAAAATCAATTTTCTGATCAAAAAACGATGACCCGTGACCTGTCGAACTTTCTCCAGATGGTCAGAAAAAGTATTTTTTTAATGTTTAATTTTTTGACTGTAAATGACTATTGCATGTGAATTCTCACTTTTGGAACGAAAATAAGTCTGTTTAGAGTCATTTTAATGCCTGAAATTGGTCGAAATAGAAGATTCTGAGTTGGAGAAAAAGTCTGTAAAAATGGCAATTTTGGTCACATTGAGACTTTAAAAAGTAGTTATTCAACATGAGGCACAATCCAAATGACATTTTCAATCAATTTTTCTACATTCCAAAAAATAAATTTTTTGATGAAAAACGATGAGCCGTGACCTGTCAAACTTTCTCAAAATGGTCAAAAATGGTAATTTTTTAATGTTGAATTTTTTGACTGTAAATGACTATTGCATGTGAATTACCACTTTTGGAACTAAAATAAGTGTGTTTAGAGTCATTTTAATGACTGAAATTGGTCAAAACAGATGCTTCTGAGTAGGAAAAAAAATCTGTAAAAATGTCAATTTTGGTCACATTGCGGCTTTAAAAAGAAGTTATTGAACATGAGGCACAATCCAAATGACATTTTGAATACATTTTTCTACAGTCCAAAAAATCAATTTTCTGTGAAAAATGATGAACCGTGACCCGTGGAACTTTCTCCAGATGGTCAGAAATGGTAATTTTTTTATGTTGATTTTTTTGACTGTAAATGACTATTGCATGTGAATTATCACTTTTGGAACTAAAGTAAGTGTGTTTAGAGTCATTTTAATGACTGAAATTGGTCAAAACAGAAGCTTCTGAGTAGAAGAAAAAGTCTGTAAAAATGGCAATTTTGGTCACATTGAGGCTTTAAAAATTAGTTATTCAACATGAGGCACAATCCAAATGACATTTTGAATCAATTTTTCTACAGTCCAAAAAATCAATTTTCTGATGAAAAACGATGACCCGTGACCTGTCGAACTTTCTCCAGATGGTCAGAAAAAGTATTTTTTTAATGTTTAATTTTTTGACTGTAAATGACTATTGCATGTGAATTCTCACTTTTGGAACGAAAATAAGTCTGTTTAGAGTCATTTTAATGCCTGAAATTGGTCGAAATAGAAGATTCTGAGTTGGAGAAAAAGTCTGTAAAAATGGCAATTTTGGTCACATTGAGACTTTAAAAAGTAGTTATTCAACATGAGGCACAATCCAAATGACATTTTCAATCAATTTTTCTACATTCCAAAAAATAAATTTTTTGATGAAAAACGATGAGCCGTACCTGTCAAACTTTCTCAAAATGGTCAAAAATGGTAATTTTTTAATGTTGAAGTTTTTTGACTGTAAATGACTATTGCATGTGAATTACCACTTTTGGAACTAAAATAAGTGTGTTTAGAGTCATTTTAATGACTGAAATTGGTCAAAACAGATGCTTCTGAGTAGGAAAAAAAATCTGTAAAAATGTCAATTTTGGTCACATTGCGGCTTTAAAAAGAAGTTATTGAACATGAGGCACAATCCAAATGACATTTTGAATACATTTTTCTACAGTCCAAAAAATCAATTTTCTGTGAAAAATGATGAACCGTGACCCGTGGAACTTTCTCCAGATGGTCAGAAATGGTAATTTTTTTATGTTGATTTTTTTGACTGTAAATGACTATTGCATGTGAATTATCACTTTTGGAACTAAAGTAAGTGTGTTTAGAGTAATTTTAATGACTGAAATTGGTCAAAACAGAAGCTTCTGAGTAGAAGAAAAAGTCTGTAAAAATGGCAATTTTGGTCACATTGAGGCTTTAAAAATTAGTTATTCAACATGAGGCACAATCCAAATGACATTTTGAATCAATTTTTCTACAGTCCAAAAAATCAATTTTCTGATGAAAAATGATGAACCGTGACCCGTGGAACTTTCTCCAGATGGTCAGAAATGGTAATTTTTTTATGTTGATTTTTTGGACTGTAAATGACTATTGCATGTGAATTATCACTTTTGGAACTAAAATAAGTCTGTTTAGAGTCATTTTAATGCCTGAAATTGGTCGAAATAGAAGCTTCTGAGTTGGAGAAAAAGTCTGTAAAAATGGCAATTTTGGACACTTTGAGGCTTTAAAAATTAGTCATTCAACATGAGGCCCAATCCAAATGACATTTTGAATCAATTTTTCAAAACATTCAAAAAAATCAATTTTCTGATCAAAAAACGATGACCCGTGACCTGTCGAACTTTCTCCAGATGGTCAGAAAAAGTATTTTTTTAATGTTTAATTTTTTGACTGTAAATGACTATTGCATGAGAATTACCACTTTTGGAACTAAAATAAGTGTGTTTAGAGTCATTTTAATGACTGAAATTGGTCAAAACAGATGCTTCTGAGTTGGAGAAAAAGTCTGTAAAAATGGCAATTTTGGTCACATTGAGACTTTAAAAAGTAGTTATTCAACATGAGGCACAATCCAAATGACATTTTGAATCAATTTTTCTACATTCCAAAAATCAATTTTCTGATGAAAAACAATGATTCGTGACCTGTCGGACTTTCTCCAGATGGTCAGAAATGGTAATTTTTAAAGGTTGAATTTTTTTACGGTAAATGACTATTGCATGTGAATTCTTACTTTTGGAACTAAAATAAGTCTGTTTAGAGTCATTTTAATGCCTGAAATTGGTCAAAATAGAAGCTTCTGAGTAGGAGAAAAAATCTGTAAAAATGGCAATTTTGGTCACATTGAGGCTTTAAAAAGTAGTTATTCAACATGAGGCACAATCCAAATGACATTTTGAATCAATTTTTCAACATTCAAAAAAATCAATTTTCTGATCAGAAAAGGATGACCCGTGACCTGTCGAACTTTCTCCAGATGGTCAGAAAAAGTATTTTTTTAATGTTGAATTTTTTGACTGTAAATGACTATTGCAAGTGAATTACCACTTTTGGAACTAAAATAAGTGTGTTTAGAGTCATTTTAATGCCTGAAATTGATCGAAATAGAAGCTTCTGAGTTGGAGAAAAAGTCTGTAAAAATGGCAATTTTGGTCACATTGAGACTTTAAAAAGTAGTTATTCAACATGAGGCACAATCAAAATGACATTTTCAATCAATTTTTCTACATTCCCAAAAATAAATTTTTTGATGAAAAACGATGACCCGTAACCTGTCAAACTTTCTCAAAATGGTCAAAAATGGTAATTTTTTAATGTTGAATTTTTTGACTGTAAATGACTATTGCATGTGAATTACCACTTTTGGAACTAAAATAAGTGTGTTTAGAGTCATTTTAATGACTGAAATTGGTCAAAACAGATGCTTTTGAGTAGGAAAAAAAATCTGTAAAAATGTCAATTTTGGTCACATTGCGGCTTTAAAAAGAAGTTATTGAACATGAGGCACAATCCAAATGACATTTTGAATACATTTTTCTACAGTCCAAAAAATCAATTTTCTGTGAAAAATGATGAACCGTGACCCGTGGAACTTTCTCCAGATGGTCAGAAATGGTAATTTTTTTATGTTGATTTTTTTGACTGTAAATGACTATTGCATGTGAATTATCACTTTTGGAACTAAAGTAAGTGTGTTTAGAGTCATTTTAATGACTGAAATTGGTCAGAACAGAAGCTTCTGAGTAGAAGAAAAAGTCTGTAAAAATGGCAATTTTGGTCACATTGAGGCTTTAAAAATTAGTTATTCAACATGAGGCACAATCCAAATGACATTTTGAATCAATTTTTCTACAGTCCAAAAAATCAATTTTCTGATGAAAAACGATGACCCGTGACCTGTCGAACTTTCTCCAGATGGTCAGAAAAAGTATTTTTTTAATGTTTAATTTTTTGACTGTAAATGACTATTGCATGTGAATTCGCACTTTTGGAAATAAAATAAGTCTGTTTAGAGTCATTTTAATGCCTGAAATTGGTCGAAATAGAAGATTCTGAGTTGGAGAAAAAGTCTGTAAAAATTGCAATTTTGGTCACATTGAGACTTTAAAAAATAGTTATTCAACATGAGGCACAATCCAAATGACATTTTCAATCAATTTTTCTACATTCCGAAAAATCTATTTTCTGATGAAAAACGATGACCCGTGACCTGTCAAACGTTCTCAAAATGGTCAAAAATTGTAATTTTTTAATGTTTAATTTTTTGACTGTAAATGACTATTGCATGTGAATTCTCACTTTTGGAACTAAAATAAGTCTGTTTAGAGTCATTTTAATGCCTGAAATTGGTCGAAATAGACGCTTCTGAGTTGGAGAAAAAGTCTGTAAAAATGGCAATTTTGGTCACTTTGAGGCTTTAAAAAGTAGTCATTCAACATGAGGCCCAATCCAAATGACATTTTGAATCAATTTTTCAAAACATTCAAAAAAATCAATTTTCTGATCAAAAAACGATGACCCGTGACCTGTCGAACTTTCTCCAGATGGTCAGAAAAAGTATTTTTTTAATGTTTCAATTTTTGACTGTAAATGACTATTGCATGTGAATTCTCACTTTTGGAGCTAAAATAAGTCTGTTTAGAGTCATTTTAATGCCTGAAATTGGTCAAAACAGAAGCTTCTGACTAGAAGAAAAAGTCTGTAAAAATGGCAATTTTGGTCACATTGAGGCCTTAAAAATTAGTTATTCAACATGAGGCACAATCCCAATGACATTTTCAATCAATTTTTCTACATTCCAAAAAATCAATTTTCTGATGTAAAACGATGACCCGTGACCTGTCAAACTTTCTCAAAATGGTCAAAAATGGTAATTTTTTAATGTTTAATTTTTTTACTGTAAGTGACTATTGCATGTGAATTCGCACTTTTGGAGCTAAAATAAGTCTGTTTAGAGTCATTTTAATGCCTGAAATTGGTCAAAATAGAAGCTTCTGAGTAGGAGAAAAAGTCTGTAAAAATGGCAATTTTAGTCACATTGAGGCTTTAAAAAGTAGTTATTCAACATGAGGCACAATCCAAATGACATTTTAAATCAATTTTTCTACATTCCAAAAAATCAATTTTCTGATGTAAAACGATGACCCGTGACCTGTCTAACTTTCTCCAGATGGTTAGAAATGGTAATTTCTTCATGCTGAATTTTTTTACTGTAAATGACTATTGCATGTGAATTACCACTTTTGGAACTAAAATAAGTGTGTTTAGAGTCATTTTAATGCCTGAAATTGGTCGAAATAGAAGCTTCTGAGTTGGAGAAAAAGTCTGTAAAAATGGCAATTTTGGTCACATTGAGACTTTAAAAAGTAGGTATTCAACATGAGGCACAATCCAAATGACATTTTGAATCAATTTTTCTACATTCCAAAAATCAATTTTCTGATGAAAAACAATGACTCGTGACCTGTCGGACTTTCTCCAGATGGTCAGAAATGGTAATTTTTAAAGGTTGAATTTTTTTACGGTAAATGACTATTGCATGTGAATTCTTACTTTTGGAACTAAAATAAGTCTGTTTAGAGTCATTTTAATGCCTGAAATTGGTCAAAATAGAAGCTTCTGAGTAGGAGAAAAAGTCTGTAAAAATGGCAATTGTGGTCACATTGAGGCTTTAAAAAGTAGTTATTCAACATGAGGCACAATCCAAATGACATTTTGAATCAATTTTTCAACATTCAAAAAAATCAATTTTCTGATCAGAAAAGGATGACCCGTGACCTGTCGAACTTTCTCCAGATGGTCAGAAAAAGTATTTTTTTAATGTTGAATTTTTTGACTGTAAATGACTATTGCAAGTGAAATACCACTTTTGGAACTAAAATAAGTGTGTTTAGAGTCATTTTAATGCCTGAAATTGATCGAAATAGAAGCTTCTGAGTTGGAGAAAAAGTCTGTAAAAATGGCAATTTTGGTCACATTGAGACTTTTAAAAGTAGTTATTCAACATGAGGCACAATCAAAATGACATTTTCAATCAATTTTTCTACATTCCAAAAAATCAATTTTCTGATGAAAAACGATGACCACCTGTCAAACTTTCTCAAAATGGTCAAAAATGGTAATTCTTTAATGTTTAATTTTTTGACTGTAAATGACTATTGCATGTGAATTCGCACTTTTGGAACTAAAATAGGTCTGTTTAGAGTCATTTTAATGCCTGAAATTGGTCGAAATAGAAGCTTCTGAGTTGGAGAAAAAGTCTGTAAAAATGGCAATTTTGGTCACTTTGAGGCCTTAAAAAGTAGTTATTTAACATGAGGCACAATCCAAATGACATTTTGAATCAATTTTTCAACATTCAAAAAAATCAATTTTCTGATCAAAAAACGATGACGAACTTTCTCCAGATGGTCAGAAAAAGTATTTTTTTAATGTTTAATTTTTTGACTGTAAATGACTATTGCAAGTGAATTACCACTTTTGGAACTAAAATAAGTGTGTTTAGAGTCATTTTAATGCCTGAAATTGATCGAAATAGAAGCTTCTGAGTTGGAGAAAAAGTCTGTAAAAATGGCAATTTTGGTCACATTGAGACTTTAAAAAGTAGTTATTCAACATGAGGCACAATCAAAATGACATTTTCAATCAATTTTTCTACATTCCCAAAAATAAATTTTTTGATGAAAAACGATGACCCGTAACCTGTCAAACTTTCTCAAAATGGTCAAAAATGGTAATTTTTTAATGTTGAATTTTTTGACTGTAAATGACTATTGCATGTGAATTACCACTTTTGGAACTAAAATAAGTGTGTTTAGAGTCATTTTAATGACTGAAATTGGTCAAAACAGATGCTTCTGAGTAGGAAAAAAAATCTGTAAAAATGTCAATTTTGGTCACATTGCGGCTTTAAAAAGAAGTTATTGAACATGAGGCACAATCCAAATGACATTTTGAATACATTTTTCTACAGTCCAAAAAATCAATTTTCTGTGAAAAATGATGAACCGTGACCCGTGGAACTTTCTCCAGATGGTCAGAAATGGTAATTTTTTTATGTTGATTTTTTTGACTGTAAATGACTATTGCATGTGAATTATCACTTTTGGAACTAAAGTAAGTGTGTTTAGAGTCATTTTAATGACTGAAATTGGTCAAAACAGAAGCTTCTGAGTAGAAGAAAAAGTCTGTAAAAATGGCAATTTTGGTCACATTGAGGCTTTAAAAATTAGTTATTCAACATGAGGCACAATCCAAATGACATTTTGAATCAATTTTTCTACAGTCCAAAAAATCAATTTTCTGATGAAAAACGATGACCCGTGACCTGTCGAACTTTCTCCAGATGGTCAGAAAAAGTATTTTTTTAATGTTTAATTTTTTTTACTGTAAATGACTATTGCATGTGAATTCTCACTTTTGGAAATAAAATAAGTCTGTTTAGAGTCATTTTAATGCCTGAAATTGGTCGAAATAGAAGATTCTGAGTTGGAGAAAAAGTCTGTAAAAATTGCAATTTTGGTCACATTGAGACTTTAAAAAATAGTTATTCAACATGAGGCACAATCCAAATGACATTTTCAATCAATTTTTCTACATTCCGAAAAATCTATTTTCTGATGAAAAACGATGACCCGTGACCTGTCAAACGTTCTCAAAATGGTCAAAAATTGTAATTTTTTAATGTTTAATTTTTTGACTGTAAATGACTATTGCATGTGAATTCTCACTTTTGGAACTAAAATAAGTCTGTTTAGAGTCATTTTAATGCCTGAAATTGGTCGAAATAGACGCTTCTGAGTTGGAGAAAAAGTCTGTAAAAATGGCAATTTTGGTCACTTTGAGGCTTTAAAAAGTAGTCATTCAACATGAGGCCCAATCCAAATGACATTTTGAATCAATTTTTCAAAACATTCAAAAAAATCAATTTTCTGATCAAAAAACGATGACCCGTGACCTGTCGAACTTTCTCCAGATGGTCAGAAAAAGTATTTTTTTAATGTTTCAATTTTTGACTGTAAATGACTATTGCATGTGAATTCTCACTTTTGGAGCTAAAATAAGTCTGTTTAGAGTCATTTTAATGCCTGAAATTGGTCAAAACAGAAGCTTCTGACTAGAAGAAAAAGTCTGTAAAAATGGCAATTTTGGTCACATTGAGGCCTTAAAAATTAGTTATTCAACATGAGGCACAATCCCAATGACATTTTCAATCAATTTTTCTACATTCCAAAAAATCAATTTTCTGATGTAAAACGATGACCCGTGACCTGTCAAACTTTCTCAAAATGGTCAAAAATGGTAATTTTTTAATGTTTAATTTTTTGACTGTAAGTGACTATTGCATGTGAATTCGCACTTTTGGAGCTAAAATAAGTCTGTTTAGAGTCATTTTAATGCCTGAAATTGGTCAAAATAGAAGCTTCTGAGTAGGAGAAAAAGTCTGTAAAAATGGCAATTTTAGTCACATTGAGGCTTTAAAAAGTAGTTATTCAACATGAGGCACAATCCAAATGACATTTTAAATCAATTTTTCTACATTCCAAAAAATCAATTTTCTGATGTAAAACGATGACCAGTGACCTGTCTAACTTTCTCCAGATGGTTAGAAATGGTAATTTCTTCATGCTGAATTTTTTTACTGTAAATGACTATTGCATGTGAATTACCACTTTTGGAACTAAAATAAGTGTGTTTAGAGTCATTTTAATGCCTGAAATTGGTCGAAATAGAAGCTTCTGAGTTGGAGAAAAAGTCTGTAAAAATGGCAATTTTGGTCACATTGAGACTTTAAAAAGTAGGTATTCAACATGAGGCACAATCCAAATGACATTTTGAATCAATTTTTCTACATTCCAAAAATCAATTTTCTGATGAAAAACAATGACTCGTGACCTGTCGGACTTTCTCCAGATGGTCAGAAATGGTAATTTTTAAAGGTTGAATTTTTTTACGGTAAATGACTATTGCATGTGAATTCTTACTTTTGGAACTAAAATAAGTCTGTTTAGAGTCATTTTAATGCCTGAAATTGGTCAAAATAGAAGCTTCTGAGTAGGAGAAAAAGTCTGTAAAAATGGCAATTGTGGTCACATTGAGGCTTTAAAAAGTAGTTATTCAACATGAGGCACAATCCAAATGACATTTTGAATCAATTTTTCAACATTCAAAAAAATCAATTTTCTGATCAGAAAAGGATGACCCGTGACCTGTCGAACTTTCTCCAGATGGTCAGAAAAAGTATTTTTTTAATGTTGAATTTTTTGACTGTAAATGACTATTGCAAGTGAAATACCACTTTTGGAACTAAAATAAGTGTGTTTAGAGTCATTTTAATGCCTGAAATTGATCGAAATAGAAGCTTCTGAGTTGGAGAAAAAGTCTGTAAAAATGGCAATTTTGGTCACATTGAGACTTTTAAAAGTAGTTATTCAACATGAGGCACAATCAAAATGACATTTTCAATCAATTTTTCTACATTCCAAAAAATCAATTTTCTGATGAAAAACGATGACCACCTGTCAAACTTTCTCAAAATGGTCAAAAATGGTAATTCTTTAATGTTTAATTTTTTGACTGTAAATGACTATTGCATGTGAATTCGCACTTTTGGAACTAAAATAGGTCTGTTTAGAGTCATTTTAATGCCTGAAATTGGTCGAAATAGAAGCTTCTGAGTTGGAGAAAAAGTCTGTAAAAATGGCAATTTTGGTCACATTGAGAGTTTAAAAAGTAGTTATTCAACATGAGGCACAATCCAAATGACATTTTCAATCAATTTTTCTACATTCCAAAAAATAAATTTTTTGATGAAAAACGATGACCCGTAACCTGTCAAACTTTCTCAAAATGGTCAAAAATGGTAATTTTTTAATGTTGAATTTTTTGACTGTAAATGACTATTGCATGTGAATTACCACTTTTGGAACTACAATAAGTGTGTTTAGAGTCATTTTAATGACTGAAATTGGTCAAAACAGATGCTTCTGAGTAGGAAAAAAAATCTGTAAAAATGTCAATTTTGGTCACATTGCGGCTTTAAAAAGAAGTTATTGAACATGAGGCACAATCCAAATGACATTTTGAATACATTTTTCTACAGTCCAAAAAATCAATTTTCCGTGAAAAATGATGAACCGTGACCCGTGGAACTTTCTCCAGATGGTCAGAAATGGTAATTTTTTTATGTTGATTTTTTTTACTGTAAATGACTATTGCATGTGAATTATCACTTTTGGAACTAAAGTAAGTGTGTTTAGAGTCATTTTAATGACTGAAATTGGTCAAAACAGAAGCTTCTGAGTAGAAGAAAAAGTCTGTAAAAATGGCAATTTTGGTCACATTGAGGCTTTAAAAATTAGTTATTCAACATGAGGCACAATCCAAATGACATTTTGAATACATTTTTCTACATTCCGAAAAATCTTTTTTCTGATGAAAAACGATGACCCGTGACCTGTCAAACTTTCTCAAAATGGTCAGAAAAAGTATTTTTTTAAAGTTTAATTTTTTTACTGTAAATGACTATTGCATGTGAATTCTCACTTTTGGAAATAAAATAAGTCTGTTTAGAGTAATTTTAATGCCTGAAATTGGTCGAAATAGAAGATTCTGAGTTGGAGAAAAAGTCTGTAAAAATTGCAATTTTGGTCACATTGAGACTTTAAAAAATAGTTATTCAACATGAGGCACAATCCAACTGACATTTTCAATCAATTTTTCTACATTCCGAAAAATCTTTTTTCTGATGAAAAACGATGACCCGTGACCTGTCAAACTTTCTCAAAATGGTCAAAAATGGTAATTTTTTAATGTTTAATTTTTTGACTGTAAGTGACTATTGCATGTGAATTCGCACTTTTGGAGCTAAAATAAGTCTGTTTAGAGTCATTTTAATGCCTGAAATTGGTCAAAATAGAAGCTTCTGAGTAGGAGAAAAAGTCTGTAAAAATGGCAATTTTGGTCACATTGAGGCTTTAAAAAGTAGTTATTCAACATGAGGCACAATCCAAATGACATTTTAAATCAATTTTTCTACATTCCAAAAAATCAATTTTCTGATGTAAAACGATGACCCGTGACCTGTCTAACTTTCTCCAGATGGTTAGAAATGGTAATTTCTTCATGCTGAATTTTTTTACTGTAAATGACTATTGCATGTGAATTACCACTTTTGGAACTAAAATAAGTGTGTTTAGAGTCATTTTAATGCCTGAAATTGGTCGAAATAGAAGCTTCTGAGTTGGAGAAAAAGTCTGTAAAAATGGCAATTTTGGTCACATTGAGACTTTAAAAAGTAGTTATTCAACATGAGGCACAATCCAAATGACATTTTGAATCAATTTTTCTACATTCCAAAAATCAATTTTCTGATGAAAAACAATGACTCGTGACCTGTCGGACTTTCTCCAGATGGTCAGAAATGGTAATTTTTAAAGGTTGAATTTTTTTACGGTAAATGACTATTGCATGTGAATTCTTACTTTTGGAACTAAAATAAGTCTGTTTAGAGTCATTTTAATGCCTGAAATTGTTCAAAATAGAAGCTTCTGAGTTGGAGAAAAAGTCTGTAAAAATGGCAATTTTGGTCACATTGAGGCTTTAAAAAGTAGTTATTCAACATGAGGCACAATCCAAATGACATTTTGAATCAATTTTTCAACATTCAAAAAAATCAATTTTCTGATCAGAAAAGGATGACCCGTGACCTGTCGAACTTTCTCCAGATGGTCAGAAAAAGTATTTTTTTAATGTTGAATTTTTTGACTGTAAATGACTATTGCAAGTGAAATACCACTTTTGGAACTAAAATAAGTGTGTTTAGAGTCATTTTAATGCCTGAAATTGATCGAAATAGAAGCTTCTGAGTTGGAGAAAAAGTCTGTAAAAATGGCAATTTTGGTCACATTGAGACTTTAAAAAGTAGTTATTCAACATGAGGCACAATCAAAATGACATTTTCAATCAATTTTTCTACATTCCAAAAAATCAATTTTCTGATGAAAAACGATGACCACCTGTCAAACTTTCTCAAAATGGTCAAAAATGGTAATTCTTTAATGTTTAATTTTTTGACTGTAAATGACTATTGCATGTGAATTCGCACTTTTGGAACTAAAATAGGTCTGTTTAGAGTCATTTTAATGCCTGAAATTGGTCGAAATAGAAGCTTCTGAGTTGGAGAAAAAGTCTGTAAAAATGGCAATTTTGGTCACTTTGAAGCCTTAAAAAGTAGTTATTCAACATGAGGCACAATCCAAATGACATTTTGAATCAATTTTTCAACATTCAAAAAAATCTATTTTCTGATCAAAAAACGATGACGAACTTTCTCCAGATGGTCAGAAAAAGTATTTTTTTAATGTTTAATTTTTTGACTGTAAATGACTATTGCATGTGAATTCTCACTTTTGGAACGAAAATAAGTCTGTTTAGAGTCATTTTAATGCCTGAAATTGGTCGAAATAGAAGATTCTGAGTTGGAGAAAAAGTCTGTAAAAATGGCAATTTTGGTCACATTGAGACTTTAAAAAGTAGTTATTCAACATGAGGCACAATCCAAATGACATTTTCAATCAATTTTTCTACATTCCAAAAAATAAATTTTTTGATGAAAAACGATGACCCGTAACCTGTCAAACTTTCTCAAAATGGTCAAAAATGGTAATTTTTTAATGTTGAATTTTTTGACTGTAAATGACTATTGCATGTGAATTACCACTTTTGGAACTAAAATAAGTGTGTTTAGAGTCATTTTAATGACTGAAATTGGTCAAAACAGATGCTTCTGAGTAGGAAAAAAAATCTGTAAAAATGTCAATTTTGGTCACATTGCGGCTTTAAAAAGAAGTTATTGAACATGAGGCACAATCCAAATGACATTTTGAATACATTTTTCTACAGTCCAAAAAATCAATTTTCTGTGAAAAATGATGAACCGTGACCCGTGGAACTTTCTCCAGATGGTCAGAAATGGTAATTTTTTTATGTTGATTTTTTTTACTGTAAATGACTATTGCATGTGAATTATCACTTTTGGAACTAAAGTAAGTGTGTTTAGAGTCATTTTAATGACTGAAATTGGTCAAAACAGAAGCTTCTGAGTAGAAGAAAAAGTCTGTAAAAATGGCAATTTTGGTCACATTGAGGCTTTAAAAATTAGTTATTCAACATGAGGCACAATCCAAATGACATTTTGAATCAATTTTTCAACATTCAAAAAAATCAATTTTCTGATCAGAAAAGGATGACCCGTGACCTGTCGAACTTTCTCCAGATGGTCAGAAAAAGTATTTTTTTAATGTTGAAAATTTTGACTGTAAATGACTATTGCAAGTGAATTACCACTTTTGGAACTAAAATAAGTGTGTTTAGAGTCATTTTAATGCCTGAAATTGATCGAAATAGAAGCTTCTGAGTTGGAGAAAAAGTCTGTAAAAATGGCAATTTTGGTCACATTGAGACTTTAAAAAGTAGTTATTCAACATGAGGCACAATCAAAATGACATTTTCAATCAATTTTTCTACATTCCAAAAAATCAATTTTCTGATGAAAAACGATGACCACCTGTCAAACTTTCTCAAAATGGTCAAAAATGGTAATTCTTTAATGTTTAATTTTTTGACTGTAAATGACTATTGCATGTGAATTCGCACTTTTGGAACTAAAATAGGTCTGTTTAGAGTCATTTTAATGCCTGAAATTGGTCGAAATAGAAGCTTCTGAGTTGGAGAAAAAGTCTGTAAAAATGGCAATTTTGGTCACTTTGAGGCCTTAAAAAGTAGTTATTCAACATGAGGCACAATCCAAATGACATTTTGAATCAATTTTTCAACATTCAAAAAAATCAATTTTCTGATCAAAAAACGATGACCCGTGACCTGTCGAACTTTCTCCAGATGGTCAGAAAAAGTATTTTTTTAATGTTTAATTTTTTGACTGCAAATGACTATTGCATGTGAATTCTCACTTTTGGAACGAAAATAAGTCTGTTTAGAGTCATTTTAATGCCTGAAATTGGTCGAAATAGAAGATTCTGAGTTGGAGAAAAAGTCTGTAAAAATGGCAATTTTGGTCACATTGAGACTTTAAAAAATAGTTATTCAACATGAGGCACAATCCAACTGACATTTTCAATCAATTTTTCTACATTCCGAAAAATCTATTTTCTGATGAAAAACGATGACTCGTGACCTGTCAAACGTTCTCGAAATGGTCAAAAATTGTAATTTTTTAATGTTTAATTTTTTGACTGTAAATGACTATTGCATGTGAATTCTCACTTTTGGAACTAAAATAAGTCTGTTTAGAGTCATTTTAATGCCTGAAATTGGTCGAAATAGAAGCTTCTGAGTTGGAGAAAAAGTCTGTAAAAATAGCAATGTTGGACACTTTGAGGCTTTAAAAATTAGTCATTCAACATGAGGCCCAATCCAAATGACATTTTGAGTCAATTTTTCAAAACATTAAAAAAAATCAATTTTCTGATCAAAAAACGATGACCCGTGACCTGTTGAACTTTCTCCAGATGGTCAGAAAAAGTATTTTTTTAATGTTTAATTTTTTGACTGTAAGTGACTATTGCATGTGAATTCGCACTTTTGGAGCTAAAATAAGTCTGTTTAGAGTCATTTTAATGCCTGAAATTGGTCAAAATAGAAGCTTCTGAGTAGGAGAAAAAGTCTGTAAAAATGGCAATTTTGGTCACATTGAGGCTTTAAAAAGTAGTTATTCAACATGAGGCACAATCCAAATGACATTTTAAATCAATTTTTCTACATTCCAAAAAATCAATTTTCTGATGTAAAACGATGACCCGTGACCTGTCTAACTTTCTCCAGATGGTTAGAAATGGTAATTTCTTCATGCTGAATTTTTTTACTGTAAATGACTATTGCATGTGAATTACCACTTTTGGAACTAAAATAAGTGTGTTTAGAGTCATTTTAATGCCTGAAATTGGTCGAAATAGAAGCTTCTGAGTTGGAGAAAAAGTCTGTAAAAATGGCAATTTTGGTCACATTGAGACTTTAAAAAGTAGTTATTCAACATGAGGCACAATCCAAATGACATTTTGAATCAATTTTTCTACATTCCAAAAATCAATTTTCTGATGAAAAACAATGACTCGTGACCTGTCGGACTTTCTCCAGATGGTCAGAAATGGTAATTTTTAAAGGTTGAATTTTTTTTACGGTAAATGACTATTGCATGTGAATTCTTACTTTTGGAACTAAATTAAGTCTGTTTAGAGTCATTTTAATGCCTGAAATTGGTCAAAATAGAAGCTTCTGAGTAGGAGAAAAAGTCTGTAAAAATGGCAATTGTGGTCACATTGAGGCTTTAAAAAGTAGTTATTCAACATGAGGCACAATCCAAATGACATTTTGAATCAATTTTTCAACATTCAAAAAAATCAATTTTCTGATCAGAAAAGGATGACCCGTGACCTGTCGAACTTTCTCCAGATGGTCAGAAAAAGTATTTTTTTAATGTTGAATTTTTTGACTGTAAATGACTATTGCAAGTGAATTACCACTTTTGGAACTAAAATAAGTGTGTTTAGAGTCATTTTAATGCCTGAAATTGATCGAAATAGAAGCTTCTGAGTTGGAGAAAAAGTCTGTAAAAATGGCAATTTTGGTCACATTGAGACTTTAAAAAGTAGTTATTCAACATGAGGCACAATCAAAATGACATTTTCAATCAATTTTTCTACATTCCAAAAAATCAATTTTCTGATGAAAAACGATGACCACCTGTCAAACTTTCTCAAAATGGTCAAAAATGGTAATTCTTTAATGTTTAATTTTTTGACTGTAAATGACTATTGCATGTGAATTCGCACTTTTGGAACTAAAATAGGTCTGTTTAGAGTCATTTTAATGCCTGAAATTGGTCGAAATAGAAGCTTCTGAGTTGGAGAAAAAGTCTGTAAAAATGGCAATTTTGGTCACTTTGAGGCCTTAAAAAGTAGTTATTCAACATGAGGCACAATCCAAATGACATTTTGAATCAATTTTTCAACATTCAAAAAAATCTATTTTCTGATCAAAAAACGATGACGAACTTTCTCCAGATGGTCAGAAAAAGTATTTTTTTAATGTTTAATTTTTTGACTGTAAATGACTATTGCATGTGAATTCTCACTTTTGGAACGAAAATAAGTCTGTTTAGAGTCATTTTAATGCCTGAAATTGGTCGAAATAGAAGATTCTGAGTTGGAGAAAAAGTCTGTAAAAATGGCAATTTTGGTCACATTGAGACTTTAAAAAGTAGTTATTCAACATGAGGCACAATCCAAATGACATTTTCAATCAATTTTTCTACATTCCAAAAAATAAATTTTTTGATGAAAAACGATGACCCGTAACCTGTCAAACTTTCTCAAAATGGTCAAAAATGGTAATTTTTTAATGTTGAATTTTTTGACTGTAAATGACTATTGCATGTGAATTACCACTTTTGGAACTAAAATAAGTGTGTTTAGAGTCATTTTAATGACTGAAATTGGTCAAAACAGATGCTTCTGAGTAGGAAAAAAAATCTGTAAAAATGTCAATTTTGGTCACATTGCGGCTTTAAAAAGAAGTTATTGAACATGAGGCACAATCCAAATGACATTTTGAATACATTTTTCTACAGTCCAAAAAATCAATTTTCTGTGAAAAATGATGAACCGTGACCCGTGGAACTTTCTCCAGATGGTCAGAAATGGTAATTTTTTTATGTTGATTTTTTTTACTGTAAATGACTATTGCATGTGAATTATCACTTTTGGAACTAAAGTAAGTGTGTTTAGAGTCATTTTAATGACTGAAATTGGTCAAAACAGAAGCTTCTGAGTAGAAGAAAAAGTCTGTAAAAATGGCAATTTTGGTCACATTGAGGCTTTAAAAATTAGTTATTCAACATGAGGCACAATCCAAATGACATTTTGAATCAATTTTTCAACATTCAAAAAAATCAATTTTCTGATCAGAAAAGGATGACCCGTGACCTGTCGAACTTTCTCCAGATGGTCAGAAAAAGTATTTTTTTAATGTTGAAAATTTTGACTGTAAATGACTATTGCAAGTGAATTACCACTTTTGGAACTAAAATAAGTGTGTTTAGAGTCATTTTAATGCCTGAAATTGATCGAAATAGAAGCTTCTGAGTTGGAGAAAAAGTCTGTAAAAATGGCAATTTTGGTCACATTGAGACTTTAAAAAGTAGTTATTCAACATGAGGCACAATCAAAATGACATTTTCAATCAATTTTTCTACATTCCAAAAAATCAATTTTCTGATGAAAAACGATGACCACCTGTCAAACTTTCTCAAAATGGTCAAAAATGGTAATTCTTTAATGTTTAATTTTTTGACTGTAAATGACTATTGCATGTGAATTCGCACTTTTGGAACTAAAATAGGTCTGTTTAGAGTCATTTTAATGCCTGAAATTGGTCGAAATAGAAGCTTCTGAGTTGGAGAAAAAGTCTGTAAAAATGGCAATTTTGGTCACTTTGAGGCCTTAAAAAGTAGTTATTCAACATGAGGCACAATCCAAATGACATTTTGAATCAATTTTTCAACATTCAAAAAAATCAATTTTCTGATCAAAAAACGATGACCCGTGACCTGTCGAACTTTCTCCAGATGGTCAGAAAAAGTATTTTTTTAATGTTTAATTTTTTGACTGCAAATGACTATTGCATGTGAATTCTCACTTTTGGAACGAAAATAAGTCTGTTTAGAGTCATTTTAATGCCTGAAATTGGTCGAAATAGAAGATTCTGAGTTGGAGAAAAAGTCTGTAAAAATGGCAATTTTGGTCACATTGAGACTTTAAAAAATAGTTATTCAACATGAGGCACAATCCAACTGACATTTTCAATCAATTTTTCTACATTCCGAAAAATCTATTTTCTGATGAAAAACGATGACTCGTGACCTGTCAAACGTTCTCGAAATGGTCAAAAATTGTAATTTTTTAATGTTTAATTTTTTGACTGTAAATGACTATTGCATGTGAATTCTCACTTTTGGAACTAAAATAAGTCTGTTTAGAGTCATTTTAATGCCTGAAATTGGTCGAAATAGAAGCTTCTGAGTTGGAGAAAAAGTCTGTAAAAATAGCAATGTTGGACACTTTGAGGCTTTAAAAATTAGTCATTCAACATGAGGCCCAATCCAAATGACATTTTGAGTCAATTTTTCAAAACATTAAAAAAAATCAATTTTCTGATCAAAAAACGATGACCCGTGACCTGTTGAACTTTCTCCAGATGGTCAGAAAAAGTATTTTTTTAATGTTTAATTTTTTGACTGTAAGTGACTATTGCATGTGAATTCGCACTTTTGGAGCTAAAATAAGTCTGTTTAGAGTCATTTTAATGCCTGAAATTGGTCAAAATAGAAGCTTCTGAGTAGGAGAAAAAGTCTGTAAAAATGGCAATTTTGGTCACATTGAGGCTTTAAAAAGTAGTTATTCAACATGAGGCACAATCCAAATGACATTTTAAATCAATTTTTCTACATTCCAAAAAATCAATTTTCTGATGTAAAACGATGACCCGTGACCTGTCTAACTTTCTCCAGATGGTTAGAAATGGTAATTTCTTCATGCTGAATTTTTTTACTGTAAATGACTATTGCATGTGAATTACCACTTTTGGAACTAAAATAAGTGTGTTTAGAGTCATTTTAATGCCTGAAATTGGTCGAAATAGAAGCTTCTGAGTTGGAGAAAAAGTCTGTAAAAATGGCAATTTTGGTCACATTGAGACTTTAAAAAGTAGTTATTCAACATGAGGCACAATCCAAATGACATTTTGAATCAATTTTTCTACATTCCAAAAATCAATTTTCTGATGAAAAACAATGACTCGTGACCTGTCGGACTTTCTCCAGATGGTCAGAAATGGTAATTTTTAAAGGTTGAATTTTTTTTACGGTAAATGACTATTGCATGTGAATTCTTACTTTTGGAACTAAATTAAGTCTGTTTAGAGTCATTTTAATGCCTGAAATTGGTCAAAATAGAAGCTTCTGAGTAGGAGAAAAAGTCTGTAAAAATGGCAATTGTGGTCACATTGAGGCTTTAAAAAGTAGTTATTCAACATGAGGCACAATCCAAATGACATTTTGAATCAATTTTTCAACATTCAAAAAAATCAATTTTCTGATCAGAAAAGGATGACCCGTGACCTGTCGAACTTTCTCCAGATGGTCAGAAAAAGTATTTTTTTAATGTTGAATTTTTTGACTGTAAATGACTATTGCAAGTGAATTACCACTTTTGGAACTAAAATAAGTGTGTTTAGAGTCATTTTAATGCCTGAAATTGATCGAAATAGAAGCTTCTGAGTTGGAGAAAAAGTCTGTAAAAATGGCAATTTTGGTCACATTGAGACTTTAAAAAGTAGTTATTCAACATGAGGCACAATCAAAATGACATTTTCAATCAATTTTTCTACATTCCAAAAAATCAATTTTCTGATGAAAAACGATGACCACCTGTCAAACTTTCTCAAAATGGTCAAAAATGGTAATTCTTTAATGTTTAATTTTTTGACTGTAAATGACTATTGCATGTGAATTCGCACTTTTGGAACTAAAATAGGTCTGTTTAGAGTCATTTTAATGCCTGAAATTGGTCGAAATAGAAGCTTCTGAGTTGGAGAAAAAGTCTGTAAAAATGGCAATTTTGGTCACTTTGAGGCCTTAAAAAGTAGTTATTCAACATGAGGCACAATCCAAATGACATTTTGAATCAATTTTTCAACATTCAAAAAAATCTATTTTCTGATCAAAAAACGATGACCAACTTTCTCCAGATGGTCAGAAAAAGTATTTTTTTAATGTTTAATTTTTTGACTGTAAATGACTATTGCATGTGAATTCTCACTTTTGGAACGAAAATAAGTCTGTTTAGAGTCATTTTAATGCCTGAAATTGGTCGAAATAGAAGATTCTGAGTTGGAGAAAAAGTCTGTAAAAATGGCAATTTTGGTCACATTGAGACTTTAAAAAGTAGTTATTCAACATGAGGCACAATCCAAATGACATTTTGAATACATTTTTCTACAGTCCAAAAAATCAATTTTCTGTGAAAAATGATGAACCGTGACCCGTGGAACTTTCTCCAGATGGTCAGAAATGGTAATTTTTTTTATGTTGATTTTTTTGACTGTAAATGACTATTGCATGTGAATTATCACTTTTGGAACTAAAGTAAGTGTGTTTAGAGTCATTTTAATGACTGAAATTGGTCAAAACAGAAGCTTCTGAGTAGAAGAAAAAGTCTGTAAAAATGGCAATTTTGGTCACATTGAGGCTTTAAAAATTAGTTATTCAACATGAGGCACAATCCAAATGACATTTTGAATCAATTTTTCTACAGTCCAAAAAATCAATTTTCTGATGAAAAACGATGACCCGTGACCTGTCGAACTTTCTCCAGATGGTCAGAAAAAGTATTTTTTTAATGTTTAATTTTTTTACTGTAAATGACTATTGCATGTGAATTCTCACTTTTGGAAATAAAATAAGTCTGTTTAGAGTAATTTTAATGCCTGAAATTGGTCGAAATAGAAGATTCTGAGTTGGAGAAAAAGTCTGTAAAAATTGCAATTTTGGTCACATTGAGACTTTAAAAAATAGTTATTCAACATGAGGCACAATCCAAATGACATTTTGAATCAATTTTTCAACATTAAAAAAAAATCAATTTTCTGATCAAAAAACGATGACCCGTGACCTGTCGAACTTTCTCCAGATGGTCAGAAAAAGTATTTTTTTAATGTTTCATTTTTTGACTGTAAATGACTATTGCATGTGAATTCTCACTTTTGGAGCTAAAATAAGTCTGTTTAGAGTCATTTTAATGCCTGAAATTGGTCAAAACAGAAGCTTCTGAGTAGAAGAAAAAGTCTGTAAAAATGGCAATTTTGGTCACATTGAGGCCTTAAAAATTAGTTATTCAACATGAGGCACAATCCAAATGACATTTTCAATCAATTTTTCTACATTCCAAAAAATCAATTTTCTGATGTAAAACGATGACCCGTGACCTGTCAAACTTTCTCAAAATGGTCAAAAATTGTAATTTTTTAATGTTTAATTTTTTGACTGTAAGTGACTATTGCATGTGAATTCGCACTTTTGGAGCTAAAATAAGTCTGTTTAGATCATTTTAATGCCTGAAATTGGTCAAAATAGAAGCTTCTGAGTAGGAGAAAAAGTCTGTAAAAATGGCAATTTTGGTCACATTGAGGCTTTAAAAAGTAGTTATTCAACATGAGGCACAATCCAAATGACATTTTATATCAATTTTTCTACATTCCAAAAAATCAATTTTCTGATGTAAAACGATGACCCGTGACCTGTCTAACTTTCTCCAGATGGTTAGAAATGGTAATTTCTTCATGCTGAATTTTTTTTACTGTAAATGACTATTGCATGTGAATTACCACTTTTGGAACTAAAATAAGTGTGTTTAGAGTCATTTTAATGCCTGAAATTGGTCGAAATAGAAGCTTCTGAGTTGGAGAAAAAGTCTGTAAAAATGGCAATTTTGGTCACATTGAGACTTTAAAAAGTAGTTATTCAACATGAGGCACAATCCAAATGACATTTTGAATCAATTTTTCTACATTCCAAAAATCAATTTTCTGATGAAAAACAATGACTCGTGACCTGTCGGACTTTCTCCAGATGGTCAGAAATGGTAATTTTTAAAGGTTGAATTTTTTTACGGTAAATGACTATTGCATGTGAATTCTTACTTTTGGAACTAAAATAAGTCTGTTTAGAGTCATTTTAATGCCTGAAATTGGTCAAAATAGAAGCTTCTGAGTAGGAGAAAAAGTCTGTAAAAATGGCAATTTTGGTCACATTGAGGCTTTAAAAAGTAGTTATTCAACATGAGGCACAATCCAAATGACATTTTGAATCAATTTTTCAACATTCAAAAAAATCAATTTTCTGATCAGAAAAGGATGACCCGTGACCTGTCGAACTTTCTCCAGATGGTCAGAAAAAGTATTTTTTTAATGTTGAATTTTTTGACTGTAAATGACTATTGCAAGTGAATTACCACTTTTGGAACTAAAATAAGTGTGTTTAGAGTCATTTTAATGCCTGAAATTGATCGAAATAGAAGCTTCTGAGTTGGAGAAAAAGTCTGTAAAAATGGCAATTTTGGTCACATTGAGACTTTAAAAAGTAGTTATTCAACATGAGGCACAATCAAAATGACATTTTCAATCAATTTTTCGACATTCCAAAAAATCAATTTTCTGATGAAAAACGATGACCACCTGTCAAACTTTCTCAAAATGGTCAAAAATGGTAATTCTTTAATGTTTAATTTTTTGACGGTAAATGACTATTGCATGTGAATTCGCACTTTTGGAACTAAAATAGGTCTGTTTAGAGTCATTTTAATGCCTGAAATTGGTCGAAATAGAAGCTTCTGAGTTGGAGAAAAAGTCTGTAAAAATGGCAATTTTGGTCACTTTGAGGCCTTAAAAAGTAGTTATTCAACATGAGGCACAACCCAAATGACATTTTGAATCAATTTTTCAACATTCAAAAAAATCAATTTTCTGATCAAAAAACGATGACCCGTGACCTGTCGAACTTTCTCCAGATGGTCAGAAAAAGTATTTTTTTAATGTTGAATTTTTTGACTGTAAATGACTATTGCATGTGAATTACCACTTTTGGAACTAAAATAAGTGTGTTTAGAGTCATTTTAATGACTGAAATTGGTCAAAACAGATGCTTCTGAGCAGGAAAAAAAATCTGTAAAAATGTCAATTTTGGTCACATTGCGGCTTTAAAAAGAAGTTATTGAACATGAGGCACAATCCAAATGACATTTTGAATACATTTTTCTACAGTCCAAAAAATCAATTTTCTGTGAAAAATGATGAACCGTGACCCGTGGAACTTTCTCCAGATGGTCAGAAATGGTAATTTTTTTATGTTGATTTTTTTGACTGTAAATGACTATTGCATGTGAATTATCACTTTTGGAACTAAAGTAAGTGTGTTTAGAGTCATTTTAATGACTGAAATTGGTCAAAACAGAAGCTTCTGAGTAGAAGAAAAAGTCTGTAAAAATGGCAATTTTGGTCACATTGAGGCTTTAAAAATTAGTTATTCAACATGAGGCACAATCCAAATGACATTTTGAATCAATTTTTCTACAGTCCAAAAAATCAATTTTCTGATGAAAAACGATGACCCGTGACCTGTCGAACTTTCTCCAGATGGTCAGAAAAAGTATTTTTTTAATGTTGAATTTTTTGACTGTAAATGACTATTGCATGTGAATTACCACTTTTGGAACTAAAATAAGTGTGTTTAGAGTCATTTTAATGACTGAAATTGGTCAAAACAGATGCTTCTGAGCAGGAAAAAAAATCTGTAAAAATGTCAATTTTGGTCACATTGCGGCTTTAAAAAGAAGTTATTGAACATGAGGCACAATCCAAATGACATTTTGAATACATTTTTCTACAGTCCAAAAAATCAATTTTCTGTGAAAAATGATGAACCGTGACCCGTGGAACTTTCTCCAGATGGTCAGAAATGGTAATTTTTTTATGTTGATTTTTTTGACTGTAAATGACTATTGCATGTGAATTATCACTTTTGGAACTAAAGTAAGTGTGTTTAGAGTCATTTTAATGACTGAAATTGGTCAAAACAGAAGCTTCTGAGTAGAAGAAAAAGTCTGTAAAAATGGCAATTTTGGTCACATTGAGGCTTTAAAAATTAGTTATTCAACATGAGGCACAATCCAAATGACATTTTGAATCAATTTTTCTACAGTCCAAAAAATCAATTTTCTGATGAAAAACGATGACCCGTGACCTGTCGAACTTTCTCCAGATGGTCAGAAAAAGTATTTTTTTAATGTTTAATTTTTTTACTGTAAATGACTATTGCATGTGAATTCTCACTTTTGGAAATAAAATAAGTCTGTTTAGAGTCATTTTAATGCCTGAAATTGGTTGAAATAGAAGATTCAGAGTTGGAGAAAAAGTCTGTAAAAATTGCAATTTTGGTCACATTGAGACTTTAAAAAATAGTTATTCAACATGAGGCACAATCCAAATGACATTTTCAATACATTTTTCTACATTCCGAAAAATCTATTTTCTGATGAAAAACGATGACCCGTGACCTGTCAAACGTTCTCAAAATGGTCAAATGACTGTAAATGACTATTGCATGTGAATTCGCACTTTTGGAACTAAAATAAGTCTGTTTAGAGTCATTTTAATGCCTGAAATTGGTCGAAATAGAAGCTTCTGAGTTGGAGAAAAAGTCTGTAAAAATGGCAATTTTGGTCACTTTGAGGCTTTAAAAAGTAGTCATTCAACATGAGGCCCAATCCAAATGACATTTTGAATCAATTTTTCAAAACATTCAAAAAAATCAATTTTCTGATCAAAAAACGATGACCCGTGACCTGTCGAACTTTCTCCAGATGGTCAGAAAAAGTATTTTTTTAATGTTTCATTTTTTGACTGTAAATGACTATTGCATGTGAATTCTCACTTTTGGAGCTAAAATAAGTCTGTTTAGAGTCATTTTAATGCCTGAAATTGGTCAAAACAGAAGCTTCTGAGTAGAAGAAAAAGTCTGTAAAAATGGCAATTTTGGTCACATTGAGGCCTTAAAAATTAGTTATTCAACATGAGGCACAATCCAAATGACATTTTCAATCAATTTTTCTACATTCCAAAAAATCAATTTTCTGATGTAAAACGATGACCCGTGACCTGTCAAACTTTCTCAAAATGGTCAAAAATGGTAATTTTTTAATGTTTAATTTTTTGACTGTAAGTGACTATTGCATGTGAATTCGCACTTTTGGAGCTAAAATTAGTCTGTTTAGAGTCATTTTAATGCCTGAAATTGGTCAAAATAGAAGCTTCTAAGTAGGAGAAAAAGTCTGTAAAAATGGCAATTTTGGTCACATTGAGGCTTTAAAAAGTAGTTATTCAACATGAGGCACAATCCAAATGACATTTTAAATCAATTTTTCTACATTCCAAAAAATCAATTTTCTGATGTAAAACGATGACCCGTGACCTGTCTAACTTTCTCCAGATGGTTAGAAATGGTAATTTCTTCATGCTGAATGTTTTTTACTGTAAATGACTATTGCATGTGAATTACCACTTTTGGAACTAAAATAAGTGTGTTTAGAGTCATTTTAATGCCTGAAATTGGTCGAAATAGAAGCTTCTGAGTTGGAGAAAAAGTCTGTAAAAATGGCAATTTTGGTCACATTGAGACTTTAAAAAGTAGTTATTCAACATGAGGCACAATCCAAATGACATTTTGAATCAATTTTTCTACATTCCAAAAATCAATTTTCTGATGAAAAACAATGACTCGTGACCTGTCGGACTTTCTCCAGATGGTCAGAAATGGTAATTTTTAAAGGTTGAATTTTTTTACGGTAAATGACTATTGCATGTGAATTCTTACTTTTGGAACTAAAATAAGTCTGTTTAGAGTCATTTTAATGCCTGAAATTGGTCAAAATAGAAGCTTCTGAGTAGGAGAAAAAGTCTGTAAAAATGGCAATTTTGGTCACATTGAGGCTTTAAAAAGTAGTTATTCAACATGAGGCACAATCCAAATGACATTTTGAATCAATTTTTCAACATTCAAAAAAATCAATTTTCTGATCAGAAAAGGATGACCCGTGACCTGTCGAACTTTCTCCAGATGGTCAGAAAAAGTGTTTTTTTAATGTTGAATTTTTTGACTGTAAATGACTATTGCAAGTGAATTACCACTTTTGGAACTAAAATAAGTGTGTTTAGAGTCATTTTAATGCCTGAAATTGATCGAAATAGAAGCTTCTGAGTTGGAGAAAAAGTCTGTAAAAATGGCAATTTTGGTCACATTGAGACTTTAAAAAGTAGTTATTCAACATGAGGCACAATCAAAATGACATTTTCAATCAATTTTTCTACATTCCAAAAAATAAATTTTCTGATGAAAAACGATGACCCGTGACCTGTCAAACTTTCTCAAAATGGTCAAAAATGGTAATTTTTTAATGTTTAATTTTTTGACTGTAAGTGACTATTGCATGTGAATTCGCACTTTTGGAGCTAAAATAAGTCTGTTTAGAGTAATTTTAATGCCTGAAATTGGTCAAAATAGAAGCTTCTGAGTAGGAGAAAAAGTCTGTAAAAATGGCAATTTTGGTCACATTGAGGCTTTAAGAAGTAGTTATTCAACATGAGGCACAATCCAAATGACATTTTCAATCAATTATTCAACATTCAAAAAAATCAATTTTCTGATGTAAAACGATGACCCGTGACCTGTCTAACTTTCTCCAGATGGTTAGAAATGGTAATTTCTTCATGCTGAATTTTTTTACTGTAAATGACTATTGCATGTGAATTACCACTTTTGGAACTAAAATAAGTGTGTTTAGAGTCATTTTAATGCCTGAAATTGGTCGAAATAGAAGCTTCTGAGTTGGAGAAAAAGTCTGTAAAAATGGCAATTTTGGTCACATTGAGACTTTAAAAAGTAGTTATTCAACATGAGGCACAATCCAAATGACATTTTGAATCAATTTTTCTACATTCCAAAAATCAATTTTCTGATGAAAAACAATGACTCGTGACCTGTCGGACTTTCTCCAGATGGTCAGAAATGGTAATTTTTAAAGGTTGAATTTTTTTACGGTAAATGACTATTGCATGTGAATTCTTACTTTTGGAACTAAAATAAGTCTGTTTAGAGTCATTTTAATGCCTGAAATTGGTCAAAATAGAAGCTTCTGAGTAGGAGAAAAAGTCTGTAAAAATGGCAATTTTGGTCACATTGAGGCTTTAAAAAGTAGTTATTCAACATGAGGCACAATCCAAATGACATTTTGAATCAATTTTTCAACATTCAAAAAAATCAATTTTCTGATCAGAAAAGGATGACCCGTGACCTGTCGAACTTTCTCCAGATGGTCAGAAAAAGTATTTTTTTAATGTTGAATTTTTTGACTGTAAATGACTATTGCAAGTGAATTACCACTTTTGGAACTAAAATAGGTCTGTTTAGAGTCATTTTAATGCCTGAAATTGGTCGAAATAGAAGCTTCTGAGTTGGAGAAAAAGTCTGTAAAAATGGCAATTTTGGTCACTTTGAGGCCTTAAAAAGTAGTTATTCAACATGAGGCACAATCCAAATGACATTTTGAATCAATTTTTCAACATTCAAAAAAATCAATTTTCTGATCAAAAAACGATGACCCGTGACCTGTCGAACTTTCTCCAGATGGTCAGAAAAAGTATTTTTTTAACCCCTTCCCTGCTCATGACGGAACCGTTCCGTCATGAGCCACGGTTGGCGTGTGCTCATGACGGAACGGTTCCGTCATGACACTCCCGTTGGCGGCCGCTCCGCCTACGCGGCGCTGTTTCCCCGCCTGTGCGGGGGGACAACGCAAATGGGCGGAGTCATGACGGAACCGTTCCGTCATGAGAACAGCTCAACTGTGGCTCATGACGGAGCGGCTCCGTCATGAGCACAGGCCCGCCGCGCTGCCCCCCTGCCCCCCCCCCAGCGCTGCAGCGGAATGTCCGCAGCAGCGAAGGGGTTAATGTTTAATTTTTTGACTGTAAATGACTATTGCATGTGAATTCTCACTTTTGGAACGAAAATAAGTCTGTTTAGAGTCATTTTAATGCCTGAAATTGGTCGAAATAGAAGATTCTGAGTTGGAGAAAAAGTCTGTAAAAATGGCAATTTTGGTCACATTGAGACTTTAAAAAGTAGTTATTCAACATGAGGCACCATCCAAATGACATTTTCAATCAATTTTTCTACATTCCAAAAAATAAATTTTTTGATGAAAAACGATGACCCGTAACCTGTCAAACTTTCTCAAAATGGTCAAAAATGGTAATTTTTTAATGTTGAATTTTTTGACTGTAAATGACTATTGCATGTGAATTACCACTTTTGGAACTAAAATAAGTGTGTTTAGAGTCATTTTAATGACTGAAATTGGTCAAAACAGATGCTTCTGAGTAGGAAAAAAAATCTGTAAAAATGTCAATTTTGGTCACATTGCGGCTTTAAAAAGAAGTTATTGAACATGAGGCACAATCCAAATGACATTTTGAATACATTTTTCTACAGTCCAAAAAATCAATTTTCTGTGAAAAATGATGAACCGTGACCCGTGGAACTTTCTCCAGATGGTCAGAAATGGTAATTTTTTTATGTTGATTTTTTTGACTGTAAATGACTATTGCATGTGAATTATCACTTTTGGAACTAAAGTAAGTGTGTTTAGAGTCATTTTAATGACTGAAATTGGTCAAAACAGAAGCTTCTGAGTAGAAGAAAAAGTCTGTAAAAATGGCAATTTTGGTCACATTGAGGCTTTAAAAATTAGTTATTCAACATGAGGCACAATCCAAATGACATTTTGAATCAATTTTTCTACAGTCCAAAAAATCAATTTTCTGATGAAAAACGATGACCGTGACCTGTCGAACTTTCTCCAGATGGTCAGAAATAGTATTTTTTTAATGTTTAATTTTTTTACTGTAAATGACTATTGCATGTGAATTCTCACTTTTGGAAATAAAATAAGTCTGTTTAGAGTCATTTTAATGCCTGAAATTGGTCGAAATAGAAGATTCTGAGTTGGAGAAAAAGTCTGTAAAAATTGCAATTTTGGTCACATTGAGACTTTAAAAAATAGTTATTCAACATGAGGCACAATCCAACTGACATTTTCAATCAATTTTTCTACATTCCGAAAAATCTATTTTCTGATGAAAAACGATGACCCGTGACCTGTCAAACGTTCTCAAAATGGTCAAAAATTGTAATTTTTTAATGTTTAATTTTTTTACTGTAAATGACTATTGCATGTGAATTCTCACTTTTGGAAATAAAATAAGTCTGTTTAGAGTCATTTTAATGCCTGAAATTGGTCGAAATAGAAGCTTCTGAGTTGGAGAAAAAGTCTGTAAAAATTGCAATTTTGGTCACATTGAGACTTTAAAAAATAGTTATTCAACATGAGGCACAATCCAACTGACATTTTCTTTTTTTTTTTTTTTTTTTGAAAAACCTTTATTGACATTTCAATCATTTACACGTATGGGCCTACAACCCCCCGGGGCCGGCCGCTAAGCAATCAGAACAATAAAAGCAAATGTAAACACAGGCGGCACCTCGGAGAGCAAAATCTGCAGTCCAATATAGTCCGGCCGATGAGCCGCGCAGGTAGGACACCAGGAGAAAAAGGGTTTTTCATTTTATAATAAATCAAAACAGTAGGATCAGGTGCCAAACAATTTCCCAACAGCGATAAGGGGCAAGGATAAGAGACGTAAGCAATAAGCAGCAATATATTGAATCAATGGCGCAGGCACGGGAAATTCCGGATGGGGAAGAATATCAAAAACAGTTGCGCCTGCAAACACCAGTACCTAACGCCCAGCAAACACCCCGGAAACTGTGGCACACATGAAGAGGCAACGATTCACAATAAGGGAAGTGTACCGCGCTGATCCCAGAAAAAGGAAAACAAGAAGAAACAGAGAAGAAGAAGGAGGCCATGGAAAAAGAGATAAAGACTAAAGAGTCCCCTCCCTCAACCCCCCACCCTGCACCTCTGCGAATGAGTATGGCCCCACCCCCCAGCAGTGTGCCTGTCGCCCTGGAACTAGACCCGAAATATAGAAGAAACAGGGAAAAAGGAGTAAGAAAGAACCCCACCAGACGGGGGGGCAGAGAGAGTATAATAAACTGGAGGAGGGCCATCAAAACATACCCCCGGCTTCTCCCTCCCGCACGGTGAAATCTCCCCACAGCAAACAATAAGCAGCACCAAGTCGATATATCAAAAAAAAGGGGGGGGAATGGGGAGCATTATGCACCAACTATGCGAATAACCATGGAAGCACGCAACCATGAGTCCGCCCGTCTACTAGGTGACCACCCCCGAAGGATCAGCCTCAGCCTTGACCACTCTTTGCGATTCTGTCCATGCCCGCCCCTCGACCCAGCACCATGTCCGATGTTCCAAGGTACAGGAGTGTCCAAAAACAACCGGGAAGCGACGCACACAGGTGGGGTGGAAGTCTCTGAATACCAGCACAGACCACATCGGGGGGGGGCGTCTTTTCCAGTGCTGCCCCAGGATCTGCACTGCACACAAGGTCCAGACAGGCTGAATCAGCCAAAGGAGACACACGTTGCTGGAATTGTCCCTGGGTCGCCGGAGACCGTGCACGGGACAAGGCCACCATCTTCCACTCAGGTCCAATACCTCCGGAACAGATCAAGCCCACAGTTAGCCGACCATACGGTAGCATACTGTCCGGAGTGTCCGGCTGAGCACTAATCGCAGGGGGGGCCGCAACATCTTCCTCCTGTGTGCAGTGTGGGAAGCCACTGTGTACCCGTGGACCAGCATGCCGCCACTGACCCAACGCTGATGCCACACCGTCTAGCTTCCCCCCCAGGACCCCAGCGCCACGAGCCAAGGAGAAATGAAGGGCACCAAGGGCCTCCAGGAGGTCGCCGTACCCCAGCGCCGCTCTCTCCGATCGCTCCGCCACACTCCCAAAAGTCACACACCCCCAATCCTGCTGCGACCCAGCGGACAGGATGGTAGGCTGCATAGCAACAAAATGGCCGCTGGGAAGGCCCGACTCGTATTGGGGCCAGGACCCCGGGAGAAGCGCCTCGAGGTCCACGTCGCTGAAGACAGGGATCCTGGGGCAGGCACAAATTCAGCCGTTGCGCGGTCACGGGCAACCGTCGTCTCCGCCACGGACCAGCTCCCGCAAAAAGCCGGGAGCAGCCCGCAAGGATCAGGGCGAGCCAGGGACGGCGTCCGGGCAGCTCACCGTCAAAGGCAGGGGCAAACACCACAGAATCCAAGAATTGCACCCCCGGGCATGTCCTCGGTCCGCAACGCTCAGCAGGGGGAGCGACTACGGCAAAATGCAGGCCGAGGGCAGCACCATTCCGGCGGACCGACTCCACCCAGTCCCCACAGGCCGCTGTTGTTAAACTGCCACCCGGCCAAGGCGTCCACTCGAGGTCCCGGCTCCGGGGCCGCACGGGCCGCAAAGTTCAACCGCTGATTTCTCCGGCGGTACGGCCGCCAGAAACCTCGGAGTCACACGATCGGTTGCCACTTTCGTTTACAAACACGATCTCATAGCGCAGAATGAGGATCTCATGCAGGATATCCGTGCGGGATGCGGAGGTTCACGGAGCCGGGGATCTACGCTGCCGTCCCGGTCGCCATCTTGGCTCCTCCCTCCCAACTGACATTTTCAATCAATTTTTCTACATTCCGAAAAATCTATTTTCTGATGAAAAACGATGACTCGTGACCTGTCAAACGTTCTCAAAATGGTCAAAAATTGTAATTTTTTAATGTTTAATTTTTTGACTGTAAATGACTATTGCATGTGAATTCTCACTTTTGGAACTAAAATAAGTCTGTTTAGAGTCATTTTAATGCATGAAATTGGTCGAAATAGAAGCTTCTGAGTTGGAGAAAAAGTCTGTAAAAATGGAAATTTTGGTCACTTTGAGGCTTTAAAAAGTAGTCATTCAACATGAGGCCCAATCCAAATGACATTTTGAATCAATTTTTCAAAACATTCAAAAAAATCAATTTTCTGATCAAAAAACGATGACCCGTGACCTGTCGAACTTTCTCCAAATGGTCAGAAATGGTAATTTTTAAAGGTTGAATTTCTTTACGGTAAATGACTATTGCATGTGAATTCTTACTTTTGGAACTAAAATAAGTCTGTTTAGAGTCATTTTAATGCCTGAAATTGGTCAAAATAGAAGCTTCTGAGTAGGAGAAAAAGTCTGTAAAAATGGCAATTTTGGTCACATTGAGGCTTTAAAAAGTAGTTATTCAACATGAGGCACAATCCAAATGACATTTTAAATCAATTTTTCTACATTCCAAAAAATCAATTTTCTGATGTAAAATGATGACCCGTGACCTGTCTAACTTTCTCCAGATGGTCAGATATGGTAATTTTTTAATGTTTAATTTTTTGACTGTAAATGACTATTGCATGTGAATTACCACTTTTGGAACTAAAATAAGTGTGTTTAGAGTCATTTTAATGCCTGAAATTGGTCGAAATAGAAGCTGCTGAGTTGGAGAAAAAGTCTGTAAAAATGGCAATTTTGGTCACATTGAGACTTTAAAAAGTAGTTATTCAACATGAGGCACAATCCAAATGACATTTTCAATCAATTTTTCTACATTCCAAAAAATAAATTTTTTGATGAAAAACGATGACCCGTAACCTGTCAAACTTTCTCAAAATGGTTAAAAATGGTAATTTTTTAATGTTGAATTTTTTGACTGTAAATGACTATTGCATGTGAATTACCACTTTTGGAACTAAAATAAGTGTGTTTAGAGTCATTTTAATGACTGAAATTGGTCAAAACAGATGCTTCTGAGAAGGAAAAAAAATCTGTAAAAATGTCAATTTTGGTCACATTGCGGCTTTAAAAAGAAGTTATTGAACATGAGGCACAATCCAAATGACATTTTGAATACATTTTTCTACAGTCCAAAAAATCAATTTTCTGTGAAAAATGATGAACCGTGACCCGTGGAACTTTCTCCAGATGGTCAGAAATGGTAATTTTTTTATGTTGATTTTTTTGACTGTAAATGACTATTGCATGTGAATTACCACTTTTGGAACTAAAGTAAGTGTGTTTAGAGTCATTTTAATGCCTTAAATTGGTCATAATAGAAGCATCTGAGTAGAAGAAAAAGTCTGTAAAAATGGCAATTTTGGTCACATTGAGGTTTTAAAAAGTAGTTATTCAACATGAGGCACAATCCGAATGACATTTTTAATCAATTTTTCAAAACATTCAAAAAAACTCAATTTTCTGATCAAAAAAGGATGACCCGTGACCTGTCGAACTTTCTCCAGATGGTCAGAAAAAGTATTTTTTTAATGTTTAATTTTTTGACTGTAAATGACTATTGCATGTGAATTCTCACTTTTGGAACTAAAATAAGTCTGTTTAGGTTCTTTTTAATGCCTGAAATTGGTCGAAATAGAAGCTTCTGAGTTGGAGAAAAAGTCTGTAAAAATGGCAATTTTGGTCACTTTGAGTATTTAACAAGTAGTCATTCAACATGAGGCCCAATCCAAATGACATTTTGAATCAATTTTTCAAAACATTCAAAAAAATCAATTTTCTGATCAAAAAACGATGACCCGTGACCTGTCGAACTTTCTCCAGATGGTCAGAAAAAGAATTTTTTTAATGTTTAATTTTTTGACTGTAAATGACTATTGCATGTGAATTCTCACTTTTGGAGCTAAAATAAGTCTGTTTAGAGTCATTTTAATGCCTGAAATTGGTCAAAACAGAAGCTTCTGAGTAGAAGAAAAAGTCTGTAAAAATGGCAATTTTGGTCACATTGAGGCCTTAAAAATTAGTTATTCATCATGAGGCACAATCCAAATGACATTTTCAATCAATTTTTCTACATTCCAAAAAATCAATTTTCTGATGAAAAACGATGACCCGTGACCTGTCAAACTTTCTCAAAATGGTCAAAAATGGTAATTTTTTAATGTTTAATTTTTTGACTGTAAGTGACTATTGCATGTGAATTCGCACTTTTGGAGCTAAAATAAGACTGTTTAGAGTCATTTTAATGCCTGAAATTGGTCAAAATAGAAGCTTCTGAGTAGGAGAAAAAGTCTGTAAAAATGGCAATTTTGGTCACATTGAGGCTTTAAAAAGTAGTTATTCAACACGAGGCACAATCCAAATGACATTTTGAATCAATTTTTCAACATTCAAAAAAATCAATTTTCTGATCAAAAAAGGATGACCCGTGACCTGTCGAACTTTCTCCAGATGGTCAGAAAAAGTATTTTTTTAATGTTTAATTTTTTGACTGTAAATGACTATTGCATGTGAATTCTCACTTTTGGAAATAAAATAAGTCTGTTTAGAGTCATTTTAATGCCTGAAATTGGTCGAAATAGAAGCTTCTGAGATGGAGAAAAAGTCTGTAAAAATGGCAATTTTGGTCACATTGAGACTTAAAAAAGTAGTTATTCAACATGAGGCACAATCCAAATGACATTTTGAATCAATTTTTCTACATTCCAAAAAATCAATTTTCTGATGAAAAACAATGACCCGTGACCTGTCGAACTTTCTCCAGATAGTCAGAAATGGTAATTTTTAAAGGTTGAATTTTTTTACGGTAAATGACTATTGCATGTGAATTCTTACTTTTGGAACTAAAATAAGTCTGTTTAGAGTCATTTTAATGCCTGAAATTGGTCAAAATAGAAGCTTCTGAGTAGGAGAAAAAGTCTGTAAAAATGGCAATTTTGGTCACATTGAGGTCTTAAAATGTAGTTATTCAACATGAGGCACAATCCAAATGACATTTTGAATTCATTTTTCTACATTCCAAAAAATCAATTTTCTGATGTAAAACGATGACCTGTGACCTGTCGAACTTTCTCCAGATGGTCAGAAATGGTAATTGTTTAATGTTGTTTTTTTTGACTGTACATGACTATTACATGTGAATTCTCACTTTTGGAGCTAAAATAAGTCTGTTTAGAGTCATTTTAATGCCTTAAACTGGTCATAACAGAAGCATCTGAGTAGAAGAAAAAGTCTGTAAAAATGGCAATTTTGGTCACATTGAGGTTTTAAAAAGTAGTTATTCAACAGGAGGCACAATCCAAATGACATTATGAATCAATTTTTCAACATTCAAAAAAATCAATTTTCTGATCATAAAAGGATGACCCGTGACCTGTCGAACTTTCTCCAGATGGTCAGAAAAAGTATTTTTTTAATGATTAATTTTTTGACTGTAAATGACTATTGCTTGTGAATTCTCACTTTTGGAAATAAAATAAGTCTGTTTAGAGTCATATTAATGCCTGAAATTGGTCGAAATAGAAGCTTCTGAGTAGGAGAAAAAGTCTGTAAAAATGGAAATTTTGGTCACATTGAGGCTTTAAAAAGTAGTTATTCAACATGAGGCACAATCCAAATGACATTTTAAATCAATTTTTCTACATTCCAAAAAATCAATTTTCTGATGTAAAACGATGACCCGTGACCTGTCTAACTTTCTCCAGATGGTCAGAAATGGTAATTGTTTAATGTTGTATTTTTTTACTTTAAATGACTATTGCATGTGAATTCTCACTTTTGGAACTAAAATAAGTCTGTTTAGAGTCATTTTAATGCCTTAAATTGGTCATAATAGAAGCATCTGAGTAGAAGAAAAAGTCTGTAAAAATGGCAATTTTGGTCACATTGAGGTTTTAAAAAGTAGTTATTCAACATGAGGCACAATCGAAATGACATTTTTAATCAATTTTTCAAAACTTTCAAAAAAATCAATTTTCTGATCAAAAAAGGATGACCCGTGACCTGTCAAACGTTCTCAAAATGGTCAAAAATGGTAATTTTTTAATGTTGAATTTTTTGACTGTAAATGACTATTGCATGTGAATTCTCACTTTTGGAACTAAAATAAGTCTGTTTATAGTCATTTTAATGCCTGAAATTGGTCGAAATAGAAGCTTCTGAGTTGGAGAAAAAGTCTGTAAAAATGGCAATTTTGGTCACTTTGAGGCTTTAAAAAGTAGTTATTCAACATGAGGCACAATCCAAATGACATTTTGAATCAATTTTTCAACATTCCAAAAAATCTATTTTCTGATGAAAAACGATGACCCGTGACCTGTCGAACTTTCTCCAGATGGTGAGAAATGGTAATTGTTTAATGTTGTATTTTTTGACTGTAAATGACGATTGCATGTGAATTGTCACTTTTGGAGCTAAAATAAGTCTGTTTAGAGTCATTTTAATGCCTTAAATTGGTCATAATAGAAGCATCTGAGTAGAAGAAAAAGTCTGTAAAAATGGCAATTTTGGTCACATTGAGGTTTTAAAAAGTAGTTATTCAACATGAGGCACAATCCAAATGACATTTTGAATCAATTTTTCAGCAGTCAAAAAACATCCATTTTCTGATCAAAACACGATGACCCGTGACCTGTCGAACTTTCTCCAGATGGTCAGAAAAATCATTTTTTTAATGTTTAATTTTTTGACTGTAAATGACTATTGCATGTGAATTCTCACTTTTGAACTAAAATAAGTCTGTTTAGAGTCATTTTAATGCCTGAAATTGGTCGAAATAGAAGATTCTGAGTTGGAGAAAAAGTCTGTAAAAATGGCAATTTTGGTCACATTGAGGCTTTAAAAATTATTTATTCAACATGAGGCACAATCCAAATGACATTTTGAATCAATTCTTCTACAGTCCAAAAAATCAATTTTCTGATGAAAAACGATGACCCGTGACCTGTCGAACTTTCTCCAGATGGTGAGAAATGGTAATTGTTTAATGTTGTATTTTTTGACTGTAAATGACGATTGCATGTGAATTGTCACTTTTGGAGCTAAAATAAGTCTGTTTAGAGTCATTTTAATGCCTTAAATTGGTCATAATAGAAGCATCTGAGTAGAAGAAAAAGTCTGTAAAAATGGCAATTTTGGTCACATTGAGGTTTTAAAAAGTAGTTATTCAACATGAGGCACAATCCAAATGACATTTTGAATCAATTTTTCAGCAGTCAAAAAACATCCATTTTCTGATCAAAAAAGGATGACCCGTGACCTGTCGAACTTTCTCCAGATGGTCAGAAAAAGTATTTTTTTAATGTTTAATTTTTTGACTGTAAATGACTATTGCATGTGAATTCTCACTTTTGGAAATAAAATAAGTCTGTTTAGAGTCATTTTAATGCCTGAAATTGGTCGAAATAGAAGCTTCTGAGATGGAGAAAAAGTCTGTAAAAATGGCAATTTTGGTCACATTGAGACTTTAAAAAGTAGTTATTCAACATGAGGCACAATCCAAATGACATTTTGAATCAATTTTTCTACATTCCAAAAAATCAATTTTCTGATGAAAAACGATGACCCCTGACCTGTCGAACTTTCTCCAGATGGTCATAAATGGTAATTTTTAAAGGTTTAATTCTTTGACTGTAAATGACTATTGCATGTGAATTCTCTCTTCTGGAACTGAAATAAGTCTGTTTAGAGTCATTTTAATGCCTGAAATTGGTCAAAATAGAAGCTTCTGAGTAGGAGAAAAAGTCTGTAAAAATGGCAATTTTGGTCACATTGAGGCTTTAAAAAGTAGTTATTCAACATGAGGCACAATCCAAATGACATTTTTTTTTTTTTTTTTTTGAAAAACCTTTATTACAATTTCGGAGAGATACAAGTATGGGCCTACAACCAACAGGCCGGCCGCTAAAACGCAGTGTAAACCTAACATTCACATCGATGAAGCAACAAAAAAGTTACTGGAGTGCTAATCATCGCAGTCGGCCGCAGCCGCAGTCCATAATCAAGCAAGAAAGGTTTCATATTTTTGAGAAACGAAAAACATCAAACACACAAGGCAGAGGAAGTTAATGGCAGTAACATGTGCTCCTCGTATCGAAGGAGTAAACCAACCCGGGTAGACAGAGGGGGAGGGGGGCAAGGCAGAAGAAACAAATTCGCATGTCGCGGGAGCATACAGGAATGCGCGGGCTAGGGAGACAGAGCGGCATCCATCTCACGCGTCTGGGGCGGGGCGCAAATACCTCCACGATAGGAGGTCCAGGGACCCCACACCTTAATCCACTTCCCAGGCTTGCCTCTCGCCACATACACCGTTTTCTCTCTGAACATACACCAGTCCATGTGTTCTTTCCACTCGGAGACCGTTGGTGGCCTCTGGGAGCCCCACAATTGTGCAATGTCACGCTTCGCTACCATATAGCCCAGAGTCACCCATTGCTTCTGCGTCACATTGTAATCAGTCGGCTCCCAGACATTCAACAAACATCTTCGTGCCTCCGGCAACAAGGCAACATGCGTGACTTCTTCTAACACCGCATGCACTCTGCACCAAAACCGAGTCACCTCCGGACACTCCCACAGGATATGGAGGAAAGTCCCCAGTAGTCCACAGCCTCGCTTACACAAACCATCCACCGAATACCCCATACGCATCAAGCCAGGCCCCGTGACATACACTCTATGGAGTATCTTAAGCTGGACGAACCGCAATCGGGCCGGGATAGCCACCTCTTTCGGGGAGGCCACCGCTGACACCCAATCCTCGTCGTCCAGTTCCAAACCGTCGGCAATCCACGCCTCCCGCAATGAAGCCAGCAAACCCATTCGATCATTGATAAGCTTCTTGTAAATCAGCGAAATGGTGCTATCCGGCACATAGCCGTCCAATACTCTGTCTTCCAACGGGGAATGCTCCGGAATAGCCGCCAGGTCCGAGAACACGGAACACAAGGCATGACGAACCTGAGCATACCGATAGTATTCCCTATCATTCAACTGATATTCAGTTTTCAGCATGTCGAACGTCTTAAATTCCCCTTTCGTCCAGAGATCCCCTACCGTGCTGATACCAATCGTATCCCACTTCTCAAAGCCTTTCGTAGTATACAGATAACCCAAACGCTGGGACGTGTACAATGGCGTAGCCCGGGTCAAGCGATCCCTCCACCCCATCGCCGCATTTGCTGCATGCCACACCTGCACCGCGACCCGCGTCGGGCCCGTCAACCGCGCATCAAGGGACCCCGAGTATAGTGCTCGATTATAGTCTCCGCCTGGCAGTAGCAATTTGTCCATCTCAAAAGCCGGGTTCAAAGCAGGTCCATACATCCCGTGATTGATGGCAGCCAACTGGGAGGCCCAGTAATATCGCTTAATGTCAGGGAGGGCGACCCCCCCATCATACCACGGTAGGGTTAGTTTGGCAAGTGCAAACCGCGGCCGCCCATCCCAAAACAATCAACGCTGGAGACACTCCACCTCCCGAAAATAACGGGCCGGCACTACGTCCATAGTGTTCTGCAGGGCGTACAAAAAGCGTGGCAGCGTCATCATTTTGAACAATGCTGCCCGGCCGAGCGGCGAGAGCGGCAGCCGCCGCCAACCCGCCACATCCGCCCTTAGGCGCTGAAGGGGGGGGAGAAGATTCCGTTCATACCGGGCCACCGGGTCCAGGGTTATGAAAATTCCCAAATACGTGAACCCCGACTTCGCAATCTGGATAGGGCACCCCCGCGGAAGGGGGGGGGCCTCCCCGGAAAGAACGTATACACAAGACTTAGCCCAGTTAATGACCAATCCGGAGTTGCGACCAAAGGAGCTCAACACATCCACTAATACAATGAGCGATTTGCGCGGAGATGCAAGATACAAGAGGATATCGTCCGCATATAGGGAGACACGATCCTCGTATTCCGGCGTCCATCTAAGGCCACGCATCGAGGGGTGCCATCGCAACCACTCCGCAAGGGGCTCCAAACAAAGCGCAAAGAGAAGAGGCGACAGCGGACATCCCTGTCGGGTGCCCCTACCCAAAACAAAGGGAGCCGACACCTGCCCGTTGACCACCACCTGTGCCAGTGGGTTGTCATAAAGCAATTTCACCCAGCCGATAAACCCCGGGCCAAACCCAAACTTCGCCAATGCTGCCCAGATGTACGGCCATTCCAAGGTGTCAAACGCCATGGTAGCGTCCAAGGACGCCAAGATGGCCGGCTCACGAATGAGTGGCGCGCGAGCAAGGACGCCATGCAGTCGCCACAGGTTCAAAGCAGTATTGCGATGGGGTATAAAACCGGATTGATCCTGATGAATCAGGTCGCCCACAACCCGGATCAGACGATTGGCCAGTACCTTGGCGAGGATTTTGGGCTCCGCGTTTAACAAAGAGATAGGCCTGTAAGAAGTACACCGATCCCGCGGCTTCCCTTCCTTATGGATAACAACAATAGTAGCAAGACGTTGGTCAGAAGGGAGGGAGCCCGCCGCCTGAGCCTCAAGGAACATGTCCCGGAGATATGGCGCAATCGCATCTGGGCGCAACTTATATAATTCGATGGGAAGTCCGTTAGGACCCATGGCCTTACCCGAGGCAATAGAGCGAATGGCCAAAGCAATCTCATCTGGCGACAGGCCGCATCCATCAATACTTTATCCTCATCAGATAGGGAAGGAAGAGTAATGTCTCGAAGCAGCAGTCGAGAGTCTTCCTCCGATCGCTCTGAGACCGGAGAGTAGACCCCGTGAAAATACTCCGCAAAGCAATCAACAATATCACCGGGGTCCGTCACACCGTCCACCCTCTCAACCTCCGGTACCACTCGACTCGCTCTCTCCTTCTTATCCAACCAGGCAATCAACTTCCCGGCCTTATCACCCATATCGTACAAACGCCCCTGTTGCTCCCTGCTCATACTCCTAGCAGATTCAGTAACCAGCGCCTTATAGTCGGCCTGCTTAAGCTCCAGCACATGCAATCTGTCATCCGTAACACCTTGCTCCAAATCACTCTCCAACTCGGTGATCTCATTTTCTATCCGAACAACCTCCTGCGTCTCGCATTTTTTGGTGTGGGAAATGAGAGATAGGGCCTGGACCCGGAGCACCGTCTTAAAGGCCTCCCAAAGGGAGATGGCGGAAGACACCGACCCCACGTTGTCATTAAAATAGTGTTCCAGAGACTTAACCATGTCTGCACGAATCGTGGGGTTTCGTAGGTACCAGGGGTTGATCGGCGCCACCCTCCCCTCCGCCCCCAGGGCGATATCTAGGTGTAACAAAAGGGGGGAGTGATCAGATATACCGCGTGCCAAATGTCGCACCTCCCCGTTCATCCCCGCTTGGGCCGCAGGCACTAGCATATAGTCAAGCCTCGAAAGACTACCGTGGGCCCCGGAGTGGAAGGTATATTGCGCTTGTCCAGGGTGTTTCAACCGCCAGCAATCTATCAGTCCCAGGGTATCCAGAAAGCCCCCCAGCCAGTTCTGGGTCCGAGGGAGGTCCCTAGGGGGGTGTCGATCCTCAACTCCGGAAACCACAGCGTTAAAGTCCCCCCCCCAGGACCAACACCCCCCCCGGGAGTCCAAGCAGCAGGCGCCCCAAATCAGCATAGGTGGCCGTCTGCAGGCCCGGCGGCACGTAGACCGTGACCAGCGAAATCAACTTACCCTCCCACCTCCCCACCAGCGCAGTGTAGCGCCCTCTGTCGTCATGGAGCACCTCATCCACTACCAACGGGAGAGAGGTCCGGACTAAAATGCCCACTCCCCTCGAGCCAGAGGTGAAACCAGAATGGGCAAGAAGGCGATATCCTCGTCTGTTCATGGCATGGAAAGAGTTCCCTATGAGGTGCGTTTCCTGCAAGAACACAATGTCAGGCGAAATACGTTTCAAGAACTGCAGGACTACCCCCCGCTTTATCCTGTCCCCCAGCCCATTCACATTCCAGGAAAGAAGTCTCAGCCCCCTACCCCCCATCCCTCCCAGCACAAAATATCCCCCTCCCTGGGAGCACAATCATAATAGCACAGCAAAAAATATTACCCCGCCTTGTGAAACAAACAAACAAACCCCAACCCAACCCCATCAACCCCAAAAAAACTCCCCCCTCCCTGCACCCCTGCGTGAGCCCGAACAGCCCCCCCAACATGCAGTGTGCCTGTCGCCCCAATATGAAATTCACTACAAAAAAGCGCAAAAAAAACCCCAGAAGGAGGAAAGGGCCCCAGCAAGCCCCCCGCAACCTCCAAATACCACGGGGCAAAGCGTTACAAACTGGAGTCCAGTGCAGCCACAGGTGCAAAACGTTACCAGTACAGTCCATCGCCAGGATCAAAGTTCCATTCCTACTCCGTCAAACCCTCTCCGCTCTCCGCCATCCGACCCTCCCGATCCCGACTCTTGGGCAGGGCATCCAGCCACTCTTCCACCGCCTCCGGCCGGTCGAAGAAGTGTGAGCGACCATCTAACTCGACCCGCAGCCTAGCCGGGAATAGCATTGCATACTTGAACTCCATGTCCCTCAAGCGCCGTTTGATGGCCGAGAATCCCATCCGTTGCTTTTGAACCGCTTGCGTAAAGTCTGGGTAGAAGCTAACATTAGAGTTCTCAAATTGTAATGGCCCAGCCACCCTCGACGCCTGCAGGATAGCGTCTCTATCCCGAAAATTAAAAAGTCGGGCAATGATAGGCCGCGGGGGGGCACCCACCTTAGGCGCACCCCCTGGAATCCTGTGGGCTCGTTCCACAGCGAAGAACTTGCTCAGCCCTTTGGGTGCTAGATGAGTCACCACTAGATCCTCCACAAAAAGATCCACAGCAGACTCCTCCGACCGTTCGGGCACGCCGATAATGCGGACGTTATTTCGCCTGGCCCTGCTTTCGGAGTCCTCAAGGCGACGATCAGTCAGGTCACTGGCGAGCTGCAACCTCCGCACCGTCGTCTGCAAAGCGGCCACATCTACCGTTAGGCTCGACGCCGCTTGGGTCAATGAGTCGACCCGGTCATTGGTTTTCGACAGGTCCGCTCTGACCAAGGTGACATCAATCAGCACCGAGTCCAATTTATTAGCCAGAGTATCCAATTGCTGGTTCACAGTCACCTTCATCTCCTCAATGGCCCCCATGACATCCAACAGAGTCAATTCGGATGATGCGCCCGAGGCCTCCTTGGGCGGCTCAGGCGATTTACGTGATCCACTAGGGGATCCCTTTGGCTGCGCATAGCGGTCCATATTGTTGGCCTGAGAATAGGCTCCCCTCCGAGTAGATTTGGGTTTCAGTTTGTCGCCGTCCACTCTCGTCGTCATCGTCGGCGATCAGCAAGGTCAGCACCCTCCAGCACCCGGAGAAAGGCCAGGAGATCCGGGCCGCTAACTGAAATAGGCCCGTTTACAGTTCAAGACTAGGCTTTGCACTCCGTCCTCGGCGCAGCTCTCCCAATGTCCCCACATCAGTCTCGGTAGATCAGCTCGAAACCGAAAGTGAAAGCACGGGGTCCGGGGCAGGCCCAGCCTGGCATGCCGCTGTTGTTCACTTCGCAGCCGGGCACCTCACCAACCCGAGTTCGGGACCAAGGCCGGAGAAGGCCGCAAACTTCAGATCGCCAAAAAAAACGGTTCCCGGAGTCCAATTTCGACTTGGAAAACGAGTGGCACCTTAGCGCAAGATCATAAACAAAAGCCCGTCGAAAAAATCAGGATTATGACAGGATAGACGTGGGAGGTTGCGGAGGCCCTCGGGAGCCACAAGCCTACGCGGCCATCTTGGTTGCGCGCTAGGCTCCTCCCTCCCAAATGACATTTTAAATCAATTTTTCTACATTCCAAAAAATCAATTTTCTGATGTAAAACGATGACGCGTGACCTGTCTAACTTTCTCCAGATGGTTAGAAATGGTAATTTCTTCATGCTGAATTTTTTTACTGTAAATGACTATTGCATGTGAATTACCACTTTTGGAACTAAAATAAGTGTGTTTAGAGTCATTTTAATGCCTGAAGTTGGTCGAAATAGAAGCTTCTGAGTTGGAGAAAAAGTCTGTAAAAATGGCAATTTTGGTCACAATGAGACTTTAAAAAGTAGTTATTCAACATGAGGCACAATCCAAATGACATTTTCAATCAATTTTTCTACATTCCAAAAAATCAATTTTCTGATGAAAAACGATGACCTGTGACCTGTCAAACTTTCTCAAAATGGTCAAAAATTGTAATTTTTTAATGTTTAATTTTTTGGCTGTAAGTGACTATTGCATGTGAATTCACACTTTTGGAGCTAAAATAAGTCTGTTTAGAGTCATTTTAATGCCTAAAATTGGTCAAAATAGAAGCTTCTGAGTAGGAGAAAAAGTCTGTAAAAATGGCAATTTTGGTCACATTGAGGCTTTAAAAAGTAGTTATTCAAAATGAGGCACAATCCAAATGACATTTTGAATCAATTTTTCAACATTCAAAAAAATCAATTTTCTGATCAAAAAAGGATGACCCGTGACCTGTCAAACTTTCTCCAGATGGTCAGAAAAAGTATTTTTTTAATGTTTAATTTTTTGACTGTAAATGACTATTGCATGTGAATTCTCACTTTTGGAAATAAAATAAGTCTGTTTAGAGTCATTTTAAAGCCTGAAATTGGTCGAAATAGAAGCTTCTGAGATGGAGCAAAAGTCTGTAAAAATGGCAATTTTGGTCACATTGAGACTTAAAAAAGTAGTTATTCAACATGAGGCACAATCCAAATGACATTTTGAATCAATTTTTCTACTTTCCAAAAATCAATTTTCTGATGAAAAACAATGACCCGTGACCTGTCGGACTTTCTCCAGATGGTCAGAAATGGTAATTTTTAAAGGTTAAATTTTTTTACGGTAAGTGACTATTGCATGTGAATTCTTACTTTTGGAACTAAAATAAGTCTGTTTAGAGTCATTTTAATGCCTGAAATTGGTCAAAATAGAAGCTTCTGAGTAGGAGAAAAAGTCTGTAAAAATGGCAATTTTGGTCACATTGAGGCTTTAAAAAGTAGTTATTCAACATGAGGCACAATCCAAATGACATTTTGAATCAATTTTTCAACATTCAAAAAAATCAGTTTTCTGATCAGAAAAGGATGACCCGTGACCTGTCGAACTTTCTCCAGATGGTCAGAAAAAGTATTTTTTGAATGTTTCATTTTTTGACTGTAAATGACTATCGCATGTGAATTGTCACTTTTGGAACTAAAATAAGTCTGTTTAGAGTCATTTTAATGCCTAAAATTGGACGAAATAGAAGATTCTGAGTAGGAGAAAAAGTCTGTAAAAATGGCAATTTTGGTCACATTGAGACTTTAAAAAATAGTTATTCAACATGAGGCACAATCCAAATGACATTTCGAATCAATTTTTCTACAGTCCAAAAAATCAATTTTCTGATGAAAAACGATGACACGTGACCGGTAGAACTTTCTCCAGATGGTCAGAAATGGTAATTTTTTAATGTTTAATTTTTTGACTGTCAAGGACTATTGTATGTGAATTATCACTTTTGGAAGTAAAATAAGTGTATTTAGAGTCATTTTAATGCCTGAAATTGGTCGAAATAGAAGCTTCTGGGTAGGAGAAAAAGTCTTTATAAATTGCAATTTTGGTTACATTGAGGCTTTAAAAATTAGTTATTCAACATGAGGCACAATCCAAATGACATTTTCAATCAATTTTTCTACATTCCAAAAAATCTATTTTCTGATGAAAAACGATGACCCGTGACCTGTCAAACTTTCTCAAAATGGTCAAAAATGGTAATTTTTTAATGTTTAATTTTTTGACTGTAAATGACTATTGCATGTGAATTCTCACTTTTGGAACTAAAATAAGTCTGTTTAGAGTCATTTTAATGCCTGAAATTGGTCGAAATAGAAGCTTCTGAGTTGGAGAAAAAGTCTGTAAAAATGGCAATTTCGGTCACTTTGAGGCCTTAAAAGGTAGTTATTCAACATGAGGCACAATCCAAATGACATTTTGAATCAATTTTTCAACATTCAAAAAAATCTATTTTCTGATCAAAAAACGATGAGCCGTGACCTGTCGAACTTTCTCCAGATGGTCAGAAAAAGTATTTTTTTAATGTTTAATTTTTTGACTGTAAATGACTATTGCATGTGAATTCTCACTTTTGGAACTAAAATAAGTCTGTTTAGAGTCATTTTAATGCCTGAAATTGGTCGAAATAGAAGATTCTGAGTTGGAGAAAAAGTCTGTAAAAATGGCAATTTTGGTCACATTGAGACTTTAAAAAGTAGTTATTCAACATGAGGCACAATCCAAATGACATTTTCAATCAATTTTTCTACATTCCAAAAAATAAATTTTCTGATGAAAAACGATGACCCGTAACCTGTCAAACTTTCTCAAAATGGTAATTTTTTAATGTTGAATTTTTTGACTGTAAATGACTATTGCATGTGAATTACCACTTTTGGAACTAAAATAAGTGTGTTTAGAGTCATTTTAATGACTGAAATTGGTCAAAACAGAAGCTTCTGAGTAGGAAAAAAAGTCTGTAAAAATGTCAATTTTGGTCACATTGCGGCTTTAAAAAGAAGTTATTGAACATGAGGCACAATCCAAATGACATTTTGAATACATTTTTCTACAGTCCAAAAAATCAATTTTCTGTGAAAAATTATGAACCGTGACCCGTGGAACTTTCTCCAGATGGTCAGAAATGGTAATTTTTTAATGTTGATTTTTTTGACTGTACATGACTATTGCATGTGAATTATCACTTTTGGAACTAAAGTAAGTGTGTTTAGAGTCATTTTAATGACTTAAATTGGTCAAAACAGAAGCTGCTGAGTAGAAGAAAAAGTCTGTAAAAATGGCAATTTTGTTCACATTGAGGCTTTAAAAATTAGTTATTCAACATGAGGCACAATCCAAATGACATTTTGAATCAATTTTTCTACAGTCCAAAAAATCAATTTTCTGATGAAAAACGATGACCCGTGACCTGTCGAACTTTCTCCAGATGGTCAGGAAAAGTAATTTTTTAATGTTTAAGTTTTTGACTGTAAATGACTAATGCATGTGAAATACCACTTTTGGAACTAAAATAAGTGTGTTTAGAGTCATTTTCATGCCTGAAATTGGTCGAAATAGAAGCTTCTGAGTAAAAGAAAAAGTCTGTAAAAACTGAAACTTTGGTCTCATTGAGGCGTTAAAAAGTAGTTATTCAACATGAGGCACAATCCAAATGACATTTTGAATCAATATTTCTACAGTCCAGAAAATCAATTTTCTGATGAAAAATGATGACCCGTGACCTGTCGAACTTTCTCCAGATGGTCAGAAATGGTAATTTTTAAAGGTTTAATTTTTTGACTGTAAATGACTATTGCATGTGAATTCTCACTTTTGGAACTGAAATAAGTCTGTTTAGAGTCAATTTAATGCCTTAAATTGGTCATAATAGAAGCATCTGAGTAGAAGAAAAAGTCTGTAAAAATGTCAATTTTGGTCACATTGAGGCTTTAAAAAGTAGTTATTCAACATGAGGCACAATCCAAATGACATTTTGAATCAATTTTTTTACATTCCAAAAAATCAATTTTCTGATGTAAAACGATGACCCGTGATCTGTCGAACTTTCTCCAGATGGTCAGAAATGGTAATTGTTTAATGTTGTATTTTTTGACTGTAAATGACTATTGCATGTGAATTGTCACTTTTGGAGCTAGAATAAGTCTGTTTAGAGTCATTTTAATGCCTTAAATTGGACATAATAGAAGCATCTGAGTAGAAGAAAAAGTCTGTAAAAATGGCAATTTTGGTCACATTGAGGTTTTAAAAAGTAGTTATTCAACATGAGGCACAATCCAAATGACATTTTGAATCAATTTTTCAACATTCAAAAAACATAAATTTTCTGATCAAAAAAGGATGACCCGTGACCTGTCGAACTTTCTCCAGATGGTCAGAAAAAGTATTTTTTTAATGTTTAATTTTTTGACTGTAAATGACTATTGCATGTGAATTCTCACTTTTGGAAATAAAATAAGTCTGTTTAGAGTCATTTTAATGCCTGAAATTGGTCGAAATAGAAGCTTCTGAGATGGAGAAAAAGTCTGTAAAATTGGCAATTTTGGTCACATTGAGGCTTTAAAAAGTAGTTATTCAACATGAGGCACAATCCAAATGACATTTTAAATCAATTTTTCTACAGTCCAAAAAATCAATTTTCTGTGAAAAATGATGAACCGTGACCCGTGGAACTTTCTCCAGATGGTCAGAAATGGTAATTTTTTAATGTTGATTTTTTTGACTGTAAATGACTATTGCATGTGAATTCTCACTTCTGGAACTGAAATAAGTCTGTTTAGAGTCATTTTAATGCCTGAAATTGGTCAAAATAGAAGCTTCTGAGTAGGAGAAAAAGTCTGTAAAAATGGCAATTTTGGTCACATTGAGGCTTTAAAAAGTAGTTATTCAACATGAGGCACAATCCAAATGACATTTTGAATCAATTTTTCTACATTCCAAAAAATCAATTTTCTGATGTAAAACGATGACCCGTGATCTGTCGAACTTTCTCCAGATGGTCAGAAATGGTAATTGTTTAATGTTGTATTTTTTGACTGTAAATGACTATTGAATGTGAATTGTCACTTTTGGAGCTAAAATAAGTCTGTTTAGAGTCATTTTAATGCCTTAAATTGGTCATAATAGAAGCATCTGAGTAGAAGAAAAAGTCTGTAAAAATGGCAATTTTGGTCACATTGAGGTTTTAAAAAGTAGTTATTCAACATGAGGCACAATCCAAATGACATTTTGAATCAATTTTTCAACATTCAAAAAACATCAATTTTCTGATCAAAAACGGATGACCCGTGACCTGTCGAACTTTCTCCAGATGGTCAGAAAAAGTATTTGTTTAATGTTTAATTTTTTGACTGTAAATGACTATTGCATGTGAATTCTCACTTTTGGAAATAAAATAAGTCTGTTTAGAGTCATTTTAATGCCTGAAATTGGTCGAAATAGAAGCTTCTGAGATGGAGAAAAAGTCTGTAAAATTGGCAATTTTGGTCACATTGAGGTTTTAAAAAGTAGTTATTCAACATGAGGCACAATCCAAAATACATTTTAAATCAATTTTTCTACATTCCAAAAAATCTATTTTCTGATGTAAAACGATGACCCATGACCTGTCTAACTTTCTCCAGATGGTCAGAAATGGTAATTTTTAAAGGTTTAATTTTTTGACTGTAAATGACTATTGCTTGTGAATTCTCACTTTTGGAACTGAAATAAGTCTGTTTAGAGTCATTTTAATGCCTGAAATTGGTCAAAATAGAAGCTTCTGAGTGGGAGAAAAAGTCTGTAAAAATGGCAAGTTTGGTCACATTGAGGCTTTCAAAAGTAGTTATTCAACATGAGGCACCATCCAAAAGACATTTTGAATCAATTTTTCAACATTCAAAAAAATCAATTTTCTGATCAAAAACGTGACCTGTCGAACTTTCTCCAGATGGTCAGAAAAAGTATTTTTTTAATGTTTCATTTTTTGACTGTAAATGACTATTGCATGTGAATTCTCACTTTTGGAACTAAAATAAGTCTGTTTAGAGTCATTTTAATGCCTGAAATTGGTCGAAATAGAAGATTATGAGTTGGAAAAAAAGTCTGTAAAAATGGCAATTTTGGTCACATTGAGACTTTAAAAAATAGTTATTCAACATGAGGCACAATCCAAATGACATTTTCAATCAATTTTTCTACATTCCCAAAAATTTATTTTCTGATGAAAAACGATGACCCGTGACCTGTCAAATGTTCTCCAGATGGTCAGAAATGGTAATTTTTAAAGATTGAATTTTTTTCCGGTAAATGACTATTGCATGTGAATTCTTACTTTTGGAACTAAAATAAGTCTGTTTAGAGTCATTTTAATGCCTTAAATTGGTCATAATAGAAGCATCTGATTAGAAGAAAAAGTCTGTAAAAATGGCAATTTTGGTCACATTGAGGCTTTAAAAAGTAGTTATTCAACATGAGGCACAATCCAAATGACATTTTCAATCAATTTTTCTACATTCCAAATAATCAATTTTCTGATGTAAAACGATGACCCGTGACCTGTCTAACTTTCTCCAGATGGTCAGAAATGGTAATTTCTTCATGCTGAATTTTTTCACTGTAAATGACTATTGCATGTGAATTACCACTTTTAGAACTAAAATAAGTGTGTTTAGAGTCGTTTTAATGCCTGATATTGGTCGAAATAGAAGCTTCTGAGTTGGAGAAAAAGTCTGTAAAAATGGCAATTTTGGTCACATTGAGACTTTAAAAAGTAGTTATTCAACATGAGGCACAATCCAAATGACATTTTCAATCAATTTTTCTACATTCCAAATAATCAATTTTCTGATGAAAAACAATGACCCGTGACCTGTCGAACTTTCTCCAGATGGTCAGAAATGGTAATTTTTAAAGGTTGAATTTTTTTTACGGTAAATGACTATTGCATGTGAATTCTTACTTTTGGAACTAAAATAAGTCTGTTTAGAGTCATTTTAATGCCTGAAATTGGTCAAAATAGAAGCTTCTGAGTAGGAGAAGAAGTCTGTAAAAATGGCAATTTTGGTCACATTAAGGTTTTAAAATGTAGTTATTCAACATGAGGCACAATCCAAATGACATTTTGAATTAATTTTTCTACATTCCAAAAAATCAATTTTCTGATGTAAAACGATGACCTGTGATCTGTCGAACTTTCTCCAGATGGTCAGAAATGGTAATTGTTTAATGTTGTTTTTTTTTACTGTACATGACTATTACATGTGAATTCTCACTTTTGGAGCTAAAATAAGTCTGTTTAGAGTCATTTTAATGCCTTAAATTGGTCATAATAGAAGCATCTGAGTAGAAGAAAACGTCTGTAAAAATGGCAATTTTGGTCACATTGAGGTTTTAAAAAGTAGTTATTCAACATGAGGCACAATCCAAATGACATTATGAATCAATTTTTCAACATTCAAAAAAATCAATTTTCTGATCAAAAAAGGATGACCCGTGACCTGTCGAACTTTCTCCAGATGGTCAGAAAAAGTATTTTTTTAATGATTAATTTTTTGACTGTAAATGACTATTTCTTGTGAATTCTCACTTTTGGAAATAAAATAAGTCTATTTAGAGTAATTTTAATGCCTGAAATTGGTCGAAATAGAAGCTTCTGAGTAGGAGAAAAAGTCTGTAAAAATGGCAATTTTGGTCACATTGAGGCTTTAAAAAGTAGTTATTCAACATGAGGCACAATCCAAATGACATTTTAAATCAATTTTTCTACATTCCAAATAATCAATTTTCTGAAGTAAAACGATGACCCGTGACCTGTCTAACTTTCTCCAGATGGTCAGAAATGGTAATTGTTTAATGTTGTATTTTTTTACTTTAACTGACTATTGCATGTGAATTCTCACTTTTGGAACTAAAATAAGTCTGTTTAGAGTCATTTTAATGCCTTAAATTGGTCATAATAGAAGCATCTGAGTAGAAGAAAAAGTCTGTAAAAATGGCGATTTTGGTCACATTGAGGTTTTAAAAAGTAGTTATTCAACATGAGGCACAATCCAAATGGCATTTTGAATTAATTTTTCAACATTCAAAAAAACATCAATTTTCTGATCAAAAAAGGATGACCCGTGACCTGTCGAACTTTCTCCAGATGGTCAGAAAAAGTATTTTTTTAATGTTTAATTTTTTTACTGTAAATGACTATTGCATGTGAATTCTCACTTTTGGAAATAAAATAAGTCTGTTTAGAGTCATTTTAATGCCTGAAATTGGTCGAAATAGAAGCTTCTGAGATGGAGAAAAAGTCTGTAAAAATGGCAATTTTGGTCACATTGAGACTCAAAAAAGTAGTTATTCAACATGAGGCACAATCCAAATGACATTTTGAATCAATTTTTCTACATTCCAAAAAATCAATTTTCTGATGAAAAACGATGACCCGTGACCTGTCGAACTTTCTCCAGATGGTCAGAAATTGTAATTTTTAAAGGTTTAATTCTTTGACTGTAAATGACTATTGCATGTGAATTCTCACTTCTGGAACTGAAATAAGTCTGTTTAGAGTCATTTTAATGCCTGAAATTGGTCAAAATAGAAGCTTCTGAGTAGGAGAAAAAGTCTGTAAAAATGGCAATTTTGGTCACATTGAGGCTTTAAAAAGTAGTTATTCAACATGAGGCACAATCCAAATGACATTTTAAATCAATTTTTCTACATTCCAAAAAATCAATTTTCTGATGTAAAACGATGACCCGTGACCTGTCTAACTTTCTCCAGATGGTCAGAAATGGTAATTGTTTAATGTTGTATTTTTTTACTTTAAATGACTATTGCATGTGAATTCTCACTTTTGGAACTAAAACTAAGTCTGTTTAGAGTCATTTTAATGCTTTAAATTGGTCATAATAGAAGCATCTGAGTAGAAGAAAAAGTCTGTAAAAATGGCAATTTTGTTCACATTGAGGTTTTAAAAAGTAGTTATTCAACATGAGGCACAATCCAAATGACATTTTTAATCAATTTTTCAAAACATTCAAAAAAAACAATTTTCTGATCAAAAAAAGGATGACCCGTGACCTGTCGAACTTTCTCCAGATGGTCAGAAAAAGTATTTTTTTAATGTTTAATTTTTTGACTGTAAATGACTATTGCATGTGAATTCTCACTTTTGGAACTAAAATAAGTCTGTTTAGAGTCATTTTAATGCCTGAAATTGGTCGAAATAGAAGATTCTGAGTTGGAGAATAAGTCTGTAAAAATTGCAATTTTGGTCACATTGAGACTTTAAAAAATAGTTATTCAACATGAGGCACAATCCAAATGACATTTTCAATCAATTTTTCTACATTCCAAAAAATCTATTTTCTGATGAAAAACGATGACCCGTGACCTGTCAAACGTTCTCAAAATGGTCAAAAAAGGTAATTTTTTAATGTTGAATTTTTTGACTGTAAATGACTATTGCATGTGAATTCTCACTTTTGGAACTAAAATAAGTCTGTTTAGAGTCATTTTAATGCCTGAAATTGGTCGAAATAGAAGCTTCTGAGTTGGAGAAAAAGTCTGTAAAAATGGCAATTTTGGTCACTTTGAGGCTTTAAAAAGTAGTTATTCAACATGAGGCACAATCCAAATGACATTATGAATCAATTTTTCAACATTCAAAAAAATCAATTTTCTGATCAAAAAAGGATGACCCGTGACCTGTCGAACTTTCTCCAGATGGTCAGAAAAAGTATTTTTTTAATGATTAATTTTTTGACTGTAAATGACTATTTCTTGTGAATTCTCACTTTTGGAAATAAAATAAGTCTATTTAGAGTAATTTTAATGCCTGAAATTGGTCGAAATAGAAGCTTGTGAGTAGGAGAAAAAGTCTGTAAAAATGGCAATTTTGGTCACATTGAGGCTTTAAAAAGTAGTTATTCAACATGAGGCACAATCCAAATGACATTTTAAATCAATTTTTCTACATTCCAAATAATCAATTTTCTGATGTAAAACGATGACCCGTGACCTGTCTAACTTTCTCCAGATGGTCAGAAATGGTAATTGTTTAATGTTGTATTTTTTTACTTTAACTGACTATTGCATGTGAATTCTCACTTTTGGAACTAAAATAAGTCTGTTTAGAGTCATTTTAATGCCTTAAATTGGTCATAATAGAAGCATCTGAGTAGAAGAAAAAGTCTGTAAAAATGGCAATTTTGGTCACATTGAGGTTTTAAAAAGTAGTTATTCAACATGAGGCACAATCCAAATGACATTTTGAATCAATTTTTCAACATTCAAAAAACATCAATTTTCTGATCAAAAAAGGATGACCCGTGACCTGTCGAACTTTCTCCAGATGGTCAGAAAAAGTATTTTTTTAATGTTTAATTTTTTGACTGTAAATGACTATTGCATGTGAATTCTCACTTTTGGAACTAAAATAAGTCTGTTGAGAGTCATGTTAATGCCTGAAATTGGTCGAAATAGAAGATTCTGAGTTGGAGAAAAAGTCTGTAAAAATGGCAATTTTGGTCACATTGAGACTTTAAAAAATAGTTATTCAACATGAGGCACAATCCAAATGACATTTTCAATCAATTTTTCTACATTCCAAAAAATCTATTTTCTGATGAAAAACGATGACCCGTGACTTGTCAAACGTTCTCAAAATGGTCAAAAATGGTAATTTTTTAATGTTGAATTTTTTGACTGTAAATGACTATTGCATGTGAATTCTCACTTTTGGAACTAAAATAAGTCTGTTTAGAGTCATTTTAATGCCTGAAATTGGTCGAAATAGAAGCTTCTGAGTTGGAGAAAAAGTCTGTAAAAATGGCAATTTGGGTCACTTTGAGGCTTTAAAAAGTAGTTATTCAACATGAGGCACAATCCAAATGACATTTTGAATCAATTTTTCAACATTCAATAAAATCAATTTTCTGATCAAAAAACGATGACCCGTGACCTGTCGAACTTTCTCCAGATGGTCAGAAAAAGTATTTTTTTAATGTTGTATTTTTTGACTGTAAATGACTATTGCATGTGAATTGTCACTTTTGGGGCTAAAATAAGTCTGTTTAGAGTCATTTTAATGCCTTAAATTGGTCATAATAGAAGCATCTGAGTAGAAGAAAAAGTCTGTAAAAATGGCGATTTTGGTCACATTGAGGTTTTAAAAAGTAGTTATTCAACATGAGGCACAATCCAAATGGCATTTTGAATTAATTTTTCAACATTCAAAAAAACATAAATTTTCTGATCAAAAAAGGATGACCCGTGACCTGTCGAACTTTCTCCAGATGGTCAGAAAAAGTATTTTTTTAATGTTTAATTTTTTTACTGTAAATGACTATTGCATGTGAATTCTCACTTTTGGAAATAAAATAAGTCTGTTTAGAGTCATTTTAATGCCTGAAATTGGTCGAAATAGAAGCTTCTGAGATGGAGAAAAAGTCTGTAAAAATGGCAATTTTGGTCACATTGAGACTCAAAAAAGTAGTTATTCAACATGAGGCACAATCCAAATGACATTTTGAATCAATTTTTCTACATTCCAAAAAAAAAATTTTCTGATGAAAAACGATGACCCGTGACCTGTCGAACTTTCTCCAGATGGTCAGAAATGGTAATTTTTAAAGATTGAATTTTTGACTGTAAATGACTATTGCATGTGAATTATCACTTTTGGAACTAAAGTAAGTGTGTTTAGAGTCATTTTAATGACTGAAATTGGTCAAAACAGAAGCTTCTGAGTAGAAGAAAAAGTCTGTAAAAATGGCAATTTTGGTCACATTGAGGCTTTAAAAATTAGTTATTCAACATGAGGCACAATCCAAATGACATTTTGAATCAATTTTTCTACAGTCCAAAAAAATCGATTTTCTGATGAAAAACGATGACCCGTGACCTGTCGAACTTTCTCCAGATGGTCAGGAAAAGTAATTTTTTAATGTTTAATTTTTTGACTGTAAATGACTAATGCATGTGAATTACCACTTTTGGAACTAAAATAAGTGTGTTTAGAGTCATTTTCATGCCTGAAATTGGTCGAAATAGAAGCTTCTGAGTAAAAGAAAAAGTCTGTAAAAACGGAAACTTTGGTCTCATTGAGGCGTTAAAAAGTAGTTATTCAACATGAGGCACAATCCAAATGACATTTTGAATCAATATTTCTACAGTTCAGAAAATCAATTTTCTGATGAAAAATGATGACCCGTGACCTGTCGAACTTTCTCCAGATGGTCAGAAATGGTAATTTTTAAAGGTTTAATTTTTTGACTGTAAATGATATTGCATGTGAATTCTCACTTTTGGAACTGAAATAAGTCTGTTTAGAGTCATTTTAATGCCTTAAATTTGTCATAATAGAAGCATCTGAGTAGAAGAAAAAGTCTGTAAAAATGGCAATTTTGGTCACATTGAGGCTTTAAAAAGTAGTTATTCAACATGAGGCACAATCCAAATGACATTTTGAATCAATTTTTCTACATTCCAAAAAATCAATTTTCTGATGTAAAACGATGACCCGTGATCTGTCTAACTTTCTCCAGATGGTCAGAAATGGTAATTGTTTAATGTTGTATTTTTTGACTGTAAATGACTATTGAATGTGAATTGTCACTTTTGGAGCTAAAATAAGCCTGTTTAGAGTCATTTTAATGCCTTAAATTGGTCATAATAGAAGCATCTGAGTAGAAGAAAAAGTCTGTAAAAATGGCAATTTTGGTCACATTGAGGTTTTAAAAAGTAGTTATTCAACATGAGGCACAATCCAAATGACATTTTGAATCAATTTTTCAACATTCAAAAAACATCAATTTTCTGATCAAAAAAGGATGACCCGTGACCTGTCGAACTTTCTCCAGATGGTCAGAAATGGTAATTTTTAAAGTTTAATTTTTTGACTGTAAATGACTATTGCTTGTGAATTCTCACTTTTGGAACTGAAATAAGTCTATTTAGAGTCATTTTAATGCCTGAAATTGGTCAAAATAGAAGCTTCTGAGTGGGAGAAAAAGTCTGTAAAAATGCCAAGATTGGTCACATTGAGGCTTTAAAAAGTAGTTATTCAACATGAGACACCATCCAAAAGAAATTTTGAATCAATTTTTCAACATTCAAAAAAATCAATTTTCTGATCAAAAACGTGACCTGTCGAACTTTCTCCAGATGGTCAGAAAAAGCATTTTTTTAATGTTTCATTTTTTGACTGTAAATGACTATTGTATGTGAATTCTCACTTTTGGAACTAAAATAAGTCTGTTTAGAGTCATTTTAATGCCTGAAATTGGTCGAAATAGAAGATTATGAGTTGGAGAAAAAGTCTGTAAAAATGGCAATCTTGGTCACATTGAGACTTTAAAAAATAGTTATTCAACATGAGGCACAATCCAAATGACATTTTCAATCAATTTTTCTACATTCCCAAAAATCTATTTTCTGATGAAAAACGATGACCCGTGACCTGTCAAACGTTCTCCAGATGGTCAGAAATGGTAATTTTTAAAGATTGAATTTTTTTCCGGTAGATGACTATTGCATGTGAATTCTTACTTTTGGAACTGAAATAAGTCTGTTTAGAGTCATTTTAATGCCTTAAATTGGTCATAATAGAAGCATCTGAGTAGAAGAAAAAGTCTGTAAAAATGGCAATTTTGGTCACATTGAGGCTTTAAAAAGTAGTTATTCAACATGAGGCACAATCCAAATGACATTTTCAATCAATTTTTCTACATTCCAAAAAATCAATTTTCTGATGTAAAACGATGACCCGTGACCTGTCTAACTTTCTCCAGATGGTCAGAAATGGTAATTTCTTCATGCTGAATTCTTTCACTGTAAATGACTATTGCATGTGAATTACCACTTTTGGAACTAAAATAAGTGTGTTTAGAGTCGTTTTAATGCCTGAAATTGGTCGAAATAGAAGCTTCTGAGTTGGAGAAAAAGTCTGTAAAAATGGCAATTTTGGTCACATTGAGACTTTAAAAAGTAGTTATTCAACATGAGGCACAATCCAAATGACATTTTGAATCAATTTTTCTACATTCCAAAAAATCAATTTTCTGATGAAAAACAATGACCCGTGACCTGTCGAACTTTCTCCAGATGGTCAGAAATGGTAATTTTTAAAGGTTGAATTTTTTTTACGGTAAATGACTATTGCATGTGAATTCTTACTTTTGGAACTAAAATAAGTCTGTTTAGAGTCATTTTAATGCCTGAAATTGGTCAAAATAGGAGCTTCTGAGTAGGAGAAAAAGTCTGTAAAAATGGCAATTTTGGTCACATTGAGGTTTTAAAATGTAGTTATTCAACATGAGGCACAATCCAAATGACATTTTCAATCAATTTTTCTACATTCCCAAAAATCTATTTTCTGATGAAAAACGATGACCCGTGACCTGTCAAACGTTCTCCAGATGGTCAGAAATGGTAATTTTTAAAGATTGAACTTTTTTTCCGGTAAATGACTATTGCATGTGAATTCTTACTTTTGGAACTAAAATAAGTCTGTTTAGAGTCATTTTAATGCCTTAAATTGGTCATAATAGAAGCATCTGAGTAGAAGAAAAAGTCTGTAAAAATGGCAATTTTGGTCACATTGAGGCTTTAAAAAGTAGTTATTCAACATGAGGCACAATCCAAATGACATTTTCAATCAATTTTTCTACATTCCAAAAAATCAATTTTCTGATGTAAAACGATGACCCGTGACCTGTCAAACGTTCTCAAAATGGTCAAAAATGGTAATTTTTTAATGTTGAATTTTTTGACTGTAAATGACTATTGCATGTGAATTCTCACTTTTGGAACTAAAATAAGTCTGTTTAGAGTCATTTTAATGCCTGAAATTGGTCGAAATAGAAGCTTCTGAGTTGGAGAAAAAGTCTGTAAAAATGGCAATTTTGGTCACTTTGAGGCTTTAAAAAGTAGTTATTCAACATGAGGCACAATCCAAATGACATTTTGAATCAATTTTTCAACATTCAATAAAATCAATTTTCTGATCAAAAAACGATGACCCGTGACCTGTCGAACTTTCTCCAGATGGTCAGAAAAAGTATTTTTTTAATGTTTAATTTTTTGACTGTAAATGACTATTGCATGTGAATTCTCACTTTTGGAACTAAAATAAGTCTGTTTAGAGTCATTTTAATGCCTGAAATTGGTCGAAATAGAAGATTCTGAGTTGGAGAAAAAGTCTGTAAAAATGGCAATTTTGGTCACATTGAGGCTTTAAAAATTAGTTATTCAACATGAGGCACAATCCAAATGACATTTTGAATCAATTCTTCTACAGTCCAAAAAATCAATTTTCTGATGAAAAACGATGACCCGTGACCTGTCGAACTTTCTCCAGATGGTCAGAAATGGTAATTTTTAAAGGTTGAATTTTTTTTACGGTAAATGACTATTGCATGTGAATTCTTACTTTTGGAACTAAAATAAGTCTGTTTAGAGTCATTTTAATGCCTTAAATTGGTCATAATAGAAGTTTCTGAGTATAAGAAAAAGTCTGTAAAAATGGCAATTTTGGTCACATTGAGGCTTTAAAAAGTAGTTATTCAACATGAGGCACAATCCAAATGACATTTTGAATCAATTTTTCTACAGTCCAAAAAATCAATTTTCTGATGAAAAACGATGACCCGTGACCTGTCGAACTTTCTCCAGATGGTCAGGAAAAGTAATTTTTTAATGTTTAATTTTTTGACTGTAAATGACTAATGCATGCGAATTACCACTTTTGGAACTAAAATAAGAGTGTTTAGATTCATTTTCATGCCTGAAATTGGTCGAAATAGAAGCTTCTGAGTAAAAGAAAAAGTCTGTAAAAACAGAAACTTTGGTCTCATTGAGGCGTTAAAAAGTAGTTATTCAACACGAGGCACAATCCAAATGACATTTTGAATCAATATTTCTACAGTCCAGAAAATCAATTTTCTGATGAAAAATGATGACCCGTGACCTGTCGAACTTTCTCCAGATGGTCAGAAATGGTAATTTTTAAAGGTTTAATTTTTTGACTGTAAATGACTATTGCATGTGAATTCTCACTTTTGGAACTGAAATAAGTCTGTTTAGAGTCATTTTAATGCCTTAAATTGGTCATAATAGAAGCATCTGAGTAGAAGAAAAAGTCTGTAAAAATGTCAATTTTGGTCACATGGAGGCTTTAAAAAGTAGTTATTCACCATGAGGCACAATCCAAATGACATTTTGAATCAATTTTTCTACATTCCAAAAAATCAATTTTCTGATGTAAAACGATGACCCGTGATCTGTCGAACTTTCTCCAGATGGTCAGAAATGGTAATTGTTTAATGTTGTATTTTTTGACTGTAAATGACTATTGCATGTGAATTGTCACTTTTGGAGCTAAAATAAGTCTGTTTAGAGTCATTTTAATGCCTTAAATTGGTCAGAATAGAAGCATCTGAGTAGAAGAAAAAGTCTGTAAAAATGGCGATTTTGGTCACATTGAGGTTTTAAAAAGTAGTTATTCAACATGAGGCACAATCCAAATGGCATTTTGAATCAATTTTTCAACATTCAAAAAAACATCAATTTTCTGATCAAAAAAGGATGACCCGTGACCTGTCGAACTTTCTCCAGATGGTCAGAAAAAGTATTTTTTTAATGTTTAATTTTTTTACTGTAAATGACTATTGCATGTGAATTCTCACTTTTGGAAATAAAATAAGTCTGTTTAGAGTCATTTTAATGCCTGAAATTGGTCGAAATAGAAGCTTCTGAGATGGAGAAAAAGTCTGTAAAAATGGCAATTTTGGTCACATTGAGACTCAAAAAAGTAGTTATTCAACATGAGGCACAATCCAAATGACATTTTGAATCAATTTTTCTACATTCCAAAAAATCTATTTTCTGATGAAAAACGATGACCCGTGACCTGTCGAACTTTCTCCAGATGGTCAGAAATGGTAATTTTTAAAGGTTGAATTCTTTGACTGTAAATGACTATTGCATGTGAATTCTCACTTCTGGAACTGAAATAAGTCTGTTTAGAGTCATTTTAATGCCTGAAATTGGTCAAAATAGAAGCTTCTGAGTAGGAGAAAAAGTCTGAAAAAATGGCAATTTTGGTCACATTGAGGCTTTAAAAAGTAGTTATTCAACATGAGGCACAATCCAAATGACATTTTCAATCAATTTTTCTACATTCCAAAAAATCAATTTTCTGATGAAAAACGATGACCCGTGACCTGTCAAACTTTCTCAAAATGGTCAAAATTGGTAATTATTTAATGTTTAATTTTTTGACTGTAAGTGACTATTGCATGTGAATTCACACTTTTGGAGCTAAAATAAGTCTGTTTAGAGTCATTTTAATGCCTGAAATTGGTCAAAATAGAAGCTTCTGAGTAGGAGAAAAAGTCTGTAAAAATGGCAATTTTGGTCACATTGAGGTTTTAAAATGTAGTTATTCAACATGAGGCACAATCCAAATGACATTTTGAATTAATTTTTCTACATTCCAAAAAATAAATTTTCTGATGTAAAACGATGACCTGTGACCTGTCGAACTTTCTCCAGATGGTCAGAAATGGTAATTGTTTAATGTTGTTTTTTTTGACTGTACATGACTATTAATTGTGAATTCTCACTTTTGGAGCTAAAATAAGTCTGTTTAGAGTCATTTTAATGCCTTAAAGTGGTCATAATAGAAGCATCTGAGTAGAAGAAAAAGTCTGTAAAAATTGCAATTTTAGTCACATTGATGTTTTAAAAAGTAGTTATTTAACATGAGGCACAATCCAAATGACATTATGAATCAATTTTTCAACATTCAAAAAAATCAATTTTCTGATCAAAAAAGGATGACCCGTGACCTGTCGAACTTTCTCCAGATGGTCAGAAAAAGTATTTTTTTAATGATTAATTTTTTGACTGTAAATGACTATTGCTTGTGAATTCTTACTTTTGGAAATAAAATAAGTCTGTTTAGAGTCATTATAATGCCTGAAATTGGTCGAAATAGAAGCTTCTGAGTAGGAGAAAAAGTCTGTAAAAATGGCAATTTTGGTCACATTGAGGCTTTAAAAAGTAGTTATTCAACATGAGGCACAATCCAAATGACATTTTAAATCAATATTTCTACATTATAAAAAATCAATTTTCTGATGTAAAACGATGACCCGTGACCTGTCTAACTTTCTCCAGATGGTCAGAAATGGTAATTGTTTAATGTTGTATTTTTTTACTTTAAATGACTATTGCATGTGAATTCTCACTTTTGGAACTAAAATAAGTCTGTTTAGAGTCATTTTAATGCTTTAAATTGGTCATAATAGAAGCATCTGAGTAGAAGAAAAAGTCTGTAAAAATGGCAATTTTGGTCACATTGAGGTTTTAAAAAGTAGTTATTCAACATGAGGCACAATCCAAATGACATTTTTAATCAATTTTTCAAAACATTAAAAAAAAACAATTTTCTGATCAAAAAAAGGATGACCCGTGACCTGTCGAACTTTCTCCAGATGGTCAGAAAAAGTATTTTTTTAATGTTTAATTTTTTGACTGTAAATGACTATTGCATGTGAATTCTCACTTTTGGAACTAAAATAAGTCTGTTTAGAGTCATTTTAATGCCTGAAATTGGTCGAAATAGAAGATTCTGAGTTGGAGAAAAAGTCTGTAAAAATGGCAATTTTGGTCACATTGACACTTTAAAAAATAGTTGTTCAACATGAGGCACAATCCAAATGACATTTTCAATCAATTTTTCTACATTCCAAAAAATCTATTTTCTGATGAAAAACGATGACCCGTGACCTGTCAAACGTTCTCAAAATGGTCAAAAATGGTAATTTTTTAATGTTGAATTTTTTGACTGTAAATGACTATTGCATGTGAATTCTCACTTTTGGAACTAAAATAAGTCTGTTTAGAGTCATTTTAATGCCTGAAATTGGTCGAAATAGAAGCTTCTGAGTTGGAGAAAAAGTCTGTAAAAATGGCAATTTTGGTCACTTTGAGGCTTTAAAAAGTAGTTATTCAACATGAGGCACAATCCAAATGACATTTTGAATCAATTTTTCAACATTCAAAAAAATCAATTTTCTGATCAAAAAACGATGACCCGTGACCTGTCGAACTTTCTCCAGATGGTCAGAAAAAGTATTTTTTTAATGGTTAATTTTTTGACTGTAAATGACTATTGCATGTGAATTCTCACTTTTGGAACTAAAATAAGTCTGTTTAGAGTCATTTTAATGCCTTAAATTGGTCATAATAGAAGCTTCTGAGTAGGAAAAAAAGTCTGTAAAAATGTCAATTTTGGTCACATTGCGGCTTTAAAAAGAAGTTATTGAACATGAGGAACAATCCAAATGACATTTTGAAAACATTTTTTACTACAGTCCAAAAAATCAATTTTCTGTGAAAAATGATGAACCGGGACCCGTGGAACTTTCTCCAGATGGTCAGAAATGGTAATTTTTTAATGTTGATTTTTTTGACTGTAAATGACTATTGCATGTGAATTATCACTTTTGGAACTAAAGTAAGTGTGTTTAGAGTCATTTTAATGACTGAAATTGGTCAAAACAGAAGCTTCTGAGTAGAAGAAAAAGTCTGTAAAAATGGCAATTTTGGTCACATTGAGGCTTTAAAAATTAGTTATTCAACATGAGGCACAATCCAAATGACATTTTGAATCAATTTTTCTAGAGTCCAAAAAATCAATTTTCTGATGAAAAACGATGACCCGTGACCTGTCGAACTTTCTCCAGATGGTCAGGAAAAGTAATTTTTTAATGTTTAATTTTTTGACTGTAAATGACTAATGCATGTGAATTACCACTTTTGGAACTAAAATAAGTGTGTTTAGAGTCATTTTCATGCCTGAAATTGGTCGAAATAGAAGCTTCTGAGTAAAAGAAAAAGTCTGTAAAAACGGAAACTTTGGTCTCATTGAGGCGTTAAAAAGTAGTTATTCAACATGAGGCACAATCCAAATGACATTTTGAATCAATATTTCTACAGTTCAGAAGATCAATTTTCTGATGAAAAATGATGACCCGTGACCTGTCGAACTTTCTCCAGATGGTCAGAAATGGTAATTTTTAAAGGTTTAATTTTTTGACTGTAAATGATATTGCATGTGAATTCTCACTTTTGGAACTGAAATAAGTCTGTTTAGAGTCATTTTAATGCCTTAAATTTGTCATAATAGAAGCATCTGAGAAGAAGAAAAAGTCTGTAAAAATGGCAATTTTGGTCACATTGAGGCTTTAAAAAGTAGTTATTCAACATGAGGCACAATCCAAATGACATTTTGAATCAATTTTTCTACATTCCAAAAAATCAATTTTCTGATGTAAAACGATGACCCGTGATCTGTCGAACTTTCTCCAGATGGTCAGAAATGGTAATTGTTTAATGTTGTATTTTTTGACTGTAAGTGACTATTGAATGTGAATTGTCACTTTTGGAGCTAAAATAAGTCTGTTTAGAGTCATTTTAATGCCTTAAATTGGTCATAATAGAAGCATCTGAGTAGAAGAAAAAGTCTGTAAAAATGGCAATTTTGGTCACATTGAGGTTTTAAAAAGTAGTTATTCAACATGAGGCACAATCCAAATGACATTTTGAATCAATTTTTCAACATTCAAAAAACATCAATTTTCTGATATAAAAAGGATGACCCGTGACCTGTCGAACTTTCTCCAGATGGTCAGAAAAAGTATTTGTTTAATGTTTAATTTTTTGACTGTAAATGACTATTGCATGTGAATTCTCACTTTTGGAAATAAAATAAGTCTGTTTAGAGTCATTTTAATGCCTGAAATTGGTCGAAATAGAAGCTTCTGAGATGGAGAAAAAGTCTGTAAAATTGGCAATTTTGGTCACATTGAGGCTTTAAAAAGTAGTTATTCAACATGAGGCACAATCCAAAATACATTTTAAATCAATTTTTCTACATTCTAAAAAATCTATTTTCTGATGTAAAACGATGACCCATGACCTGTCTAACTTTCTCCAGATGGTCAGAAATGGTAATTTTTAAAGGTTTAATTTTTGGACTGTAAATGACTATTGCTTGTGAATTCTCACTTTTGGAACTGAAATAAGTCTGTTTAGAGTCATTTTAATGCCTGAAATTGGTCAAAATAGAAGCTTCTGAGTGGGAGAAAAAGTCTGTAAAAATGGCAAGTTTGGTCACATTGAGGCTTTAAAAAGTAGTTATTCAACATGAGGCACCACCCAAAAGACATTTTGAATCAATTTTTCAACATTCAAAAAAATCAATTTTCTGATCAAAAACGTGACCTGTCGAACTTTCTCCAGATGGTCAGAAAAAGTATTTTTTTAATGTTTCATTTTTTGACTGTAAATGACTATTGCATGTGAATTCTCACTTTTGGAACTAAAATAAGTCTGTTTAGAGTCATTTTAATGCCTGAAATTGGTCGAAATAGAAGATTATGAGTTGGAGAAAAAGTCTGTAAAAATGGCAATTTTGGTCACAATGAGACTTTAAAAAATAGTTATTCAACATGAGGCACAATCCAAATGACATTTTCAATCAATTTTTCTACATTCCCAAAAATTTATTTTCTGATGAAAAACGATGACCCGTGACCTGTCAAATGTTCTCCAGATGGTCAGAAATGGTAATTTTTAAAGATTGAATTTTTTTCCGGTAAATGACTATTGCATGTGAATTCTTACTTTTGGAACTAAAATAAGTCTGTTTAGAGTCATTTTAATGCCTTAAATTGGTCATAATAGAAGCATCTGAGTAGAAGAAAAAGTCTGTAAAAATGGCAATTTTGGTCACATTGAGGCTTTAAAAAGTAGTTATTCAACATGAGGCACAATCCAAATGACATTTTCAATCAATTTTTCTACATTCCAAAAAATCAATTTTCTGATGTAAAACGATGACCCGTGACCTGTCTAACTTTCTCCAGATGGTCAGAAATGGTAATTTCTTCATGCTGAATTTTTTCACTGTAAATGACTATTGCATGTGAATTACCACTTTTGGAACTAAAATAAGTGTGTTTAGAGTCGTTTTAATGCCTGATATTGGTCGAAATAGAAGCTTCTGAGTTGGAGAAAAAGTCTGTAAAAATGGCAATTTTGGTCACATTGAGACTTTAAAAAGTAGTTATTCAACATGAGGCACAATCCAAATGACATTTTCAATCAATTTTTTAACATTCAAAAAAATCAATTTTCTGATCAAAAAAGGATGACCCGTGACCTATCAAACTTTCTCCAGATGGTCAGAAAAAGTATTTTTTTAATGTTTAATTTTTTGACTGTAAATGACTATTGCATGTGAATTCTCACTTTTGGAAATAAAATAAGTCTGTTTAGAGTCATTTTAATGTCTGAAATTGGTTGAAATAGAAGCTTCTGAGATGGAGAAAAAGTCTGTAAAAATGGCAATTTGGGTCACATTGAGACTTAAAAAAGTAGTTATTCAACATGAGGCACAATCCAAATGACATTTTGAATCAATTTTTCTACATTCCAAAAAATCAATTTTCTGATGAAAAACAATGACCCGTGACCTGTCGAACTTTCTCCAGATGGTCAGAAATGGTAATTTTTAAAGGTTGAATTTTTTTACGGTAAATGACTATTGCATGTGAATTCTTACTTTTGGAACTAAAATAAGTCTGTTTGGAGTCATTTTAATGCCTGAAATTGGTCAAAATATAAGCTTCTGAGTAGGAGAAAAGTCTGTAAAAATGGCAATTTTGGTCACATTAAGGTTTTAAAATGTAGTTATTCAACATGAGGCACAATCCAAATGACATTTTGAATTAATTTTTCTACATTCCAAAAAATCAATTTTCTGATGTAAAACGATGACCTGTGATCTGTCGAACTTTCTCCAGATGGTCAGAAATGGTAATTGTTTAATGTTGTTTTTTTTGACTGTACATGACTATTACATGTGAATTCTCACTTTTGGAGCTAAAATAAGTCTGTTTAGAGTCATTTTAATGCCTTAAATTGGTCATAATAGAAGCATCTGAGTAGAAGAAAAAGTCTGTAAAAATGGCAATTTTGGTCACATTGAGGTTTTAAAAAGTAGTTATTCAACATGAGGCACAATCCAAATGACATTATGAATCAATTTTTCAACATTCAAAAAAATCAATTTTCTGATCAAAAAAGGATGACCCGTGACCTGTCGAACTTTCTCCAGATGGTCAGAAAAAGTATTTTTTTAATGATTAATTTTTTGACTGTAAATGACTATTTCTTGTGAATTCTCACTTTTGGAAATAAAATAAGTCTGTTTAGAGTCATTTTAATGCCTGAAATTAGTCGAAATAGAAGCTTCTGAGTAGGAGAAAAAGTCTGTAAAAATGGCAATTTTGGTCACATTGAGGCTTTAAAAAGTAGTTATTCAACATGAGGCACAATCCAAATGACATTTTAAATCAATTTTTCTACATTCCAAATAATCAATTTTCTGATGTAAAACGATGACCCGTGACCTGTCTAACTTTCTCCAGATGGTCAGAAATGGTAATTGTTTAATGTTGTATTTTTTTACTTTAACTGACTATTGCATGTGAATTCTCACTTTTGGAACTAAAATAAGTCTGTTTAGAGTCATTTTAATGCCTTAAATTGGTCATAATAGAAGCATCTGAGTAGAAGAAAAAGTCTGTAAAAATGGCAATTTTGGTCACATTGAGGTTTTAAAAAGTAGTTATTCAACATGAGGCACAATCCAAATGACATTTTGAATCAATTTTTCAACATTCAAAAAACATCAATTTTCTGATCAAAAAAGGATGACCCGTGACCTGTCGAACTTTCTCCAGATGGTCAGAAAAAGTATTTTTTTAATGTTTAATTTTTTGACTGTAAATGACTATTGCATGTGAATTCTCACTTTTGGAACTAAAATAAGTCTGTTGAGAGTCATTTTAATGCCTGAAATTGGTCGAAATAGAAGATTCTGAGTTGGAGAAAAAGTCTGTAAAAATGGCAATTTTGGTCACATTGAGACTTTAAAAAATAGCTATTCAACATGAGGCACAATCCAAATGACATTTTCAATCAATTTTTCTACATTCCAAAAAATCTATTTTCTGATGAAAAACGATGACCCGTGACCTGTCAAACGTTCTCAAAATGGTCAAAAATGGTAATTTTTTAATGTTGAATTTTTTGACTGTAAATGACTATTGCATGTGAATTCTCACTTTTGGAACTAAAATAAGTCTGTTTAGAGTCATTTTAATGCCTGAAATTGGTCGAAATAGAAGCTTCTGAGTTGGAGAAAAAGTCTGTAAAAATGGCAATTTGGGTCACTTTGAGGCTTTAAAAAGTAGTTATTCAACATGAGGCACAATCCGATTGACATTTTGAATCAATTTTTCAACATTCAATAAAATCAATTTTCTGATCAAAAAACGATGACCCGTGACCTGTCGAACTTTCTCCAGATGGTCAGAAAAAGTATTTTTTTAATGTTTAATTTTTTGACTGTAAATGACTATTGCATGTGAATTCTCACTTTTGGAACTAAAATAAGTCTGTTTAGAGTCATTTTAATGCCTAAAATTGGTCGAAATAGAAGATTCTGAGTTGGAGAAAAAGTCTGTAAAAATGGCAATTTTGGTCACATTGAGGCTTTAAAAATTAGTTATTCAACATGAGGCACAATCCAAATGACATTTTGAATCAATTCTTCTACAGTCCAAAAAATCAATTTTCTGATGAAAAACGATGACCCGTGACCTGTAGAACTTTCTCCAGATGGTCAGAAATGGTAATTTTTAAAGGTTGAATTGTTTTTTACGGTAAATGACTATTGCATGTGAATTCTTACTTTTGGAACTAAAAAAAGTCTGTTTAGAGTCATTTTAATGCCTTAAATTGGTCATAATAGAAGTTTCTGAGTAAAAGAAAAAGTCTGTAAAAATGGCAATTTTGGTCACATTGAGGCTTTAAAAAGTAGTTATTCAACATGAGGCACAATCCAAATGACATTTTCAATCAATTTTTCTACATTCCAAAAAATCAATTTTCTGATGTAAAACAATGACCCGTGACCTGTCGAACTTTCTCCAGATGGTGAGAAATGGTAATTGTTTAATGTTGTATTTTTTGACTGTAAATGACGATTGCATGTGAATTGTCACTTTTGGAGCTAAAATAAGTCTGTTTAAAGTCATTTTAATGCCTGAAATTGGTCAAAATAGAAGCTTCTGAGTAGGAGAAAAAGTCTGTAAAAATGGCAATTTTGGTCACATTGAGGCTTTAAAAAGTAGTTATTCAACATGAGGCACAATCCAAATGACATTTTAAATCAATTTTTCTACATTCCAAAAAATCAATTTTCTGATGTAAAACGCTGACCCGTGACCTGTCTAACTTTCTCCAGATGGTTAGAAATGGTAATTTCTTCATGCTGAATTTTTTTTACTGTAAATGACTATTGCATGTAAATTACCACTTTTGGAACTAAAATAAGTGTGTTTAGAGTCATTTTAATGCCTGAAATTGGTCGAAATAGAAGCTTCTGAGTTGGAGAAAAAGTCTGTAAAAATGGCAATTTTGGTCACATTGAGACTTTAAAAAGTAGTTATTCAACATGAGGCACAATCCAAATGACATTTTCAATCAATTTTTCTACATTCCAAAAAATCAATTTTCTAATAAAAAACGATGACCAGTGACCTGTCAAACTTTCTAAAATGGTCAAAAATGGTAATTATTTAATGTTTAAGTTTTTTTACTGTAAGTGACTATTGCATGTGAATTCACACTTTTGGAGCTAAAATAAGTCTGTTTAGAGTCATTTTAATGCCTGAAATTGGTCAAAATAGAAGCTTCTGAGTAGGAGAAAAAGTCTGTAAAAATGGCAATTTTGGTCACATTGAGGGTTTAAAAAGTAGTTATTCAACATGAGGCACAATCCAAATGATATTTTGAATCAATTTTTCAACATTCAAAAAAATCAATTTTCTGATCAAAAAAGGATGACCCGTGACCTGTCGAACTTTCTCCAGATGGTCAGAAATGGTAATTTTTAAAGGTTTAATTTTTTGACTGTAAATGATATTGCATGTGAATTCTCACTTTTGGAACTGAAATAAGTCTGTTTAGAGTCATTTTAATGCCTTAAATTTGTCATAATAGAAGCATCTGAGAAGAAGAAAAAGTCTGTAAAAATGGCAATTTTGGTCACATTGAGGCTTTAAAAAGTAGTTATTCAACATGAGGCACAATCCAAATGACATTTTGAATCAATTTTTCTACATTCCAAAAAATCAATTTTCTGATGTAAAACGATGACCCGTGATCTGTCGAACTTTCTCCAGATGGTCAGAAATGGTAATTGTTTAATGTTGTATTTTTTGACTGTAAGTGACTATTGAATGTGAATTGTCACTTTTGGAGCTAAAATAAGTCTGTTTAGAGTCATTTTAATGCCTTAAATTGGTCATAATAGAAGCATCTGAGTAGAAGAAAAAGTCTGTAAAAATGGCAATTTTGGTCACATTGAGGTTTTAAAAAGTAGTTATTCAACATGAGGCACAATCCAAATGACATTTTGAATCAATTTTTCAACATTCAAAAAACATCAATTTTCTGATTAAAAAAGGATGACCCGTGACCTGTCGAACTTTCTCCAGATGGTCAGAAAAAGTATTTGTTTAATGTTTAATTTTTTGACTGTAAATGACTATTGCATGTGAATTCTCACTTTTGGAAATAAAATAAGTCTGTTTAGAGTCATTTTAATGCCTGAAATTGGTCGAAATAGAAGCTTCTGAGATGGAGAAAAAGTCTGTAAAAATGGCAATTTTGGTCACATTGAGACTCAAAAAAGTAGTTATTCAACATGAGGCACAATCCAAATGACATTTTGAATCAATTTTTCTACATTCCAAAAAATCTATTTTCTGATGAAAAACGATGACCCGTGACCTGTCGAACTTTCTCCAGATGGTCAGAAATGGTAATTTTTAAAGGTTGAATTCTTTGACTGTAAATGACTATTGCATGTGAATTCTCACTTCTGGAACTGAAATAAGTCTGTTTAGAGTCATTTTAATGCCTGAAATTGGTCAAAATAGAAGCTTCTGAGTAGGAGAAAAAGTCTGAAAAAATGGCAATTTTGGTCACATTGAGGCTTTAAAAAGTAGTTATTCAACATGAGGCACAATCCAAATGACATTTTCAATCAATTTTTCTACATTCCAAAAAATCAATTTTCTGATGAAAAACGATGACCCGTGACCTGTCAAACTTTCTCAAAATGGTCAAAATTGGTAATTATTTAATGTTTAATTTTTTGACTGTAAGTGACTATTGCATGTGAATTCACACTTTTGGAGCTAAAATAAGTCTGTTTAGAGTCATTTTAATGCCTGAAATTGGTCAAAATAGAAGCTTCTGAGTAGGAGAAAAAGTCTGTAAAAATGGCAATTTTGGTCACATTGAGGTTTTAAAATGTAGTTATTCAACATGAGGCACAATCCAAATGACATTTTGAATTAATTTTTCTACATTCCAAAAAATAAATTTTCTGATGTAAAACGATGACCTGTGACCTGTCGAACTTTCTCCAGATGGTCAGAAATGGTAATTGTTTAATGTTGTTTTTTTTGACTGTACATGACTATTAATTGTGAATTCTCACTTTTGGAGCTAAAATAAGTCTGTTTAGAGTCATTTTAATGCCTTAAAGTGGTCATAATAGAAGCATCTGAGTAGAAGAAAAAGTCTGTAAAAATTGCAATTTTAGTCACATTGATGTTTTAAAAAGTAGTTATTTAACATGAGGCACAATCCAAATGACATTATGAATCAATTTTTCAACATTCAAAAAAATCAATTTTCTGATCAAAAAAGGATGACCCGTGACCTGTCGAACTTTCTCCAGATGGTCAGAAAAAGTATTTTTTTAATGATTAATTTTTTGACTGTAAATGACTATTGCTTGTGAATTCTTACTTTTGGAAATAAAATAAGTCTGTTTAGAGTCATTATAATGCCTGAAATTGGTCGAAATAGAAGCTTCTGAGTAGGAGAAAAAGTCTGTAAAAATGGCAATTTTGGTCACATTGAGGCTTTAAAAAGTAGTTATTCAACATGAGGCACAATCCAAATGACATTTTAAATCAATATTTCTACATTATAAAAAATCAATTTTCTGATGTAAAACGATGACCCGTGACCTGTCTAACTTTCTCCAGATGGTCAGAAATGGTAATTGTTTAATGTTGTATTTTTTTACTTTAAATGACTATTGCATGTGAATTCTCACTTTTGGAACTAAAATAAGTCTGTTTAGAGTCATTTTAATGCTTTAAATTGGTCATAATAGAAGCATCTGAGTAGAAGAAAAAGTCTGTAAAAATGGCAATTTTGGTCACATTGAGGTTTTAAAAAGTAGTTATTCAACATGAGGCACAATCCAAATGACATTTCTAATCAATTTTTCAAAACATTAAAAAAAAACAATTTTCTGATCAAAAAAAGGATGACCCGTGACCTGTCGAACTTTCTCCAGATGGTCAGAAAAAGTATTTTTTTAATGTTTAATTTTTTGACTGTAAATGACTATTGCATGTGAATTCTCACTTTTGGAACTAAAATAAGTCTGTTTAGAGTCATTTTAATGCCTGAAATTGGTCGAAATAGAAGATTCTGAGTTGGAGAAAAAGTCTGTAAAAATGGCAATTTTGGTCACATTGACACTTTAAAAAATAGTTGTTCAACATGAGGCACAATCCAAATGACATTTTCAATCAATTTTTCTACATTCCAAAAAATCTATTTTCTGATGAAAAACGATGACCCGTGACCTGTCAAACGTTCTCAAAATGGTCAAAAATGGTAATTTTTTAATGTTGAATTTTTTGACTGTAAATGACTATTGCATGTGAATTCTCACTTTTGGAACTAAAATAAGTCTGTTTAGAGTCATTTTAATGCCTGAAATTGGTCGAAATAGAAGCTTCTGAGTTGGAGAAAAAGTCTGTAAAAATGGCAATTTTGGTCACTTTGAGGCTTTAAAAAGTAGTTATTCAACATGAGGCACAATCCAAATGACATTTTGAATCAATTTTTCAACATTCAAAAAAATCAATTTTCTGATCAAAAAACGATGACCCGTGACCTGTCGAACTTTCTCCAGATGGTCAGAAAAAGTATTTTTTTAATGGTTAATTTTTTGACTGTAAATGACTATTGCATGTGAATTCTCACTTTTGGAACTAAAATAAGTCTGTTTAGAGTCATTTTAATGCCTTAAATTGGTCATAATAGAAGCTTCTGAGTAGGAAAAAAAGTCTGTAAAAATGTCAATTTTGGTCACATTGCGGCTTTAAAAAGAAGTTATTGAACATGAGGAACAATCCAAATGACATTTTGAAAACATTTTTTACTACAGTCCAAAAAATCAATTTTCTGTGAAAAATGATGAACCGTGACCCGTGGAACTTTCTCCAGATGGTCAGAAATGGTAATTTTTTAATGTTGATTTTTTTGACTGTAAATGACTATTGCATGTGAATTATCACTTTTGGAACTAAAGTAAGTGTGTTTAGAGTCATTTTAATGACTGAAATTGGTCAAAACAGAAGCTTCTGAGTAGAAGAAAAAGTCTGTAAAAATGGCAATTTTGGTCACATTGAGGCTTTAAAAATTAGTTATTCAACATGAGGCACAATCCAAATGACATTTTGAATCAATTTTTCTAGAGTCCAAAAAATCAATTTTCTGATGAAAAACGATGACCCGTGACCTGTCGAACTTTCTCCAGATGGTCAGGAAAAGTAATTTTTTAATGTTTAATTTTTTGACTGTAAATGACTAATGCATGTGAATTACCACTTTTGGAACTAAAATAAGTGTGTTTAGAGTCATTTTCATGCCTGAAATTGGTCGAAATAGAAGCTTCTGAGTAAAAGAAAAAGTCTGTAAAAACGGAAACTTTGGTCTCATTGAGGCGTTAAAAAGTAGTTATTCAACATGAGGCACAATCCAAATGACATTTTGAATCAATATTTCTACAGTTCAGAAGATCAATTTTCTGATGAAAAATGATGACCCGTGACCTGTCGAACTTTCTCCAGATGGTCAGAAATGGTAATTTTTAAAGGTTTAATTTTTTGACTGTAAATGATATTGCATGTGAATTCTCACTTTTGGAACTGAAATAAGTCTGTTTAGAGTCATTTTAATGCCTTAAATTTGTCATAATAGAAGCATCTGAGAAGAAGAAAAAGTCTGTAAAAATGGCAATTTTGGTCACATTGAGGCTTTAAAAAGTAGTTATTCAACATGAGGCACCACCCAAAAGACATTTTGAATCAATTTTTCAACATTCAAAAAAATCAATTTTCTGATCAAAAACGTGACCTGTCGAACTTTCTCCAGATGGTCAGAAAAAGTATTTTTTTAATGTTTCATTTTTTGACTGTAAATGACTATTGCATGTGAATTCTCACTTTTGGAACTAAAATAAGTCTGTTTAGAGTCATTTTAATGCCTGAAATTGGTCGAAATAGAAGATTATGAGTTGGAGAAAAAGTCTGTAAAAATGGCAATTTTGGTCACAATGAGACTTTAAAAAATAGTTATTCAACATGAGGCACAATCCAAATGACATTTTCAATCAATTTTTCTACATTCCCAAAAATTTATTTTCTGATGAAAAACGATGACCCGTGACCTGTCAAATGTTCTCCAGATGGTCAGAAATGGTAATTTTTAAAGATTGAATTTTTTTCCGGTAAATGACTATTGCATGTGAATTCTTACTTTTGGAACTAAAATAAGTCTGTTTAGAGTCATTTTAATGCCTTAAATTGGTCATAATAGAAGCATCTGAGTAGAAGAAAAAGTCTGTAAAAATGGCAATTTTGGTCACATTGAGGCTTTAAAAAGTAGTTATTCAACATGAGGCACAATCCAAATGACATTTTCAATCAATTTTTCTACATTCCAAAAAATCAATTTTCTGATGTAAAACGATGACCCGTGACCTGTCTAACTTTCTCCAGATGGTCAGAAATGGTAATTTCTTCATGCTGAATTTTTTCACTGTAAATGACTATTGCATGTGAATTACCACTTTTGGAACTAAAATAAGTGTGTTTAGAGTCGTTTTAATGCCTGATATTGGTCGATATAGAAGCTTCTGAGTTGGAGAAAAAGTCTGTAAAAATGGCAATTTTGGTCACATTGAGACTTTAAAAAGTAGTTATTCAACATGAGGCACAATCCAAATGACATTTTCAATCAATTTTTTAACATTCAAAAAAATCAATTTTCTGATCAAAAAAGGATGACCCGTGACCTATCAAACTTTCTCCAGATGGTCAGAAAAAGTATTTTTTTAATGTTTAATTTTTTGACTGTAAATGACTATTGCATGTGAATTCTCACTTTTGGAAATAAAATAAGTCTGTTTAGAGTCATTTTAATGTCTGAAATTGGTTGAAATAGAAGCTTCTGAGATGGAGAAAAAGTCTGTAAAAATGGCAATTTTGGTCACATTGAGACTTAAAAAAGTAGTTATTCAACATGAGGCACAATCCAAATGACATTTTGAATCAATTTTTCTACATTCCAAAAAATCAATTTTCTGATGAAAAACAATGACCCGTGACCTGTCGAACTTTCTCCAGATGGTCAGAAATGGTAATTTTTAAAGGTTGAATTTTTTTACGGTAAATGACTATTGCATGTGAATTCTTACTTTTGGAACTAAAATAAGTCTGTTTGGAGTCATTTTAATGCCTGAAATTGGTCAAAATAGAAGCTTCTGAGTAGGAGAAAAGTCTGTAAAAATGGCAATTTTGGTCACATTAAGGTTTTAAAATGTAGTTATTCAACATGAGGCACAATCCAAATGACATTTTGAATTAATTTTTCTACATTCCAAAAAATCAATTTTCTGATGTAAAACGATGACCTGTGATCTGTCGAACTTTCTCCAGATGGTCAGAAATGGTAATTGTTTAATGTTGTTTTTTTTGACTGTACATGACTATTACATGTGAATTCTCACTTTTGGAGCTAAAATAAGTCTGTTTAGAGTCATTTTAATGCCTTAAATTGGTCATAATAGAAGCATCTGAGTAGAAGAAAAAGTCTGTAAAAATGGCAATTTTGGTCACATTGAGGTTTTAAAAAGTAGTTATTCAACATGAGGCACAATCCAAATGACATTATGAATCAATTTTTCAACATTCAAAAAAATCAATTTTCTGATCAAAAAAGGATGACCCGTGACCTGTCGAACTTTCTCCAGATGGTCAGAAAAAGTATTTTTTTAATGATTAATTTTTTGACTGTAAATGACTATTTCTTGTGAATTCTCACTTTTGGAAATAAAATAAGTCTGTTTAGAGTCATTTTAATGCCTGAAATTAGTCGAAATAGAAGCTTCTGAGTAGGAGAAAAAGTCTGTAAAAATGGCAATTTTGGTCACATTGAGGCTTTAAAAAGTAGTTATTCAACATGAGGCACAATCCAAATGACATTTTAAATCAATTTTTCTACATTCCAAATAATCAATTTTCTGATGTAAAACGATGACCCGTGACCTGTCTAACTTTCTCCAGATGGTCAGAAATGGTAATTGTTTAATGTTGTATTTTTTTACTTTAACTGACTATTGCATGTGAATTCTCACTTTTGGAACTAAAATAAGTCTGTTTAGAGTCATTTTAATGCCTTAAATTGGTCATAATAGAAGCATCTGAGTAGAAGAAAAAGTCTGTAAAAATGGCAATTTTGGTCACATTGAGGTTTTAAAAAGTAGTTATTCAACATGAGGCACAATCCAAATGACATTTTGAATCAATTTTTCAACATTCAAAAAACATCAATTTTCTGATCAAAAAAGGATGACCCGTGACCTGTCGAACTTTCTCCAGATGGTCAGAAAAAGTATTTTTTTAATGTTTAATTTTTTGACTGTAAATGACTATTGCATGTGAATTCTCACTTTTGGAACTAAAATAAGTCTGTTGAGAGTCATTTTAATGCCTGAAATTGGTCGAAATAGAAGATTCTGAGTTGGAGAAAAAGTCTGTAAAAATGGCAATTTTGGTCACATTGAGACTTTAAAAAATAGCTATTCAACATGAGGCACAATCCAAATGACATTTTCAATCAATTTTTCTACATTCCAAAAAATCTATTTTCTGATGAAAAACGATGACCCGTGACCTGTCAAACGTTCTCAAAATGGTCAAAAATGGTAATTTTTTAATGTTGAATTTTTTGACTGTAAATGACTATTGCATGTGAATTCTCACTTTTGGAACTAAAATAAGTCTGTTTAGAGTCATTTTAATGCCTGAAATTGGTCGAAATAGAAGCTTCTGAGTTGGAGAAAAAGTCTGTAAAAATGGCAATTTGGGTCACTTTGAGGCTTTAAAAAGTAGTTATTCAACATGAGGCACAATCCGATTGACATTTTGAATCAATTTTTCAACATTCAATAAAATCAATTTTCTGATCAAAAAACGATGACCCGTGACCTGTCGAACTTTCTCCAGATGGTCAGAAAAAGTATTTTTTTAATGTTTAATTTTTTGACTGTAAATGACTATTGCATGTGAATTCTCACTTTTGGAACTAAAATAAGTCTGTTAAGAGTCATTTTAATGCCTAAAATTGGTCGAAATAGAAGATTCTGAGTTGGAGAAAAAGTCTGTAAAAATGGCAATTTTGGTCACATTGAGGCTTTAAAAATTAGTTATTCAACATGAGGCACAATCCAAATGACATTTTGAATCAATTCTTCTACAGTCCAAAAAATCAATTTTCTGATGAAAAACGATGACCCGTGACCTGTAGAACTTTCTCCAGATGGTCAGAAATGGTAATTTTTAAAGGTTGAATTGTTTTTTACGGTAAATGACTATTGCATGTGAATTCTTACTTTTGGAACTAAAAAAAGTCTGTTTAGAGTCATTTTAATGCCTTAAATTGGTCATAATAGAAGTTTCTGAGTAAAAGAAAAAGTCTGTAAAAATGGCAATTTTGGTCACATTGAGGCTTTAAAAAGTAGTTATTCAACATGAGGCACAATCCAAATGACATTTTCAATCAATTTTTCTACATTCCAAAAAATCAATTTTCTGATGTAAAACAATGACCCGTGACCTGTCGAACTTTCTCCAGATGGTGAGAAATGGTAATTGTTTAATGTTGTATTTTTTGACTGTAAATGACGATTGCATGTGAATTGTCACTTTTGGAGCTAAAATAAGTCTGTTTAAAGTCATTTTAATGCCTGAAATTGGTCAAAATAGAAGCTTCTGAGTAGGAGAAAAAGTCTGTAAAAATGGCAATTTTGGTCACATTGAGGCTTTAAAAAGTAGTTATTCAACATGAGGCACAATCCAAATGACATTTTAAATCAATTTTTCTACATTCCAAAAAATCAATTTTCTGATGTAAAACGCTGACCCATGACCTGTCTAACTTTCTCCAGATGGTTAGAAATGGTAATTTCTTCATGCTGAATTTTTTTTACTGTAAATGACTATTGCATGTAAATTACCACTTTTGGAACTAAAATAAGTGTGTTTAGAGTCATTTTAATGCCTGAAATTGGTCGAAATAGAAGCTTCTGAGTTGGAGAAAAAGTCTGTAAAAATGGCAATTTTGGTCACATTGAGACTTTAAAAAGTAGTTATTCAACATGAGGCACAATCCAAATGACATTTTCAATCAATTTTTCTACATTCCAAAAAATCAATTTTCTGATGAAAAACGATGACCAGTGACCTGTCAAACTTTCTAAAATGGTCAAAAATGGTAATTATTTAATGTTTAAGTTTTTTTACTGTAAGTGACTATTGCATGTGAATTCACACTTTTGGAGCTAAAATAAGTCTGTTTAGAGTCATTTTAATGCCTGAAATTGGTCAAAATAGAAGCTTCTGAGTAGGAGAAAAAGTCTGTAAAAATGGCAATTTTGGTCACATTGAGGGTTTAAAAAGTAGTTATTCAACATGAGGCACAATCCAAATGATATTTTGAATCAATTTTTCAACATTCAAAAAAATCAATTTTCTGATCAAAAAAGGATGACCCGTGACCTGTCGAACTTTCTCCAGATGGTCAGAAATGGTAATTTTTAAAGGTTTAATTTTTTGACTGTAAATGATATTGCATGTGAATTCTCACTTTTGGAACTGAAATAAGTCTGTTTAGAGTCATTTTAATGCCTTAAATTTGTCATAATAGAAGCATCTGAGAAGAAGAAAAAGTCTGTAAAAATGGCAATTTTGGTCACATTGAGGCTTTAAAAAGTAGTTATTCAACATGAGGCACAATCCAAATGACATTTTGAATCAATTTTTCTACATTCCAAAAAATCAATTTTCTGATGTAAAACGATGACCCGTGATCTGTCGAACTTTCTCCAGATGGTCAGAAATGGTAATTGTTTAATGTTGTATTTTTTGACTGTAAGTGACTATTGAATGTGAATTGTCACTTTTGGAGCTAAAATAAGTCTGTTTAGAGTCATTTTAATGCCTTAAATTGGTCATAATAGAAGCATCTGAGTAGAAGAAAAAGTCTGTAAAAATGGCAATTTTGGTCACATTGAGGTTTTAAAAAGTAGTTATTCAACATGAGGCACAATCCAAATGACATTTTGAATCAATTTTTCAACATTCAAAAAACATCAATTTTCTGATTAAAAAAGGATGACCCGTGACCTGTCGAACTTTCTCCAGATGGTCAGAAAAAGTATTTGTTTAATGTTTAATTTTTTGACTGTAAATGACTATTGCATGTGAATTCTCACTTTTGGAAATAAAATAAGTCTGTTTAGAGTCATTTTAATGCCTGAAATTGGTCGAAATAGAAGCTTCTGAGATGGAGAAAAAGTCTGTAAAATTGGCAATTTTGGTCACATTGAGGCTTTAAAAAGTAGTTATTCAACATGAGGCACAATCCAAAATACATTTTAAATCAATTTTTCTACATTCCAAAAAATCTATTTTCTGATGTAAAACGATGACCCATGACCTGTCTAACTTTCTCCAGATGGTCAGAAATGGTAATTTTTAAAGGTTAAATTTTTGGACTGTAAATGACTATTGCTTGTGAATTCTCACTTTTGGAACTGAAATAAGTCTGTTTAGAGTCATTTTAATGCCTGAAATTGGTCAAAATAGAAGCTTCTGAGTGGGAGAAAAAGTCTGTAAAAATGGCAAGTTTGGTCACATTGAGGCTTTAAAAAGTAGTTATTCAACATGAGGCACCATCCAAAAGACATTTTGAATCAATTTTTCAACATTCAAAAAAATCAATTTTCTGATCAAAAACGTGACCTGTCGAACTTTCTCCAGATGGTCAGAAAAAGTATTTTTTTAATGTTTCATTTTTTGACTGTAAATGACTATTGCATGTGAATTCTCACTTTTGGAACTAAAATAAGTCTGTTTAGAGTCATTTTAATGCCTGAAATTGGTCGAAATAGAAGATTATGAGTTGGAGAAAAAGTCTGTAAAAATGGCAATTTTGGTCACAATGAGACTTTAAAAAATAGTTATTCAACATGAGGCACAATCCAAATGACATTTTCAATCAATTTTTCTACATTCCCAAAAATTTATTTTCTGATGAAAAACGATGACCCGTGACCTGTCAAATGTTCTCCAGATGGTCAGAAATGGTAATTTTTAAAGATTGAATTTTTTTCCGGTAAATGACTATTGCATGTGAATTCTTACTTTTGGAACTAAAATAAGTCTGTTTAGAGTCATTTTAATGCCTTAAATTGGTCATAATAGAAGCATCTGAGTAGAAGAAAAAGTCTGTAAAAATGGCAATTTTGGTCACATTGAGGCTTTAAAAAGTAGTTATTCAACATGAGGCACAATCCAAATGACATTTTCAATCAATTTTTCTACATTCCAAAAAATCAATTTTCTGATGTAAAACGATGACCCGTGACCTGTCTAACTTTCTCCAGATGGTCAGAAATGGTAATTTCTTCATGCTGAATTTTTTCACTGTAAATGACTATTGCATGTGAATTACCACTTTTGGAACTAAAATAAGTGTGTTTAGAGTCGTTTTAATGCCTGATATTGGTCGAAATAGAAGCTTCTGAGTTGGAGAAAAAGTCTGTAAAAATGGCAATTTTGGTCACATTGAGACTTTAAAAAGTAGTTATTCAACATGAGGCACAATCCAAATGACATTTTCAATCAATTTTTTAACATTCAAAAAAATCAATTTTCTGATCAAAAAAGGATGACCCGTGACCTATCAAACTTTCTCCAGATGGTCAGAAAAAGTATTTTTTTAATGTTTAATTTTTTGACTGTAAATGACTATTGCATGTGAATTCTCACTTTTGGAAATAAAATAAGTCTGTTTAGAGTCATTTTAATATCTGAAATTGGTTGAAATAGAAGCTTCTGAGATGGAGAAAAAGTCTGTAAAAATGGCAATTTTGGTCACATTGAGACTTAAAAAAGTAGTTATTCAACATGAGGCACAATCCAAATGACATTTTGAATCAATTTTTCTACATTCCAAAAAATCAATTTTCTGATGAAAAACAATGACCCGTGACCTGTCGAACTTTCTCCAGATGGTCAGAAATGGTAATTTTTAAAGGTTGAATTTTTTTACGGTAAATGACTATTGCATGTGAATTCTTACTTTTGGAACTAAAATAAGTCTGTTTAGAGTCATTTTAATGCCTGAAATTGGTCAAAATAGAAGCTTCTGAGTAGGAGAAAAGTCTGTAAAAATGGCAATTTTGGTCACATTAAGGTTTTAAAATGTAGTTATTCAACATGAGGCACAATCCAAATGACATTTTGAATTAATTTTTCTACATTCCAAAAAATCAATTTTCTGATGTAAAACGATGACCTGTGATCTGTCGAACTTTCTCCAGATGGTCAGAAATGGTAATTGTTTAATGTTGTTTTTTTTGACTGTACATGACTATTACATGTGAATTCTCACTTTTGGAGCTAAAATAAGTCTGTTTAGAGTCATTTTAATGCCTTAAATTGGTCATAATAGAAGCATCTGAGTAGAAGAAAAAGTCTGTAAAAATGGCAATTTTGGTCACATTGAGGTTTTAAAAAGTAGTTATTCAACATGAGGCACAATCCAAATGACATTATGAATCAATTTTTCAACATTCAAAAAAATCAATTTTCTGATCAAAAAAGGATGACCCGTGACCTGTCGAACTTTCTCCAGATGGTCAGAAAAAGTATTTTTTTAATGATTAATTTTTTGACTGTAAATGACTATTTCTTGTGAATTCTCACTTTTGGAAATAAAATAAGTCTGTTTAGAGTCATTTTAATGCCTGAAATTAGTCGAAATAGAAGCTTCTGAGTAGGAGAAAAAGTCTGTAAAAATGGCAATTTTGGTCACATTGAGGCTTTAAAAAGTAGTTATTCAACATGAGGCACAATCCAAATGACATTTTAAATCAATTTTTCTACATTCCAAATAATCAATTTTCTGATGTAAAACGATGACCCGTGACCTGTCTAACTTTCTCCAGATGGTCAGAAATGGTAATTGTTTAATGTTGTATTTTTTTACTTTAACTGACTATTGCATGTGAATTCTCACTTTTGGAACTAAAATAAGTCTGTTTAGAGTCATTTTAATGCCTTAAATTGGTCATAATAGAAGCATCTGAGTAGAAGAAAAAGTCTGTAAAAATGGCAATTTTGGTCACATTGAGGTTTTAAAAAGTAGTTATTCAACATGAGGCACAATCCAAATGACATTTTGAATCAATTTTTCAACATTCAAAAAACATCAATTTTCTGATCAAAAAAGGATGACCCGTGACCTGTCGAACTTTCTCCAGATGGTCAGAAAAAGTATTTTTTTAATGTTTAATTTTTTGACTGTAAATGACTATTGCATGTGAATTCTTACTTTTGGAACTAAAATAAGTCTGTTGAGAGTCATTTTAATGCCTGAAATTGGTCGAAATAGAAGATTCTGAGTTGGAGAAAAAGTCTGTAAAAATGGCAATTTTGGTCACATTGAGACTTTAAAAAATAGCTATTCAACATGAGGCACAATCCAAATGACATTTTCAATCAATTTTTCTACATTCCAAAAAATCTATTTTCTGATGAAAAACGATGACCCGTGACCTGTCAAACGTTCTCAAAATGGTCAAAAATGGTAATTTTTTAATGTTGAATTTTTTGACTGTAAATGACTATTGCATGTGAATTCTCACTTTTGGAACTAAAATAAGTCTGTTTAGAGTCATTTTAATGCCTGAAATTGGTCGAAATAGAAGCTTCTGAGTTGGAGAAAAAGTCTGTAAAAATGGCAATTTGGGTCACTTTGAGGCTTTAAAAAGTAGTTATTCAACATGAGGCACAATCCGATTGACATTTTGAATCAATTTTTCAACATTCAATAAAATCAATTTTCTGATCAAAAATCGATGACCCGTGACCTGTCGAACTTTCTCCAGATGGTCAGAAAAAGTATTTTTTTAATGTTTAAGTTTTTTGACTGTAAATGACTATTGCATGTGAATTCTCACTTTTGGAACTAAAATAAGTCTGTTTAGAGTCATTTTAATGCCTAAAATTGGTCGAAATAGAAGATTCTGAGTTGGAGAAAAAGTCTGTAAAAATGGCAATTTTGGTCACATTGAGGCTTTAAAAATTAGTTATTCAACATGAGGCACAATCCAAATGACATTTTGAATCAATTCTTCTACAGTCCAAAAAATCAATTTTCTGATGAAAAACGATGACCCGTGACCTGTAGAACTTTCTCCAGATGGTCAGAAAAAGTATTTTTTTAATGTTTAATTTTTTTACTGTAAATGACTATTGCATGTGAATTCTCACTTTTGGAAATAAAATAAGTCTGTTTAGAGTCATTTTAATGCCTGAAATTGGTCGAAATAGAAGCTTCTGAGATGGAGAAAAAGTCTGTAAAAATGGCAATTTCGGTCACATTGAGACTCAAAAAAGTAGTTATTCAACATGAGGCACAATCCAAATGACATTTTGAATCAATTTTTCTACATTCCAAAAAATCAATTTTCTGATGAAAAACGATGACCCGTGACCTGTCGAACTTTCTCCAGATGGTCAGAAATGGTAATTTTTAAAGGTTTAATTCTTTGACTGTAAATGACTATTGCATGTGAATTCTCACTTCTGGAACTGAAATAAGTCTATTTAGAGTCATTTTAATGCCTGAAATTGGTCAAAATAGAAGCTTCTGAGTAGGAGAAAAAGTCTGAAAAAATGGCAATTTTGGTCACATTGAGGCTTTAAAAAGTAGTTATTCAACATGAGGCACAATCCAAATGACATTTTAAATCAATTTTTCTACATTCCAAAAAATCAATTTTCTGATGTAAAACGATGACCTGTGACCTGTCTAACTTTCTCCAGATGGTTAGAAATGGTAATTTCTTCATGCTGAATTTTTTTACTGTAAATGACTATTGCATGTGAATTACCACTTTTGGAACTAAAATAAGTGTGTTTAGAGTCATTTTAATGCCTGAAATTGGTCGAAATAGAAGCTTCTGAGTTGGAGAAAAAGTCTGTAAAAATGGCCATTTTGGTCACATTGAGACTTTAAAAAGTAGTTATTCAACATGAGGCACAATCCAAATGACATTTTCAATCAATTTTTCTACATTCCAAAAAATCAATTTTCTGATGAAAAATGATGACCCGTGACCTGTCAAACTTTCTCAAAATGGTCAAAAATGGTAATTATTTAATGTTTAATTTTTTGACTGTAAGTGACTATTGCATGTGAATTCACACTTTTGGAGCTAAAATAAGTCTGTTTAGAGTCATTTTAATGCCTGAAATTGGTCATAATAGAAGCATCTGAGTAGAAGAAAAAGTCTGTAAAAATGGCAATTTTGGTCACATTGATGTTTTAAAAAGTAGTTATTCAACATGAGGCACAATCCAAATGACATTATGAATCAATTTTTCAACATTCAAAAAAATCAATTTTCTGATCAAAAAAGGATGACCTGTGACCTGTCGAACTTTCTCCAGATGGTCAGAAAAAGTATTTTTTTAATGATTAATTTTTTGACTGTAAATGACTATTGCTTGTGAATTCTTACTTTTGGAAATAAAATAAGTCTGTTTAGAGTCATTTTAATGCCTGAAATTGGTCGAAATAGAAGCTTCTGAGTAGGAGAAAAAGTCTGTAAAAATGGCAATTTTGGTCACATTGAGGCTTTAAAAAGTAGTTATTCAACATGAGGCACAATCCAAATGACATTTTAAATCAATTTTTCTACATTATAAAAAAATCAATTTTCTGATGTAAAACGATGACCCGTGACCTGTCTAACTTTCTCCAGATGGTCAGAAATGGTAATTGTTTAATGTTGTATTTTTTTACTTTAAATGACTATTGCATGTGAATTCTCACTTTTGGAACTAAAATAAGTCTGTTTAGAGTCATTTTAATGCTTTAAATTGGTCATAATAGAAGCATCTGAGTAGAAGAAAAAGTCTGTAAAAATGGCAATTTTGGTCACATTGAGGTTTTAAAAAGTAGTTATTCAACATGAGGCACAATCCAAATGACATTTTTAATCAATTTTTCAAAACATTAAAAAAAAACAATTTTCTGATCAAAAAAAGGATGACCCGTGACCTGTCGAACTTTCTCCAGATGGTCAGAAAAAGTATTTTTTTAATGTTTAATTTTTTGACTGTAAATGACTATTGCATGTGAATTCTCACTTTTGGAACTAAAATAAGTCTGTTTAGAGTCATTTTAATGCCTGAAATTGGTCGAAATAGAAGCTTCTGAGTTGGAGAAAAAGTCTGTAAAAATGGCAATTTTGGTCACTTTGAGGCTTTAAAAAGTAGTTATTCAACATGAGGCACAATCCAAATGACATTTTGAATCAATTTTTCAACATTCAAAAAAATCAATTTTCTGATCAAACAACGATGACCCGTGACCTGTCGAACTTTCTCCAGATGGTCAGAAAAAGTATTTTTTTAATGTTTAATTTTTTGACTGTAAATGACTATTGCATGTGAATTCTCACTTTTGGAACTAAAATAAGTCTGTTTATAGTCATTTTAATGCCTGAAATTGGTCGAAATAGAAGATTCTGAGTTGGAGAAAAAGTCTGTAAAAATGGCAATTTTGGTCACATTGAGGCTTAAAAAATTAGTTATTCAACATGAGGCACAATCCAAATGACATTTTGAATCAATTCTTCTACGGTCCAAAAAATCAATTTTCTGATGAAAAACGATGACCCGTGACCTGTCGAACTTTCTCCAGATGGTCAGAAACGGTAATTTTTAAAGGTTGAATTTTTTTTACGGTAAATGACTATTGCATGTGAATTCTTACTTTTGGAACTAAAATAAGTCTGTTTAGAGTCATTTTAATGCCTTAAATTGGTCATAATAGAAGCATCTGAATAAAAGAAAAAGTCTGTAAAAATGGCAATTTTGGTCACATTGAGGCTTTAAAAAGTAGTTATTCAACATGAGGCACAATCTAAATGACATTTTCAATCAATTTTTCTACATTCCAAAAAAAAAAATTTCTGATGAAAATGGTAATTTTTTAATGTTGAATTTTTTGACTGTAAATGACTATTGCATGTGAATTACCACTTTCGGAACTAAAATAAGTGTGTTTAGAGTCATTTTAATGACTGAAATTGGTCAAAACAGAAGCTTCTGAGTAGGAAAAAAAGTCTCTAAAAATGTCAATTTTGGTCACATTGCGGCTTTAAAAAGAAGTTATTGAACATGAGGCACAATCCAAATGACATTTTGAATACATTTTTCTACAGTCCAAAAAATCAATTTTCTGTGAAAAATGATGAACCGTGACCCGTGGAACTTTCTCCAGATGGTCAGAAATGGTAATTTTTTAATGTTGATTTTTTTGACTGTAAATGACTATTGCATGTGAATTATCACTTTTGGAACTAAAGTAAGTGTGTTTAGAGTCATTTTAATGACTGAAATTGGTCAAAACAGAAGCTTCTGAGTAGAAGAAAAAGTCTGTAAAAATGGCAATTTTGGTCACATTGAGGCACAATCCAAATGACATTTTGAATCAATTTTTCTAGAGTCCAAAAAATCAATTTTCTGATGAAAAACGACCCGTGACCTGTCGAACTTTCTCCAGATGGTCAGGAAAAGTAATTTTTTAATGTTTAATTTTTTGACTGTAAATGACTAATGCATGTGAATTACCACTTTTTGAACTAAAATAAGTGTGTTTAGAGTCATTTTCATGCCTGAAATTGGTCGAAATAGAAGCTTCTGAGTAAAAGAAAAAGTCTGTAAAAACGGAAACTTTGGTCTCATTGAGGCGTTAAAAAGTAGTTATTCAACATGAGGCACAATCCAAATGACATTTTGAATCAATATTTCTACAGTTCAGAAAATCAATTTTCTGATGAAAAATGATGACCCCTGACCTGTCGAACTTTCTCCAGATGGTCAGAAATGGTAATTTTTAAAGGTTTAATTTTTTGACTGTAAATGATATTGCATGTGAATTCTCACTTTTGGAACTGAAATAAGTCTGTTTAGAGTCATTTTAATGCCTTAAATTTGTCATAATAGAAGCATCTGAGTAGAAGAAAAAGTCTGTAAAAATGGCAATTTTGGTCACATTGAGGCTTTAAAAAGTAGTTATTCAACATGAGGCACAATCCAAATGACATTTTGAATCAATTTTTCTACATTCCAAAAAATCAATTTTCTGATGTAAAACGATGACCCGTGATCTGTCGAACTTTCTCCAGATGGTCAGAAATGGTAATTGTTTAATGTTGTATTTTTTGACTGTAAATGACTATTGAATGTGAATTGTCACTTTTGGAGCTAAAATAAGTCTGTTTAAAGTCATTTAATGCCTTAAATTGGTCATAATAGAAGCATCTGAGTAGAAGAAAAAGTCTGTAAAAATGGCAATTTTGGTCACATTGAGGTTTTAAAAAGTAGTTATTCAACATGAGGCACAATCCAAATGACATTTTGAATCAATTTTTCAACATTCAAAAAACATCAATTTTCTGATCAAAAAAGGATGACCCGTGACCTGTCGAACTTTCTCCAGATGGTCAGAAAAAGTATTTTTTTAATGTTTAATTTTTTGACTGTAAATGACTATTGCATGTGAATTCTCACTTTTGGAAATAAAATAAGTCTGTTTAGAGTCATTTTAATGCCTGAAATTGGTCGAAATAGAAGCTTCTGAGATGGAGAAAAAGTCTGTAAAATTGGCAATTTTGGTCACATTGAGGCTTTAAAAAGTAGTTATTCAACATGAGGCACAATCCAAATGACATTTTCAATCAATTTTTCTACATTCCCAAAAATTTATTTTCTGATGAAAAACGATGACCCGTGACCTGTCGAACTTTCTCCAGATGGTCAGAAAAAGTATTTTTTTAATGTTTCATTTTTTGACTGTAAATGACTATTGCATGTGAATTCTCACTTTTGGAAATAAAATAAGTCTGTTTAGAGTCATTTTAATGCCTGAAATTGGTCGAAATAGAAGCTTCTGAGATGGAGAAAAAGTCTGTAAAATTGGCAATTTTGGTCACATTGAGGCTTTAAAAAGTAGTTATTCAACATGAGGCACAATCCAAATGACATTTTCAATCAATTTTTCAACATTCAAAAAAATCAATTTTCTGATCAAAAAAGGATGACCCGTGACCTGTCAAACGTTCTCCAGATGGTCAGAAATGGTAATTTTTAAAGATTGAATTTTTTTCCGGTAAATGACTATTGCATGTGAATTCTTACTTTTGGAACTAAAATAAGTCTGTTTAGAGTCATTTTAATGCCTTAAATTGGTCATAATAGAAGCATCTGAGTAGAAGAAAAAGTCTGTAAAAATGGCAATTTTGGTCACATTGAGGCTTTAAAAAGTAGTTATTCAACATGAGGCACAATCCAAATGACATTTTCAATCAATTTTTCAACATTCAAAAAAATCAATTTTCTGATCAAAAAAGGATGACCCGTGACCTGTCAAACTTTCTCCAGATGGTCAGAAAAAGTATTTTTTTAATGTTTAATTTTTTGACTGTAAATGACTATTGCATGTGAATTCTCACTTTTGGAAATAAAATAAGTCTGTTTAGAGTCATTTTAATGCCTGAAATTGGTTGAAATAGAAGCTTCTGAGATGGAGAAAAAGTCTGTAAAAATGGCAATTTTGGTCACATTGAGACTTAAAAAAGTAGTTATTCAACATGAGGCACAATCCAAATGACATTTTAAATCAATTTTTCTACATTCCAAAAAATCAATTTTCTGATGAAAAACAATGACCCGTGACCTGTCGAACTTTCTCCAGATGGTCAGAAATGGTAATTTTTAAAGGTTGAATTTTTTTCCGGTAAATGACTATTGCATGTGAATTCTTACTTTTGGAACTAAAATAAGTCTGTTTAGAGTCATTTTAATGCCTGAAATTGGTCAAAAGAGAAGCTTCTGAGTAGGAGAAAAAGTCTGTAAAAATGGCAATTTTGGTCACATTGAGGTTTTAAAATGTAGTTATTCAACATGAGGCACAATCCAAATGACATTTTGAATCAATTTTTCTACATTCCAAAAAATCAATTTTCTGATGAAAAACGATGACCCGTGACCTGTCGAACTTTCTCCAGATGGTCAGAAATGGTAATTTTTAAAGGTTGAATTTTTTTTACGGTAAATGACTATTGCATGTGAATTCTTACTTTTGGAACTAAAAAAAGTCTGTTTAGAGTCATTTTAATGCCTTAAATTGGTCATAATAGAAGTTTCTGAGTAAAAGAAAAAGTCTGTAAAAATGGCAATTTTGGTCACATTGAGGCTTTAAAAAGTGGTTATTCAACATGAGGCACAATCCAAATGACATTTTCAATCAATTTTTCTACATTCCAAAAAATCAATTTTCTGATGTAAAACGATGACCCGTGACCTGTCGAACTTTCTCCAGATGGTGAGAAATGGTAATTGTTTAATGTTGTATTTTTTTACTGTAAATGACGATTGCAAGTGAATTGTCACTTTTGGAGCTAAAATAAGTCTGTTTAGAGTCATTTTAATGCCTGAAATTGGTCAAAATAGAAGCTTCTGAGTAGGAGAAAAAGTCTGTAAAAATGGCAATTTTGGTCACATTGAGGCTTTAAAAAGTAGTTATTCAACATGAGGCACAATCCAAATGACATTTTAAATCAATTTTTCTACATTCCAAAAAATCAATTTTCTGATGTAAAACGATGACCCGTGACCTGTCTAACTTTCTCCAGATGGTTAGAAATGGTAATTTCTTCATGCTGAATTTTGTTTACTGTAAATGACTATTGCATGTGAATTACCACTTTTGGAACTAAAATAAGTGAGTTTAGAGTCATTTTAATGCTTGAAATTGGTCGAAATAGAAGCTTCTGAGTTGGAGAAAAAGTCTGTAAAAATGGCAATTTTGGTCACATTGAGACTTAAAAAAGTAGTTATTCAACATGAGGCACAATCCAAATGACATTTTCAATCAATTTTTCTACATTCCAAAAAATCAATTTTCTGATGAAAAACGATGACCAGTGACCTGTCAAACTTTCTAAAATGGTCAAAAATGGTAATTTTTTAATGTTTAATTTTTTTACTGTAAGTGACTATTGCATGTGAATTCACACTTTTGGAGCTAAAATAGGTCTGTTTAGAGTCATTTTAATGCCTGAAATTGGTCAAAATAGAAGCTTCTGAGTAGGAGAAAAAGTCTGTAAAAATGGCAATTTTGGTCACATTGAGGGTTTAAAAAGTAGTTATTCAACATGAGGCACAATCCAAATGACATTTTGAATCAATTTTTCAACATTCCAAAAAATCTATTTTCTGATGAAAAACGATGACCCGTGACCTGTCGAACTTTCTCCAGATGGTCAGAAATGGTAATTTTTAAAGGTTGAATTCTTTGACTGTAAATGACTATTGCATGTGAATTCTCACTTCTGGAACTGAAATAAGTCTGTTTAGAGTCATTTTAATGCCTGGAATTGGTCGAAATAGAAGCTTCTGAGATGGAGCAAAAGTCTGTAAAAATGGCAATTTTGGTCACTTTGAGACTTAAAAAAGTAGTTATTCAACATGAGGCACAATCCAAATGACATTTTGAATCAATTTTTCTACATTCCAAAAATCAATTTTCTGATGAAAAACAATGACCCGTGACCTGTCGGACTTTCTCCAGATGGTCAGAAATGGTAATTTTTCAAGGTTGAATTCTTTTACGGTAAATGACTATTGCATGTGAATTCTTACTTTTGGAACTAAAATAAGTCTGTTCAGAGTCATTTTAATGCCTGAAATTGGTCAAAATAGAAGCTTCTGAGTAGGAGAAAAAGTCTGAAAAAATGGCAATTTTGGTCGCATTGAGGCTTTAAAAAGTAGTTATTCAACATGAGGCACAATCCAAATGACATTTCGAATCAATTTTTCTACAGTCCAAAAAATCAATTTTTGTGATGAAAAACGATGACACGTGACCGGTAGAACTTTCTCCAGATGGTCAGAAATGGTAATTTTTTAATGTTTAATTTTTTGACTGTCAAGGACTATTGTATGTGAATTATCACTTTTGGAACTAAAATAAGTGTATTTAGAGTCATTTTAATGCCTGAAATTGGTCAAAATAGAAGCTTCTGAGTGGGAGAAAAAGTCTGTAAAAATGGCAAGTTTGGTCACATTGAGGCTTTAAAAAGTAGTTATTCAACATGAGGCACCATCCAAAAGACATTTTGAATCAATTTTTCAACATTCAAAAAAATCAATTTTCTGATCAAAAACGTGACCTGTCGAACTTTCTCCAGATGGTCAGAAAAAGTATTTTTTTAATGTTTCATTTTTTGACTGTAAATGACCATTGCATGTGAATTCTCACTTTTGGAACTAAAATAAGTCTGTTTAGAGTCATTTTAATGCCTGAAATTGGTCGAAATAGAAGATTATGAGTTGGAGAAAAAGTCTGTAAAAATGGCAATTTTGGTCACATTGAGACTTTAAAAAATAGTTATTCAACATGAGGCACAATCCAAATGACATTTTCAATCAATTTTTCTACATTCCCAAAAATCTATTTTCTGATGAAAAACGATGACCCGTGACCTGTCAAACGTTCTCCAGATGTCAGAAATGGTAATTTTTAAAGGTTGACTTTTTTTCCGGTAAATGACTATTGCATGTGAATTCTTACTTTTGGAACTAAAATAAGTCTGTTTAGAGTCATTTTAATGCCTTAAATTGGTCATAATAGAAGCATCTGAGTAGAAGAAAAAGTCTGTAAAAATGGCAATTTTGGTCACATTGAGGCTTTAAAAAGTAGTTATTCAACATGAGGCACAATCCAAATGACATTTTCAATCAATTTTTCTACATTCCAAAAAATCAATTTTCTGATGTAAAACGATGACCCGTGACCTGTCTAACTTTCTCCAGATGGTCAGAAATGGTAATTTCTTCATGCTGAATTTTTTCACTGTAAATGACTATTGCATGTGAATTACCACTTTTGGAACTAAAATAAGTGTGTTTAGAGTCGTTTTAATGCCTGAAATTGGTCAAAATAGAAGCTTCTGAGTTGGAGAAAAAGTCTGTAAAAATGGCAATTTTGGTCACATTGACACTTTAAAAAGTAGTTATTCAACATGAGGCACAATCCAAATGACATTTTCAATCAATTTTTCAACATTCAAAAAAATCAATTTTCTGATCAAAAAAGGATGACCCGTGACCTGTCAAACTTTCTCCAGATGGTCAGAAAAAGTATTTTTTTAATGTTTAATTTTTTGACTGTAAATGACTATTGCATGTGAATTCTCACTTTTGGAAATAAAATAAGTCTGTTTAGAGTCATTTTAATGCCTGAAATTGGTCATAGTAGAAGCTTCTGAGTAGGAGAAAAAGTCTGTAAAAATGGCAATTTTGGTCACATTGAGGCTTTAAAAAGTAGTTATTCAACATGAGGCACAATCCAAATGACATTTCGAATCAATTTTTCTACAGTCCAAAAAATCAATTTTTGTGATGAAAAACGATGACACGTTACCGGTAGAACTTTCTCCAGATGGTCAGAAATGGTAATTTTTTAATGTTTAATTTTTTGACTGTCAAGGACTATTGTATGTGAATTATCACTTTTGGAACTAAAATAAGTGTATTTAGAGTCATTTTAATGCCTGAAATTGGTCGAAATAGAAGCTTCAGGGTAGGAGAAAAAGTCTTTATAAATTGCAATTTTGGTCATATTGAGGCTTTAAAAATTAGTTATTCAACATGAGGCACAATCCAAATGACATTTTCAATCAATTTTTCTACATTCCAAAAAATCTATTTTCTGATGAAAAACGATGACCCGTGTCCTGTCGAACTTTCTCCAGATGGTCAGAAAAAGTATTTTTTTAATGTTTAATTTTTTGACTGTAAATGACTATTGCATGTGAATTCTCACTTTTGGAACTAAAATAAGTCTGTTTAGAGTCATTTTAATGCCTGAAATTGGTCGAAATTGAAGCTTCTGAGTTGGAGAAAAAGTCTGTAAAAATGGCAATTTTGGTCACTTTGAGGCCTTAAAAAGTAGTTTTTCAACATGAGGCACAATCCAAATGACATTTTGAATCAATTTTTCAACATTCAAAAAAATCAATTTTCTGATCAAAAAGCGATGACCCGTGACCTGTCGAACTTTCTCCAGATGGTCAGAAAAAGTATTTTTTTAATGTTTAATTTTTTGACTGTAAATGACTATTGCATGTGAATTCTCACTTTTGGAACTAAAATAAGTCTGTTTAGAGTAATTTTAATGCCTGAAATTGGTCGAAATAGAAGATTCTGAGTTGGAGAAAAAGTCTGTAAAAATGGCAATTTTGGTCACATTGAGACTTTAAAAAGTAGTTATTCAACATGAGGCACAATCCAAATGACATTTTCAATCAATTTTTCTACATTCCAAAAAATAAATTTTCTGATGAAAAACGATGACCCGTAACCTGTCAAACTTTCTCAAAATGGTAATTTTTTAATGTTGAATTTTTTGACTGTAAATGACTATTGCATGTGAATTACCACTTTTGGAACTAAAATAAGTGTGTTTAGAGTCATTTTAATGACTGAAATTGGTCAAAACAGAAGCTTCTGAGTAGGAAAAAAAGTCTGTAAAAATGTCAATTTTGGTCACATTGCGGCTTTAAAAAGAAGTTATTGAACATGAGGCACAATCCAAATGACATTTTGAATAAATTTTTCTACAGTCCTAAAAATCAATTTTCTATGAAAAATGATGAACCGTGACCCGTGGAACTTTCTCCAGATGGTCAGAAATGGTAATTTTTTAATGTTGATTTTTTTGACTGTAAATGACTATTGCATGTGAATTCTCAATTTTGGAACTAAAATAAGTCTGTTTAGAGTCATTTTAATGCCTGAAATTGGTCGAAATAGAAGCTTCTGAGTTGGAGAAAAAGTCTGTAAAAATGGCAATTTTGGTCACTTTGAGGCCTTAAAAAGTAGTTATTCAACATGAGGCACAATCCAAATGATATTTTGAATCAATTTTTCAACATTCAAAAAAATCAATTTTCTGATCAAAAAACGATGACCCGTTGCCTGTCGAACTTTCTCCAGATGGTCAGAAAAAGTATTTTTTTAATGTTTAATTTTTTGACTGTAAATGACTATTGCATGTGAATTCTCACTTTTGGAACTAAAATAAGTCTGTTTAGAGTCATTTTAATGCCTGAAATTGGTCGAAATAGAAGATTCTGAGTTGGAGAAAAAGTCTGTAAAAATGGCAATTTTGGTCACATTGAGACTTTAAAAAGTAGTTATTCAACATGAGGCACAATCCAAATGACATTTTCAATCAATTTTTCTACATTCCAAAAAATAAATTTTCTGATGAAAAACGATGACCCGTAACCTGTCAAACTTTCTCAAAATGGTAATTTTTTAATGTTGAATTTTTTGACTGTAAATGACTATTGCATGTGAATTTCCACTTTTGGAACTAAAATAAGTGTGTTTAGAGTCATTTTAATGACTGAAATTGGTCAAAACAGAAGCTTCTGTGTAGGAAAAAAAGTCTGTAAAAATGTCAATTTTGGTCACATTGCGGCTTTAAAAAGAAGTTATTGAACATGAGGCACAATCCAAATGACATTTTGAATACATTTTTCTACAGTCCAAAAAATCAATTTTCTGTGAAAAATGATGAACCGTGACCCGTGGAACTTTCTCCAGATGGTCAGAAATGGTAATTTTTTAATGTTGATTTTTTTGACTGTAAATGACTATTGCATGTGAATTATCACTTTTGGAACTAAAGTAAGTGTGTTTAGAGTCATTTTAATGACTGAAATTGGTCAAAACAGAAGCTTCTGAGTAGAAGAAAAAGTCTGTAAAAATGGCAATTTTGTTCACATTGAGGCTTTAAAAATTAGTTATTCAACATGAGGCACAATCCAAATGACATTTTGAATCAATTTTTCTACAGTTCAAAAAATCAATTTTCTGATGAAAAACGATGACCCGTGACCTGTCGAACTTTCTCCAGATGGTCAGTAAAAGTAATTTTTTAATGTTTAATTTTTTGACTGTAAATGACTAATGCATGTGAATTACCACTTTTGGAACTAAAATAAGTGTGTTTAGAGTCATTTTCATGCCTGAAATTGGTCGAAATAGAAGCTTCTGAGTAAAAGAAAAAGTCTGTAAAAACTGAAACTTTGGTCTCATTGAGGCGTTAAAAAGTAGTTATTCAACATGAGGCACAATCCAAATGACATTTTGAATCAATATTTCTACAGTCCAGAAAATCAATTTTCTGATGAAAAATGATGACCCGTGACCTGTCGAACTTTCTACAGATGGTCAGAAATGGTAATTTTTAAAGGTTTAATTTTTTGACTGTAAATGACTATTGCATGTGAATTCTCACTTTTGGAACTGAAATAAGTCTGTTTAGAGTCATTTTAATGCCTTAAATTGTTCATAATAGAAGCATCTGAGTAGAAGAAAAAGTCTGTAAAAATGTCAATTTTGGTCACATTGAGGCTTTAAAAAGTAGTCATTCAACATGAGGCACAATCCAAATGACATTTTGAATCAATTTTTCTACATTCCAAAAAATCAATTTTCTGATGTAAAACGATGACCCGTGATCTGTCGAACTTTCTCCAGATGGTCAGAAATGGTAATTGTTTAATGCTGTATTTTTTGACTGTAAATGACTATTGCATGTGAATTGTCACTTTTGGAGCTAAAATAAGTCTGTTTAGAGTCATTTTAATGCCTTAAATTGGTCATAATAGAAGCATCTGATTAGAAGAAAAAGTCTGTAAAAATGGCAATTTTGGTCACATTGAGGTTTTAAAAAGTAGTTATTCAACATGAGGCACAATCCAAATGACATTTTGAATCAATTTTTCAACATTAAAAAAACATCAATTTTCTGATCAAAAAAGGATGACCCGTGACCTGTCGAACTTTATCCAGATGGTCAGAAAAAGTATTTTTTTAATGTTTAATTTTTTGACTGTAAATTGCATGTGAATTCTCACTTTTGGAAATAAAATAAGTCTGTTTAGAGTCATTTTAATGCCTGAAATTGGTCGAAATAGAAGCTTCTGAGATGGAGAAAAAGTCTGTAAAAATTGCAATTTTGGTCACATTGAGGCTTTAAAAATTAGTTATTCAACATGAGGCACAATCCAAATGACATTTTCAATCAATTTTTCTACAGTCCAAAAAATCTATTTTCTGATGAAAAACGATAACCCGTGACCTGTCAAACTTTCTCAAAATGGTCAAAAATGGTAATTTTTTAATATTTAATTTTTTGACTGTAAATGACTATTGCATGTGAATTCTCAATTTTGGAACTAAAATAAGTCTGTTTAGAGTCATTTTAATGCCTGAAATTTGTCGAAATAGAAGCTTCTGAGTTGGAGAAAAAGTCTGTAAAAATGGCAATTTTGGTCACTTTGAGGCCTTAAAAAGTAGTTATTCAACATGAGGCACAATCCAAATGATATTTTGAATCAATTTTTCAACATTCAAAAAAATCAATTTTCTGATCAAAAAACGATGACCCGTTGCCTGTCGAACTTTCTCCAGATGGTCAGAAAAAGTATTTTTTTAATGTTTAATTTTTTGACTGTAAATGACTATTGCATGTGAATTCTCACTTTTGGAACTAAAATAAGTCTGTTTAGAGTCATTTTAATGCCTGAAATTGGTCGAAATAGAAGATTCTGAGTTGGAGAAAAAGTCTGTAAAAATGGCAATTTTGGTCACATTGAGACTTTAAAAAGTAGTTATTCAACATGAGGCACAATCCAAATGACATTTTCAATCAATTTTTCTACATTCCAAAAAATAAATTTTCTGATGAAAAACGATGACCCGTAACCTGTCAAACTTTCTCAAAATGGTAATTTTTTAATGTTGAATTTTTTGACTGTAAATGACTGTTGCATGTGAATTACCACTTTTGGAACTAAAATAAGTGTGTTTAGAGTCATTTTAATGACTGAAATTGGTCAAAACAGAAGCTTCTGAGTAGGAAAAAAAGTCTGTAAAAATGTCAATTTTGGTCACATTGCGGCTTTAAAAAGAAGTTATTGAACATGAGGCACAATCCAAATGACATTTTGAATACATTTTTCTACAGTCCAAAAAATCAATTTTCTGTGAAAAATGATGAACCGTGACCCGTGGAACTTTCTCCAGATGGTCAGAAATGGTAATTTTTTAATGTTGATTTTTTTGACTGTAAATGACTATTGCATGTGAATTATCACTTTTGGAACTAAAGTAAGTGTGTTTAGAGTCATTTTAATGACTGAAATTGGTCAAAACAGAAGCTTCTGAGTAGAAGAAAAAGTCTGTAAAAATGGCAATTTTGTTCACATTGAGGCTTTAAAAATTAGTTATTCAACATGAGGCACAATCCAAATGACATTTTGAATCAATTTTTCTACAGTCCAAAAAATCAATTTTCTGATGAAAAACGATGACCCGTGACCTGTCGAACTTTCTCCAGATGGTCAGGAAAAGTAATTTTTTAATGTTTAATTTTTTGACTGTAAATGACTAATGCATGTGAATTACCACTTTTGGAACTAAAATAAGTGTGTTTAGAGTCATTTTCATGCCTGAAATTGGTCGAAATAGAAGCTTCTGAGTAAAAGAAAAAGTCTGTAAAAACTGAAACTTTGGTCTCATTGAGGTGTTAAAAAGTAGTTATTCAACATGAGGCACAATCCAAATGACATTTTGAATCAATATTTCTACAGTCCAGAAAATCAATTTTCTGATGAAAAATGATGACCCGTGACCTGTCGAACTTTCTCCAGATGGTCAGAAATGGTAATTTTTAAAGGTTTAATTTTTTGACTGTAAATGACTATTGCATGTGAATTCTCACTTTTGGAACTGAAATAAGTCTGTTTAGAGTCATTTTAATGCCTTAAATTGTTCATAATAGAAGCATCTGAGTAGAAGAAAAAGTCTGTAAAAATGTCAATTTTGGTCACATTGAGGCTTTAAAAAGTAGTCATTCAACATGAGGCACAATCCAAATGACATTTTGAATCAATTTTTCTACATTCCAAAAAATCAATTTTCTGATGTAAAACGATGACCCGTGATCTGTCGAACTTTCTCCAGATGGTCAGAAATGGTAATTGTTTAATGCTGTATTTTTTTACTCATCATCATAAGCTTTTATTCGATGTGCAAGATATCTTATAAGCATAATAGAATACAATCATTACAGTGTACAAAAAAAAAAAAAAAACATTGCTACAAGAAGCCAGTATAAAATTCATTAAAAAAGATAAAAGGACATGAAATGCCCGTTACTAAATTAGCTAAAAAAGGAATTAAACAGCTACTGACAATCTCTTACAACGAATAAGCCAAAACTGCTTTAAAAATGTTGCTGTTCCACACACAATAGGGGGGGAAGTGTCCGTGGTTAGGATACGCAAGGCTACTAGGTGGCTAGGTGCGCCCATATTTCGACAAAGAGGTTTCAACCAAAAACTCCTAGGCCTTGCATAATCCGGGCATTCAAATAGGACATGCGCAATGGACTCAACCCTACTCGGGCAACATGCACAGTTGGGAGAAGTACGGGCCGCTGATGTCCAATTCGATACCACAGCACCTAGGGGGAGGGATCCAACTCTAAATTTAAAATAAAGGGCTCGGTCAAAGGGGAGGGTGATCAGGTCCAGGTAGGGTTCAAAAGCCACAATGTCTTTGATTTGTAAAAAGGCGACAGTGGACTTGCAGTGGTTAGAGTTTACAATTAGACGCTCCGCAGTCCATTTCCAGTAAAGCGCCTTGACAACTTATTTTGGAGGGGCTGAACGTGATGACCAATAGTCTCCTAGTCCGATCTTCTTTTTAGTTTCTCTTAACCATCTTATCTTAGCCCAACCCCCCAGACTCATTATTTCCCCCAGGGCATCAGCATAGGATTTTAGTTCTTCACCCCTCCAGATTCGTGTCCATAGCAGGAGCGGGCGAAGCTGGGCCTGATCTTTGATGTTTTTACAGCCCGTGTCCAACCACACTGGTACAGATGGTGTGCTCAGTGGAATGGAGATAATGGATTTCAGTAGCTTGCTCTCCGCTGTCACTAGGGCGTCCAATCGGCAGTGGCCCCACAGTTCTGCCCCATACAAGGCTGATGACACTACTTTGGCCTTGTAGATATCGATTACTGGGGTAAGTGATCTCCTAGGTGAGGCCCTGAACTCCCTCATGAGAGCTCCTCCTACTCTCCTATGGTTCAGGACCATTTTGTCAATATGATTTGCCCAAGACATCCTATCCGTAATCCGAATACCGAGGTAATCGAATTCGGCTACTTTCTCTAAGGGAATCGAGTTAAGTGTAGGTGGACGGCCCAGTTTCTTAGGAGGATTTAGGACTAGATATTTTGTTTTGTCCACATTTATTATTAAGCCTTTTGCAGCACAGAACTCCTGGAATCGCGTTAGCAATTTCTGGAGGCCTTGTGGGGTCTTCGAGATCAGGAGCGTGTCATCCACAAAAAGCAGGGTGGGGATACGGACTCCTCCAAGACAGGGGGCGTCGGCTGGTTCTTGTTGAAAATGTTTTACCACCCCATTCACATATAGTGAAAATAGGGTGGGTGCCAAGACACAGCCCTGTCTTACGCCCCTGGACACTGGTATCTTCTCAGTGAGCTCTCCATTTTTACCCCAACGGACCTGTGCAAAGGTATGGGCATGAAGGCTAATGAGTAGGGACAAATTGTAAGGGGGTAATCCCAACTCATAAAGCACCCTCCAAAGCTCTTCCCGGGGGACTAGGTCAAAGGCAGTCTTCAGGTCTATAAAGGCCAAATAAAGACTACCCTTGCCTAGTTCCACCACCTTCCACCCCAGTAGTGCCAGCCTAAACACCTGCTCTATTGTCCCCATACCAGCCCGAAAACCTGCCTTAAAGTCTGATAGGATTATATTCTCCTCCACCCAATGGAGAATCCTTCCAAGGATAGCTTTACCAGCTATCTTTTGGGTGGAGTCTATCAGACTTATAGGGCGATAGTTCCCCGGTGTTTCCCTGCACCCTTTTTTATAAATCGGGACCACCACCGCCCCTTTCCAGGATTCTGGCACTGCCCCTCCCATCATGATATTGTTTAGGAGAGCTGCTATGACCCTTGCCCATTCCGCTGGGTATGCCCTCATAAGGTCCCCCGGAAGGCCGTCGGAAGGTTTAATTTTTTTACTGTAAATGACTATTGCATGTGAATTGTCACTTTTGGAGCTAAAATAAGTCTGTTTAGAGTCATTTTAATGCCTTAAATTGGTCATAATAGAAGCATCTGAGTAGAAGAAAAAGTCTGTAAAAATGGCAATTTTGGTCACATTGAGGTTTTAAAAAGTAGTTATTCAACATGAGGCACAATCCAAATGACATTTTGAATCAATTTTTCAACATTCAAAAAACATCAATTTTCTGATCAAAAAAGGATGACCCGTGGCCTGTCGAACTTTCTCCAGATGGTCAGAAAAAGTATTTTTTTAATGTTTAATTTTTTGACTGTAAATGACTATTGCATGTGAATTCTCACTTTTGGAAATAAAATAAGTCTGTTTAGAGTCATTTTAATGCCTGAAATTGGTCGAAATAGAAGCTTCTGAGCTGGAGAAAAAGTCTGTAAAATTGGCAATTTTGGTCACATTGAGGCTTTAAAAAGTAGTTATTCAACATGAGGCACAATCCAAATGACATTTTAAATCAATTTTTCTACAGTCCAAAAAATCAATTTTCTGTGAAAAATGATGAACCGTGACCCGTGGAACTTTCTCCAGATGGTCAGAAAATGGTAATTTTTTAATGTTGATTTTTTGACTGTAAATGACTATTGCATGTGAATTATCACTTTTGGAACTAAAGTAAGTGTGTTTAGAGTCATTTTAATGACTGAAATTGGTCAAAACAGAAGCTTCTGAGTAGAAGAAAAAGTCTGTGAAAATGGCAATTTTGTTCACATTGAGGCTTTAAAAATTAGTTATTCAACATGAGGCACAATCCAAATGACATTTTGAATCAATTTTTCTACAGTCCAAAAAATCTATTTTCTGATGAAAAACGATGAACTGTCAAACGTTCTCAAAATGGTCAAAAATGGTAATTTTTTAATGTTGAATTTTTTGACTGTAAATGACTATTGCATGTGAATTCTCACTTTTGGAACTAAAATAAGTCTGTTTAGAGTCATTTTAATGCCTGAAATTGGTCATAATAGAAGCATCTGAGTAGAAGAAAAAGTCTGTAAAAATGGCAATTTTGGTCACATTGAGGTTTTAAAAAGTAGTTATTCAACATGAGGCACAATCCAAATGACATTTTGAATCAATTTTTCAACATTCAAAAAACATCAATTTTCTGATCAAAAAAGGATGACCCGTGGCCTGTCGATCTTTCTCCAGATGGTCAGAAAAACTATTTTTTTAATGTTTAATTTTTTGACTGTAAATGACTATTGCATGTGAATTCTCACTTTTGGAAATAAAATAAGTCTGTTTAGAGTCATTTTAATGCCTAAAATTGGTCGAAATAGAAGCTTCTGAGATGGAGAAAAAGTCTGTAAAATTGGCAATTTTGGTCACATTGAGGCTTTAAAAAGTAGTTATTCAGAGGCACAATCCAAATGACATTTTAAATCAATTTTTCTACAGTCCAAAAAATCAATTTTCTGTGAAAAATGATGAACCGTGACCCGTGGAACTTTCTCCAGATGGTCAGAAAATGGTAATTTTTTTATGTTGATTTTTTGACTGTAAATGACTATTGCGTGTGAATTATCACTTTTGGAACTAAAGTAAGTGTGTTTAGAGTCATTTTAATGACTGAAATTGGTCAAAACAGAAGCTTCTGAGTAGAAAAAAAAGTCTGTAAAAATGGCAATTTTGGTCACATTGAGGCTTTAAAAATTAGTTATTCAACATGAGGCACAATCCAAATGACATTTTGAATCAATTTTTCTACAGTCCAAAAAATCAATTTTCTGATGAAAAACGATGACCCGTGACCTGTCGAACTTTCTCCAGATGGTCAGGAAAAGTAATTTTTTAATGTTTAATTTTTTGACTGTAAATGACTAATGCATGTGAATTACCACTTTTGGAACTAAAATAAGTGTGTTTAGAGTCATTTTCATGCCTGAAATTGATCGAAATAGAAGCTTCTGAGTAAAAGAAAAAGTCTGTAAAAACTGAAACTTTGGTCTCATGGAGGCGTTAAAAAGTAGTTATTCAACATGAGGCACAATCCAAATGACATTTTGAATCAATATTTCTACAGTCCAGAAAATCAATTTTCTGATGAAAAATGATGACCCGTGACCTGTCGAACTTTCTCCAGATGGTCAGAAATGGTAATTTTTAAAGGTTTAATTTTTTGACTGTAAATGACTATTGCATGTGAATTCTCACTGTTGGAACTGAAATAAGTCTGTTTAGAGTCATTTTAATGCCTTAAATTGGTCATAATAAAAGCATCTGAGTAGAAGAAAAAGTCTGTAAAAATGGCAATTTTGGTCACATTGAGGCTTTAAAAAGTAGTTATTCAACATGAGGCACAATCCAAATGACATTTTGAATCAATTTTTCTACATTCCAAAAAACCCATTTTCTGATGTAAAACGATGACCCGTGATCTGTCGAACTTTCTCCAGATGGTCAGAAATGGTAATTGTTTAATGCTGTATTTTTTGACTGTAAATGACTATTGCATGTGAATTGTCACTTTTGGAGCTAAAATAAGTCTGTTTAGAGTCATTTTAATGCCTTAAATTGGTCATAATAGAAGCATCTGAGTAGAAGAAAAAGTCTGTAAAAATGGCAATTTTGGTCACATTGAGGTTTTAAAAAGTAGTTATTCAACATGAGGCACAATCCAAATGACATTTTGAATCAATTTTTCAACATTAAAAAAACATCAATTTTCTGATGAAAAAAGGATGACCCGTGACCTGTCGAACTTTATCCAGATGGTCAGAAAAAGTATTTTTTTAATGTTTAATTTTTTGACTGTAAATTGCATGTGAATTCTCACTTTTGGAAATAAAATAAGTCTGTTTAGAGTCATTTTAATGCCTGAAATTGGTCGAAATAGAAGCTTCTGAGATGGAGAAAAAGTCTGTAAAAATTGCAATTTTGGTCACATTGAGGCTTTAAAAATTAGTTATTCAACATGAGGCACAATCCAAATGACATTTTCAATCAATTTTTCTACAGTCCAAAAAATCTATTTTCTGATGAAAAACGATAACCCGTGACCTGTCAAACTTTCTCAAAATGGTCAAAAATGGTAATTTTTTAATATTTAATTTTTTGACTGTAAATGACTATTGCATGTGAATTCTCAATTTTGGAACTAAAATAAGTCTGTTTAGAGTCATTTTAATGCCTGAAATTGGTCGAAATAGAAGCTTCTGAGTTGGAGAAAAAGTCTGTAAAAATGGCAATTTTGGTCACTTTGAGGCCTTAAAAAGTAGTTATTCAACATGAGGCACAATCCAAATGATATTTTGAATCAATTTTTCAACATTCAAAAAAATCAATTTTCTGATCAAAAAACGATGACCCGTTGCCTGTCGAACTTTCTCCAGATGGTCAGAAAAAGTATTTTTTTAATGTTTAATTTTTTGACTGTAAATGACTATTGCATGTGAATTCTCACTTTTGGAACTAAAATAAGTCTGTTTAGAGTAATTTTAATGCCTGAAATTGGTCGAAATAGAAGATTCTGAGTTGGAGAAAAAGTCTGTAAAAATGGCAATTTTGGTCACATTGAGACTTTAAAAAGTAGTTATTCAACATGAGGCACAATCCAAATGACATTTTCAATCAATTTTTCTACAGTCCAAAAAATCAATTTTCTGTGAAAAATGATGAACCGTGACCCGTGGAACTTTCTCCAGATGGTCAGAAATGGTAATTTTTTAATGTTGATTTTTTTGACTGTAAATGACTATTGCATGTGAATTATCACTTTTGGAACTAAAGTAAGTGTGTTTAGAGTCATTTTAATGACTGAAATTGGTCAAAACAGAAGCTTCTGAGTAGAAGAAAAAGTCTGTAAAAATGGCAATTATGTTCACATTGAGGCTTTAAAAATTAGTTATTCAACATGAGGCACAATCCAAATGACATTTTGAATCAATTTTTCTACAGTCCAAAAAATCAATTTTCTGATGAAAAACGATGACCCGTGACCTGTCGAACTTTCTCCAGATGGTCAGGAAAAGTAATTTTTTAATGTTTAATTTTTTGACTGTAAATGACTAATGCATGTGAATTACCACTTTTGGAACTAAAATAAGTGTGTTTAGAGTCATTTTCATGCCTGAAATTGGTCGAAATAGAAGCTTCTGAGTAAAAGAAAAAGTCTGTAAAAACTGAAACTTTGGTCTCATTGAGGCGTTAAAAAGTAGTTATTCAACATGAGGCACAATTCAAATGACATTTTGAATCAATATTTCTACAGTCCAGAAAATCAATTTTCTGATGAAAAATGATGACCCGTGACCTGTCGAACTTTCTCCAGATGGTCAGAAATGGTAATTTTTAAAGGTTTAATTTTTTGACTGTAAATGACTATTGCATGTGAATTCTCACTTTTGGAACTGAAATAAGTCTGTTTAGAGTCATTTTAATGCCTTAAATTGTTCATAATAGAAGCATCTGAGTAGAAGAAAAAGTCTGTAAAAATGTCAATTTTGGTCACATTGAGGCTTTAAAAAGTAGTCATTCAACATGAGGCACAATCCAAATGACATTTTGAATCAATTTTTCTACATTCCAAAAAATCAATTGTCTGATGTAAAACGATGACCCGTGATCTGTCGAACTTTCTCCAGATGGTCAGAAATGGTAATTGTTTAATGCTGTATTTTTTTACTCATCATCATAAGCTTTTATTCGATGTGCAAGATATCTTATAAGCATAATAGAATACAATCATTACAGTGAACAAAAAAAAAAAAACATTGCTACAAGAAGCCAGTATAAAATTCATTAAAAAAGATAAAAGGACATGAAATGCCCGTTACTAAATTAGCTAAAAAAGGAATTAAACAGCTACTGACAATCTCTTACAACGAATAAGCCAAAACTGCTTTAAAAATGTTGCTGTTCCACACACAATAGGGGGGGAAGTGTCCGTGGTTAGGATACGCAAGGCTACTAGGTGGCTAGGTGCGCCCATATTTCGACAAAGAGGTTTCAACCAAAAACTCCTAGGCCTTGCATAATCCGGGCATTCAAATAGGACATAAGCAATGGACTCAACCCTACTCGGGCAACATGCACAGTTGGGAGAAGTACGGGCCGCTGATGTCCAATTCGATACCACAGCACCTAGGGGGAGGGATCCAACTCTAAATTTAAAATAAAGGGCTCGGTCAAAGGGGAGGGTGATCAGGTCCAGGTAGGGTTCAAAAGCCACAATGTCTTTGATTAGTAAAAAGGCGACAGTGGACTTGCAGTGGTTAGAGTTTACAATTAGACGCTCCGCAGTCCATTTCCAGTAAAGCGCCTTGACAACTTCTTTTGGAGGGGCTGAACGTGATGACCAATAGTCTCCTAGTCCGATCTTCTCCAGGAGCTTTTTAGTTTCTCTTAACCATCTTATCTTAGCCCAACCCCCCAGACTCATTATTTCCCCCAGGGCATCAGCATAGGATTTTAGTTCTTCACCCCTCCAGATTCGTGTCCATAGCAGGAGCGGGCGAAGCTGGGCCTGATCTTTGATGTTTTTACAGCCCGTGTCCAACCACACTGGTACAGATGGTGTGCTCAGTGGAATGGAGATAATGGATTTCAGTAGCTTGCTCTCCGCTGTCACTAGGGCGTCCAATCGGCAGTGGCCCCACAGTTCTGCCCCATACAAGGCTGATGACACTACTTTGGCCTTGTAGATATCGATTACTGGGGTAAGTGATCTCCTAGGTGAGGCCCTGAACTCCCTCATGAGAGCTCCTCCTACTCTCCTATGGTTCAGGACCATTTTGTCAATATGATTTGCCCAAGACATCCTATCCGTAATCCGAATACCGAGGTAATCGAATTCGGCTACTTTCTCTAAGGGAATCGAGTTAAGTGTAGGTGGACGGCCCAGTTTCTTAGGAGGATTTAGGACTAGATATTTTGTTTTGTCCACATTTATTATTAAGCCTTTTGCAGCACAGAACTCCTGGAATCGCGTTAGCAATTTCTGGAGGCCTTGTGGGGTCTTCGAGATCAGGAGCGTGTCATCCACAAAAAGCAGGGTGGGGATACGGACTCCTCCAAGACAGGGGGCGTCGGCTGGTTCTTGTTGAAAATGTTTTACCACCCCATTCACATATAGTGAAAATAGGGTGGGTGCCAAGACACAGCCCTGTCTTACGCCCCTGGACACTGGTATCTTCTCAGTGAGCTCTCCATTTTTACCCCAACGGACCTGTGCAAAGGTATGGGCATGAAGGCTAATGAGTAGGGACAAATTGTAAGGGGGTAATCCCAACTCATAAAGCACCCTCCAAAGCTCTTCCCGGGGGACTAGGTCAAAGGCAGTCTTCAGGTCTATAAAGGCCAAACAAAGACTACCCTTGCCTAGTTCCACCACCTTCCACCCCAGTAGTGCCAGCCTAAACACCTGCTCTATTGTCCCCATACCAGCCCGAAAACCTGCCTGAAAGTCTGATAGGATTTTATTCTCCTCCACCCAATGGAGAATCCTTCCAAGGATAGCTTTACCAGCTATCTTTTGGGTGGAGTCTATCAGACTTATAGGGCGATAGTTCCCCGGTGTTTCCCTGCACCCTTTTTTATAAATCGGGACCACCACCGCCCCTTTCCAGGATTCTGGCACTGCCCCTCCCATCATGATATCGTTTAGGAGAGCTGCTATGACCCTTGCCCATTCCACTGGGTATGCCCTCATAAGGTCCCCCGGAAGGCCGTCGGAAGGTTTAATTTTTTTACTGTAAATGACTATTGCATGTGAATTGTCACTTTTGGAGCTAAAATAAGTCTGTTTAGAGTCATTTTAATGCCTTAAATTGGTCATAATAGAAGCATCTGAGTAGAAGAAAAAGTCTGTAAAAATGGCAATTTTGGTCACATTGAGGTTTTAAAAAGTAGTTATTCAACATGAGGCACAATCCAAATGACATTTTGAATCAATTTTTCAACATTCAAAAAACATCAATTTTCTGATCAAAAAAGGATGACCCGTGGCCTGTCGATCTTTCTCCAGATGGTCAGAAAAAGAATTTTTTTAATGTATAATTTTTTGACTGTAAATGACTATTGCATGTGAATTCTCACTTTTGGAAATAAAATAAGTCTGTTTAGAGTCATTTTAATGCCTGAAATTGGTCGAAATAGAAGCTTCTGAGATGGAGAAAAAGTCTGTAAAATTGGCAATTTTGGTCACATTGAGGCTTTAAAAAGTAGTTATTCAACATGAGGCACAATCCAAATGACATTTTAAATCAATTTTTCTACAGTCCAAAAAATCAATTTTCTGTGAAAAATGATGAACCGTGACCCGTGGAACTTTCTCCAGATGGTCAGAAAATGGTAATTTTTTAATGTTGAGTTTTTGACTGTAAATGACTATTGCATGTGAATTATCACTTTTGGAACTAAAGTAAGTGTGTTTAGAGTCATTTTAATGACTGAAATTGGTCAAAACAGAAGCTTCTGAGTAGAAGAAAAAGTCTGTGAAAATTGCAATTTTGTTCACATTGAGGCTTTAAAAATTAGTTATTCAACATGAGGCACAATCCAAATGACATTTTGAATCAATTTTTCTACATTCCAAAAATCAATTTTCTGATGAAAAACAATGACCCGTGACCTGTCGGACTTTCTCCAGATGGTCAGAAATGGTAATTTTTAAAGGTTGAATTTTTTTACGGTAAATGACTATTGCATGTGAATTCTTACTTTTGGAACTAAAATAAGTGTGTTTAGAGTCATTTTAATGCCTGAAATTGGTCTAAATAGAAGCTTCTGAGTAGGAGAAAAAGTCTGTAAAAATGGCAATTTTGGTCACATTGAGGCTTTAAAAAGTAGTTATTCAACATGAGGCACAATCCAAATGACATTTCGAATCAATTTTTCTACAGTCCAAAAAATCAATTTTTGTGATGAAAAACGATGACACGTGACCGGTAGAACTTTCTCCAGATGGTCAGAAATGGTAATTTTTTAATGTTTAATTTTTTGACTGTCAAGGACTATTGTATGTGAATTTTCACTTTTGGAACTAAAATAAGTGTATTTAGAGTCATTTTAATGCCTGAAATTGGTCGAAATAGAAGCTTCTGGGTAGGAGAAAAAGTCTTTATAAATTGCAATTTTGGTCACATTGAGGCTTTAAAAATTAGTTATTCAACATGAGGCACAATCCAAATGACATTTTCAATCAATTTTTCTACAGTCCAAAAAATCAATTTTCTGATGAAAAACGATGACCCGTGACCTGTCAAACTTTCTCAAAATGGTCAGAAATGGTAATTTTTAAAGGTTGAATTTTTTTTACGGTAAATGACTATTGCATGTGAATTCTTACTTTTGAAACTAAAATAAGTCTGTTTAGAGTCATTTTAATGCCTTAAATTGGTCATAATAGAAGCATCTGAATAAAAGAAAAAGTCTGTAAAAATGGCAATTTTGGTCACATTGAGGCTTTAAAAACGTAGTTATTCAACATGAGGCACAATCCAAATGACATTTTCAATCAATTTTTCTACATTCCAAAAAATAAATTTTCTGATGAAAATGGTAATTTTTTAATGTTGAATTTTTTGACTGTAAATGACTATTGCATGTGAATTACCACTTTTGGAACTAAAATAAGTGTGTTTAGAGTCATTTTAATGACTGAAATTGGTCAAAACAGAAGCTTCTGAGTAGGAAAAAAAGTCTGTAAAAATGTCAATTTTGGTCACATTGCGGCTTTAAAAAGAAGTTATTGAACATGAGGCACAATCCAAATGACATTTTGAATAAATTTTTCTACAGTCCAAAAAATCAATTTTCTGTGAAAAATGATGAACCGTGACCCGTGGAACTTTCTCCAGATGGTCAGAAATGGTAATTTTTTAATGTTGATTTTTTTGACTGTAAATGACTATTGCATGTGAATTATCACTTTTGGAACTAAAGTAAGTGTGTTTAGAGTCATTTTAATGACTGAAATTGGTCAAAACAGAAGCTTCAGAGTAGAAGAAAAAGTCTGTAAAAATGGCAATTTTGGTCACATTGAGGCTTTAAAAATTAGTTATTCAACATGAGGCACAATCCAAATGACATTTTGAATCAATTTTTCTACAGTCCAAAAAATCAATTTTCTGATGAAAAACGATGACCCGTGACCTGTCGAACTTTCTCCAGATGGTCATGAAAAGTAATTTTTTAATGTTTAATTTTTTGACTGTAAATGACTAATGCATGTGAATTACCACTTTTGGAACTAAAATAAGTGTGTTTAGAGTCATTTTCATGCCTGAAATTGGTCGAAATAGAAGCTTCTGAGTAAAAGAAAAAGTCTGTAAAAACGGAAACTTTGGTCTCATTGAGGCGTTAAAAAGTAGTTATTCAACATGAGGCACAATCCAAATGACATTTTGAATCAATATTTCTACAGTTAAGAAAATCAATTTTCTGATGAAAAATGATGACCCGTGACCTGTCGAACTTTCTCCAGATAGTCAGAAATGGTAATTTTTAAAGGTTTAATTTTTTGACTGTAAATGATATTGCATGTGAATTCTCACTTTTGGAACTGAAATAAGTCTGTTTAGAGTCATTTTAATGCCTTAAATTTGTCATAATAGAAGCATCTGAGTAGAAGAAAAAGTCTGTAAAAATGGCAATTTTGGTCACATTGAGGCTTTAAAAAGTAGTTATTCAACATGAGGCACAATCCAAATGACATTTTGAATCAATTTTTCTACATTCCAAAAAATCAATTTTCTGATGTAAAACGATGACCCGTGATCTGTCGAACTTTCTCCAGATGGTCAGAAATGGTAATTGTTTAATGTTGTATTTTTTGACTGTAAATGACTATTGAATGTGAATTGTCACTTTTGGAGCTTAAATAAGTCTGTTTAGAGTCATTTTAATGCCTTAAATTGGTCATAACAGAAGCATCTGAGTAGAAGAAAAAGTCTGTAAAAATGGCAATTTTGGTCACATTGAGGTTTTAAAAAGAAGTTATTGAACATGAGGCACAATCCAAATGACATTTTCAATCAATTTTTCTACATTCCAAAAAATAAATTTTCTGATGAAAAACGATGACCCGTAACCTGTCAAACTTTCTCAAAATGGTAATTTTTTAATGTTGAATTTTTTGACTGTACATGACTATTGCATGTGAATTACCACTTTTGGAACTAAAATAAGTGTGTTTAGAGTCATTTTAATGACTGAAATTGGTCAAAACAGAAGCTTCTGAGTAGGAAAAAAAGTCTGTAAAAATGTCAATTTTGGTCACATTGCGGCTTTAAAAAGAAGTTATTGAACATGAGGCACAATCCAAATGACATTTTGAATACATTTTTCTACAGTCCAAAAAATCAATTTTCTGTGAAAAATGATGAACCGTGACCCGTGGAACTTTCTCCAGATGGTCAGAAATGGTAATTTTTTAATGTTTATTTTTTTGACTGTAAATGACTATAGCATGTGAATTATCACTTTTGGAACTAAAGTAAGTGTGTTTAGAGTCATTTTAATGACTGAAATTGGTCAAAACAGAAGCTTCTGAGTAGAAGAAAAAGTCTGTGAAAATGGCAATTTTGTTCACATTGAGGCTTTAAAAATTAGTTATTCAACATGAGGCACAATCCAAATGACATTTTGAATCAATTTTTCTACAGTCCAAAAAATCAATTTTCTGATGAAAAACGATGACCCGTGACCTGTCAAACTTTCTCCAGATGGTCAGGAAAAGTAATTTTTTAATGTTTAATTTTTTGACTGTAAATGACTAATGCATGTGAATTACCACTTTGGGAACTAAAATAAGTGTGTTTAGAGTCATTTTCATGCCTGAAATTGGTCGAAATAGAAGCTTCTGAGTAAAAGAAAAAGTCTGTAAAAACTGAAACTTTGGTCTCATTGAGGCGTTAAAAAGTAGTTATTCAACATGAGGCACAATCCAAATGACATTTTGAATCAATATTTCTACAGTCCAGAAAATCAATTTTCTGATGAAAAATGATGACCCGTGACCTGTCGAACTTTCTCCAGATGGTCAGAAATGGTAATTTTTAAAGGTTTAATTTTTTGACTGTAAATGACTATTGCATGTGAATTCTCACTTTTGGAACTGAAATAAGTCTGTTTAGAGTCATTTTAATGCCTTACATTGTTCATAATAGAAGCATCTGAGTAGAAGAAAAAGTCTGTAAAAATGTCAATTTTGGTCACATTGAGGCTTTAAAAAGTAGTCATTCAACATGAGGCACAATCCAAATGACATTTTGAATCAATTTTTCTACATTCCAAAAAATCAATTTTCTGATGTAAAACGATGACCCGTGATCTGTCGAACTTTCTCCAGATGGTCAGAAATGGTAATTGTTTAATGCTGTATTTTTTTACTGTAAATGACTATTGCATGTGAATTGTCACTTTTGGAGCTAAAATAAGTCTGTTTAGAGTCATTTTAATGCCTTAAATTGGTCATAATAGAAGCATCTGAGTAGAAGAAAAAGTCTGTAAAAATGGCAATTTTGGTCACATTGAGGTTTTAAAAAGTAGTTATTCAACATGAGGCACAATCCAAATGACATTTTGAATCAATTTTTCAACATTCAAAAAACATCAATTTTCTGATCAAAAAAGGATGACCCGTGGCCTGTCGAACTTTCTCCAGATGGTCAGAAAAAGTATTTTTTTAATGTTTAATTTTTTGACTGTAAATGACTATTGCATGTGAATTCTCACTTTTGGAACTGAAATAAGTCTGTTTAGAGTCATTTTAATGCCTTAAATTGTTCATAATAGAAGCATCTGAGTAGAAGAAAAAGTCTTCAAAAATGTCAATTTTGGTCACATTGAGGCTTTAAAAAGTAGTCATTCAACATGAGGCACAATCCAAATGACATTTTGAATCAATTTTTCTACATTCCAAAAAATCAATTTTCTGATGTAAAACGATGACCCGTGATCTGTCGAAATTTCTCCAGATGGTCAGAAATGGTAATTGTTTAATGCTGTATTTTTTGACTGTAAATGACTATTGCATGTGAATTGTCACTTTTGGAGCTAAAATAAGTCTGTTTAGAGTCATTTTAATGCCTTAAATTGGTCATAATAGAAGCATCTGAGTAGAAGAAAAAGTCTGTAAAAATGGCAATTTTGGTCACATTGAGGTTTTAAAAAGTAGTTATTCAACATGAGGCACAATCCAAATGACATTTTGAATCAATTTTTCAACATTCAAAAAACATCAATTTTCTGATCAAAAAAGGATGACCCGTGGCCTGTCGATCTTTCTCCAGATGGTCAGAAAAAGTATTTTTTTAATGTTTAATTTTTTGACTGTAAATGACTATTGCATGTGAATTCTCACTTTTGGAAATAAAATAAGTCTGTTTAGAGTCATTTTAATGCCTGAAATTGGTCGAAATAGAAGCTTCTGAGATGGAGAAAAAGTCTGTAAAAATTGCAATTTTGGCCACATTGAGGCTTTAAAAATTAGTTATTCAACATGAGGCACAATCCAAATGACATTTTCAATCAATTTTTCTACATTCCAAACAATCTATTTTCTGATGAAAAACGATGACCCGTGACCTGTCAAACTTTCTCAAAATGGTCAAAAATGGTAATTTTTTAATGTTTAATTTTTTGACTGTAAATGACTATTGCATGTGAATTCTCACTTTTGGAACTAAAATAAGTCTGTTTAGAGTCATTTTAATGCCTGAAATTGGTCGAAATAGAAGCTTCTGAGTTGGAGAAAAAGTCTGTAAAAATGGCAATTTTGGTCACTTTGAGGCCTTAAAAAGTAGTTTTTCAACATGAGGCACAATCCAAATGACATTTTGAATCAATTTTTCAACATTCAAAAAAATCAATTTTCTGATCAAAAAACGATGATCCGTGACCTGTCGAACTTTCTCCAGATGGTCAGAAAAAGTATTTTTTTAATGTTTAATTTTTTTACTGTAAATGACTATTGCATGTGAATTCTCACTTTTGGAAATAAAATAAGTCTGTTTAGAGTCATTTTAATGCCTGAAATTGGTCGAAATAGAAGCTTCTGAGATGGAGAAAAAGTCTGTAAAAATGGCAATTTTGGTCACATTGAGACTCAAAAAAGTAGTTATTCAACATGAGGCACAATCCAAATGACATTTTGAATCAATTTTTCTACATTCCAAAAAATCAATTTTCTGATGAAAAACGATGACCCGTGACCTGTCGAACTTTCTCCAGATGGTCAGAAATTGTAATTTTTAAAGGTTTAATTCTTTGACTGTAAATGACTATTGCATGTGAATTCTCACTTCTGGAACTGAAATAAGTCTGTTTAGAGTCATTTTAATGCCTGAAATTGGTCAAAATAGAAGCTTCTGAGTAGGAGAAAAAGTCTGTAAAAATGGCAATTTTGGTCACATTGAGGCTTTAAAAAGTAGTTATTCAACATGAGGCACAATCCAAATGACATTTTAAATCAATTTTTCTACATTCCAAAAAATCAATTTTCTGATGAAAAACGATGACCCGTGACCTGTCAAACTTTCTCAAAATGGTCAAAAATGGTAATTTTTTAATGTTTAATTTTTTGACTGTACATGACTATTGCATGTGAATTGTCACTTTTGGAGCTAAAATAAGTCTGTTTAGAGTCATTTTAATGCCTTAAATTGGTCATAATAGAAGCATCTGAGTAGAAGAAAAAGTCTGTAAAAATGGCAATTTTGGTCACATTGAGGTTTTAAAAAGTAGTTATTCAACATGAGGCACAATCCAAATGACATTTCGAATCAATTTTTCTACAGTCCAAAAAATCAATTTTTGTGATGAAAAACGATGACCCGTGGCCTGTCGAACTTTCTCCAGATGGTCAGAAAAAGTATTTTTTTAATGTTTAATTTTTTGACTGTAAATGACTATTGCATGTGAATTCTCACTTTTGGAAATAAAATAAGTCTGTTTAGAGTCATTATAATGCCTGAAATTGGTCGAAATAGAAGCTTCTGAGATGGAGAAAAAGTCTGTAAAATTGGCAATTTTGGTCACATTGAGGCTTTAAAAAGTAGTTATTCAACATGAGGCACAATCCAAATGACATTTTAAATCAATTTTTCTACAGTCCAAAAAATCAATTTTCTGTGAAAAATGATGAACCGTGACCCGTGGAACTTTCTCCAGATGGTCAGAAAATGGTAATTTTTTAATGTTGATTTTTTGACTGTAAATGACTATTGCATGTGAATTATCACTTTTGGAACTAAAGTAAGTGTGTTTAGAGTCATTTTAATGACTGAAATTGGTCAAAACAGAAGCTTCTGAGTAGAAGAAAAAGTCTGTGAAAATGGCAATTTTGTTCACATTGAGGCTTTAAAAATTAGTTATTCAACATGAGGCACAATCCAAATGACATTTTGAATCAATTTTTCTACAGTCCAAAAAATCAATTTTCTGATGAAAAACGATGACCCGTGACCTGTCGAACTTTCTCCAGATGGTCAGGAAAAGTAATTTTTTAATGTTTAATTTTTTGACTGTAAATGACTAATGCATGTGAATTACCACTTTTGGAACTAAAATAAGTGTGTTTAGAGTCATTTTCATGCCTGAAATTGGTCGAAATAGAAGCTTCTGAGTAAAAGAAAAAGTCTGTAAAAACTGAAACTTTGGTCTCATTGAGGCGTTAAAAAGTAGTTATTCAACATGAGGCACAATCCAAATGACATTTTGAATCAATATTTCTACAGTCCAGAAAATCAATTTTCTGATGAAAAATGATGACCCGTGACCTGTCGAACTTTCTCCAGATGGTCAGAAATGGTAATTTTTAAAGGTTTAATTTTTTGACTGTAAATGACTATTGCATGTGAATTCTCACTTTTGGAACTGAAATAAGTCTGTTTAGAGTCATTTTAATGCCTTACATTGTTCATAATAGAAGCATCTGAGTAGAAGAAAAAGTCTGTAAAAATGTCAATTTTGGTCACATTGAGGCTTTAAAAAGAAGTCATTCAACATGAGGCACAATCCAAATGACATTTTGAATCAATTTTTCTACATTCCAAAAAATCAATTTTCTGATGTAAAACGATGACCCGTGATCTGTCGAACTTTCTCCAGATGGTCAGAAATGGTAATTGTTTAATGCTGTATTTTTTTTACTGTAAATGACTATTGCATGTGAATTGTCACTTTTGGAGCTAAAATAAGTCTGTTTAGAGTCATTTTAATGCCTTAAATTGGTCATAATAGAAGCATCTGAGTAGAAGAAAAAGTCTGTAAAAATGGCAATTTTGGTCACATTGAGGTTTTAAAAAGTAGTTATTCAACATGAGGCACAATCCAAATGACATTTTGAATCAATTTTTCAACATTCAAAAAACATCAATTTTCTGATCAAAAAAGGATGACCCGTGGCCTGTCGAACTTTCTCCAGATGGTCAGAAAAAGTATTTTTTTAATGTTTAATTTTTTGACTGTAAATGACTATTGCATGTGAATTCTCACTTTTGGAAATAAAATAAGTCTGTTTAGAGTCATTTTAATGCCTGAAATTGGTCGAAATAGAAGCTTCTGAGATGGAGAAAAAGTCTGTAAAATTGGCAATTTTGGTCACATTGAGGCTTTAAAAAGTAGTTATTCAACATGAGGCACAATCCAAATGACATTTTAAATCAATTTTTCTACAGTCCAAAAAATCAATTTTCTGTGAAAAATGATGAACCGTGACCCGTGGAACTTTCTCCCGATGGTCAGAAAATGGTAATTTTTTAATGTTGATTTTTTGACTGTAAATGACTATTGCATGTGAATTATCACTTTTGGAACTAAAGTAAGTGTGTTTAGAGTCATTTTAATGACTGAAATTGGTCAAAACAGAAGCTTCTGAGTAGAAAAAAAAGTCTGTAAAAATGGCAATTTTGGTCACATTGAGGCTTTAAAAATTAGTTATTCAACATGAGGCACAATCCAAATGACATTTTGAATAAATTTTTCTACAGTCCAAAAAATCAATTTTCTGATGAAAAACGATGACCCGTGACCTGTCGAACTTTCTCCAGATGGTCAGGAAAAGTAATTTTTTAATGTTTAATTTTTTGACTGTAAATGACTAATGCATGTGAATTACCACTTTTGGAACTAAAATAAGTGTGTTTAGAGTCATTTTCATGCCTGAAATTGGTCGAAATAGAAGCTTCTGAGTAAAAGAAAAAGTCTGTAAAAACTGAAACTTTGGTCTCATTGAGGCGTTAAAAAGTAGTTATTCAACATGAGGCACAATCCAAATGACATTTTGAATCAATATTTCTACAGTCCAGAAAATCAATTTTCTGATGAAAAATGATGACCCGTGACCTGTCGAACTTTCTCCAGATGGTCAGAAATGGTAATTTTTAAAGGTTTAATTTTTTGACTGTAAATGACTATTGCATGTGAATTCTCACTTTTGGAACTGAAATAAGTCTGTTTAGAGTCACTTTAATGCCTTACATTGTTCATAATAGAAGCATCTGAGTAGAAGAAAAAGTCTGTAAAAATTTCAATTTTGGTCACATTGAGGCGTTAAAAAGTAGTCATTCAACATGAGGCACAATCCAAATGACATTTTGAATCAATTTTTCAACATTCAAAAAACATCAATTTTCTGATCAAAAAAGGATGACCCGTGGCCTGTCGAACTTTCTCCAGATGGTCAGAAAAAGTATTTTTTTAATGTTTAATTTTTTGACTGTAAATGACTATTGCATGTGAATTCTCACTTTTGGAAATAAAATAAGTCTGTTTAGAGTCATTTTAATGCCTGAAATTGGTCGAAATAGAAGCTTCTGAGTAGAAAAAAAAGTCTGTAAAAATGGCAATTTTGGTCACATTGAGGCTTTAAAAATTAGTTATTCAACATGAGGCACAATCCAAATGACATTTTGAATCAATTTTTCTACAGTCCAAAAAATCAATTTTCTGATGAAAAACGATGACCCGTGACCTGTCGAACTTTCTCCAGATGGTCAGGAAAAGTAATTTTTTAATGTTTAATTTTTTGACTATAAATGACTAATGCATGTGAATTACCACTTTTGGAACTAAAATAAGTGTGTTTAGAGTCATTTTCATGCCTGAAATTGGTCGAAATAGAAGCTTCTGAGTAAAAGAAAAAGTCTGTAAAAACTGAAACTTTGGTCTCATTGAGGCGTTAAAAAGTAGTTATTCAACATGAGGCACAATCCAAATGACATTTTGAATCAATATTTCTACAGTCCAGAAAATCAATTTTCTGATGAAAAATGATGACCCGTGACCTGTCGAACTTTCTCCAGATGGTCAGAAATGGTAATTTTTAAAGGTTTAATTTTTTGACTGTAAATGACTATTGCATGTGAATTCTCACTTTTGGAACTGAAATAAGTCTGTTTAGAGTCACTTTAATGCCTTACATTGTTCATAATAGAAGCATCTGAGTAGAAGAAAAAGTCTGTAAAAATGTCAATTTTGGTCACATTGAGGCTTTAAAAAGTAGTCATTCAACATGAGGCACAATCCAAATGACATTTTGAATCAATTTTTGTACATTCCAAAAAATCAATTTTCTGATGTAAAACGATGACCCGTGATCTGTCGAACTTTCTCCAGATGGTCAGAAATGGTAATTGTTTAATGCTGTATTTTTTTACTGTAAATGACTATTGCATGTGAATTGTCACTTTTGGAGCTAAAATAGGTCTGTTTAGAGTCATTTTAATGCCTTAAATTGGTCATAATAGAAGCATCTGAGTAGAAGAAAAAGTCTGTAAAAATGGCAATTTTGGTCACATTGAGGTTTTAAAAAGTAGTTATTCAACATGAGGCACAATCCAAATGACATTTTGAATCAATTTTTCAACATTAAAAAAACATCAATTTTCTGATCAAAAAAGGATGACCCGTGGCCTGTCGAACTTTCTCCAGATGGTCAGAAAAAGTATTTTTTTAATGTTTTATTTTTTGACTGTAAATGACTATTGCATGTGAATTCTCACTTTTGGAAATAAAATAAGTCTGTTTAGAGTCATTTTAATGCCTGAAATTGGTCGAAATAGAAGCTTCTGAGATGGAGAAAAAGTCTGTAAAATTGGCAATTTTGGTCACATTGAGGCTTTAAAAAGTAGTTATTCAACATGAGGCACAATCCAAATGACATTTTGAATCAATTTTTCAACATTCAAAAAACATCAATTTTCTGATCAAAAAAGGATGACCCGTGGCCTGTCGAACTTTCTCCAGATGGTCAGAAAAAGTATTTTTTTAATGTTTAATTTTTTGACTGTAAATGACTATTGCATGTGAATTCTCACTTTTGGAAATAAAATAAGTCTGTTTAGAGTCATTTTAATGCCTGAAATTGGTCGAAATAGAAGCTTCTGAGATGGAGAAAAAGTCTGTAAAATTGGCAATTTTGGTCACATTGAGGCTTTAAAAAGTAGTTATTCAACATGAGGCACAATCCAAATGACATTTTAAATCAATTTTTCTACAGTCCAAAAAATCAATTTTCTGTGAAAAATGATGAACCGTGACCCGTGGAACTTTCTCCAGATGGTCAGAAAATGGTAATTTTTTAAAGTTGATTTTTTGACTGTAAATGACTATTGCATGTGAATTATCACTTTTGGAACTAAAGTAAGTGTGTTTAGAGTCATTTTAATGACTGAAATTGGTCAAAACAGAAGCTTCTGAGTAGAAGAAAAAGTCTGTGAAAATGGCAATTTTGTTCACATTGAGGCTTTAAAAATTAGTTATTCAACATGAGGCACAATCCAAATGACATTTTGAATCAATTTTTCTACAGTCCAAAAAATCAATTTTCTGATGAAAAACGATGACCCGTGACCTGTCGAACTTTCTCCAGATGGTCAGGAAAAGTAATTTTTTAATGTTTAATTTTTTGACTGTAAATGACTAATGCATGTGAATTACCACTTTTGGAACTAAAATAAGTGTGTTTAGAGTCATTTTCATGCCTGAAATTGGTCGAAATAGAAGCTTCTGAGTAAAAGAAAAAGTCTGTAAAAACTGAAACTTTGGTCTCATTGAGGCGTTAAAAAGTAGTTATTCAACATGAGGCACAATCCAAATGACATTTTGAATCAATATTTCTACAGTCCAGAAAATCAATTTTCTGATGAAAAATGATGACCCGTGACCTGTCGAACTTTCTCCAGATGGTCAGAAATGGTAATTTTTAAAGGTTTAATTTTTTGACTGTAAATGACTATTGCATGTGAATTCTCACTTTTGGAACTGAAATAAGTCTGTTTAGAGTCATTTTAATGCCTTACATTGTTCATAATAGAAGCATCTGAGTAGAAGAAAAAGTCTGTAAAAATGTCAATTTTGGTCACATTGAGGCTTTAAAAAGTAGTCATTCAACATGAGGCACAATCCAAATGACATTTTGAATCAATTTTTCTACATTCCAAAAATTCAATTTTCTGATGTAAAACGATGACCCGTGATCTGTCGAACTTTCTCCAGATGGTCAGAAATGGTAATTGTTTAATGCTGTATTTTTTTGACTGTAAATGACTATTGCATGTGAATTGTCACTTTTGGAACTGAAATAAGTCTGTTTAGAGTCATTTTAATGCCTTAAATTGGTCATAATAGAAGCATCTGAGTAGAAGAAAAAGTCTGTAAAAATGGCAATTTTGGTCACATTGAGGTTTTAAAAAGTAGTTATTCAACATGAGGCACAATCCAAATGACATTTTGAATCAATTTTTCAACATTCAAAAAACATCAATTTTCTGATCAAAAAAGGATGACCCGTGGCCTGTCGAACTTTCTCCAGATGGTCAGAAAAAGTATTTTTTTAATGTTTAATTTTTTGACTGTAAATGACTATTGCATGTGAATTCTCACTTTTGGAAATAAAATAAGTCTGTTTAGAGTCATTTTAATGCCTGAAATTGGTCGAAATAGAAGCTTCTGAGATGGAGAAAAAGTCTGTAAAATTGGCAATTTTGGTCACATTGAGGCTTTAAAAAGTAGTTATTCAACATGAGGCACAATCCAAATGACATTTTAAATCAATTTTTCTACAGTCCAAAAAATCAATTTTCTGTGAAAAATGATGAACCGTGACCCGTGGAACTTTCTCAAGATGGTCAGAAAATGGTAATTTTTTAATGTTGATTTTTTGACTGTAAATGACTATTGCATGTGAATTATCACTTTTGGAACTAAAGTAAGTGTGTTTAGAGTCATTTTAATGACTGAAATTGGTCAAAACAGAAGCTTCTGAGTAGAAAAAAAAGTCTGTAAAAATGGCAATTTTGGTCACATTGAGGCTTTAAAAATTAGTTATTCAACATGAGGCACAATCCAAATGACATTTTGAATAAATTTTTCTACAGTCCAAAAAATCAATTTTCTGATGAAAAACGATGACCCGTGACCTGTCGAACTTTCTCCAGATGGTCAGGAAAAGTAATTTTTTAATGTTTAATTTTTTGACTGTAAATGACTAATGCATGTGAATTACCACTTTTGGAACTAAAATAAGTGTGTTTAGAGTCATTTTCATGCCTGAAATTGGTCGAAATAGAAGCTTCTGAGTAAAAGAAAAAGTCTGTAAAAACTGAAACTTTGGTCTCATTGAGGCGTTAAAAAGTAGTTATTCAACATGAGGCACAATCCAAATGACATTTTGAATCAATATTTCTACAGTCCAGAAAATCAATTTTCTGATGAAAAATGATGACCCGTGACCTGTCGAACTTTCTCCAGATGGTCAGAAATGGTAATTTTTAAAGGTTTAATTTTTTGACTGTAAATGACTATTGCATGTGAATTCTCACTTTTGGAACTGAAATAAGTCTGTTTAGAGTCACTTTAATGCCTTACATTGTTCATAATAGAAGCATCTGAGTAGAAGAAAAAGTCTGTAAAAATGTCAATTTTGGTCACATTGAGGCGTTAAAAAGTAGTCATTCAACATGAGGCACAATCCAAATGACATTTTGAATCAATTTTTCAACATTCAAAAAACATCAATTTTCTGATCAAAAAAGGATGACCCGTGGCCTGTCGAACTTTCTCCAGATGGTCAGAAAAAGTATTTTTTTAATGTTTAATTTTTTGACTGTAAATGACTATTGCATGTGAATTCTCACTTTTGGAAATAAAATAAGTCTGTTTAGAGTCATTTTAATGCCTGAAATTGGTCGAAATAGAAGCTTCTGAGTAGAAAAAAAAGTCTGTAAAAATGGCAATTTTGGTCACATTGAGGCTTTAAAAATTAGTCATTCAACATGAGGCACAATCCAAATGACATTTTGAATCAATTTTTGTACATTCCAAAAAATCAATTTTCTGATGTAAAACGATGACCCGTGATCTGTCGAACTTTCTCCAGATGGTCAGAAATGGTAATTGTTTAATGCTGTATTTTTTTACTGTAAATGACTATTGCATGTGAATTGTCACTTTTGGAGCTAAAATAGGTCTGTTTAGAGTCATTTTAATGCCTTAAATTGGTCATAATAGAAGCATCTGAGTAGAAGAAAAAGTCTGTAAAAATGGCAATTTTGGTCACATTGAGGTTTTAAAAAGTAGTTATTCAACATGAGGCACAATCCAAATGACATTTTGAATCAATTTTTCAACATTAAAAAAACATCAATTTTCTGATCAAAAAAGGATGACCCGTGGCCTGTTGAACTTTCTCCAGATGGTCAGAAAAAGTATTTTTTTAATGTTTTATTTTTTGACTGTAAATGACTATTGCATGTGAATTCTCACTTTTGGAAATAAAATAAGTCTGTTTAGAGTCATTTTAATGCCTGAAATTGGTCGAAATAGAAGCTTCTGAGATGGAGAAAAAGTCTGTAAAATTGGCAATTTTGGTCACATTGAGGCTTTAAAAAGTAGTTATTCAACATGAGGCACAATCCAAATGACATTTTGAATCAATTTTTCAACATTCAAAAAACATCAATTTTCTGATCAAAAAAGGATGACCCGTGGCCTGTCGAACTTTCTCCAGATGGTCAGAAAAAGTATTTTTTTAATGTTTAATTTTTTGACTGTAAATGACTATTGCATGTGAATTCTCACTTTTGGAAATAAAATAAGTCTGTTTAGAGTCATTTTAATGCCTGAAATTGGTCGAAATAGAAGCTTCTGAGATGGAGAAAAAGTCTGTAAAATTGGCAATTTTGGTCACATTGAGGCTTTAAAAAGTAGTTATTCAACATGAGGCACAATCCAAATGACATTTTAAATCAATTTTTCTACAGTCCAAAAAATCAATTTTCTGTGAAAAATGATGAACCGTGACCCGTGGAACTTTCTCCAGATGGTCAGAAAATGGTAATTTTTTAAAGTTGATTTTTTGACTGTAAATGACTATTGCATGTGAATTATCACTTTTGGAACTAAAGTAAGTGTGTTTAGAGTCATTTTAATGACTGAAATTGGTCAAAACAGAAGCTTCTGAGTAGAAGAAAAAGTCTGTGAAAATGGCAATTTTGTTCACATTGAGGCTTTAAAAATTAGTTATTCAACATGAGGCACAATCCAAATGACATTTTGAATCAATTTTTCTACAGTCCAAAAAATCAATTTTCTGATGAAAAACGATGACCCGTGACCTGTCGAACTTTCTCCAGATGGTCAGGAAAAGTAATTTTTTAATGTTTAATTTTTTGACTGTAAATGACTAATGCATGTGAATTACCACTTTTGGAACTAAAATAAGTGTGTTTAGAGTCATTTTCATGCCTGAAATTGGTCGAAATAGAAGCTTCTGAGTAAAAGAAAAAGTCTGTAAAAACTGAAACTTTGGTCTCATTGAGGCGTTAAAAAGTAGTTATTCAACATGAGGCACAATCCAAATGACATTTTGAATCAATATTTCTACAGTCCAGAAAATCAATTTTCTGATGAAAAATGATGACCCGTGACCTGTCGAACTTTCTCCAGATGGTCAGAAATGGTAATTTTTAAAGGTTTAATTTTTTGACTGTAAATGACTATTGCATGTGAATTCTCACTTTTGGAACTGAAATAAGTCTGTTTAGAGTCATTTTAATGCCTTACATTGTTCATAATAGAAGCATCTGAGTAGAAGAAAAAGTCTGTAAAAATGTCAATTTTGGTCACATTGAGGCTTTAAAAAGTAGTCATTCAACATGAGGCACAATCCAAATGACATTTTGAATCAATTTTTCTACATTCCAAAAATTCAATTTTCTGATGTAAAACGATGACCCGTGATCTGTCGAACTTTCTCCAGATGGTCAGAAATGGTAATTGTTTAATGCTGTATTTTTTTACTGTAAATGACTATTGCATGTGAATTGTCACTTTTGGAGCTAAAATAAGTCTGTTTAGAGTCATTTTAATGCCTTAAATTGGTCATAATAGAAGCATCTGAGTAGAAGAAAAAGTCTGTAAAAATGGCAATTTTGGTCACATTGAGGTTTTAAAAAGTAGTTATTCAACATGAGGCACAATCCAAATGACATTTTGAATCAATTTTTCAACATTAAAAAAACATCAATTTTCTGATCAAAAAAGGATGACCCGTGGCCTGTCGAACTTTCTCCAGATGGTCAGAAAAAGTATTTTTTTAATGTTTAATTTTTTGACTGTAAATGACTATTGCATGTGAATTCTCACTTTTGGAAATAAAATAAGTCTGTTTAGAGTCATTTTAATGCCTGAAATTGGTCGAAATAGAAGCTTCTGAGATGGAGAAAAAGTCTGTAAAATTGGCAATTTTGGTCACATTGAGGCTTTAAAAAGTAGTTATTCAACATGAGGCACAATCCAAATGACATTTTGAATCAATTTTTCTACAGTCCAAAAAATCAATTTTCTGTGAAAAATGATGAACCGTGACCCGTGGAACTTTCTCAAGATGGTCAGAAAATGGTAATTTTTTAATGTTGATTTTTTGACTGTAAATGACTATTGCATGTGAATTATCACTTTTGGAACTAAAGTAAGTGTGTTTAGAGTCATTTTAATGACTGAAATTGGTCAAAACAGAAGCTTCTGAGTAGAAAAAAAAGTCTGTAAAAATGGCAATTTTGGTCACATTGAGGCTTTAAAAATTAGTTATTCAACATGAGGCACAATCCAAATGACATTTTGAATAAATTTTTCTACAGTCCAAAAAATCAATTTTCTGATGAAAAACGATGACCCGTGACCTGTCGAACTTTCTCCAGATGGTCAGGAAAAGTAATTTTTTAATGTTTAATTTTTTGACTGTAAATGACTAATGCATGTGAATTACCACTTTTGGAACTAAAATAAGTGTGTTTAGAGTCATTTTCATGCCTGAAATTGGTCGAAATAGAAGCTTCTGAGTAAAAGAAAAAGTCTGTAAAAACTGAAACTTTGGTCTCATTGAGGCGTTAAAAAGTAGTTATTCAACATGAGGCACAATCCAAATGACATTTTGAATCAATATTTCTACAGTCCAGAAAATCAATTTTCTGATGAAAAATGATGACCCGTGACCTGTCGAACTTTCTCCAGATGGTCAGAAATGGTAATTTTTAAAGGTTTAATTTTTTGACTGTAAATGACTATTGCATGTGAATTCTCACTTTTGGAACTGAAATAAGTCTGTTTAGAGTCACTTTAATGCCTTACATTGTTCATAATAGAAGCATCTGAGTAGAAGAAAAAGTCTGTAAAAATGTCAATTTTGGTCACATTGAGGCGTTAAAAAGTAGTCATTCAACATGAGGCACAATCCAAATGACATTTTGAATCAATTTTTCAACATTCAAAAAACATCAATTTTCTGATCAAAAAAGGATGACCCGTGGCCTGTCGAACTTTCTCCAGATGGTCAGAAAAAGTATTTTTTTAATGTTTAATTTTTTGACTGTAAATGACTATTGCATGTGAATTCTCACTTTTGGAAATAAAATAAGTCTGTTTAGAGTCATTTTAATGCCTGAAATTGGTCGAAATAGAAGCTTCTGAGTAGAAAAAAAAGTCTGTAAAAATGTCAATTTTGGTCACATTGAGGCTTTAAAAATTAGTCATTCAACATGAGGCACAATCCAAATGACATTTTGAATCAATTTTTGTACATTCCAAAAAATCAATTTTCTGATGTAAAACGATGACCCGTGATCTGTCGAACTTTCTCCAGATGGTCAGAAATGGTAATTGTTTAATGCTGTATTTTTTTACTGTAAATGACTATTGCATGTGAATTGTCACTTTTGGAGCTAAAATAGGTCTGTTTAGAGTCATTTTAATGCCTTAAATTGGTCATAATAGAAGCATCTGAGTAGAAGAAAAAGTCTGTAAAAATGGCAATTTTGGTCACATTGAGGTTTTAAAAAGTAGTTATTCAACATGAGGCACAATCCAAATGACATTTTGAATCAATTTTTCAACATTCAAAAAACATCAATTTTCTGATCAAAAAAGGATGACCCGTGGCCTGTCGAACTTTCTCCAGATGGTCAGAAAAAGTATTTTTTTAATGTTTAATTTTTTGACTGTAAATGACTATTGCATGTGAATTCTCACTTTTGGAAATAAAATAAGTCTGTTTAGAGTCATTTTAATGCCTGAAATTGGTCGAAATAGAAGCTTCTGAGATGGAGAAAAAGTCTGTAAAATTGGCAATTTTGGTCACATTGAGGCTTTAAAAAGTAGTTATTCAACATGAGGCACAATCCAAATGACATTTTAAATCAATTTTTCTACAGTCCAAAAAATCAATTTTCTGTGAAAAATGATGAACCGTGACTCGTGGAACTTTCTCCAGATGGTCAGAAAATGGTAATTTTTTAATGTTGATTTTTTGACTGTAAATGACTATTGCATGTGAATTATCACTTTTGGAACTAAAGTAAGTGTGTTTAGAGTCATTTTAATGACTGAAATTGGTCAAAACAGAAGCTTCTGAGTAGAAGAAAAAGTCTGTGAAAATGGCAATTTTGTTCACATTGAGGCTTTAAAAATTAGTTATTCAACATGAGGCACAATCCAAATGACATTTTGAATCAATTTTTCTACAGTCCAAAAAATCAATTTTATGATGAAAAACGATGACCCGTGACCTGTCGAACTTTCTCCAGATGGTCAGGAAAAGTAATTTTTTAATGTTTAATTTTTTGACTGTAAATGACTAATGCATGTGAATTACCACTTTTGGAACTAAAATAAGTGTGTTTAGAGTCATTTTCATGCCTGAAATTGGTCGAAATAGAAGCTTCTGAGTAAAAGAAAAAGTCTGTGAAAACTGAAACTTTGGTCTCATTGAGGCGTTAAAAAGTAGTTATTCAACATGAGGCACAATCCAAATGACATTTTGAATCAATATTTCTACAGTCCAGAAAATCAATTTTCTGATGAAAAATGATGACCCGTGACCTGTCGAACTTTCTCCAGATGGTCAGAAATGGTAATTTTTAAAGGTTTAATTTTTTGACTGTAAATGACTATTGCATGAGAATTCTCACTTTTGGAACTGAAATAAGTCTGTTTAGAGTCATTTTAATGCCTTAAATTGTTCATAATAGAAGCATCTGAGTAGAAGAAAAAGTCTGTAAAAATGTCAATTTTGGTCACATTGAGGCTTTAAAAAGTAGTCATTCAACATGAGGCACAATCCAAATGACATTTTGAATCAATTTTTCTACATTCCAAAAAATCAATTTTCTGATGTAAAACGATGACCCGTGATCTGTCGAACTTTCTCCAGATGGTCAGAAATGGTAATTGTTTAATGCTGTCTTTTTTTACTGTAAATGACTATTGCATGTGAATTGTCACTTTTGGAGCTAAAATAGGTCTGTTTAGAGTCATTTTAATGCCTTAAATTGGTCATAATAGAAGCATCTGAGTAGAAGAAAAAGTCTGTAAAAATGGCAATTTTGGTCACATTGAGGTTTTAAAAAGTAGTTATTCAACATGAGGCACAATCCAAATGACATTTTGAATCAATTTTTCAACATTCAAAAAACATCAATTTTCTGATCAAAAAAGGATGACCCGTGGCCTGTCGAACTTTCTCCAGATGGTCAGAAAAAGTATTTTTTTAATGTTTAATTTTTTGACTGTAAATGACTATTGCATGTGAATTCTCACTTTTGGAAATAAAATAAGTCTGTTTAGAGTCATTTTAATGCCTGAAATTGGTCGAAATAGAAGCTTCTGAGATGGAGAAAAAGTCTGTAAAATTGGCAATTTTGGTCACATTGAGGCTTTAAAAAGTAGTTATTCAACATGAGGCACAATCCAAATGACATTTTAAATCAATTTTTCTACAGTCCAAAAAATCAATTTTCTGTGAAAAATGATGAACCGTGACCCGTGGAACTTTCTCCAGATGGTCAGAAAATGGTAATTTTTTAATGTTGATTTTTTGACTGTAAATGACTATTGCATGTGAATTATCACTTTTGGAACTAAAGTAAGTGTGTTTAGAGTCATTTTAATGACTGAAATTGGTCAAAACAGAAGCTTCTGAGTAGAAAAAAAAGTCTGTAAAAATGGCAATTTTGGTCACATTGAGGCTTTAAAAATTAGTTATTCAACATGAGGCACAATCCAAATGACATTTTGAATAAATTTTTCTACAGTCCAAAAAATCAATTTTCTGATGAAAAACGATGACCCGTGACCTGTCGAACTTTCTCCAGATGGTCAGGAAAAGTAATTTTTTAATGTTTAATTTTTTGACTGTAAATGACTAATGCATGTGAATTACCACTTTTGGAACTAAAATAAGTGTGTTTAGAGTCATTTTCATGCCTGAAATTGGTCGAAATAGAAGCTTCTGAGTAAAAGAAAAAGTCTGTAAAAACTGAAACTTTGGTCTCATTGAGGCGTTAAAAAGTAGTTATTCAACATGAGGCACAATCCAAATGACATTTTGAATCAATATTTCTACAGTCCAGAAAATCAATTTTCTGATGAAAAATGATGACCCGTGACCTGTCGAACTTTCTCCAGATGGTCAGAAATGGTAATTTTTAAAGGTTTAATTTTTTGACTGTAAATGACTATTGCATGTGAATTCTCACTTTTGGAACTGAAATAAGTCTGTTTAGAGTCACTTTAATGCCTTACATTGTTCATAATAGAAGCATCTGAGTAGAAGAAAAAGTCTGTAAAAATGTCAATTTTGGTCACATTGAGGCGTTAAAAAGTAGTCATTCAACATGAGGCACAATCCAAATGACATTTTGAATCAATTTTTCAACATTCAAAAAACATCAATTTTCTGATCAAAAAAGGATGACCCGTGGCCTGTCGAACTTTCTCCAGATGGTCAGAAAAAGTATTTTTTTAATGTTTAATTTTTTGACTGTAAATGACTATTGCATGTGAATTCTCACTTTTGGAAATAAAATAAGTCTGTTTAGAGTCATTTTAATGCCTGAAATTGGTCGAAATAGAAGCTTCTGAGTAGAAAAAAAAGTCTGTAAAAATGGCAATTTTGGTCACATTGAGGCTTTAAAAATTAGTCATTCAACATGAGGCACAATCCAAATGACATTTTGAATCAATTTTTGTACATTCCAAAAAATCAATTTTCTGATGTAAAACGATGACCCGTGATCTGTCGAACTTTCTCCAGATGGTCAGAAATGGTAATTGTTTAATGCTGTATTTTTTTACTGTAAATGACTATTGCATGTGAATTGTCACTTTTGGAGCTAAAATAGGTCTGTTTAGAGTCATTTTAATGCCTTAAATTGGTCATAATAGAAGCATCTGAGTAGAAGAAAAAGTCTGTAAAAATGGCAATTTTGGTCACATTGAGGTTTTAAAAAGTAGTTATTCAACATGAGGCACAATCCAAATGACATTTTGAATCAATTTTTCAACATTAAAAAAACATCAATTTTCTGATCAAAAAAGGATGACCCGTGGCCTGTCGAACTTTCTCCAGATGGTCAGAAAAAGTATTTTTTTAATGTTTTATTTTTTGACTGTAAATGACTATTGCATGTGAATTCTCACTTTTGGAAATAAAATAAGTCTGTTTAGAGTCATTTTAATGCCTGAAATTGGTCGAAATAGAAGCTTCTGAGATGGAGAAAAAGTCTGTAAAATTGGCAATTTTGGTCACATTGAGGCTTTAAAAAGTAGTTATTCAACATGAGGCACAATCCAAATGACATTTTGAATCAATTTTTCAACATTCAAAAAACATCAATTTTCTGATCAAAAAAGGATGACCCGTGGCCTGTCGAACTTTCTCCAGATGGTCAGAAAAAGTATTTTTTTAATGTTTAATTTTTTGACTGTAAATGACTATTGCATGTGAATTCTCACTTTTGGAAATAAAATAAGTCTGTTTAGAGTCATTTTAATGCCTGAAATTGGTCGAAATAGAAGCTTCTGAGATGGAGAAAAAGTCTGTAAAATTGGCAATTTTGGTCACATAGAGGCTTTAAAAAGTAGTTATTCAACATGAGGCACAATCCAAATGACATTTTAAATCAATTTTTCTACAGTCCAAAAAATCAATTTTCTGTGAAAAATGATGAACCGTGACCCGTGGAACTTTCTCCAGATGGTCAGAAAATGGTAATTTTTTAAAGTTGATTTTTTGACTGTAAATGACTATTGCATGTGAATTATCACTTTTGGAACTAAAGTAAGTGTGTTTAGAGTCATTTTAATGACTGAAATTGGTCAAAACAGAAGCTTCTGAGTAGAAGAAAAAGTCTGTGAAAATGGCAATTTTGTTCACATTGAGGCTTTAAAAATTAGTTATTCAACATGAGGCACAATCCAAATGACATTTTGAATCAATTTTTCTACAGTCCAAAAAATCAATTTTCTGATGAAAAACGATGACCCGTGACCTGTCGAACTTTCTCCAGATGGTCAGGAAAAGTAATTTTTTAATGTTTAATTTTTTGACTGTAAATGACTAATGCATGTGAATTACCACTTTTGGAACTAAAATAAGTGTGTTTAGAGTCATTTTCATGCCTGAAATTGGTCGAAATAGAAGCTTCTGAGTAAAAGAAAAAGTCTGTCAAAACTGAAACTTTGGTCTCATTGAGGCGTTAAAAAGTAGTTATTCAACATGAGGCACAATCCAAATGACATTTTGAATCAATATTTCTACAGTCCAGAAAATCAATTTTCTGATGAAAAATGATGACCCGTGACCTGTCGAACTTTCTCCAGATGGTCAGAAATGGTAATTTTTAAAGGTTTAATTTTTTGACTGTAAATGACTATTGCATGTGAATTCTCACTTTTGGAACTGAAATAAGTCTGTTTAGAGTCATTTTAATGCCTTACATTGTTCATAATAGAAGCATCTGAGTAGAAGAAAAAGTCTGTAAAAATGTCAATTTTGGTCACATTGAGGCTTTAAAAAGTAGTCATTCAACATGAGGCACAATCCAAATGACATTTTGAATCAATTTTTCTACATTCCAAAAATTCAATTTTCTGATGTAAAACGATGACCCGTGATCTGTCGAACTTTCTCCAGATGGTCAGAAATGGTAATTGTTTAATGCTGTATTTTTTTACTGTAAATGACTATTGCATGTGAATTGTCACTTTTGGAGCTAAAATAAGTCTGTTTAGAGTCATTTTAATGCCTTAAATTGGTCATAATAGAAGCATCTGAGTAGAAGAAAAAGTCTGTAAAAATGGCAATTTTGGTCACATTGAGGTTTTAAAAAGTAGTTATTCAACATGAGGCACAATCCAAATGACATTTTGAATCAATTTTTCAACATTAAAAAAACATCAATTTTCTGATCAAAAAAGGATGACCCGTGGCCTGTCGAACTTTCTCCAGATGGTCAGAAAAAGTATTTTTTTAATGTTTAATTTTTTGACTGTAAATGACTATTGCATGTGAATTCTCACTTTTGGAAATAAAATAAGTCTGTTTAGAGTCATTTTAATGCCTGAAATTGGTCGAAATAGAAGCTTCTGAGATGGAGAAAAAGTCTGTAAAATTGGCAATTTTGGTCACATTGAGGCTTTAAAAAGTAGTTATTCAACATGAGGCACAATCCAAATGACATTTTGAATCAATTTTTCTACAGTCCAAAAAATCAATTTTCTGTGAAAAATGATGAACCGTGACCCGTGGAACTTTCTCAAGATGGTCAGAAAATGGTAATTTTTTAATGTTGATTTTTTGACTGTAAATGACTATTGCATGTGAATTATCACTTTTGGAACTAAAGTAAGTGTGTTTAGAGTCATTTTAATGACTGAAATTGGTCAAAACAGAAGCTTCTGAGTAGAAAAAAAAGTCTGTAAAAATGGCAATTTTGGTCACATTGAGGCTTTAAAAATTAGTTATTCAACATGAGGCACAATCCAAATGACATTTTGAATAAATTTTTCTACAGTCCAAAAAATCAATTTTCTGATGAAAAACGATGACCCGTGACCTGTCGAACTTTCTCCAGATGGTCAGGAAAAGTAATTTTTTAATGTTTAATTTTTTGACTGTAAATGACTAATGCATGTGAATTACCACTTTTGGAACTAAAATAAGTGTGTTTAGAGTCATTTTCATGCCTGAAATTGGTCGAAATAGAAGCTTCTGAGTAAAAGAAAAAGTCTGTAAAAACTGAAACTTTGGTCTCATTGAGGCGTTAAAAAGTAGTTATTCAACATGAGGCACAATCCAAATGACATTTTGAATCAATATTTCTACAGTCCAGAAAATCAATTTTCTGATGAAAAATGATGACCCGTGACCTGTCGAACTTTCTCCAGATGGTCAGAAATGGTAATTTTTAAAGGTTTAATTTTTTGACTGTAAATGACTATTGCATGTGAATTCTCACTTTTGGAACTGAAATAAGTCTGTTTAGAGTCACTTTAATGCCTTACATTGTTCATAATAGAAGCATCTGAGTAGAAGAAAAAGTCTGTAAAAATGTCAATTTTGGTCACATTGAGGCGTTAAAAAGTAGTCATTCAACATGAGGCACAATCCAAATGACATTTTGAATCAATTTTTCAACATTCAAAAAACATCAATTTTCTGATCAAAAAAGGATGACCCGTGGCCTGTCGAACTTTCTCCAGATGGTCAGAAAAAGTATTTTTTTAATGTTTAATTTTTTGACTGTAAATGACTATTGCATGTGAATTCTCACTTTTGGAAATAAAATAAGTCTGTTTAGAGTCATTTTAATGCCTGAAATTGGTCGAAATAGAAGCTTCTGAGTAGAAAAAAAAGTCTGTAAAAATGGCAATTTTGGTCACATTGAGGCTTTAAAAATTAGTCATTCAACATGAGGCACAATCCAAATGACATTTTGAATCAATTTTTGTACATTCCAAAAAATCAATTTTCTGATGTAAAACGATGACCCGTGATCTGTCGAACTTTCTCCAGATGGTCAGAAATGGTAATTGTTTAATGCTGTATTTTTTTACTGTAAATGACTATTGCATGTGAATTGTCACTTTTGGAGCTAAAATAGGTCTGTTTAGAGTCATTTTAATGCCTTAAATTGGTCATAATAGAAGCATCTGAGTAGAAGAAAAAGTCTGTAAAAATGGCAATTTTGGTCACATTGAGGTTTTAAAAAGTAGTTATTCAACATGAGGCACAATCCAAATGACATTTTGAATCAATTTTTCAACATTAAAAAAACATCAATTTTCTGATCAAAAAAGGATGACCCGTGGCCTGTCGAACTTTCTCCAGATGGTCAGAAAAAGTATTTTTTTAATGTTTAATTTTTTGACTGTAAATGACTATTGCATGTGAATTCTCACTTTTGGAAATAAAATAAGTCTGTTTAGAGTCATTTTAATGCCTGAAATTGGTCGAAATAGAAGCTTCTGAGATGGAGAAAAAGTCTGTAAAATTGGCAATTTTGGTCACATTGAGGCTTTAAAAAGTAGTTATTCAACATGAGGCACAATCCAAATGACATTTTAAATCAATTTTTCTACAGTCCAAAAAATCAATTTTCTGTGAAAAATGATGAACCGTGACTCGTGGAACTTTCTCCAGATGGTCAGAAAATGGTAATTTTTTAATGTTGATTTTTTGACTGTAAATGACTATTGCATGTGAATTATCACTTTTGGAACTAAAGTAAGTGTGTTTAGAGTCATTTTAATGACTGAAATTGGTCAAAACAGAAGCTTCTGAGTAGAAGAAAAAGTCTGTGAAAATGGCAATTTTGTTCACATTGAGGCTTTAAAAATTAGTTATTCAACATGAGGCACAATCCAAATGACATTTTGAATCAATTTTTCTACAGTCCAAAAAATCAATTTTCTGATGAAAAACGATGACCCGTGACCTGTCGAACTTTCTCCAGATGGTCAGGAAAAGTAATTTTTTAATGTTTAATTTTTTGACTGTAAATGACTAATGCATGTGAATTACCACTTTTGGAACTAAAATAAGTGTGTTTAGAGTCATTTTCATGCCTGAAATTGGTCGAAATAGAAGCTTCTGAGTAAAAGAAAAAGTCTGTGAAAACTGAAACTTTGGTCTCATTGAGGCGTTAAAAAGTAGTTATTCAACATGAGGCACAATCCAAATGACATTTTGAATCAATATTTCTACAGTCCAGAAAATCAATTTTCTGATGAAAAATGATGACCCGTGACCTGTCGAACTTTCTCCAGATGGTCAGAAATGGTAATTTTTAAAGGTTTAATTTTTTGACTGTAAATGACTATTGCATGAGAATTCTCACTTTTGGAACTGAAATAAGTCTGTTTAGAGTCATTTTAATGCCTTAAATTGTTCATAATAGAAGCATCTGAGTAGAAGAAAAAGTCTGTAAAAATGTCAATTTTGGTCACATTGAGGCTTTAAAAAGTAGTCATTCAACATGAGGCACAATCCAAATGACATTTTGAATCAATTTTTCTACATTCCAAAAAATCAATTTTCTGATGTAAAACGATGACCCGTGATCTGTCGAACTTTCTCCAGATGGTCAGAAATGGTAATTGTTTAATGCTGTCTTTTTTTACTGTAAATGACTATTGCATGTGAATTGTCACTTTTGGAGCTAAAATAGGTCTGTTTAGAGTCATTTTAATGCCTTAAATTGGTCATAATAGAAGCATCTGAGTAGAAGAAAAAGTCTGTAAAAATGGCAATTTTGGTCACATTGAGGTTTTAAAAAGTAGTTATTCAACATGAGGCACAATCCAAATGACATTTTGAATCAATTTTTCAACATTCAAAAAACATCAATTTTCTGATCAAAAAAGGATGACCCGTGGCCTGTCGAACTTTCTCCAGATGGTCAGAAAAAGTATTTTTTTAATGTTTAATTTTTTGACTGTAAATGACTATTGCATGTGAATTCTCACTTTTGGAAATAAAATAAGTCTGTTTAGAGTCATTTTAATGCCTGAAATTGGTCGAAATAGAAGCTTCTGAGATGGAGAAAAAGTCTGTAAAATTGGCAATTTTGGTCACATTGAGGCTTTAAAAAGTAGTTATTCAACATGAGGCACAATCCAAATGACATTTTAAATCAATTTTTCTACAGTCCAAAAAATCAATTTTCTGTGAAAAATGATGAACCGTGACCCGTGGAACTTTCTCCAGATGGTCAGAAAATGGTAATTTTTTAATGTTGATTTTTTGACTGTAAATGACTATTGCATGTGAATTATCACTTTTGGAACTAAAGTAAGTGTGTTTAGAGTCATTTTAATGACTGAAATTGGTCAAAACAGAAGCTTCTGAGTAGAAGAAAAAGTCTGTGAAAATGGCAATTTTGTTCACATTGAGGCTTTAAAAATTAGTTATTCAACATGAGGCACAATCCATATGACATTTTGAATCAATTTTTCTACAGTCCAAAAAATCAATTTTATGATGAAAAACGATGACCCGTGACCTGTCGAACTTTCTCCAGATGGTCAGGAAAAGTAATTTTTTAATGTTTAATTTTTTGACTGTAAATGACTAATGCATGTGAATTACCACTTTTGGAACTAAAATAAGTGTGTTTAGAGTCATTTTCATGCCTGAAATTGGTCGAAATAGAAGCTTCTGAGTAAAAGAAAAAGTCTGTGAAAACTGAAACTTTGGTCTCATTGAGGCGTTAAAAAGTAGTTATTCAACATGAGGCACAATCCAAATGACATTTTGAATCAATATTTCTACAGTCCAGAAAATCAATTTTCTGATGAAAAATGATGACCCGTGACCTGTCGAACTTTCTCCAGATGGTCAGAAATGGTAATTTTTAAAGGTTTAATTTTTTGACTGTAAATGACTATTGCATGAGAATTCTCACTTTTGGAACTGAAATAAGTCTGTTTAGAGTCATTTTAATGCCTTAAATTGTTCATAATAGAAGCATCTGAGTAGAAGAAAAAGTCTGTAAAAATGTCAATTTTGGTCACATTGAGGCTTTAAAAAGTAGTCATTCAACATGAGGCACAATCCAAATGACATTTTGAATCAATTTTTCTACATTCCAAAAAATCAATTTTCTGATGTAAAACGATGACCCGTGATCTGTCGAACTTTCTCCAGATGGTCAGAAATGGTAATTGTTTAATGCTGTCTTTTTTTACTGTAAATGACTATTGCATGTGAATTGTCACTTTTGGAGCTAAAATAGGTCTGTTTAGAGTCATTTTAATGCCTTAAATTGGTCATAATAGAAGCATCTGAGTAGAAGAAAAAGTCTGTAAAAATGGCAATTTTGGTCACATTGAGGTTTTAAAAAGTAGTTATTCAACATGAGGCACAATCCAAATGACATTTTGAATCAATTTTTCAACATTCAAAAAACATCAATTTTCTGATCAAAAAAGGATGACCCGTGGCCTGTCGAACTTTCTCCAGATGGTCAGAAAAAGTATTTTTTTAATGTTTAATTTTTTGACTGTAAATGACTATTGCATGTGAATTCTCACTTTTGGAAATAAAATAAGTCTGTTTAGAGTCATTTTAATGCCTGAAATTGGTCGAAATAGAAGCTTCTGAGATGGAGAAAAAGTCTGTAAAATTGGCAATTTTGGTCACATTGAGGCTTTAAAAAGTAGTTATTCAACATGAGGCACAATCCAAATGACATTTTAAATCAATTTTTCTACAGTCCAAAAAATCAATTTTCTGTGAAAAATGATGAACCGTGACCCGTGGAACTTTCTCCAGATGGTCAGAAAATGGTAATTTTTTAATGTTGATTTTTTGACTGTAAATGACTATTGCATGTGAATTATCACTTTTGGAACTAAAGTAAGTGTGTTTAGAGTCATTTTAATGACTGAAATTGGTCAAAACAGAAGCTTCTGAGTAGAAGAAAAAGTCTGTGAAAATGGCAATTTTGTTCACATTGAGGCTTTAAAAATTAGTTATTCAACATGAGGCACAATCCATATGACATTTTGAATCAATTTTTCTACAGTCCAAAAAATCAATTTTATGATGAAAAACGATGACCCGTGACCTGTCGAACTTTCTCCAGATGGTCAGGAAAAGTAATTTTTTAATGTTTAATTTTTTGACTGTAAATGACTAATGCATGTGAATTACCACTTTTGGAACTAAAATAAGTGTGTTTAGAGTCATTTTCATGCCTGAAATTGGTCGAAATAGAAGCTTCTGAGTAAAAGAAAAAGTCTGTAAAAACTGAAACTTTGGTCTCATTGAGGCGTTAAAAAGTAGTTATTCAACATGAGGCACAATCCAAATGACATTTTGAATCAATATTTCTACAGTCCAGAAAATCAATTTTCTGATGAAAAATGATGACCCGTGACCTGTCGAACTTTCTCCAGATGGTCAGAAATGGTAATTTTTAAAGGTTTAATTTTTTGACTGTAAATGACTATTGCATGTGAATTCTCACTTTTGGAACTGAAATAAGTCTGTTTAGAGTCATTTTAATGCCTTACATTGTTCATAATAGAAGCATCTGAGTAGAAGAAAAAGTCTGTAAAAATGTCAATTTTGGTCACATTGAGGCTTTAAAAAGTAGTCATTCAACATGAGGCACAATCCAAATGACATTTTGAATCAATTTTTCTACATTCCAAAAAATCAATTTTCTGATGTAAAACGATGACCCGTGATCTGTCGAACTTTCTCCAGATGGTCAGAAATGGTAATTGTTTAATGCTGTATTTTTTTTTACTGTAAATGACTATTGCATGTGAATTGTCACTTTTGGAGCTAAAATAAGTCTGTTTAGAGTCATTTTAATGCCTTAAATTGGTCATAATAGAAGCATCTGAGTAGAAGAAAAAGTCTGTAAAAATGGCAATTTTGGTCACATTGAGGTTTTAAAAAGTAGTTATTCAACATGAGGCACAATCCAAATGACATTTTGAATCAATTTTTCAACATTCAAAAAACATCAATTTTCTGATCAAAAAAGGATGACCCGTGGCCTGTCGAACTTTCTCCAGATGGTCAGAAAAAGTATTTTTTTAATGTTTAATTTTTTGACTGTAAATGACTATTGCATGTGAATTCTCACTTTTGGAAATAAAATAAGTCTGTTTAGAGTCATTTTAATGCCTGAAATTGGTCGAAATAGAAGCTTCTGAGATGGAGAAAAAGTCTGTAAAATTGGCAATTTTGGTCACATTGAGGCTTTAAAAAGTAGTTATTCAACATGAGGCACAATCCAAATGACATTTTAAATCAATTTTTCTACAGTCCAAAAAATCAATTTTCTGTGAAAAATGATGAACCGTGACCCGTGGAACTTTCTCCAGATGGTCAGAAAATGGTAATTTTTTAATGTTGATTTTTTGACTGTAAATGACTATTGCATGTGAATTATCACTTTTGGAACTAAAGTAAGTGTGTTTAGAGTCATTTTAATGACTGAAATTGGTCAAAACAGAAGCTTCTGAGTAGAAAAAAAAGTCTGTAAAAATGGCAATTTTGGTCACATTGAGGCTTTAAAAATTAGTTATTCAACATGAGGCACAATCCAAATGACATTTTGAATCAATTTTTCTACAGTCCAAAAAATCAATTTTCTGATGAAAAACGATGACCCGTGACCTGTCGAACTTTCTCCAGATGGTCAGGAAAAGTAATTTTTTAATGTTTAATTTTTTGACTGTAAATGACTAATGCATGTGAATTACCACTTTTGGAACTAAAATAAGTGTGTTTAGAGTCATTTTCATGCCTGAAATTGGTCGAAATAGAAGCTTCTGAGTAAAAGAAAAAGTCTGTAAAAACTGAAACTTTGGTCTCATTGAGGCGTTAAAAAGTAGTTATTCAACATGAGGCACAATCCAAATGACATTTTGAATCAATATTTCTACAGTCCAGAAAATCAATTTTCTGATGAAAAATGATGACCCGTGACCTGTCGAACTTTCTCCAGATGGTCAGAAATGGTAATTTTTAAAGGTTTAATTTTTTGACTGTAAATGACTATTGCATGTGAATTCTCACTTTTGGAACTGAAATAAGTCTGTTTAGAGTCACTTTAATGCCTTACATTGTTCATAATAGAAGCATCTGAGTAGAAGAAAAAGTCTATAAAAATGTCAATTTTGGTCACATTGAGGCTTTAAAAAGTAGTCATTCAACATGAGGCACAATCCAAATGACATTTTGAATCAATTTTTCAACATTCAAAAAACATCAATTTTCTGATCAAAAAAGGATGACCCGTGGCCTGTCGAACTTTCTCCAGATGGTCAGAAAAAGTATTTTTTTAATGTTTAATTTTTTGACTGTAAATGACTATTGCATGTGAATTCTCAGTTTTGGAAATAAAATAAGTCTGTTTAGAGTCATTTTAATGCCTGAAATTGGTCGAAATAGAAGCTTCTGAGATGGAGAAAAAGTCTGTAAAATTGGCAATTTTGGTCACATTGAGGCTTTAAAAAGTAGTTATCCAACATGAGGCACAATCCAAATGACATTTTAAATCAATTTTTCTACAGTCCAAAAAATCAATTTTCTGTGAAAAATGATGAACCGTGACTCGTGGAACTTTCTCCAGATGGTCAGAAAATGGTAATTTTTTAATGTTGATTTTGTGACTGTAAATGACTATTGCATGTGAATTATCACTTTTGGAACTAAAGTAAGTGTGTTTAGAGTCATTTTAATGACTGAAATTGGTCAAAACAGAAGCTTCTGAGTAGAAGAAAAAGTCTGTGAAAATGGCAATTTTGTTCACATTGAGGCTTTAAAAATTAGTTATTCAACATGAGGCACAATCCAAATGACATTTTGAATCAATTTTTCTACAGTCCAAAAAATCAATTTTCTGATGAAAAACGATGACCCGTGACCTGTCGAACTTTCTCCAGATGGTCAGGAAAAGTAATTTTTTAATGTTTAATTTTTTGACTGTAAATGACTAATGCATGTGAATTACCACTTTTGGAACTAAAATAAGTGTGTTTAGAGTCATTTTCATGCCTGAAATTGGTCGAAATAGAAGCTTCTGAGTAAAAGAAAAAGTCTGTGAAAACTGAAACTTTGGTCTCATTGAGGTTTTAAAAAGTAGTTATTCAACATGAGGCACAATCCAAATGACATTTTGAATCAATATTTCTACAGTCCAGAAAATCAATTTTCTGATGAAAAATGATGACCCGTGACCTGTCGAACTTTCTCCAGATGGTCAGAAATGGTAATTTTTAAAGGTTTAAGTTTTTTGACTGTAAATGACTATTGCATGAGAATTCTCACTTTTGGAACTGAAATAAGTCTGTTTAGAGTCATTTTAATGCCTTAAATTGTTCATAATAGAAGCATCTGAGTAGAAGAAAAAGTCTGTAAAAATGTCAATTTTGGTCACATTGAGGCTTTAAAAAGTAGTCATTCAACATGAGGCACAATCCAAATGACATTTTGAATCAATTTTTCTACATTCCAAAAAATCAATTTTCTGATGTAAAACGATGACCCGTGATCTGTCGAACTTTCTCCAGATGGTCAGAAATGGTAATTGTTTAATGCTGTATTTTTTTACTGTAAATGACTATTGCATGTGAATTGTCACTTTTGGAGCTAAAATAGGTCTGTTTAGAGTCATTTTAATGCCTTAAATTGGTCATAATAGAAGCATCTGAGTAGAAGAAAAAGTCTGTAAAAATGGCAATTTTGGTCACATTGAGGTTTTAAAATGTAGTTATTCAACATGAGGCACAATCCAAATGACATTTTGAATCAATTTTTCAACATTCAAAAAACATCAATTTTCTGATCAAAAAAGGATGACCCGTGGCCTGTCGAACTTTCTCCAGATGGTCAGAAAAAGTATTTTTTTAATGTTTAATTTTTTGACTGTAAATGACTATTGCATGTGAATTCTCACTTTTGGAAATAAAATAAGTCTGTTTAGAGTCATTTTAATGCCTGAAATTGGTCGAAATAGAAGCTTCTGAGAAGGAGAAAAAGTCTGTAAAATTGGCAATTTTGGTCACATTGAGGCTTTAAAAAGTAGTTATTCAACATGAGGCACAATCCAAATGACATTTTGAATCAATTTTTCTACAGTCCAAAAAATCAATTTTCTGATGAAAAACGATGACCCGTGACCTGTCGAACTTTCTCCAGATGGTCAGAAAAAGTAATTTTTTAATGTTTAATTTTTTGACTGTAAATGACTAATGCATGTGAATTACCACTTTTGGAACTAAAATAAGTGTGTTTAGAGTCATTTTCATGCCTGAAATTGGTTGAAATAGAAGCTTCTGAGTAAAAGAAAAAGTCTGTAAAAACTGAAACTTTGGTCTCATTGAGGCGTTAAAAAGTAGTTATTCAACATGAGGCACAATCCAAATGACATTTTGAATCAATATTTCTACAGTCCAGAAAATCAATTTTCTGATGAAAAATGATGACCCGTGACCTGTCGAACTTTAACCAGATGGTCAGAAATGGTAATTTTTAAAGGTTTAAATTTTTGACTGTAAATGACTATTGCATGTGAATTCTCACTGTTGGAACTGAAATAAGTCTGTTTAGAGTCATTTTAATGCCTTAAATTGGTCATAAAAAAAGCATCTGAGTAGAAGAAAAAGTCTGTAAAAATGGCAATTTTGGTCACATTGAGGCTTTAAAAAGTAGTTATTCAACATGAGGCACAATCCAAATGACATTTTGAATCAATTTTTCTACATTCCAAAAAATCAATTTTCTGATGTAAAACGATGACCCGTGATCTGTCGAACTTTCTCCAGATGGTCAGAAATGGTAATTGTTTAATGTTGTATTTTTTGACTGTAAATGACTATTGCATGTGAATTGTCACTTTTGGAGCTAAAATAAGTCTGTTTAGAGTCATTTTAATTCCTTAAATTGGTCATAATAGAAGCATCTGAGTAGAAGAAAAAGTCTGTAAAAATGGCAATTTTGGTCACATTGAGGTTTTAAAAAGTAGTTATTCAACATGAGGCACAATCCAAATGACATTTTGAAGCAATTTTTCAACTTTCAAAAAACATCAATTTTCTGATCAAAAAAGGATGACCCGTGACCTGTCGAACTTTCTCCAGATGGTCAGAAAAAGTATTTTTTTAATGTTTAATTTTTTGACTGTAAATGACTATTGCATGTGAATTCTCACTTTTGGAAATAAAATAAGTCTGTTTAGAGTCATTTTAATGCCTGAAATTGGTCGAAATAGAAGCTTCTGAGATGGAGAAAAAGTCTGTAAAATTGCAATTTTGGTCACATTGAGGCTTTAAAAATTAGTTATTCAACATGAGGCACAATCCAAATGACATTTTCAATCAATTTTTCTACATTCCAAAAAATCTATTTTCTGATGAAAAACGATGACCCGTGACCTGTCAAACTTTCTCAAAATGGTCAAAAATGGTAATTTTTTAATGTTTAATTTTTTTACTGTAAATGACTATTGCATGTGAATTCTCAATTTTGGAACTAAAATAAGTCTGTTTAGAGTCATTTTAACGCCTGAAATTGGTCGAAATAGAAGCTTCTGAGTTGGAGAAAAAGTCTGTAAAAATGGCAATTTTGGTCACTTTGAGGCCTTAAAAAGTAGTTATTCAACATGAGGCACAATCCAAATGACATTTTGAATCAATTTTTCAACATTCAAAAAAATCAATTTTCTGATCAAAAAACGATGACCCGTGACCTGTCGAACTTTCTCCAGATGGTCAGAAAAAGTATTTTTTTAATGTTTAATTTTTTGACTGTAAATGACTATTGCATGTGAATTCTCACTTTTGGAACTAAAATAAGTCTGTTTAGAGTCATTTTAATGCCTGAAATTGGTCGAAATAGAAGATTCTGAGTTGGAGAAAAAGTCTGTAAAAATGGCAATTTTGGTCACATTGAGACTTTAAATAGTAGTTATTCAACATGAGGCACAATCCAAATGACATTTTCCATCAATTTTTCTACATTCCAAAAAATAAATTTTCTGATGAAAAACGATGACCCGTAACCTGTCAAACTTTCTCAAAATGGTAATTTTTTAATGTTGAATTTTTTGACTGTACATGACTATTGCATGTGAATTACCACTTTTGGAACTAAAATAAGTGTGTTTAGAGTCATTTTAATGACTGAAATTGGTCAAAACAGAAGCTTCTGAGTAGGAAAAAAAGTCTGTACAAATGTCAATTTTGGTCACATGGCGGCTTTAAAAAGAAGTTATTGAACATGAGGCACAATCCAAATGATATTTTGAATACATTTTTCTACAGTCCAAAAAATCAATTTTCTGTGAAAAATGATGAACCGTGACCCGTGGAACTTTCTCCAGATGGTCAGAAATGGTAATTTTTTAATGTTGATTTTTTTTACTGTAAATGACTATTGCATGTGAATTATCACTTTTGGAACTAAAGTAAGTGTGTTTAGAGTCATTTTAATGACTGAAATTGGTCAAAACAGAAGCTTCTGAGTAGAAGAAAAAGTCTGTGAAAATGGCAATTTTGTTCACATTGAGGCTTTAAAAATTAGTTATTCAACATGAGGCACAATCCAAATGACATTTTGAATCAATTTTTCTACAGTCCAAAAAATCAATTTTCTGATGAAAAACGATGACCCGTGACCTGTCGAACTTTCTCCAGATGGTCAGGAAAAGTAATTTTTTAATGTTTAATTTTTTGACTGTAAATGACTAATGCATGTGAATTACCACTTTTGGAACTAAAATAAGTGTGTTTAGAGTCATTTTCATGCCTGAAATTGGTCGAAATAGAAGCTTCTGAGTAAAAGAAAAAGTCTGTAAAAACTGAAACTTTGGTCTCATTGAGGCGGTAAAAAGTAGTTATTCAACATGAGGCACAATCCAAATGACATTTTGAATCAATATTTCTACAGTCCAGAAAATCAATTTTCTGATGAAAAATGATGACCCGTGACCTGTCGAACTTTCTCCAGATGGTCAGAAATGGTAATTTTTAAAGGTTTAATTTTTTGACTGTAAATGAATATTGCATGTGAATTCTCACTGTTGGAACTGAAATAAGTCTGTTTAGAGTCATTTTAATGCCTTAAATTGGTCATAATAAAAGCATCTGAGTAGAAGAAAAAGTCTGTAAAAATGGCAATTTTGGTCACATTGAGGCTTTAAAAAGTAGTTATTCAACATGAGGCACAATCCAAATGACATTTTGAATCAATTTTTCTACATTCCAAAAAATCAATTTTCTGATGTAAAACGATGACCCGTGATCTGTCGAACTTTCTCCAGATGGTCAGAAATGGTAATTGTTTAATGTTGTATTTTTTGACTGTAAATGACTATTGCATGTGAATTGTCACTTTTGGAGCTAAAATAAGTCTGTTTAGAGTCATTTTAATTCCTTAAATTGGTCATAATAGAAGCATCTGAGTAGAAGAAAAAGTCTGTAAAAATGGCAATTTTGGTCACATTGAGGTTTTAAAAAGTAGTTATTCAACATGAGGCACAATCCAAATGACATTTTGAATCAATTTTTCAACATTCAAAAAACATCAATATTCTGATCAAAAAAGGATGACCCGTGGCCTGTCGAACTTTCTCCAGATGGTCAGAAAAAGTATTTTTTTAATGTTTAATTTTTTGACTGTAAATGACTATTGCATGTGAATTCTCACTTTTGGAAATAAAATAAGTCTGTTTAGAGTCATTTTAATGCCTGAAATTGGTCGAAATAGAAGCTTCTGAGATGGAGAAAAAGTCTGTAAAATTGGCAATTTTGGTCACATTGAGGCTTTAAAAAGTAGTTATTCAACATGAGGCACAATCCAAATGACATTTTAAATCAATTTTTCTACAGTCCAAAAAATCAATTTTCTGTGAAAAATGATGAACCGTGACCCGTGGAACTTTCTCCAGATGGTCAGAAAATGGTAATTTTTTAATGTTGATTTTTTGACTGTAAATGACTATTGCATGTGAATTATCACTTTTGGAACTAAAGTAAGTGTGTTTAGAGTCATTTTAATGACTGAAATTGGTCAAAACAGAAGCTTCTGAGTAGAAAAAAAAGTCTGTAAAAATGGCAATTTTGGTCACATTGAGGCTTTAAAAATTAGTTATTCAACATGAGGCACAATTCAAATGACATTTTGAATCAATTTTTCTACAGTTCAAAAAATCAATTTTCTGATGAAAAACGATGACCCGTGACCTGTCGAACTTTCTCCAGATGGTCAGGAAAAGTAATTTTTTAATGTTTAATTTTTTGACTGTAAATGACTAATGCATGTGAATTACCACTTTTGGAACTAAAATAAGTGTGTTTAGAGTCATTTTCATGCCTGAAATTGTTCGAAATAGAAGCTTCTGAGTAAAAGAAAAAGTCTGTAAAAACTGAAACTTTGGTCTCATTGAGGCGTTAAAAAGTAGTTATTCAACATGAGGCACAATCCAAATGACATTTTGAATCAATATTTCTACAGTCCAGAAAATCAATTTTCTGATGAAAAATGATGACCCGTGACCTGTCGAACTTTCTCCAGATGGTCAGAAATGGTAATTTTTAAAGGTTTAATTTTTTGACTGTAAATGACTATTGTATGTGAATTCTCACTGTTGGAACTGAAATAAGTCTGTTTAGAGTCATTTTAATGCCTTAAATTGGTCATAATAAAAGCATCTGAGTAGAAGAAAAAGTCTGTAAAAATGGCAATTTTGGTCACATTGAGGCTTTAAAAAGAAGTTATTCAACATGAGGCACAATCCAAATGACATTTTGAATCAATTTTTCTACATTCCAAAAAATCAATTTTCTGATGTAAAACGATGACCCGTGATCTGTCGAACTTTCTCCAGATGGTCAGAAATGGTAATTGTTTAATGTTGTATTTTTTGACTGTAAATGACTATTGCATGTGAATTGTCACTTTTGGAGCTAAAATAAGTCTGTTTAGAGTCATTTTAATTCCTTAAATTGGTCATAATAGAAGCATCTGAGTAGAAGAAAAAGTCTGTAAAAATGGCAATTTTGGTCACATTGAGGTTTTAAAAAGTAGTTATTCAACATGAGGCACAATCCAAATGACATTTTGAAGCAATTTTTCAACATTCAAAAAACATCAATTTTCTGATCAAAAAAGGATGACCCGTGGCCTGTCGAACTTTCTCCAGATGGTCAGAAAAAGTATTTTTTTAATGTTTAATTTTTTGACTGTAAATGACTATTGCATGTGAATTCTCACTTTTGGAAATAAAATAAGTCTGTTTAGAGTCATTTTAATGCCTGAAATTGGTCGAAATAGAAGCTTCTGAGATGGAGAAAAAGTCTGTAAAATTGGCAATTTTGGTCACATTGAGGCTTTAAAAAGTAGTTATTCAACATGAGGCACAATCCAAATGACATTTTAAATCAATTTTTCTACAGTCCAAAAAATCAATTTTCTGTGAAAAATGATGAACCGTGACCCGTGGAACTTTCTCCAGATGGTCAGAAAATGGTAATTTTTTAATGTTGATTTTTTGACTGTAAATGACTATTGCATGTGAATTATCACTTTTGGAACTAAAGTAAGTGTGTTTAGAGTCATTTTAATGACTGAAATTGGTCAAAACAGAAGCTTCTGAGTAGAAAAAAAAGTCTGTAAAAATGGCAATTTTGGTCACATTGAGGCTTTAAAAATTAGTTATTCAACATGAGGCACAATCCAAATGACATTTTGAATCAATTTTTCTACAGTCCAAAAAATCAATTTTCTGATGAAAAACGATGACCCGTGACCTGTCGAACTTTCTCCAGATGGTCAGGAAAAGTAATTTTTTAATGTTTAATTTTTTGACTGTAAATGACTAATGCATGTGAATTACCACTTTTGGAACTAAAATAAGTGTGTTTAGAGTCATTTTCATGCCTGAAATTGGTCGAAATAGAAGCTTCTGAGTAAAAGAAAAAGTCTGTAAAAACTGAAACTTTGGTCTCATTGAGGCGTTAAAAAGTAGTTATTCAACATGAGGCACAATCCAAATGACATTTTGAATCAATATTTCTACAGTCCAGAAAATCAATTTTCTGATGAAAAATGATGACCCGTGACCTGTCGAACTTTCTCCAGATGGTCAGAAATGGTAATTTTTAAAGGTTTAATTTTTTGACTGTAAATGACTATTGCATGTGAATTCTCACTGTTGGAACTGAAATAAGTCTGTTTAGAGTCATTTTAATGCCTTAAATTGGTCATAATAAAAGCATCTGAGTAGAAGAAAAAGTCTGTAAAAATGGCAATTTTGGTCACATTGAGGCTTTAAAAAGTAGTTATTCAACATGAGGCACAATCCAAATGACATTTTGAATCAATTTTTCTACATTCCAAAAAATCAATTTTCTGATGTAAAACGATGACCCGTGATCTGTCGAACTTTCTCCAGATGGTCAGAAATGGTAATTGTTCAATGTTGTATTTTTTGACTGTAAATGACTATTGCATGTGAATTGTCACTTTTGGAGCTAAAATAAGTCTGTTTAGAGTCATTTTAATTCCTTAAATTGGTCATAATAGAAGCATCTGAGTAGAAGAAAAAGTCTGTAAAAATGGCAATTTTGGTCACATTGAGGTTTTAAAAAGTAGTTATTCAACATGAGGCACAATCCAAATGACATTTTGAAGCAATTTTTCAACATTCAAAAAACATCAATTTTCTGATCAAAAAAGGATGACCCGTGGCCTGTCGAACTTTCTCCAGATGGTCAGAAAAAGTATTTTTTTAATGTTTAATTTTTTGACTGTAAATGACTATTGCATGTGAATTCTCACTTTTGGAAATAAAATAAGTCTGTTTAGAGTCATTTTAATGCCTGAAATTGGTCGAAATAGAAGCTTCTGAGATGGAGAAAAAGTCTGTAAAATTGGCAATTTTGGTCACATTGAGGCTTTAAAAAGTAGTTATTCAACATGAGGCACAATCCAAATGACATTTTAAATCAATTTTTCTACAGTCCAAAAAATCAATTTTCTGTGAAAAATAATGAACCGTGACCCGTGGAACTTTCTCCAGATGGTCAGAAAATGGTAATTTTTTAATGTTGATTTTTTGACTGTAAATGACTAGTGCATGTGAATTATCACTTTTGGAACTAAAGTAAGTGTGTTTAGAGTCATTTTAATGACTGAAATTGGTCAAAACAGAAGCTTCTGAGTAGAAAAAAAAGTCTGTAAAAATGGCAATTTTGGTCACATTGAGGCTTTAAAAATTAGTTATTCAACATGAGGCACAATCCAAATGACATTTTGAATCAATTCTACAGTCCAAAAAATCAATTTTCTGATGAAAAACGATGACCCGTGACCTGTCGAACCTTCTCCAGATGGTCAGAAAAAGTAATTTTTTAATGTTTAATTTTTTGACTGTAAATGACTAATGCATGTGAATTACCACTTTTGGAACTAAAATAAGTGTGTTTAGAGTCATTTTCATGCCTGAAATTGGTCGAAATAGAAGCTTCTGAGTAAAAGAAAAAGTCTGTAAAAACTGAAACTTTGGTCTCATTGAGGCGTTAAAAAGTAGTTATTCAACATGAGGCACAATCCAAATGACATTTTGAATCAATATTTCTACAGTCCAGAAAATCAATTTTCTGATGAAAAATGATGACCTATGACCTGTCGAACTTTCTCCAGATGGTCAGAAATGGTAATTTTTAAAGGTTTAATTTTTTGACTGTAAATGACTATTGCATGTGAATTCTCACTGTTGGAACTGAAATAAGTCTGTTTAGAGTCATTTTAATGCCTTAAATTGGTCATAATAAAAGCATCTGAGTAGAAGAAAAAGTCTGTAAAAATGGCAATTTTGGTCACATTGAGGCTTTAAAAAGTAGTTATTCAACATGAGGCACAATCCAAATGACATTTTGAATCAATTTTTCTACATTCCAAAAAATCAATCTTCTGATGTAAAACGATGACCCGTAATCTGTCGAACTTTCTCCAGATGGTCAGAAATGGTAATTGTTTAATGTTGTATTTTTTTACTGTAAATGACTATTGCATGTGAATTGTCACTTTTGGAGCTAAAATAAGTCTGTTTAGAGTCATTTTAATTCCTTAAATTGGTCATAATAGAAGCATCTGAGTAGAAGAAAAAGTCTGTAAAAATGGCAATTTTGGTCACATTGAGGTTTTAAAAAGTAGTTATTCAACACGAGGCACAATCCAAATGACATTTTGAAGCAATTTTTCAACATTCAAAAAACATCAATTTTCTGATCAAAAAAGGATGACCCGTGACCTGTCGAACTTTCTCCAGATGGTCAGAAAAAGTATTTTTTTAATGTTTAATTTTTTGACTGTAAATGACTATTGCATGTGAATTCTCACTTTTGGAAATAAAATAAGTCTGTTTAGAGTCATTTTAATGCCTGAAATTGGTCGAAATAGAAGCTTCTGAGATGGAGAAAAAGTCTGTAAAAATTGCAATTTTGGTCACATTGAGGCTTTAAAAATTATTTATTCAACATGAGGCACAATCCAAATGACATTTTCAATCAATTTTTCTACATTCCAAAAAATCTATTTTCTGATGAAAAACGATGACCCGTGACCTGTCAAACTTTCTCAAAATGGTCAAAAATGGTAATTTTTTAATGTTTAATTTTTTGACTGTAAATGACTAATGCATGTGAATTACCACTTTTGGAACTAAAATAAGTGTGTTTAGAGTCATTTTCATGCCTGAAATTGGTCGAAATAGAAGCTTCTGAGTAAAAGAAAAAGTCTGTAAAAACTGAAACTTTGGTCTCATTGAGGCGTTAAAAAGTAGTTATTCAACATGAGGCACAATCCAAATGACATTTTGAATCAATATTTCTACAGTCCAGAAATTCAATTTTCTGATGAAAAATGATGACCCGTGACCTGTCGAACTTTCTCCAGATGGTCAGAAATGGTAATTTTTAAAGGTTTAATTTTTTGACTGTAAATGACTATTGCATGTGAATTCTCACTTTTGGAACTGAAATAAGTCTGTTTAGAGTCATTTTAATGCCTTAAATTGTTCATAATAGAAGCATCTGAGTAGAAGAAAAAGTCTGTAAAAATGTAAATTTTGGTCACATTGAGGCTTTAAAAAGTAGTCATTCAACATGAGGCACAATCCAAATGACATTTTGAATCAATTTTTCTACATTCCAAAAAATCAATTTTCTGATGTAAAACGATGACCCGTGATCTGTCGAACTTTCTCCAGATGGTCAGAAATGGTAATTGTTTAATGCTGTATTTTTTTTACTGTAAATGACTATTGCATGTGAATTCTCACTTTTGGAAATAAAATAAGTCTGTTTAGAGTCATTTTAATGCCTGAAATTGGTCGAAATAGAAGCTTCTGAGATGGAGAAAAAGTCTGTAAAATTGGCAATTTTGGTCACATTGAGGCTTTAAAAAGTAGTTATTCAACATGAGGCACAATCCAAATGACATTTTAAATCAATTTTTCTACAGTCCAAAAAATCAATTGTCTGTGAAAAATGATGACCCGTGATCTGTCGAACTTTCTCCAGATGGTCAGAAATGGTAATTGTTTAATGTTGTATTTTTTGACTGTAAATGACTATTGCATGTGAATTGTCACTTTTGGAGCTAAAATAAGTCTGTTTAGAGTCATTTTAATTCCTTAAATTGGTCATAATAGAAGCATCTGAGTAGAAGAAAAAGTCTGTAAAAATGGCAATTTTGGTCACATTGAGGTTTTAAAAAGTAGTTATTCAACATGAGGCACAATCCAAATGACATTTTGAAGCAATTTTTCAACATTCAAAAAACATCAATTTTCTGATCAAAAAAGGATGACCCGTGGCCTGTCGAACTTTCTCCAGATGGTCAGAAAAAGTATTTTTTTAATGTTTAATTTTTTGACTGTAAATGACTATTGCATGTGAATTCTCACTTTTGGAAATAAAATAAGTCTGTTTAGAGCCATTTTAATGCCTGAAATTGGTCGAAATAGAAGCTTCTGAGATGGAGAAAAAGTCTGTAAAATTGGCAATTTTGGTCACATTGAGGCTTTAAAAAGTAGTTATTCAACATGAGGCACAATCCAAATGACATTTTAAATCAATTTTTCTACAGTCCAAAAAATCAATTTTCTGTGAAAAATGATGAACCGTGACCCGTGGAACTTTCTCCAGATGGTCAGAAAATGGTAATTTTTTAATGTTGATTTTTTGACTGTAAATGACTATTGCATGTGAATTATCACTTTTGGAACTAAAGTAAGTGTGTTTAGAGTCATTTTAATGACTGAAATTGGTCAAAACAGAAGCTTCTGAGTAGAAAAAAAAGTCTGTAAAAATGGCAATTTTGGTCACATTGAGGCTTTAAAAATTAGTTATTCAACATGACGCACAATCCAAATGACATTTTGAATCAATTTTTCTACAGTCCAAAAAATCAATTTTCTGATGAAAAACGATGACCCGTGACCTGTCGAACTTTCTCCAGATGGTCAGGAAAAGTAATTTTTTAATGTTTAATTTTTTGACTGTAAATGACTAATGCATGTGAATTACCACTTTTGGAACTAAAATAAGTGTGTTTAGAGTCATTTTCATGCCTGAAATTGGTCGAAATAGAAGCTTCTGAGTAAAAGAAAAAGTCTGTAAAAACTGAAACTTTGGTCTCATTGAGGCGTTAAAAAGTAGTTATTCAACATGAGGCACAATCCAAATGACATTTTGAATCAATATTTCTACAGTCCAGAAAATCAATTTTCTGATGAAAAATGATGACCCGTGACCTGTCGAACTTTCTCCAGATGGTCAGAAATGGTAATTTTTAAAGGTTTAATTTTTTGACTGTAAATGACTATTGCATGTGAATTCTCACTGTTGGAACTGAAATAAGTCTGTTTAGAGTCATTTTAATGCCTTAAATTGGTCATAATAAAAGCATCTGAGTAGAAGAAAAAGTCTGTAAAAATGGCAATTTTGGTCACATTGAGGCTTTAAAAAGTAGTTATTCAACATGAGGCACAATCCAAATGACATTTTGAATCAATTTTTCTACATTCCAAAAAATCAATTTTCTGATGTAAAACGATGACCCGTGATCTGTCGAACTTTCTCCAGATGGTCAGAAATGGTAATTGTTTAATGTTGTATTTTTTGACTGTAAATGACTATTGCATGTGAATTGTCACTTTTGGAGCTAAAATAAGTCTGTTTAGAGTCATTTTAATTCCTTAAATTGGTCATAATAGAAGCATCTGAGTAGAAGAAAAAGTCTGTAAAAATGGCAATTTTGGTCACATTGAGGTTTTAAAAAGTAGTTATTCAACATGAGGCACAATCCAAATGACATTTTGAAGCAATTTTTCAACATTCAAAAAACATCAATTTTCTGATCAAAAAAGGATGACCCGTGGCCTGTCGAACTTTCTCCAGATGGTCAGAAAAAGTATTTTTTTAATGTTTAATTTTTTGACTGTAAATGACTATTGCATGTGAATTCTCACTTTTGGAAATAAAATAAGTCTGTTTAGAGTCATTTTAATGCCTGAAATTGGTCGAAATAGAAGCTTCTGAGATGGAGAAAAAGTCTGTAAAATTGGCAATTTTGGTCACATTGAGGCTTTAAAAAGTAGTTATTCAACATGAGGCACAATCCAAATGACATTTTAAATCAATTTTTCTACAGTCCAAAAAATCAATTTTCTGTGAAAAATGATGAACCGTGACCCGTGGAACTTTCTCCAGATGGTCAGAAAATGGTAATTTTTTAATGTTGATTTTTTGACTGTAAATGACTAGTGCATGTGAATTATCACTTTTGGAACTAAAGTAAGTGTGTTTAGAGTCATTTTAATGACTGAAATTGGTCAAAACAGAAGCTTCTGAGTAGAAAAAAAAGTCTGTAAAAATGGCAATTTTGGTCACATTGAGGCTTTAAAAATTAGTTATTCAACATGAGGCACAATCCAAATGACATTTTGAATCAATTCTACAGTCCAAAAAATCTATTTTCTGATGAAAAACGATGACCCGTGACCTGTCGAACCTTCTCCAGATGGTCAGAAAAAGTAATTTTTTAATGTTTAATTTTTTGACTGTAAATGACTAATGCATGTGAATTACCACTTTTGGAACTAAAATAAGTGTGTTTAGAGTCATTTTCATGCCTGAAATTGGTCGAAATAGAAGCTTCTGAGTAAAAGAAAAAGTCTGTAAAAACTGAAACTTTGGTCTCATTGAGGCGTTAAAAAGTAGTTATTCAACATGAGGCACAATCCAAATGACATTTTGAATCAATATTTCTACAGTCCAGAAAATCAATTTTCTGATGAAAAATGATGACCTATGACCTGTCGAACTTTCTCCAGATGGTCAGAAATGGTAATTTTTAAAGGTTTAATTTTTTGACTGTAAATGACTATTGCATGTGAATTCTCACTGTTGGAACTGAAATAAGTCTGTTTAGAGTCATTTTAATGCCTTAAATTGGTCATAATAAAAGCATCTGAGTAGAAGAAAAAGTCTGTAAAAATGGCAATTTTGGTCACATTGAGGCTTTAAAAAGTAGTTATTCAACATGAGGCACAATCCAAATGACATTTTGAATCAATTTTTCTACATTCCAAAAAATCAATCTTCTGATGTAAAACGATGACCCGTAATCTGTCGAACTTTCTCCAGATGGTCAGAAATGGTAATTGTTTAATGTTGTATTTTTTTACTGTAAATGACTATTGCATGTGAATTGTCACTTTTGGAGCTAAAATAAGTCTGTTTAGAGTCATTTTAATTCCTTAAATTGGTCATAATAGAAGCATCTGAGTAGAAGAAAAAGTCTGTAAAAATGGCAATTTTGGTCACATTGAGGTTTTAAAAAGTAGTTATTCAACACGAGGCACAATCCAAATGACATTTTGAAGCAATTTTTCAACATTCAAAAAACATCAATTTTCTGATCAAAAAAGGATGACCCGTGACCTGTCGAACTTTCTCCAGATGGTCAGAAAAAGTATTTTTTTAATGTTTAATTTTTTGACTGTAAATGACTATTGCATGTGAATTCTCACTTTTGGAAATAAAATAAGTCTGTTTAGAGTCATTTTAATGCCTGAAATTGGTCGAAATAGAAGCTTCTGAGATGGAGAAAAAGTCTGTAAAAATTGCAATTTTGGTCACATTGAGGCTTTAAAAATTATTTATTCAACATGAGGCACAATCCAAATGACATTTTCAATCAATTTTTCTACATTCCAAAAAATCTATTTTCTGATGAAAAACGATGACCCGTGACCTGTCAAACTTTCTCAAAATGGTCAAAAATGGTAATTTTTTAATGTTTAATTTTTTGACTGTAAATGACTAATGCATGTGAATTACCACTTTTGGAACTAAAATAAGTGTGTTTAGAGTCATTTTCATGCCTGAAATTGGTCGAAATAGAAGCTTCTGAGTAAAAGAAAAAGTCTGTAAAAACTGAAACTTTGGTCTCATTGAGGCGTTAAAAAGTAGTTATTCAACATGAGGCACAATCCAAATGACATTTTGAATCAATATTTCTACAGTCCAGAAATTCAATTTTCTGATGAAAAATGATGACCCGTGACCTGTCGAACTTTCTCCAGATGGTCAGAAATGGTAATTTTTAAAGGTTTAATTTTTTGACTGTAAATGACTATTGCATGTGAATTCTCACTTTTGGAACTGAAATAAGTCTGTTTAGAGTCATTTTAATGCCTTAAATTGTTCATAATAGAAGCATCTGAGTAGAAGAAAAAGTCTGTAAAAATGTCAATTTTGGTCACATTGAGGCTTTAAAAAGTAGTCATTCAACATGAGGCACAATCCAAATGACATTTTGAATCAATTTTTCTACATTCCAAAAAATCAATTTTCTGATGTAAAACGATGACCCGTGATCTGTCGAACTTTCTCCAGATGGTCAGAAATGGTAATTGTTTAATGCTGTATTTTTTTTACTGTAAATGACTATTGCATGTGAATTCTCACTTTTGGAAATAAAATAAGTCTGTTTAGAGTCATTTTAATGCCTGAAATTGGTCGAAATAGAAGCTTCTGAGATGGAGAAAAAGTCTGTAAAATTGGCAATTTTGGTCACATTGAGGCTTTAAAAAGTAGTTATTCAACATGAGGCACAATCCAAATGACATTTTAAATCAATTTTTCTACAGTCCAAAAAATCAATTGTCTGTGAAAAATGATGACCCGTGATCTGTCGAACTTTCTCCAGATGGTCAGAAATGGTAATTGTTTAATGTTGTATTTTTTGACTGTAAATGACTATTGCATGTGAATTGTCACTTTTGGAGCTAAAATAAGTCTGTTTAGAGTCATTTTAATTCCTTAAATTGGTCATAATAGAAGCATCTGAGTAGAAGAAAAAGTCTGTAAAAATGGCAATTTTGGTCACATTGAGGTTTTAAAAAGTAGTTATTCAACATGAGGCACAATCCAAATGACATTTTGAAGCAATTTTTCAACATTCAAAAAACATCAATTTTCTGATCAAAAAAGGATGACCCGTGGCCTGTCGAACTTTCTCCAGATGGTCAGAAAAAGTATTTTTTTAATGTTTAATTTTTTGACTGTAAATGACTATTGCATGTGAATTCTCACTTTTGGAAATAAAATAAGTCTGTTTAGAGCCATTTTAATGCCTGAAATTGGTCGAAATAGAAGCTTCTGAGATGGAGAAAAAGTCTGTAAAATTGGCAATTTTGGTCACATTGAGGCTTTAAAAAGTAGTTATTCAACATGAGGCACAATCCAAATGACATTTTAAATCAATTTTTCTACAGTCCAAAAAATCAATTTTCTGTGAAAAATGATGAACCGTGACCCGTGGAACTTTCTCCAGATGGTCAGAAAATGGTAATTTTTTAATGTTGATTTTTTGACTGTAAATGACTATTGCATGTGAATTATCACTTTTGGAACTAAAGTAAGTGTGTTTAGAGTCATTTTAATGACTGAAATTGGTCAAAACAGAAGCTTCTGAGTAGAAAAAAAAGTCTGTAAAAATGGCAATTTTGGTCACATTGAGGCTTTAAAAATTAGTTATTCAACATGACGCACAATCCAAATGACATTTTGAATCAATTTTTCTACAGTCCAAAAAAATCAATTTTCTGATGAAAAACGATGACCCGTGACCTGTCGAACTTTCTCCAGATGGTCAGGAAAAGTAATTTTTTAATGTTTAATTTTTTGACTGTAAATGACTAATGCATGTGAATTACCACTTTTGGAACTAAAATAAGTGTGTTTAGAGTCATTTTCATGCCTGAAATTGGTCGAAATAGAAGCTTCTGAGTAAAAGAAAAAGTCTGTAAAAACTGAAACTTTGGTCTCATTGAGGCGTTAAAAAGTAGTTATTCAACATGAGGCACAATCCAAATGACATTTTGAATCAATATTTCTACAGTCCAGAAAATCAATTTTCTGATGAAAAATGATGACCCGTGACCTGTCGAACTTTCTCCAGATGGTCAGAAATGGTAATTTTTAAAGGTTTAATTTTTTGACTGTAAATGACTATTGCATGTGAATTCTCACTGTTGGAACTGAAATAAGTCTGTTTAGAGTCATTTTAATGCCTTAAATTGGTCATAATAAAAGCATCTGAGTAGAAGAAAAAGTCTGTAAAAATGGCAATTTTGGTCACATTGAGGCTTTAAAAAGTAGTTATTCAACATGAGGCACAATCCAAATGACATTTTGAATCAATTTTTCTACATTCCAAAAAATCATTTTTCTGATGTAAAACGATGACCCGTGATCTGTCGAACTTTCTCCAGATGGTCAGAAATGGTAATTGTTTAATGTTGTATTTTTTGACTGTAAATGACTATTGCATGTGAATTGTCACTTTTGGAGCTAAAATAAGTCTGTTTAGAGTCATTTTAATTCCTTAAATTGGTCATAATAGAAGCATCTGAGTAGAAGAAAAAGTCTGTAAAAATGGCAATTTTGGTCACATTGAGGTTTTAAAAAGTAGTTATTCAACATGAGGCACAATCCAAATGACATTTTGAAGCAATTTTTCAACATTCAAAAAACATCAATTTTCTGATCAAAAAAGGATGACCCGTGGCCTGTCGAACTTTCTCCAGATGGTCAGAAAAAGTATTTTTTTAATGTTTAATTTTTTGACTGTAAATGACTATTGCATGTGAATTCTCACTTTTGGAAATAAAATAAGTCTGTTTAGAGTCATTTTAATGCCTGAAATTGGTCGAAATAGAAGCTTCTGAGATGGAGAAAAAGTCTGTAAAATTGGCAATTTTGGTCACATTGAGGCTTTAAAAAGTAGTTATTCAACATGAGGCACAATCCAAATGACATTTTAAATCAATTTTTCTACAGTCCAAAAAATCAATTTTCTGTGAAAAATGATGAACCGTGACCCGTGGAACTTTCTCCAGATGGTCAGAAAATGGTAATTTTTTAATGTTGATTTTTTGACTGTAAATGACTAGTGCATGTGAATTATCACTTTTGGAACTAAAGTAAGTGTGTTTAGAGTCATTTTAATGACTGAAATTGGTCAAAACAGAAGCTTCTGAGTAGAAAAAAAAGTCTGTAAAAATGGCAATTTTGGTCACATTGAGGCTTTAAAAATTAGTTATTCAACATGAGGCACAATCCAAATGACATTTTGAATCAATTCTACAGTCCAAAAAATCTATTTTCTGATGAAAAACGATGACCCGTGACCTGTCGAACCTTCTCCAGATGGTCAGAAAAAGTAATTTTTTAATGTTTAATTTTTTGACTGTAAATGACTAATGCATGTGAATTACCACTTTTGGAACTAAAATAAGTGTGTTTAGAGTCATTTTCATGCCTGAAATTGGTCGAAATAGAAGCTTCTGAGTAAAAGAAAAAGTCTGTAAAAACTGAAACTTTGGTCTCATTGAGGCGTTAAAAAGTAGTTATTCAACATGAGGCACAATCCAAATGACATTTTGAATCAATATTTCTACAGTCCAGAAAATCAATTTTCTGATGAAAAATGATGACCCATGACCTGTCGAACTTTCTCCAGATGGTCAGAAATGGTAATTTTTAAAGGTTTAATTTTTTGACTGTAAATGACTATTGCATGTGAATTCTCACTGTTGGAACTGAAATAAGTCTGTTTAGAGTCATTTTAATGCCTTAAATTGGTCATAATAAAAGCATCTGAGTAGAAGAAAAAGTCTGTAAAAATGGCAATTTTGGTCACATTGAGGCTTTAAAAAGTAGTTATTCAACATGAGGCACAATCCAAATGACATTTTGAATCAATTTTTCTACATTCCAAAAAATCAATCTTCTGATGTAAAACGATGACCCGTAATCTGTCGAACTTTCTCCAGATGGTCAGAAATGGTAATTGTTTAATGTTGTATTTTTTTACTGTAAATGACTATTGCATGTGAATTGTCACTTTTGGAGCTAAAATAAGTCTGTTTAGAGTCATTTTAATTCCTTAAATTGGTCATAATAGAAGCATCTGAGTAGAAGAAAAAGTCTGTAAAAATGGCAATTTTGGTCACATTGAGGTTTTAAAAAGTAGTTATTCAACACGAGGCACAATCCAAATGACATTTTGAAGCAATTTTTCAACATTCAAAAAACATCAATTTTCTGATCAAAAAAGGATGACCCGTGACCTGTCGAACTTTCTCCAGATGGTCAGAAAAAGTATTTTTTTAATGTTTAATTTTTTGACTGTAAATGACTATTGCATGTGAATTCTCACTTTTGGAAATAAAATAAGTCTGTTTAGAGTCATTTTAATGCCTGAAATTGGTCGAAATAGAAGCTTCTGAGATGGAGAAAAAGTCTGTAAAAATTGCAATTTTGGTCACATTGAGGCTTTAAAAATTATTTATTCAACATGAGGCACAATCCAAATGACATTTTCAATCAATTTTTCTACATTCCAAAAAATCTATTTTCTGATGAAAAACGATGACCCGTGACCTGTCAAACTTTCTCAAAATGGTCAAAAATGGTAATTTTTTAATGTTTAATTTTTTGACTGTAAATGACTAATGCATGTGAATTACCACTTTTGGAACTAAAATAGGTGTGTTTAGAGTCATTTTCATGCCTGAAATTGGTCGAAATAGAAGCTTCTGAGTAAAAGAAAAAGTCTGTAAAAACTGAAACTTTGGTCTCATTGAGGCGTTAAAAAGTAGTTATTCAACATGAGGCACAATCCAAATGACATTTTGAATCAATATTTCTACAGTCCAGAAATTCAATTTTCTGATGAAAAATGATGACCCGTGACCTGTCGAACTTTCTCCAGATGGTCAGAAATGGTAATTTTTAAAGGTTTAATTTTTTGACTGTAAATGACTATTGCATGTGAATTCTCACTTTTGGAACTGAAATAAGTCTGTTTAGAGTCATTTTAATGCCTTAAATTGTTCATAATAGAAGCATCTGAGTAGAAGAAAAAGTCTGTAAAAATGTCAATTTTGGTCACATTGAGGCTTTAAAAAGTAGTCATTCAACATGAGGCACAATCCAAATGACATTTTGAATCAATTTTTCTACAGTCCAAAAAATCAATTGTCTGTGAAAAATGATGAACCGTGACCCGTGGAACTTTCTCCAGATGGTCAGAAAATGGTAATTTTTTAATGTTGATTTTTTGACTGTAAATGACTATTGCATGTGAATTATCACTTTTGGAACTAAAGTAAGTGTGTTTAGAGTCATTTTAATGACTGAAATTGGTCAAAACAGAAGCTTCTGAGTAGAAAAAAAAGTCTGTAAAAATGGCAATTTTGGTCACATTGAGGCTTTAAAAATTAGTTATTCAACATGAGGCACAATCCAAATGACATTTTGAATCAATTTTTCTACAGTCCAAAAAATCAATTTTCTGATGAAAAACGATGACCCGTGACCTGTCGAACTTTCTCCAGATGGTCAGGAAAAGTAATTTTTTAATGTTTAATTTTTTGACTGTAAATGACTAATGCATGTGAATTACCACTTTTGGAACTAAAATAAGTGTGTATAGAGTCATTTTCATGCCTGAAATTGGTCGAAATAGAAGCTTCTGAGTAAAAGAAAAAGTCTGTAAAAACTGAATCTTTGGTCTCATTGAGGCGTTAAAAAGTAGTTATTCAACATGAGGCACAATCCAAATGACATTTTGAATCAATATTTCTACAGTCCAGAAAATCAATTTTCTGATGAAAAATGATGACCCGTGACCTGTCGAACTTTCTCCAGATGGTCAGAAATGGTAATTTTTAAAGGTTTAATTTTTTGACTGTAAATGACTATTGCATGTGAATTCTCACTGTTGGAACTGAAATAAGTCTGTTTAGAGTCATTTTAATGCCTTAAATTGGTCATAATAAAAGCATCTGAGTAGAAGAAAAAGTCTGTAAAAATGGCAATTTTGGTCACATTGAGGCTTTAAAAAGTAGTTATTCAACATGAGGCACAATCCAAATGACATTTTGAATCAATTTTTCTACAGTCCAAAAAATCAATTTTCTGATGTAAAACGATGACCCGTGATCTGTCGAACTTTCTCCAGATGGTCAGAAATGGTAATTGTTTAATGTTGTATGTGTTGACTGTAAATGACTATTGCATGTGAATTGTCACTTTTGGAGCTAAAATAAGTCTGTTTAGAGTCATTTTAATTCCTTAAATTGGTCATAATAGAAGCATCTGAGTAGAAGAAAAAGTCTGTAAAAATGGCAATTTTGGTCACATTGAGGTTTTAAAAAGTAGTTATTCAACATGAGGCACAATCCAAATGACATTTTGAAGCAATTTTTCAACATTCAAAAAACATCAATTTTCTGATCAAAAAAGGATGACCCGTGGCCTGTCGAACTTTCTCCAGATGGTCAGAAAAAGTATTTTTTTAATGTTTAATTTTTTGACTGTAAATGACTATTGCATGTGAATTCTCACTTTTGGAAATAAAATAAGTCTGTTTAGAGTCATTTTAATGCCTGAAATTGGTCGAAATAGAAGCTTCTGAGATGGAGAAAAAGTCTGTAAAATTGGCAATTTTGGTCACATTGAGGCTTTAAAAAGTAGTTATTCAACATGAGGCACAATCCAAATGACATTTTAAATCAATTTTTCTACAGTCCAAAAAATCAATTTTCTGTGAAAAATGATGAACCGTGACCCGTGGAACTTTCTCCAGATGGTCAGAAAATGGTAATTTTTTAATGTTGATTTTTTGACTGTAAATGACTAGTGCATGTGAATTATCACTTTTGGAACTAAAGTAAGTGTGTTTAGAGTCATTTTAATGACTGAAATTGGTCAAAACAGAAGCTTCTGAGTAGAAAAAAAAGTCTGTAAAAATGGCAATTTTGGTCACATTGAGGCTTTAAAAATTAGTTATTCAACATGAGGCACAATCCAAATGACATTTTGAATCAATTTTTCTACAGTCCAAAAAATCAATTTTCTGATGAAAAACGATGACCCGTGACCTGTCGAACTTTCTCCAGATGGTCAGGAAAAGTAATTTTTTAATGTTTAATTTTTTGACTGTAAATGACTAATGCATGTGAATTACCACTTTTGGAACTAAAATAAGTGTGTTTAGAGTCATTTTCATGCCTGAAATTGGTCGAAATAGAAGCTTCTGAGTAAAAGAAAAAGTCTGTAAAAACTGAAACTTTGGTCTCATTGAGGCGTTAAAAAGTAGTTATTCAACATGAGGCACAATCCAAATGACATTTTGAATCAATATTTCTACAGTCCAGAAAATCAATTTTCTGATGAAAAATGATGACCCGTGACCTGTCGAACTTTCTCCAGATGGTCAGAAATGGTAATTTTTAAAGGTTTAATTTTTTGACTGTAAATGACTATTGCATGTGAATTCTCACTGTTGGAACTGAAATAAGTCTGTTTAGAGTCATTTTAATGCCTTAAATTGGTCATAATAAAAGCATCTGAGTAGAAGAAAAAGTCTGTAAAAATGGCAATTTTGGTCACATTGAGGCTTTAAAAAGTAGTTATTCAACATGAGGCACAATCCAAATGACATTTTGAATCAATTTTTCTACATTCCAAAAAATCAATTTTCTGATGTAAAACGATGACCCGTGATCTGTCGAACTTTCTCCAGATGGTCAGAAATGGTAATTGTTTAATGTTGTATTTTTTGACTGTAAATGACTATTGCATGTGAATTGTCACTTTTGGAGCTAAAATAAGTCTGTTTAGAGTCATTTTAATTCCTTAAATTGGTCATAATAGAAGCATCTGAGTAGAAGAAAAAGTCTGTAAAAATGGCAATTTTGGTCACATTGAGGTTTTAAAAAGTAGTTATTCAACATGAGGCACAATCCAAATGACATTTTGAAGCAATTTTTCAACATTCAAAAAACATCAATTTTCTGATCAAAAAAGGATGACCCGTGGCCTGTCGAACTTTCTCCAGATGGTCAGAAAAAGTATTTTTTTAATGTTTAATTTTTTGACTGTAAATGACTATTGCATGTGAATTCTCAGTTTTGGAAATAAAATAAGTCTGTTTAGAGTCATTTTAAGGCCTGAAATTGGTCGAAATAGAAGCTTCTGAGATGGAGAAAAAGTCTGTAAAATTGGCAATTTTGGTCACATTGAGGCTTTAAAAAGTAGTTATTCAACATGAGGCACAATCCAAATGACATTTTAAATCAATTTTTCTACAGTCCAAAAAATCAATTTTCTGTGAAAAATGATGAACCGTGACCCGTGGAACTTTCTCCAGATGGTCAGAAAATGGTAATTTTTTAATGTTGATTTTTTGACTGTAAATGACTAGTGCATGTGAATTATCACTTTTGGAACTAAAGTAAGTGTGTTTAGAGTCATTTTAATGACTGAAATTGGTCAAAACAGAAGCTTCTGAGTAGAAAAAAAAGTCTGTAAAAATGGCAATTTTGGTCACATTGAGGCTTTAAAAATTAGTTATTCAACATGAGGCACAATCCAAATGACATTTTGAATCAATTCTACAGTCCAAAAAATCAATTTTCTGATGAAAAACGATGACCCGTGACCTGTCGAACCTTCTCCAGATGGTCAGAAAAAGTAATTTTTTAATGTTTAATTTTTTGACTGTAAATGACTAATGCATGTGAATTACCACTTTTGGAACTAAAATAAGTGTGTTTAGAGTCATTTTCATGCCTGAAATTGGTCGAAATAGAAGCTTCTGAGTAAAAGAAAAAGTCTGTAAAAACTGAAACTTTGGTCTCATTGAGGCGTTAAAAAGTAGTTATTCAACATGAGGCACAATCCAAATGACATTTTGAATCAATATTTCTACAGTCCAGAAAATCAATTTTCTGATGAAAAATGATGACCCATGACCTGTCGAACTTTCTCCAGATGGTCAGAAATGGTAATTTTTAAAGGTTTAATTTTTTGACTGTAAATGACTATTGCATGTGAATTCTCACTGTTGGAACTGAAATAAGTCTGTTTAGAGTCATTTTAATGCCTTAAATTGGTCATAATAAAAGCATCTGAGTAGAAGAAAAAGTCTGTAAAAATGGCAATTTTGGTCACATTGAGGCTTTAAAAAGTAGTTATTCAACATGAGGCACAATCCAAATGACATTTTGAATCAATTTTTCTACATTCCAAAAAATCAATCTTCGGATGTAAAACGATGACCCGTAATCTGTCGAACTTTCTCCAGATGGTCAGAAATGGTAATTGTTTAATGTTGTATTTTTTTACTGTAAATGACTATTGCATGTGAATTGTCACTTTTGGAGCTAAAATAAGTCTGTTTAGAGTCATTTTAATTCCTTAAATTGGTCATAATAGAAGCATCTGAGTAGAAGAAAAAGTCTGTAAAAATGGCAATTTTGGTCACATTGAGGTTTTAAAAAGTAGTTATTCAACACGAGGCACAATCCAAATGACATTTTGAAGCAATTTTTCAACATTCAAAAAACATCAATTTTCTGATCAAAAAAGGATGACCCGTGACCTGTCGAACTTTCTCCAGATGGTCAGAAAAAGTATTTTTTTAATGTTTAATTTTTTGACTGTAAATGACTATTGCATGTGAATTCTCACTTTTGGAAATAAAATAAGTCTGTTTAGAGTCATTTTAATGCCTGAAATTGGTCGAAATAGAAGCTTCTGAGATGGAGAAAAAGTCTGTAAAAATTGCAATTTTGGTCACATTGAGGCTTTAAAAATTATTTATTCAACATGAGGCACAATCCAAATGACATTTTCAATCAATTTTTCTACATTCCAAAAAATCTATTTTCTGATGAAAAACGATGACACGTGACCTGTCAAACTTTCTCAAAATGGTCAAAAATGGTAATTTTTTAATGTTTAATTTTTTGACTGTAAATGACTAATGCATGTGAATTACCACTTTTGGAACTAAAATAAGTGTGTTTAGAGTCATTTTCATGCCTGAAATTGGTCGAAATAGAAGCTTCTGAGTAAAAGAAAAAGTCTGTAAAAACTGAAACTTTGGTCTCATTGAGGCGTTAAAAAGTAGTTATTCAACATGAGGCACAATCCAAATGACATTTTGAATCAATATTTCTACAGTCCAGAAAATCAATTTTCTGATGAAAAACGATGACCCGTGACCTGTCGAACTTTCTCCAGATGGTCAGAAATGGTAATTTTTAAAGGTTTAATTTTTTGACTGTAAATGACTATTGCATGTGAATTCTCACTGTTGGAACTGAAATAATTCTGTTTAGAGTCATTTTAATGCCTTAAATTGGTCATAATAAAAGCATCTGAGTAGAAGAAAAAGTCTGTAAAAATGGCAATTTTGGTCACATTGAGGCTTTAAAAAGTAGTTATTCAACATGAGGCACAATCCAAATGACATTTTGAATCAATTTTTCTACATTCCAAAAAATCAATTTTCTGATGTAAAACGATGACCCGTGATCTGTCGAACTTTCTCCAGATGGTCAGAAATGGTAATTGTTTAATGTTGTATTTTTTGACTGTAAATGACTATTGCATGTGAATTGTCACTTTTGGAGCTAAAATAAGTCTGTTTAGAGTCATTTTAATTCCTTAAATTGGTCATAATAGAAGCATCTGAGTAGAAGAAAAAGTCTGTAAAAATGGCAATTTTGGTCACATTGAGGTTTTAAAAAGTAGTTATTCAACATGAGGCACAATCCAAATGACATTTTGAAGCAATTTTTCAACATTCAAAAAACATCAATTTTCTGATCAAAAAAGGACGACCCGTGACCTGTCGAACTTTCTCCAGATGGTCAGAAAAAGTATTTTTTTAATGTTTAATTTTTTGACTGTAAATGACTATTGCATGTGAATTCTCACATTTGGAACTAAAATAAGTCTGTTTAGAGTCATTTTAATGCCTGAAATTGGTCGAAATAGAAGATTCTGAGTTGGAGAAAAAGTCTGTAAAAATGGCAATTTTGGTCACATTGAGACTTTAAAAAGTAGTTATTCAACATGAGGCACAATCCAAATGACATTTTCAATCAATTTTTCTACATTCCAAAAAATAAATTTTCTGATGAAAAACGATGACCCGTAACCTGTCAAACTTTCTCAAAATGGTAAGTTTTTTAATGTTGGAATTTTTTGACTGTACATGACTATTGCATGTGAATTACCACTTTTGGAACTAAAATAAGTGTGTTTAGAGTCATTTTAATGACTGAAATTGGTCAAAACAGAAGCTTCTGAGATGGAGAAAAAGTCTGTAAAATTGGCAATTTTGGTCACATTGAGGCTTTAAAAATTATTTATTCAACATGAGGCACAATCCAAATGACATTTTCAATCAATTTTTCTACATTCCAAAAAATCTATTTTCTGATGAAAAACGATGACCCGTGACCTGTCAAACTTTCTCAAAATGGTCAAAAATGGTAATTTTTTAATGTTTAATTTTTTGACTGTAAATGACTAATGCATGTGAATTACCACTTTTGGAACTAAAATAGGTGTGTTTAGAGTCATTTTCATGCCTGAAATTGGTCGAAATAGAAGCTTCTGAGTAAAAGAAAAAGTCTGTAAAAACTGAAACTTTGGTCTCATTGAGGCGTTAAAAAGTAGTTATTCAACATGAGGCACAATCCAAATGACATTTTGAATCAATATTTCTACAGTCCAGAAATTCAATTTTCTGATGAAAAATGATGACCCGTGACCTGTCGAACTTTCTCCAGATGGTCAGAAATGGTAATTTTTAAAGGTTTAATTTTTTGACTGTAAATGACTATTGCATGTGAATTCTCACTTTTGGAACTGAAATAAGTCTGTTTAGAGTCATTTTAATGCCTTAAATTGTTCATAATAGAAGCATCTGAGTAGAAGAAAAAGTCTGTAAAAATGTCAATTTTGGTCACATTGAGGCTTTAAAAAGTAGTCATTCAACATGAGGCACAATCCAAATGACATTTTGAATCAATTTTTCTACATTCCAAAAAATCAATTTTCTGATGTAAAACGATGACCCGTGATCTGTCGAACTTTCTCCAGATGGTCAGAAATGGTAATTGTTTAATGCTGTATTTTTTTTACTGTAAATGACTATTGCATGTGAATTCTCACTTTTGGAAATAAAATAAGTCTGTTTAGAGTCATTTTAATGCCTGAAATTGGTCGAAATAGAAGCTTCTGAGATGGAGAAAAAGTCTGTAAAATTGGCAATTTTGGTCACATTGAGGCTTTAAAAAGTAGTTATTCAACATGAGGCACAATCCAAATGACATTTTAAATCAATTTTTCTACAGTCCAAAAAATCAATTGTCTGTGAAAAATGATGACCCGTGATCTGTCGAACTTTCTCCAGATGGTCAGAAATGGTAATTGTTTAATGTTGTATTTTTTGACTGTAAATGACTATTGCATGTGAATTGTCACTTTTGGAGCTAAAATAAGTCTGTTTAGAGTCATTTTAATTCCTTAAATTGGTCATAATAGAAGCATCTGAGTAGAAGAAAAAGTCTGTAAAAATGGCAATTTTGGTCACATTGAGGTTTTAAAAAGTAGTTATTCAACATGAGGCACAATCCAAATGACATTTTGAAGCAATTTTTCAACATTCAAAAAACATCAATTTTCTGATCAAAAAAGGATGACCCGTGGCCTGTCGAACTTTCTCCAGATGGTCAGAAAAAGTATTTTTTTAATGTTTAATTTTTTGACTGTAAATGACTATTGCATGTGAATTCTCACTTTTGGAAATAAAATAAGTCTGTTTAGAGCCATTTTAATGCCTGAAATTGGTCGAAATAGAAGCTTCTGAGATGGAGAAAAAGTCTGTAAAATTGGCAATTTTGGTCACATTGAGGCTTTAAAAAGTAGTTATTCAACATGAGGCACAATCCAAATGACATTTTAAATCAATTTTTCTACAGTCCAAAAAATCAATTTTCTGTGAAAAATGATGAACCGTGACCCGTGGAACTTTCTCCAGATGGTCAGAAAATGGTAATTTTTTAATGTTGATTTTTTGACTGTAAATGACTAGTGCATGTGAATTATCACTTTTGGAACTAAAGTAAGTGTGTTTAGAGTCATTTTAATGACTGAAATTGTTCAAAACAGAAGCTTCTGAGTAGAAAAAAAAGTCTGTAAAAATGGCAATTTTGGTCACATTGAGGCTTTAAAAATTAGTTATTCAACATGAGGCACAATCCAAATGACATTTTGAATCAATTCTACAGTCCAAAAAATCAATTTTCTGATGAAAAACGATGACCCGTGACCTGTCGAACCTTCTCCAGATGGTCAGAAAAAGTAATTTTTTAATGTTTAATTTTTTGACTGTAAATGACTAATGCATGTGAATTACCACTTTTGGAACTAAAATAAGTGTGTTTAGAGTCATTTTCATGCCTGAAATTGGTCGAAATAGAAGCTTCTGAGTAAAAGAAAAAGTCTGTAAAAACTGAAACTTTGGTCTCATTGAGGCGTTAAAAAGTAGTTATTCAACATGAGGCACAATCCAAATGACATTTTGAATCAATATTTCTACAGTCCAGAAAATCAATTTTCTGATGAAAAATGATGACCCATGACCTGTCGAACTTTCTCCAGATGGTCAGAAATGGTAATTTTTAAAGGTTTAATTTTTTGACTGTAAATGACTATTGCATGTGAATTCTCACTGTTGGAACTGAAATAAGTCTGTTTAGAGTCATTTTAATGCCTTAAATTGGTCATAATAAAAGCATCTGAGTAGAAGAAAAAGTCTGTAAAAATGGCAATTTTGGTCACATTGAGGCTTTAAAAAGTAGTTATTCAACATGAGGCACAATCCAAATGACATTTTGAATCAATTTTTCTACATTCCAAAAAATCAATCTTCTGATGTAAAACGATGACCCGTAATCTGTCGAACTTTCTCCAGATGGTCAGAAATGGTAATTGTTTAATGTTGTATTTTTTTACTGTAAATGACTATTGCATGTGAATTGTCACTTTTGGAGCTAAAATAAGTCTGTTTAGAGTCATTTTAATTCCTTAAATTGGTCATAATAGAAGCATCTGAGTAGAAGAAAAAGTCTGTAAAAATGGCAATTTTGGTCACATTGAGGTTTTAAAAAGTAGTTATTCAACACGAGGCACAATCCAAATGACATTTTGAAGCAATTTTTCAACATTCAAAAAACATCAATTTTCTGATCAAAAAAGGATGACCCGTGACCTGTCGAACTTTCTCCAGATGGTCAGAAAAAGTATTTTTTTAATGTTTAATTTTTTGACTGTAAATGACTATTGCATGTGAATTCTCACTTTTGGAAATAAAATAAGTCTGTTTAGAGTCATTTTAATGCCTGAAATTGGTCGAAATAGAAGCTTCTGAGATGGAGAAAAAGTCTGTAAAAATTGCAATTTTGGTCACATTGAGGCTTTAAAAATTATTTATTCAACATGAGGCACAATCCAAATGACATTTTCAATCAATTTTTCTACATTCCAAAAAATCTATTTTCTGATGAAAAACGATGACACGTGACCTGTCAAACTTTCTCAAAATGGTCAAAAATGGTAATTTTTTAATGTTTAATTTTTTGACTGTAAATGACTAATGCATGTGAATTACCACTTTTGGAACTAAAATAAGTGTGTTTAGAGTCATTTTCATGCCTGAAATTGGTCGAAATAGAAGCTTCTGAGTAAAAGAAAAAGTCTGTAAAAACTGAAACTTTGGTCTCATTGAGGCGTTAAAAAGTAGTTATTCAACATGAGGCACAATCCAAATGACATTTTGAATCAATATTTCTACAGTCCAGAAAATCAATTTTCTGATGAAAAACGATGACCCGTGACCTGTCGAACTTTCTCCAGATGGTCAGAAATGGTAATTTTTAAAGGTTTAATTTTTTGACTGTAAATGACTATTGCATGTGAATTCTCACTGTTGGAACTGAAATAATTCTGTTTAGAGTCATTTTAATGCCTTAAATTGGTCATAATAAAAGCATCTGAGTAGAAGAAAAAGTCTGTAAAAATGGCAATTTTGGTCACATTGAGGCTTTAAAAAGTAGTTATTCAACATGAGGCACAATCCAAATGACATTTTGAATCAATTTTTCTACATTCCAAAAAATCAATTTTCTGATGTAAAACGATGACCCGTGATCTGTCGAACTTTCTCCAGATGGTCAGAAATGGTAATTGTTTAATGTTGTATTTTTTGACTGTAAATGACTATTGCATGTGAATTGTCACTTTTGGAGCTAAAATAAGTCTGTTTAGAGTCATTTTAATTCCTTAAATTGGTCATAATAGAAGCATCTGAGTAGAAGAAAAAGTCTGTAAAAATGGCAATTTTGGTCACATTGAGGTTTTAAAAAGTAGTTATTCAACATGAGGCACAATCCAAATGACATTTTGAAGCAATTTTTCAACATTCAAAAAACATCAATTTTCTGATCAAAAAAGGACGACCCGTGACCTGTCGAACTTTCTCCAGATGGTCAGAAAAAGTATTTTTTTAATGTTTAATTTTTTGACTGTAAATGACTATTGCATGTGAATTCTCACATTTGGAACTAAAATAAGTCTGTTTAGAGTCATTTTAATGCCTGAAATTGGTCGAAATAGAAGATTCTGAGTTGGAGAAAAAGTCTGTAAAAATGGCAATTTTGGTCACATTGAGACTTTAAAAAGTAGTTATTCAACATGAGGCACAATCCAAATGACATTTTCAATCAATTTTTCTACATTCCAAAAAATAAATTTTCTGATGAAAAACGATGACCCGTAACCTGTCAAACTTTCTCAAAATGGTAAGTTTTTTAATGTTGGAATTTTTTGACTGTACATGACTATTGCATGTGAATTACCACTTTTGGAACTAAAATAAGTGTGTTTAGAGTCATTTTAATGACTGAAATTGGTCAAAACAGAAGCTTCTGAGATGGAGAAAAAGTCTGTAAAATTGGCAATTTTGGTCACATTGAGGCTTTAAAAATTATTTATTCAACATGAGGCACAATCCAAATGACATTTTCAATCAATTTTTCTACATTCCAAAAAATCTATTTTCTGATGAAAAACGATGACCCGTGACCTGTCAAACTTTCTCAAAATGGTCAAAAATGGTAATTTTTTAATGTTTAATTTTTTGACTGTAAATGACTAATGCATGTGAATTACCACTTTTGGAACTAAAATAGGTGTGTTTAGAGTCATTTTCATGCCTGAAATTGGTCGAAATAGAAGCTTCTGAGTAAAAGAAAAAGTCTGTAAAAACTGAAACTTTGGTCTCATTGAGGCGTTAAAAAGTAGTTATTCAACATGAGGCACAATCCAAATGACATTTTGAATCAATATTTCTACAGTCCAGAAATTCAATTTTCTGATGAAAAATGATGACCCGTGACCTGTCGAACTTTCTCCAGATGGTCAGAAATGGTAATTTTTAAAGGTTTAATTTTTTGACTGTAAATGACTATTGCATGTGAATTCTCACTTTTGGAACTGAAATAAGTCTGTTTAGAGTCATTTTAATGCCTTAAATTGTTCATAATAGAAGCATCTGAGTAGAAGAAAAAGTCTGTAAAAATGTCAATTTTGGTCACATTGAGGCTTTAAAAAGTAGTCATTCAACATGAGGCACAATCCAAATGACATTTTGAATCAATTTTTCTACATTCCAAAAAATCAATTTTCTGATGTAAAACGATGACCCGTGATCTGTCGAACTTTCTCCAGATGGTCAGAAATGGTAATTGTTTAATGCTGTATTTTTTTTACTGTAAATGACTATTGCATGTGAATTCTCACTTTTGGAAATAAAATAAGTCTGTTTAGAGTCATTTTAATGCCTGAAATTGGTCGAAATAGAAGCTTCTGAGATGGAGAAAAAGTCTGTAAAATTGGCAATTTTGGTCACATTGAGGCTTTAAAAAGTAGTTATTCAACATGAGGCACAATCCAAATGACATTTTAAATCAATTTTTCTACAGTCCAAAAAATCAATTGTCTGTGAAAAATGATGACCCGTGATCTGTCGAACTTTCTCCAGATGGTCAGAAATGGTAATTGTTTAATGTTGTATTTTTTGACTGTAAATGACTATTGCATGTGAATTGTCACTTTTGGAGCTAAAATAAGTCTGTTTAGAGTCATTTTAATTCCTTAAATTGGTCATAATAGAAGCATCTGAGTAGAAGAAAAAGTCTGTAAAAATGGCAATTTTGGTCACATTGAGGTTTTAAAAAGTAGTTATTCAACATGAGGCACAATCCAAATGACATTTTGAAGCAATTTTTCAACATTCAAAAAACATCAATTTTCTGATCAAAAAAGGATGACCCGTGGCCTGTCGAACTTTCTCCAGATGGTCAGAAAAAGTATTTTTTTAATGTTTAATTTTTTGACTGTAAATGACTATTGCATGTGAATTCTCACTTTTGGAAATAAAATAAGTCTGTTTAGAGCCATTTTAATGCCTGAAATTGGTCGAAATAGAAGCTTCTGAGATGGAGAAAAAGTCTGTAAAATTGGCAATTTTGGTCACATTGAGGCTTTAAAAAGTAGTTATTCAACATGAGGCACAATCCAAATGACATTTTAAATCAATTTTTCTACAGTCCAAAAAATCTATTTTCTGTGAAAAATGATGAACCGTGACCCGTGGAACTTTCTCCAGATGGTCAGAAAATGGTAATTTTTTAATGTTGATTTTTTGACTGTAAATGACTATTGCATGTGAATTATCACTTTTGGAACTAAAGTAAGTGTGTTTAGAGTCATTTTAATGACTGAAATTGGTCAAAACAGAAGCTTCTGAGTAGAAAAAAAAGTCTGTAAAAATGGCAATTTTGGTCACATTGAGGCTTTAAAAATTAGTTATTCAACATGACGCACAATCCAAATGACATTTTGAATCAATTTTTCTACAGTCCAAAAAATCAATTTTCTGATGAAAAACGATGACCCGTGACCTGTCGAACTTTCTCCAGATGGTCAGGAAAAGTAATTTTTTAATGTTTAATTTTTTGACTGTAAATGACTAATGCATGTGAATTACCACTTTTGGAACTAAAATAAGTGTGTTTAGAGTCATTTTCATGCCTGAAATTGGTCGAAATAGAAGCTTCTGAGTAAAAGAAAAAGTCTGTAAAAACTGAAACTTTGGTCTCATTGAGGCGTTAAAAAGTAGTTATTCAACATGAGGCACAATCCAAATGACATTTTGAATCAATATTTCTACAGTCCAGAAAATCAATTTTCTGATGAAAAATGATGACCCGTGACCTGTCGAACTTTCTCCAGATGGTCAGAAATGGTAATTTTTAAAGGTTTAATTTTTTGACTGTAAATGACTATTGCATGTGAATTCTCACTGTTGGAACTGAAATAAGTCTGTTTAGAGTCATTTTAATGCCTTAAATTGGTCATAATAAAAGCATCTGAGTAGAAGAAAAAGTCTGTAAAAATGGCAATTTTGGTCACATTGAGGCTTTAAAAAGTAGTTATTCAACATGAGGCACAATCCAAATGACATTTTGAATCAATTTTTCTACATTCCAAAAAATCAATTTTCTGATGTAAAACGATGACCCGTGATCTGTCGAACTTTCTCCAGATGGTCAGAAATGGTAATTGTTTAATGTTGTATTTTTTGACTGTAAATGACTATTGCATGTGAATTGTCACTTTGGAGCTAAAATAAGTCTGTTTAGAGTCATTTTAATTCCTTAAATTGGTCATAATAGAAGCATCTGAGTAGAAGAAAAAGTCTGTAAAAATGGCAATTTTGGTCACATTGAGGTTTTAAAAAGTAGTTATTCAACATGAGGCACAATCCAAATGACATTTTGAAGCAATTTTTCAACATTCAAAAAACATCAATTTTCTGATCAAAAAAGGATGACCCGTGGCCTGTCGAACTTTCTCCAGATGGTCAGAAAAAGTATTTTTTTAATGTTTAATTTTTTGACTGTAAATGACTATTGCATGTGAATTCTCACTTTTGGAAATAAAATAAGTCTGTTTAGAGTCATTTTAATGCCTGAAATTGGTCGAAATAGAAGCTTCTGAGATGGAGAAAAAGTCTGTAAAATTGGCAATTTTGGTCACATTGAGGCTTTAAAAAGTAGTTATTCAACATGAGGCACAATCCAAATGACATTTTAAATCAATTTTTCTACAGTCCAAAAAATCAATTTTCTGTGAAAAATGATGAACCGTGACCCGTGGAACTTTCTCCAGATGGTCAGAAAATGGTAATTTTTTAATGTTGATTTTTTGACTGTAAATGACTAGTGCATGTGAATTATCACTTTTGGAACTAAAGTAAGTGTGTTTAGAGTCATTTTAATGACTGAAATTGGTCAAAACAGAAGCTTCTGAGTAGAAAAAAAAGTCTGTAAAAATGGCAATTTTGGTCACATTGAGGCTTTAAAAATTAGTTATTCAACATGAGGCACAATCCAAATGACATTTTGAATCAATTCTACAGTCCAAAAAATCTATTTTCTGATGAAAAACGATGACCCGTGACCTGTCGAACCTTCTCCAGATGGTCAGAAAAAGTAATTTTTTAATGTTTAATTTTTTGACTGTAAATGACTAATGCATGTGAATTACCACTTTTGGAACTAAAATAAGTGTGTTTAGAGTCATTTTCATGCCTGAAATTGGTCGAAATAGAAGCTTCTGTGTAAAAGAAAAAGTCTGTAAAAACTGAAACTTTGGTCTCATTGAGGCGTTAAAAAGTAGTTATTCAACATGAGGCACAATCCAAATGACATTTTGAATCAATATTTCTACAGTCCAGAAAATCAATTTTCTGATGAAAAATGATGACCTATGACCTGTCGAACTTTCTCCAGATGGTCAGAAATGGTAATTTTTAAAGGTTTAATTTTTTGACTGTAAATGACTATTGCATGTGAATTCTCACTGTTGGAACTGAAATAAGTCTGTTTAGAGTCATTTTAATGCCTTAAATTGGTCATAATAAAAGCATCTGAGTAGAAGAAAAAGTCTGTAAAAATGGCAATTTTGGTCACATTGAGGCTTTAAAAAGTAGTTATTCAACATGAGGCACAATCCAAATGACATTTTGAATCAATTTTTCTACATTCCAAAAAATCAATCTTCTGATGTAAAACGATGACCCGTAATCTGTCGAACTTTCTCCAGATGGTCAGAAATGGTAATTGTTTAATGTTGTATTTTTTTACTGTAAATGACTATTGCATGTGAATTGTCACTTTTGGAGCTAAAATAAGTCTGTTTAGAGTCATTTTAATTCCTTAAATTGGTCATAATAGAAGCATCTGAGTAGAAGAAAAAGTCTGTAAAAATGGCAATTTTGGTCACATTGAGGTTTTAAAAAGTAGTTATTCAACACGAGGCACAATCCAAATGACATTTTGAAGCAATTTTTCAACATTCAAAAAACATCAATTTTCTGATCAAAAAAGGATGACCCGTGACCTGTCGAACTTTCTCCAGATGGTCAGAAAAAGTATTTTTTTAATGTTTAATTTTTTGACTGTAAATGACTATTGCATGTGAATTCTCACTTTTGGAAATAAAATAAGTCTGTTTAGAGTCATTTTAATGCCTGAAATTGGTCGAAATAGAAGCTTCTGAGATGGAGAAAAAGTCTGTAAAAATTGCAATTTTGGTCACATTGAGGCTTTAAAAATTATTTATTCAACATGAGGCACAATCCAAATGACATTTTCAATCAATTTTTCTACATTCCAAAAAATCTATTTTCTGATGAAAAACGATGACCCGTGACCTGTCAAACTTTCTCAAAATGGTCAAAAATGGTAATTTTTTAATGTTTAATTTTTTGACTGTAAATGACTAATGCATGTGAATTACCACTTTTGGAACTAAAATAAGTGTGTTTAGAGTCATTTTCATGCCTGAAATTGGTCGAAATAGAAGCTTCTGAGTAAAAGAAAAAGTCTGTAAAAACTGAAACTTTGGTCTCATTGAGGCGTTAAAAAGTAGTTATTCAACATGAGGCACAATCCAAATGACATTTTGAATCAATATTTCTACAGTCCAGAAATTCAATTTTCTGATGAAAAATGATGACCCGTGACCTGTCGAACTTTCTCCAGATGGTCAGAAATGGTAATTTTTAAAGGTTTAATTTTTAGACTGTAAATGACTATTGCATGTGAATTCTCACTTTTGGAACTGAAATAAGTCTGTTTAGAGTCATTTTAATGCCTTAAATTGTTCATAATAGAAGCATCTGAGTAGAAGAAAAAGTCTGTAAAAATGTCAATTTTGGTCACATTGAGGCTTTAAAAAGTAGTCATTCAACATGAGGCACAATCCAAATGACATTTTGAATCAATTTTTCTACATTCCAAAAAATCAATTTTCTGATGTAAAACGATGACCCGTGATCTGTCGAACTTTCTCCAGATGGTCAGAAATGGTAATTGTTTAATGCTGTATTTTTTTTACTGTAAATGACTATTGCATGTGAATTCTCACTTTTGGAAATAAAATAAGTCTGTTTAGAGTCATTTTAATGCCTGAAATTGGTCGAAATAGAAGCTTCTGAGATGGAGAAAAAGTCTGTAAAATTGGCAATTTTGGTCACATTGAGGCTTTAAAAAGTAGTTATTCAACATGAGGCACAATCCAAATGACATTTTAAATCAATTTTTCTACAGTCCAAAAAATCAATTGTCTGTGAAAAATGATGACCCGTGATCTGTCGAACTTTCTCCAGATGGTCAGAAATGGTAATTGTTTAATGTTGTATTTTTTGACTGTAAATGACTATTGCATGTGAATTGTCACTTTTGGAGCTAAAATAAGTCTGTTTAGAGTCATTTTAATTCCTTAAATTGGTCATAATAGAAGCATCTGAGTAGAAGAAAAAGTCTGTAAAAATGGCAATTTTGGTCACATTGAGGTTTTAAAAAGTAGTTATTCAACATGAGGCACAATCCAAATGACATTTTGAAGCAATTTTTCAACATTCAAAAAACATCAATTTTCTGATCAAAAAAGGATGACCCGTGGCCTGTCGAACTTTCTCCAGATGGTCAGAAAAAGTATTTTTTTAATGTTTAATTTTTTGACTGTAAATGACTATTGCATGTGAATTCTCACTTTTGGAAATAAAATAAGTCTGTTTAGAGCCATTTTAATGCCTGAAATTGGTCGAAATAGAAGCTTCTGAGATGGAGAAAAAGTCTGTAAAATTGGCAATTTTGGTCACATTGAGGCTTTAAAAAGTAGTTATTCAACATGAGGCACAATCCAAATGACATTTTAAATCAATTTTTCTACAGTCCAAAAAATCAATTTTCTGTGAAAAATGATGAACCGTGACCCGTGGAACTTTCTCCAGATGGTCAGAAAATGGTAATTTTTTAATGTTGATTTTTTGACTGTAAATGACTATTGCATGTGAATTATCACTTTTGGAACTAAAGTAAGTGTGTTTAGAGTCATTTTAATGACTGAAATTGGTCAAAACAGAAGCTTCTGAGTAGAAAAAAAAGTCTGTAAAAATGGCAATTTTGGTCACATTGAGGCTTTAAAAATTAGTTATTCAACATGACGCACAATCCAAATGACATTTTGAATCAATTTTTCTACAGTCCAAAAAATCAATTTTCTGATGAAAAACGATGACCCGTGACCTGTCGAACTTTCTCCAGATGGTCAGGAAAAGTAATTTTTTAATGTTTAATTTTTTGACTGTAAATGACTAATGCATGTGAATTACCACTTTTGGAACTAAAATAAGTGTGTTTAGAGTCATTTTCATGCCTGAAATTGGTCGAAATAGAAGCTTCTGAGTAAAAGAAAAAGTCTGTAAAAACTGAAACTTTGGTCTCATTGAGGCGTTAAAAAGTAGTTATTCAACATGAGGCACAATCCAAATGACATTTTGAATCAATATTTCTACAGTCCAGAAAATCAATTTTCTGATGAAAAATGATGACCCGTGACCTGTCGAACTTTCTCCAGATGGTCAGAAATGGTAATTTTTAAAGGTTTAATTTTTTGACTGTAAATGACTATTGCATGTGAATTCTCACTGTTGGAACTGAAATAAGTCTGTTTAGAGTCATTTTAATGCCTTAAATTGGTCATAATAAAAGCATCTGAGTAGAAGAAAAAGTCTGTAAAAATGGCAATTTTGGTCACATTGAGGCTTTAAAAAGTAGTTATTCAACATGAGGCACAATCCAAATGACATTTTGAATCAATTTTTCTACATTCCAAAAAATCAATTTTCTGATGTAAAACGATGACCCGTGATCTGTCGAACTTTCTCCAGATGGTCAGAAATGGTAATTGTTTAATGTTGTATTTTTTGACTGTAAATGACTATTGCATGTGAATTGTCACTTTTGGAGCTAAAATAAGTCTGTTTAGAGTCATTTTAATTCCTTAAATTGGTCATAATAGAAGCATCTGAGTAGAAGAAAAAGTCTGTAAAAATGGCAATTTTGGTCACATTGAGGTTTTAAAAAGTAGTTATTCAACATGAGGCACAATCCAAATGACATTTTGAAGCAATTTTTCAACATTCAAAAAACATCAATTTTCTGATCAAAAAAGGATGACCCGTGGCCTGTCGAACTTTCTCCAGATGGTCAGAAAAAGTATTTTTTTAATGTTTAATTTTTTGACTGTAAATGACTATTGCATGTGAATTCTCACTTTTGGAAATAAAATAAGTCTGTTTAGAGTCATTTTAATGCCTGAAATTGGTCGAAATAGAAGCTTCTGAGATGGAGAAAAAGTCTGTAAAATTGGCAATTTTGGTCACATTGAGGCTTTAAAAAGTAGTTATTCAACATGAGGCACAATCCAAATGACATTTTAAATCAATTTTTCTACAGTCCAAAAAATCAATTTTCTGTGAAAAATGATGAACCGTGACCCGTGGAACTTTCTCCAGATGGTCAGAAAATGGTAATTTTTTAATGTTGATTTTTTGACTGTAAATGACTAGTGCATGTGAATTATCACTTTTGGAACTAAAGTAAGTGTGTTTAGAGTCATTTTAATGACTGAAATTGGTCAAAACAGAAGCTTCTGAGTAGAAAAAAAAGTCTGTAAAAATGGCAATTTTGGTCACATTGAGGCTTTAAAAATTAGTTATTCAACATGAGGCACAATCCAAATGACATTTTGAATCAATTCTACAGTCCAAAAAATCTATTTTCTGATGAAAAACGATGACCCGTGACCTGTCGAACCTTCTCCAGATGGTCAGAAAAAGTAATTTTTTAATGTTTAATTTTTTGACTGTAAATGACTAATGCATGTGAATTACCACTTTTGGAACTAAAATAAGTGTGTTTAGAGTCATTTTCATGCCTGAAATTGGTCGAAATAGAAGCTTCTGAGTAAAAGAAAAAGTCTGTAAAAACTGAAACTTTGGTCTCATTGAGGCGTTAAAAAGTAGTTATTCAACATGAGGCACAATCCAAATGACATTTTGAATCAATATTTCTACAGTCCAGAAAATCAATTTTCTGATGAAAAATGATGACCCATGACCTGTCGAACTTTCTCCAGATGGTCAGAAATGGTAATTTTTAAAGGTTTAATTTTTTGACTGTAAATGACTATTGCATGTAAATTCTCACTGTTGGAACTGAAATAAGTCTGTTTAGAGTCATTTTAATGCCTTAAATTGGTCATAATAAAAGCATCTGAGTAGAAGAAAAAGTCTGTAAAAATGGCAATTTTGGTCACATTGAGGCTTTAAAAAGTAGTTATTCAACATGAGGCACAATCCAAATGACATTTTGAATCAATTTTTCTACATTCCAAAAAATCAATCTTCTGATGTAAAACGATGACCCGTAATCTGTCGAACTTTCTCCAGATGGTCAGAAATGGTAATTGTTTAATGTTGTATTTTTTTACTGTAAATGACTATTGCATGTGAATTGTCACTTTTGGAGCTAAAATAAGTCTGTTTAGAGTCATTTTAATTCCTTAAATTGGTCATAATAGAAGCATCTGAGTAGAAGAAAAAGTCTGTAAAAATGGCAATTTTGGTCACATTGAGGTTTTAAAAAGTAGTTATTCAACACGAGGCACAATCCAAATGACATTTTGAAGCAATTTTTCAACATTCAAAAAACATCAATTTTCTGATCAAAAAAGGATGACCCGTGACCTGTCGAACTTTCTCCAGATGGTCAGAAAAAGTATTTTTTTAATGTTTAATTTTTTGACTGTAAATGACTATTGCATGTGAATTCTCACTTTTGGAAATAAAATAAGTCTGTTTAGAGTCATTTTAATGCCTGAAATTGGTCGAAATAGAAGCTTCTGAGATGGAGAAAAAGTCTGTAAAAATTGCAATTTTGGTCACATTGAGGCTTTAAAAATTATTTATTCAACATGAGGCACAATCCAAATGACATTTTCAATCAATTTTTCTACATTCCAAAAAATCTATTTTCTGATGAAAAACGATGACCCGTGACCTGTCAAACTTTCTCAAAATGGTCAAAAATGGTAATTTTTTAATGTTTAATTTTTTGACTGTAAATGACTAATGCATGTGAATTACCACTTTTGGAACTAAAATAGGTGTGTTTAGAGTCATTTTCATGCCTGAAATTGGTCGAAATAGAAGCTTCTGAGTAAAAGAAAAAGTCTGTAAAAACTGAAACTTTGGTCTCATTGAGGCGTTAAAAAGTAGTTATTCAACATGAGGCACAATCCAAATGACATTTTGAATCAATATTTCTACAGTCCAGAAATTCAATTTTCTGATGAAAAATGATGACCCGTGACCTGTCGAACTTTCTCCAGATGGTCAGAAATGGTAATTTTTAAAGGTTTAATTTTTTGACTGTAAATGACTATTGCATGTGAATTCTCACTTTTGGAACTGAAATAAGTCTGTTTAGAGTCATTTTAATGCCTTAAATTGTTCATAATAGAAGCATCTGAGTAGAAGAAAAAGTCTGTAAAAATGTCAATTTTGGTCACATTGAGGCTTTAAAAAGTAGTCATTCAACATGAGGCACAATCCAAATGACATTTTGAATCAATTTTTCTACATTCCAAAAAATCAATTTTCTGATGTAAAACGATGACCCGTGATCTGTCGAACTTTCTCCAGATGGTCAGAAATGGTAATTGTTTAATGCTGTATTTTTTTTACTGTAAATGACTATTGCATGTGAATTCTCACTTTTGGAAATAAAATAAGTCTGTTTAGAGTCATTTTAATGCCTGAAATTGGTCGAAATAGAAGCTTCTGAGATGGAGAAAAAGTCTGTAAAATTTGCAATTTTGGTCACATTGAGGCTTTAAAAAGTAGTTATTCAACATGAGGCACAATCCAAATGACATTTTAAATCAATTTTTCTACAGTCCAAAAAATCAATTGTCTGTGAAAAATGATGAACCGTGACCCGTGGAACTTTCTCCAGATGGTCAGAAAATGGTAATTTTTTAATGTTGATTTTTTGACTGTAAATGACTATTGCATGTGAATTATCACTTTTGGAACTAAAGTAAGTGTGTTTAGAGTCATTTTAATGACTGAAATTGGTCAAAACAGAAGCTTCTGAGTAGAAAAAAAAGTCTGTAAAAATGGCAATTTTGGTCACATTGAGGCTTTAAAAATTAGTTATTCAACATGAGGCACAATCCAAATGACATTTTGAATCAATTTTTCTACAGTCCAAAAAATCAATTTTCTGATGAAAAACGATGACCCGTGACCTGTCGAACTTTCTCCAGATGGTCAGGAAAAGTAATTTTTTAATGTTTAATTTTTTGACTGTAAATGACTAATGCATGTGAATTACCACTTTTGGAACTAAAATAAGTGTGTATAGAGTCATTTTCATGCCTGAAATTGGTCGAAATAGAAGCTTCTGAGTAAAAGAAAAAGTCTGTAAAAACTGAAACTTTGGTCTCATTGAGGCGTTAAAAAGTAGTTATTCAACATGAGGCACAATCCAAATGACATTTTGAATCAATATTTCTACAGTCCAGAAAATCAATTTTCTGATGAAAAATGATGACCCGTGACCTGTCGAACTTTCTCCAGATGGTCAGAAATGGTAATTTTTAAAGGTTTAATTTTTTGACTGTAAATGACTATTGCATGTGAATTCTCACTGTTGGAACTGAAATAAGTCTGTTTAGAGTCATTTTAATGCCTTAAATTGGTCATAATAAAAGCATCTGAGTAGAAGAAAAAGTCTGTAAAAATGGCAATTTTGGTCACATTGAGGCTTTAAAAAGTAGTTATTCAACATGAGGCACAATCCAAATGACATTTTGAATCAATTTTTCTACAGTCCAAAAAATCAATTTTCTGATGTAAAACGATGACCCGTGATCTGTCGAACTTTCTCCAGATGGTCAGAAATGGTAATTGTTTAATGTTGTATGTGTTGACTGTAAATGACTATTGCATGTGAATTGTCACTTTTGGAGCTAAAATAAGTCTGTTTAGAGTCATTTTAATTCCTTAAATTGGTCATAATAGAAGCATCTGAGTAGAAGAAAAAGTCTGTAAAAATGGCAATTTTGGTCACATTGAGGTTTTAAAAAGTAGTTATTCAACATGAGGCACAATCCAAATGACATTTTGAAGCAATTTTTCAACATTCAAAAAACATCAATTTTCTGATCAAAAAAGGATGACCCGTGGCCTGTCGAACTTTCTCCAGATGGTCAGAAAAAGTATTTTTTTAATGTTTAATTTTTTGACTGTAAATGACTATTGCATGTGAATTCTCACTTTTGGAAATAAAATAAGTCTGTTTAGAGTCATTTTAATGCCTGAAATTGGTCGAAATAGAAGCTTCTGAGATGGAGAAAAAGTCTGTAAAATTGGCAATTTTGGTCACATTGAGGCTTTAAAAAGTAGTTATTCAACATGAGGCACAATCCAAATGACATTTTAAATCAATTTTTCTACAGTCCAAAAAATCAATTTTCTGTGAAAAATGATGAACCGTGACCCGTGGAACTTTCTCCAGATGGTCAGAAAATGGTAATTTTTTAATGTTGATTTTTTGACTGTAAATGACTAGTGCATGTGAATTATCACTTTTGGAACTAAAGTAAGTGTGTTTAGAGTCATTTTAATGACTGAAATTGGTCAAAACAGAAGCTTCTGAGTAGAAAAAAAAGTCTGTAAAAATGGCAATTTTGGTCACATTGAGGCTTTAAAAATTAGTTATTCAACATGAGGCACAATCCAAATGACATTTTGAATCAATTTTTCTACAGTCCAAAAAATCAATTTTCTGATGAAAAACGATGACCCGTGACCTGTCGAACTTTCTCCAGATGGTCAGGAAAAGTAATTTTTTAATGTTTAATTTTTTGACTGTAAATGACTAATGCATGTGAATTACCACTTTTGGAACTAAAATAAGTGTGTTTAGAGTCATTTTCATGCCTGAAATTGGTCGAAATAGAAGCTTCTGAGTAAAAGAAAAAGTCTGTAAAAACTGAAACTTTGGTCTCATTGAGGCGTTAAAAAGTAGTTATTCAACATGAGGCACAATCCAAATGACATTTTGAATCAATATTTCTACAGTCCAGAAAATCAATTTTCTGATGAAAAATGATGACCCGTGACCTGTCGAACTTTCTCCAGATGGTCAGAAATGGTAATTTTTAAAGGTTTAATTTTTTGACTGTAAATGACTATTGCATGTGAATTCTCACTGTTGGAACTGAAATAAGTCTGTTTAGAGTCATTTTAATGCCTTAAATTGGTCATAATAAAAGCATCTGAGTAGAAGAAAAAGTCTGTAAAAATGGCAATTTTGGTCACATTGAGGCTTTAAAAAGTAGTTATTCAACATGAGGCACAATCCAAATGACATTTTGAATCAATTTTTCTACATTCCAAAAAATCAATTTTCTGATGTAAAACGATGACCCGTGATCTGTCGAACTTTCTCCAGATGGTCAGAAATGGTAATTGTTTAATGTTGTATTTTTTGACTGTAAATGACTATTGCATGTGAATTGTCACTTTTGGAGCTAAAATAAGTCTGTTTAGAGTCATTTTAATTCCTTAAATTGGTCATAATAGAAGCATCTGAGTAGAAGAAAAAGTCTGTAAAAATGGCAATTTTGGTCACATTGAGGTTTTAAAAAGTAGTTATTCAACATGAGGCACAATCCAAATGACATTTTGAAGCAATTTTTCAACATTCAAAAAACATCAATTTTCTGATCAAAAAAGGATGACCCGTGGCCTGTCGAACTTTCTCCAGATGGTCAGAAAAAGTATTTTTTTAATGTTTAATTTTTTGACTGTAAATGACTATTGCATGTGAATTCTCAGTTTTGGAAATAAAATAAGTCTGTTTAGAGTCATTTTAAGGCCTGAAATTGGTCGAAATAGAAGCTTCTGAGATGGAGAAAAAGTCTGTAAAATTGGCAATTTTGGTCACATTGAGGCTTTAAAAAGTAGTTATTCAACATGAGGCACAATCCAAATGACATTTTAAATCAATTTTTCTACAGTCCAAAAAATCAATTTTCTGTGAAAAATGATGAACCGTGACCCGTGGAACTTTCTCCAGATGGTCAGAAAATGGTAATTTTTTAATGTTGATTTTTTGACTGTAAATGACTAGTGCATGTGAATTATCACTTTTGGAACTAAAGTAAGTGTGTTTAGAGTCATTTTAATGACTGAAATTGGTCAAAACAGAAGCTTCTGAGTAGAAAAAAAAGTCTGTAAAAATGGCAATTTTGGTCACATTGAGGCTTTAAAAATTAGTTATTCAACATGAGGCACAATCCAAATGACATTTTGAATCAATTCTACAGTCCAAAAAATCAATTTTCTGATGAAAAACGATGACCCGTGACCTGTCGAACCTTCTCCAGATGGTCAGAAAAAGTAATTTTTTAATGTTTAATTTTTTGACTGTAAATGACTAATGCATGTGAATTACCACTTTTGGAACTAAAATAAGTGTGTTTAGAGTCATTTTCATGCCTGAAATTGGTCGAAATAGAAGCTTCTGAGTAAAAGAAAAAGTCTGTAAAAACTGAAACTTTGGTCTCATTGAGGCGTTAAAAAGTAGTTATTCAACATGAGGCACAATCCAAATGACATTTTGAATCAATATTTCTACAGTCCAGAAAATCAATTTTCTGATGAAAAATGATGACCCATGACCTGTCGAACTTTCTCCAGATGGTCAGAAATGGTAATTTTTAAAGGTTTAATTTTTTGACTGTAAATGACTATTGCATGTGAATTCTCACTGTTGGAACTGAAATAAGTCTGTTTAGAGTCATTTTAATGCCTTAAATTGGTCATAATAAAAGCATCTGAGTAGAAGAAAAAGTCTGTAAAAATGGCAATTTTGGTCACATTGAGGCTTTAAAAAGTAGTTATTCAACATGAGGCACAATCCAAATGACATTTTGAATCAATTTTTCTACATTCCAAAAAATCAATCTTCTGATGTAAAACGATGACCCGTAATCTGTCGAACTTTCTCCAGATGGTCAGAAATGGTAATTGTTTAATGTTGTATTTTTTTACTGTAAATGACTATTGCATGTGAATTGTCACTTTTGGAGCTAAAATAAGTCTGTTTAGAGTCATTTTAATTCCTTAAATTGGTCATAATAGAAGCATCTGAGTAGAAGAAAAAGTCTGTAAAAATGGCAATTTTGGTCACATTGAGGTTTTAAAAAGTAGTTATTCAACACGAGGCACAATCCAAATGACATTTTGAAGCAATTTTTCAACATTCAAAAAACATCAATTTTCTGATCAAAAAAGGATGACCCGTGACCTGTCGAACTTTCTCCAGATGGTCAGAAAAAGTATTTTTTTAATGTTTAATTTTTTGACTGTAAATGACTATTGCATGTGAATTCTCACTTTTGGAAATAAAATAAGTCTGTTTAGAGTCATTTTAATGCCTGAAATTGGTCGAAATAGAAGCTTCTGAGATGGAGAAAAAGTCTGTAAAAATTGCAATTTTGGTCACATTGAGGCTTTAAAAATTATTTATTCAACATGAGGCACAATCCAAATGACATTTTCAATCAATTTTTCTACATTCCAAAAAATCTATTTTCTGATGAAAAACGATGACACGTGACCTGTCAAACTTTCTCAAAATGGTCAAAAATGGTAATTTTTTAATGTTTAATTTTTTGACTGTAAATGACTAATGCATGTGAATTACCACTTTTGGAACTAAAATAAGTGTGTTTAGAGTCATTTTCATGCCTGAAATTGGTCGAAATAGAAGCTTCTGAGTAAAAGAAAAAGTCTGTAAAAACTGAAACTTTGGTCTCATTGAGGCGTTAAAAAGTAGTTATTCAACATGAGGCACAATCCAAATGACATTTTGAATCAATATTTCTACAGTCCAGAAAATCAATTTTCTGATGAAAAACGATGACCCGTGACCTGTCGAACTTTCTCCAGATGGTCAGAAATGGTAATTTTTAAAGGTTTAATTTTTTGACTGTAAATGACTATTGCATGTGAATTCTCACTGTTGGAACTGAAATAATTCTGTTTAGAGTCATTTTAATGCCTTAAATTGGTCATAATAAAAGCATCTGAGTAGAAGAAAAAGTCTGTAAAAATGGCAATTTTGGTCACATTGAGGCTTTAAAAAGTAGTTATTCAACATGAGGCACAATCCAAATGACATTTTGAATCAATTTTTCTACATTCCAAAAAATCAATTTTCTGATGTAAAACGATGACCCGTGATCTGTCGAACTTTCTCCAGATGGTCAGAAATGGTAATTGTTTAATGTTGTATTTTTTGACTGTAAATGACTATTGCATGTGAATTGTCACTTTTGGAGCTAAAATAAGTCTGTTTAGAGTCATTTTAATTCCTTAAATTGGTCATAATAGAAGCATCTGAGTAGAAGAAAAAGTCTGTAAAAATGGCAATTTTGGTCACATTGAGGTTTTAAAAAGTAGTTATTCAACATGAGGCACAATCCAAATGACATTTTGAAGCAATTTTTCAACATTCAAAAAACATCAATTTTCTGATCAAAAAAGGACGACCCATGACCTGTCGAACTTTCTCCAGATGGTCAGAAAAAGTATTTTTTTAATGTTTAATTTTTTGACTGTAAATGACTATTGCATGTGAATTCTCACATTTGGAACTAAAATAAGTCTGTTTAGAGTCATTTTAATGCCTGAAATTGGTCGAAATAGAAGATTCTGAGTTGGAGAAAAAGTCTGTAAAAATGGCAATTTTGGTCACATTGAGACTTTAAAAAGTAGTTATTCAACATGAGGCACAATCCAAATGACATTTTCAATCAATTTTTCTACATTCCAAAAAATAAATTTTCTGATGAAAAACGATGACCCGTAACCTGTCAAACTTTCTCAAAATGGTAAGTTTTTTAATGTTGAATTTTTTGACTGTACATGACTATTGCATGTGAATTACCACTTTTGGAACTAAAATAAGTGTGTTTAGAGTCATTTTAATGACTGAAATTGGTCAAAACAGAAGCTTCTGAGTAGGAAAAAAAGTCTGTAAAAATGTCAATTTTGGTCACATTGCGGCTTTAAAAAGAAGTTATTGAACATGAGGCACAATCCAAATGACATTTTGAATACATTTTTCTACAGTCCAAAAAATCAATTTTCTGTGAAAAATGATGAACCGTGACCCGTGGAACTTTCTCCAGATGGTCAGAAATGGTAATTTTTTAATGTTGATTTTTTTGACTGTAAATGACTATTGCATGTGAATTATCACTTTTGGTACTAAAGTAAGTGTGTTTAGAGTCATTTTAATGACTGAAATTGGTCAAAACAGAAGCTTCTGAGTAGAAGAAAAAGTCTGTGAAAATGGCAATTTTGTTCACATTGAGACTTTAAAAATTAGTTATTCAACATGAGGCACAATCCAAATGACATTTTGAATCAATTTTTCTACAGTCCAAAAAATCAATTTTCTGATGAAAAAGGATAACCCGTGACCTGTCGAACTTTCTCCAGATGGTCAGGAAAAGTAATTTTTTAATGTTTAATTTTTTGACTGTAAATGACTAATGCATGTGAATTACCACTTTTGGAACTAAAATAAGTGTGTTTAGAGTCATTTTCATGCCTGAAATTGGTCGAAATAGAAGCTTCTGAGTAAAAGAAAAAGTCTGTGAAAACTGAAACTTTGGTCTCATTGAGGCGTTAAAAAGTAGTTATTCAACATGAGGCACAATCCAAATGACATTTTGAATCAATATTTCTACAGTCCAGAAAATCAATTTTCTGATGAAAAATGATGACCCGTGACCTGTCGAACTTTCTCCAGATGGTCAGAAATGGTAATTTTTAAAGGTTTAATTTTTTGACTGTAAATGACTATTGCATGTGAATTCTCACTGTTGGAACTGAAATAAGTCTGTTTAGAGTCATTTTAATGCCTTAAATTGGTCATAATAAAAGCATCTGAGTAGAAGAAAAAGTCTGTAAAAATGGCAATTTTGGTCACATTGAGGATTTAAAAAGTAGTTATTCAACATGAGGCACAATCCAAATGACATTTTGAATCAATTTTTCTACATTCCAAAAAATCAATTTTCTGATGTAAAACGATGACCCGTGATCTGTCGAACTTTCTCCAGATGGTCAGAAATGGTAATTGTTTAATGTTGTATTTTTAGACTGTAAATGACTATTGCATGTGAATTGTCACTTTTGGAGCTAAAATAAGTCTGTTTAGAGTCATTTTAATTCCTTAAATTGGTCATAATAGAAGCATCTGAGTAGAAGAAAAAGTCTGTAAAAATGGCAATTTTGGTCACATTGAGGTTTTAAAAAGTAGTTATTCAACATGAGGCACAATCCAAATGACATTTTGAATCAATTTTTCAACATTCAAAAAACATCAAGTTTCTGATCAAAAAAGGATGACCTGTGGCCTGTCGAACTTTCTACAGATGGTCAGAAAAAGTATTTGTTTAATGTTTAATTTTTTGACTGTAAATGACTATTGCATGTGAATTCTCACTTTTGGAAATAAAATAAGTCTGTTTAGAGTCATTTTAATGCCTGAAATTGGTCGAAATAGAAGCTTCTGAGATGGAGAAAAAGTCTGTAAAATTGGCAATTTTGGTCACATTGAGGCTTTAAAAAGTAGTTATTCAACATGAGGCACAATCCAAATGACATTTTAAATCAATTTTTCTACAGTCCAAAAAATCAATTTTCTGTGAAAAATGATGAACCGTGACCCGTGGAACTTTCTCCAGATGGTCAAAAAATGGTAATTTTTTAATGTTGATTTTTTGACTGTAAATGACTATTGCATGTGAATTATCACTTTTGGAACTAAAGTAAGTGTGTTTAGAGTCATTTTAATGACTGAAATTGGTCAAAACAGAAGCTTCTGAGTAGAAAAAAAAGTCTGTAAAAATGGCAATTTTGGTCACATTGAGGCTTTAAAAATTAGTTATTCAACATGAGGCACAATCCAAATGACATTTTGAATCAATTTTTCTACAGTCCAAAAAATCAATTTTCTGATGAAAAACGATGACCCGTGACCTGTCGAACTCTCTCCAGATGGTCAGGAAAAGTAATTTTTTAATGTTTAATTTTTTGACTGTAAATGACTAATGCATGTGAATTACCACTTTTGGAACTAAAATAAGTGTGTTTAGAGTCATTTTCATGCCTGAAATTGGTCGAAATAGAAGCTTCTGAGTAAAAGAAAAAGTCTGTAAAAACTGAAACTTTGGTCTCATTGAGGCGTTAAAAAGTAGTTATTCAACATGAGGCACAATCCAATTGACATTTTGAAGCAATTTTTCAACATTCAAAAAACATCAATTTTCTGATCAAAAAAGGATGACCCGTGACCTGTCGAACTTTCTCCAGATGGTCAGAAAAAGTATTTTTTTAATGTTTAATTTTTTGACTGCAAATGACTATTGCATGTGAATTCTCACTTTTGGAAATAAAATAAGTCTGTTTAGAGTCATTTTAATGCCTGAAATTGGTCGAAATAGAAGCTTCTGAGATGGAGAAAAAGTCTGTAAAATTGCAATTTTGGTCACATTGAGGCTTTAAAAATTAGTTATTCAACATGAGGCACAATCCAAATGACATTTTCAATCAATTTTTCTACATTCCAAAAAATCTATTTTCTGATGAAAAACGATGACCCGTAACCTGTCAAACTTTCTCAAAATGGTAATTTTTTAATGTTGAATTTTTTGACTGTACATGACTATTGCATGTGAATTACCACTTTTGGAACTAAAATAAGTGTGTTTAGAGTCATTTTAATGACTGAAATTGGTCAAAACAGAAGCTTCTGAGTAGGAAAAAAAGTCTGTACAAATGTCAATTTTGGTCACATTGCGGCTTTAAAAAGAAGTTATTGAACATGAGGCACAATCCAAATGACATTTTGAATAAATTTTTCTACAGTCCAAAAAATCAATTTTCTGTGAAAAATGATGAACCGTGACCTGTGGAACTTTCTCCAGATGGTCAGAAATGGTAATTTTTTTAATGTTGATTTTTTTGACTGTAAATGACTATTGCATGTGAATTATCACTTTTGGAACTAAAGTAAGTGTGTTTAGAGTCATTTTAATGACTGAAATTGGTCAAAACAGAAGCTTCTGAGTAGAAGAAAAAGTCTGTGAAAATGGCAATTTTGTTCACATTGAGGCTTTAAAAATTAGTTATTCAACATGAGGCACAATCCAAATGACATTTTGAATCAATATTTCTACAGTCCAGAAAATCAATTTTCTGATGAAAAATGATGACCCGTGACCTGTCGAACTTTCTCCAGATGGTCAGAAAAAGTATTTTTTTAATGTTTAATTTTTTGACTGTAAATGACTATTGCATGTGAATTCTCACTTTTGGAAATAAAATAAGTCTGTTTAGAGTCATTTTAATGCCTGAAATTGGTCGAAATAGAAGCTTCTGAGATGGAGAAAAAGTCTGTAAAATTGGCAATTTTGGTCACATTGAGGCTTTAAAAAGTAGTTATTCAACATGAGGCACAATCCAAATGACATTTTAAATCAATTTTTCTACAGTCCAAAAAATCAATTTTCTGTGAAAAATGATGAACCGTGACCCGTGGAACTTTCTCCAGATGGTCAGAAAATGGTAATTTTTTAATGTTGATTTTTTGACTGTAAATGACTATTGCATGTGAATTATCACTTTTGGAACTAAAGTAAGTGTGTTTAGAGTCATTTTAATGACTGAAATTGGTCAAAACAGAAGCTTCTGAGTAGAAAAAAAAGTCTGTAAAAATGGCAATTTTGGTCACATTGAGGCTTTAAAAATTAGTTATTCAACATGAGGCACAATCCAAATGACATTTTGAATCAATTTTTCTACAGTCCAAAAAATCAATTTTCTGATGAAAAACGATGACCCGTGACCTGTCGAACTTTCTCCAGATGGTCAGGAAAAGTAATTTTTTAATGTTTAATTTTTTGACTGTAAATGACTAATGCATGTGAATTACCACTTTTGGAACTAAAATAAGTGTGTTTAGAGTCATTTTCATGCCTGAAATTGGTCGAAATAGAAGCTTCTGAGTAAAAGAAAAAGTCTGTAAAAACTGAAACTTTGGTCTCATTGAGGCGTTAAAAAGTAGTTATTCAACATGAGGCACAATCCAAATGACATTTTGAATCAATATTTCTACAGTCCAGAAAATCAATTTTCTGATGAAAAATGATGACCCGTGACCTGTCGAACTTTCTCCAGATGGTCAGAAATGGTAATTTTTAAAGGTTTAATTTTTTGACTGTAAATGACTATTGCATGTGAATTCTCACTGTTGGAACTGAAATAAGTCTGTTTAGAGTCATTTTAATGCCTTAAATTGGTCATAATAAAAGCATCTGAGTAGAAGAAAAAGTCTGTAAAAATGGCAATTTTGGTCACATTGAGGCTTTAAAAAGTAGTTATTCAACATGAGGCACAATCCAAATGACATTTTGAAGCAATTTTTCAACATTCAAAAAACATCAATTTTCTGATCAAAAAAGGATGACCCGTGGCCTGTCGAACTTTCTCCAGATGGTCAGAAAAAGTATTTTTTTAATGTTTAATTTTTTGACTGTAAATGACTATTGCATGTGAATTCTCACTTTTGGAAATAAAATAAGTCTGTTTAGAGTCATTTTAATGCCTGAAATTGGTCGAAATAGAAGCTTCTGAGATGGAGAAAAAGTCTGTAAAATTGGCAATTTTGGTCACATTGAGGCTTTAAAAAGTAGTTATTCAACATGAGGCACAATCCAAATGACATTTTAAATCAATTTTTCTACAGTCCAAAAAATTAATTTTCTGTGAAAAATGATGAACCGTGACCCGTGGAACTTTCTCCAGATGGTCAGAAAATGGTAATTTTTTAATGTTGATTTTTTGACTGTAAATGACTAGTGCATGTGAATTATCACTTTTGGAACTAAAGTAAGTGTGTTCAGAGTCATTTTAATGACTGAAATTGGTCAAAACAGAAGCTTCTGAGTAGAAAAAAAAGTCTGTAAAAATGGCAATTTTGGTCACATTGAGGCTTTAAAAATTAGTTATTCAACATGAGGCACAATCCAAATGACATTTTGAATCAATTCTACAGTCCAAAAAATCAATTTTCTGATGAAAAACGATGACCCGTGACCTGTCGAACTTCCTCTAGATGGTCAGAAAAAGTAATTTTTTAATGTTTAATTTTTTGACTGTAAATGACTAATGCATGTGAATTACCACTTTTGGAACTAAAATAAGTGTGTTTAGAGTCATTTTCATGCCTGAAATTGGTCGAAATAGAAGCTTCTGAGTAAAAGAAAAAGTATGTAAAAACTGAAACTTTGGTCTCATTGAGGCGTTAAAAAGTAGTTATTCAACATGAGGCACAATCCAAATGACATTTTGAATCAATATTTCTACAGTCCAGAAAATCAATTTTCTGATGAAAAATGATGACCCATGACCTGTCGAACTTTCTCCAGATGGTCAGAAATGGTAATTTTTAAAGGTTTAATTTTTTGACTGTAAATGACTATTGCATGTGAATTCTCACTGTTGGAACTGAAATAAGTCTGTTTAGAGTCATTTTAATGCCTTAAATTGGTCATAATAAAAGTATCTGAGTAGAAGAAAAAGTCTATAAAAATGGCAATTTTGGTCACATTGAGGCTTTAAAAAGTAGTTATTCAACATGAGGCACAATCCAAATGACATTTTGAATCAATTTTTCTACATTCCAAAAAATCAATCTTCTGATGTAAAACGATGACCCGTAATCTGTCGAACTTTCTCCAGATGGTCAGAAATGGTAATTGTTTAATGTTGTATTTTTTTACTGTAAATGACTATTGCATGTGAATTGTCACTTTTGGAGCTAAAATAAGTCTGTTTAGAGTCATTTTAATTCCTTAAATTGGTCATAATAGAGGCATCTGAGTAGAAGAAAAAGTCTGTAAAAATGGCAATTTTGGTCACATTGAGGTTTTAAAAAGTAGTTATTCAACACGAGGCACAATCCAAATGACATTTTGAAGCAATTTTTCAACATTCAAAAAACATCAATTTTCTGATCAAAAAAGGATGACCCGTGACCTGTCAAACTTTCTCCAGATGGTCAGAAAAAGTATTTTTTTAATGTTTAATTTTTTGACTGTAAATGACTATTGCATGTGAATTCTCACTTTTGGAAATAAAATAAGTCTGTTTAGAGTCATTTTAATGCCTGAAATTGGTCGAAATAGAAGCTTCTGAGATGGAGAAAAAGTCTGTAAAAATTGCAATTTTGGTCACATTGAGGCTTTAAAAATTATTTATTCAACATGAGGCACAATCCAAATGACATTTTCAATCAATTTTTCTACATTCCAAAAAATCTATTTTCTGATGAAAAACGATGACCCGTGACCTGTCAAACTTTCTCAAAATGGTCAAAAATGGTAATTTTTTAATGTTTAATTTTTTGACTGTAAATGACTAATGCATGTGAATTACCACTTTTGGAACTAAAATAAGTGTGTTTAGAGTCATTTTCATGCCTGAAATTGGTCGAAATAGAAGCTTCTGAGTAAAAGAAAAAGTCTGTAAAAACTGAAACTTTGGTCTCATTGAGGCGTTAAAAAGTAGTTATTCAACATGAGGCACAATCCAAATGACATTTTGAATCAATATTTCTACAGTCCAGAAAATCAATTTTCTGATGAAAAACGATGACCCGTGACCTGTCGAACTTTCTCCAGATGGTCAGAAATGGTAATTTTTAAAGGTTTAATTTTTTGACTGTAAATGACTATTGCATGTGAATTCTCACCGTTGGAACTGAAATAATTCTGTTTAGAGTCATTTTAATGCCTTAAATTGGTCATAATAAAAGCATCTGAGTAGAAGAAAAAGTCTGTAAAAATGGCAATTTTGGTCACATTGAGGCTTTAAAAAGTAGTTATTCAACATGAGGCACAATCCAAATGACATTTTGAATCAATTTTTCTACATTCCAAAAAATCAATCTTCTGATGTAAAACGATGACCCGTAATCTGTCGAACTTTCTCCAGATGGTCAGAAATGGTAATTGTTTAATGTTGTATTTTTTTACTGTAAATGACTATTGCATGTGAATTGTCACTTTTGGAGCTAAAATAAGTCTGTTTAGAGTCATTTTAATTCCTTAAATTGCTCATAATAGAAGCATCTGAGTAGAAGAAAAAGTCTGTAAAAATGGCAATTTTGGTCACATTGAGGTTTTAAAAAGTAGTTATTCAACACGAGGCACAATCCAAATGACATTTTGAAGCAATTTTTCAACATTCAAAAAACATCAATTTTCTGATCAAAAAAGATTGACCCGTGACCTGTCGAACTTTCTCCAGATGGTCAGAAAAAGTATTTTTTTAATGTTTAATTTTTTGACTGTAAATGACTATTGCATGTGAATTCTCACTTTTGGAAATAAAATAAGTCTGTTTAGAGTCATTTTAATGCCTGAAATTGGTCGAAATAGAAGCTTCTGAGATGGAGAAAAAGTCTGTAAAAATTGCAATTTTGGTCACATTGAGGCTTTAAAAATTATTTATTCAACATGAGGCACAATCCAAATGACATTTTCAATCAATTTTTCTACATTCCAAAAAATCTATTTTCTGATGAAAAACGATGACCCGTGACCTGTCAAACTTTCTCAAAATGGTCAAAAATGGTAATTTTTTAATGTTTAATTTTTTGACTGTAAATGACTAATGCATGTGAATTACCACTTTTGGAACTAAAATAAGTGTGTTTAGAGTCATTTTCATGCCTGAAATTGGTCGAAATAGAAGCTTCTGAGTAAAAGAAAAAGTCTGTAAAAACTGAAACTTTGGTCTCATTGAGGCGTTAAAAAGTAGTTATTCAACATGAGGCACAATCCAAATGACATTTTGAATCAATATTTCTACAGTCCAGAAAATCAATTTTCTGATGAAAAACGATGACCCGTGACCTGTCGAACTTTCTCCAGATGGTCAGAAATGGTAATTTTTAAAGGTTTAATTTTTTGACTGTAAATGACTATTGCATGTGAATTCTCACTGTTGGAACTGAAATAATTCTGTTTAGAGTCATTTTAATGCCTTAAATTGGTCATAATAAAAGCATCTGAGTAGAAGAAAAAGTCTGTAAAAATGGCAATTTTGGTCACATTGAGGCTTTAAAAAGTAGTTATTCAACATGAGGCACAATCCAAATGACATTTTGAATCAATTTTTCTACATTCCAAAAAATCAATTTTCTGATGTAAAACGATGACCCGTGATCTGTCGAACTTTCTCCAGATGGTCAGAAATGGTAATTGTTTAATGTTGTATTTTTTGACTGTAAATGACTATTGCATGTGAATTGTCACTTTTGGAGCTAAAATAAGTCTGTTTAGAGTCATTTTAATTCCTTAAATTGGTCATAATAGAAGCATCTGAGTAGAAGAAAAAGTCTGTAAAAATGGCAATTTTGGTCACATTGAGGTTTTAAAAAGTAGTTATTCAACATGAGGCACAATCCAATTGACATTTTGAAGCAATTTTTCAACATTCAAAAAACATCAATTTTCTGATCAAAAAAGGATGACCCGTGACCTGTCGAACTTTCTCCAGATGGTCAGAAAAAGTATTTTTTTAATGTTTAATTTTTTGACTGCAAATGACTATTGCATGTGAATTCTCACTTTTGGAAATAAAATAAGTCTGTTTAGAGTCATTTTAATGCCTGAAATTGGTCGAAATAGAAGCTTCTGAGATGGAGAAAAAGTTTGTAAAAATTGCAATTTTGGTCACATTGAGGCTTTAAAAAGTAGTTATTCAACATGAGGCACAATCCAAATGACATTTTAAATCAATTTTTCTACAGTCCAAAAAATCAATTTTCTGTGAAAAATGATGAACCGTGACCCGTGGAACTTTCTCCAGATGGTCAGAAAATGGTAATTTTTTAATGTTGATTTTTTGACTGTAAATGACTATTGCATGTGAATTATCACTTTTGGAACTAAAGTAAGTGTGTTTAGAGTCATTTTAATGACTGAAATTGGTCGAAATAGAAGCTTCTGAGTAAAAGAAAAAGTCTGTAAAAACTGAAACTTTGGTCTCATTGAGGCGTTAAAAAGTAGTTATTCAACATGAGGCACAATCCAAATGACATTTTGAATCAATATTTCTACAGTCCAGAAAATCAATTTTCTGATGAAAAATGATGACCCGTGACCTGTCGAACTTTCTCCAGATGGTCAGAAATGGTAATTTTTAAAGGTTTAATTTTTTGACTGTAAATGACTATTGCATGTGAATTCTCACTGTTGGAACTGAAATAAGTCTGTTTAGAGTCATTTTAATGCCTTAAATTGGTCATAATAAAAGCATCTGAGTAGAAGAAAAAGTCTGTAAAAATGGCAATTTTGTTCACATTGAGGCTTTAAAAAGTAGTTATTCAACATGAGGCACAATCCAAATGACATTTTGAATCAATTTTTCTACATTCCAAAAAATCAATTTTCTGATGTAAAACGATGACCCGTGATCTGTCGAACTTTCTCCAGATGGTCAGAAATGGTAATTGTTTAATGTTGTATTTTTTGACTGTAAATGACTATTGCATGTGAATTGTCACTTTTGGAGCTAAAATAAGTCTGTTTAGAGTCATTTTAATTCCTTAAATTGGTCATAATAGAAGCATCTGAGTAGAAGAAAAAGTCTGTAAAAATGGCAATTTTGGTCACATTGAGGTTTTAAAAAGTAGTTATTCAACATGAGGCACAATCCAAATGACATTTTGAAGCAATTTTTCAACATTCAAAAAACATCAATTTTCTGATCAAAAAAGGATGACCCGTGGCCTGTCGAACTTTCTCCAGATGGTCAGAAAAAGTATTTTTTTAATGTTTAATTTTTTGACTGTAAATGACTATTGCATGTGAATTCTCACTTTTGGAAATAAAATAAATCTGTTTAGAGTCATTTTAATGCCTGAAATTGGTCGAAATAGAAGCTTCTGAGATGGAGAAAAAGTCTGTAAAATTGGCAATTTTGGTCACATTGAGGCTTTAAAAAGTAGTTTTTCAACATGAGGCACAATCCAAATGACATTTTAAATCAATTTTTCTACAGTCCAAAAAATCAATTTTCTGTGAAAAATGATGAACCGTGACCCGTGGAACTTTCTCCAGATGGTCAGAAAATGGTAATTTTTTAATGTTGATTTTTTGACTGTAAATGACTAGTGCATGTGAATTATCACTTTTGGAACTAAAGTAAGTGTGTTTAGAGTCATTTTAATGACTGAAATTGGTCAAAACAGAAGCTTCTGAGTAGAAAAAAAAGTCTGTAAAAATGGCAATTTTGGTCACATTGAGGCTTTAAAAATTAGTTATTCAACATGAGGCACAATCCAAATGACATTTTGAATCAATTCTACAGTCCAAAAAATCAATTTTCTGATGAAAAACGATGACCCGTGACCTGTCGAACTTTCTCCAGATGTTCAGAAAAAGTAATTTTTTAATGTTTAATTTTTTGACTGTAAATGACTAATGCATGTGAATTACCACTTTTGGAACTAAAATAAGTGTGTTTAGAGTCATTTTCATGCCTGAAATTGGTCGAAATAGAAGCTTCTGAGTAAAAGAAAAAGTCTGTAAAAACTGAAACTTTGGTCTCATTGAGGCGTTAAAAAGTAGTTATTCAACATGAGGCACAATCCAAATGACATTTTGAATCAATATTTCTACAGTCCAGAAAATCAATTTTCTGATGAAAAATGATGACCCATGACCTGTCGCACTTTCTCCAGATGGTCAGAAATGGTAATTTTTAAAGGTTTAATTTTTTGACTGTAAATGACTATTGCATGTGAATTCTCACTGTTGGAACTGAAATAAGTCTGTTTAGAGTCATTTTAATGCCTTAAATTGGTCATAATAAAAGCATCTGAGTAGAAGAAAAAGTCTGTAAAAATGGCAATTTTGGTCACATTGAGGCTTTAAAAAGTAGTTATTCAACATGAGGCACAATCCAAATGACATTTTGAATCAATTTTTCTACATTCCAAAAAATCAATCTTCTGATGTAAAACGATGACCCGTAATCTGTCGAACTTTCTCCAGATGGTCAGAAATGGTAATTGTTTAATGTTGTATTTTTTTACTGTAAATGACTATTGCATGTGAATTGTCACTTTTGGAGCTAAAATAAGTCTGTTTAGAGTCATTTTAATTCCTTAAATTGGTCATAATAGAGGCATCTGAGTAGAAGAAAAAGTCTGTAAAAATGGCAATTTTGGTCACATTGAGGTTTTAAAAAGTAGTTATTCAACACGAGGCACAATCCAAATGACATTTTGAAGCAATTTTTCAACATTCAAAAAACATCAATTTTCCGATCAAAAAAGGATGACCCGTGACCTGTCGAACTTTCTCCAGATGGTCAGAAAAAGTATTTTTTTAATGTTTAATTTTTTGACTGTAAATGACTATTGCATGTGAATTCTCACTTTTGGAAATAAAATAAGTCTGTTTAGAGTCATTTTAATGCCTGAAATTGGTCGAAATAGAAGCTTCTGAGATGGAGAAAAAGTCTGTAAAAATTGCAATTTTGGTCACATTGAGGCTTTAAAAATTATTTATTCAACATGAGGCACAATCCAAATGACATTTTCAATCAATTTTTCTACATTCCAAAAAATCTATTTTCTGATGAAAAACGATGACCCGTGACCTGTCAAACTTTCTCAAAATGGTCAAAAATGGTAATTTTTTAATGTTTAATTTTTTGACTGTAAATGACTAATGCATGTGAATTACCACTTTTGGAACTAAAATAAGTGTGTTTAGAGTCATTTTCATGCCTGAAATTGGTCGAAATAGAAGCTTCTGAGTAAAAGAAAAAGTCTGTAAAAACTGAAACTTTGGTCTCATTGAGGCGTTAAAAAGTAGTTATTCAACATGAGGCACAATCCAAATGACATTTTGAATCAATATTTCTACAGTCCAGAAAATCAATTTTCTGATGAAAAACGATGACCCGTGACCTGTCGAACTTTCTCCAGATGGTCAGAAATGGTAATTTTTAAAGGTTTAATTTTTTGACTGTAAATGACTATTGCATGTGAATTCTCACTGTTGGAACTGAAATAATTCTGTTTAGAGTCATTTTAATGCCTTAAATTGGTCATAATAAAAGCATCTGAGTAGAAGAAAAAGTCTGTAAAAATGGCAATTTTGGTCACATTGAGGCTTTAAAAAGTAGTTATTCAACATGAGGCACAATCCAAATGACATTTTGAATCAATTTTTCTACATTCAAAAAAATCAATGTTCTGATGTAAAACGATGACCCGTGATCTGTCGAACTTTCTCCAGATGGTCAGAAATGGTAATTGTTTAATGTTGTATTTTTTGACTGTAAATGACTATTGCATGTGAATTGTCACTTTTGGAGCTAAAATAAGTCTGTTTAGAGTCATTTTAATTCCTTAAATTGGTCATAATAGAAGCATCTGAGTAGAAGAAAAAGTCTGTAAAAATGGCAATTTTGGTAACATTGAGGTTTTAAAAAGTAGTTATTCAACATGAGGCACAATCCAATTGACATTTTGAAGCAATTTTTCAACATTCAAAAAACATCAATTTTCTGATCAAAAAAGGATGACCCGTGACCTGTCGAACTTTCTCCAGATGGTCAGAAAAAGTATTTTTTTAATGTTTAATTTTTTGACTGCAAATGACTATTGCATGTGAATTCTCACTTTTGGAAATAAAATAAGTCTGTTTAGAGTCATTTTAATGCCTGAAATTGGTCGAAATAGAAGCTTCTGAGATGGAGAAAAAGTTTGTAAAAATTGCAATTTTGGTCACATTGAGGCTTTAAAAATTAGTTATTCAACATGAGCCACAATCCAAATGACATTTTCAATCAATTTTTCTACATTCCAAAAAATCTATTTTCTGATGAAAAACGATGACCCGTAACCTGTCAAACTTTCTCAAAATGGTAATTTTTTAATGTTGAATTTTTTGACTGTACATGACTATTGCATGTGAATTACCACTTTTGGAACTAAAATAAGTGTGTTTAGAGTCATTTTAATGACTGAAATTGGTCAAAACAGATGCTTCTGAGTAGGAAAAAAAGTCTGTACAAATGTCAATTTTGGTCACATTGCGGCTTTAAAAAGAAGTTATTGAACATGAGGCACAATCCAAATGACATTTTGAATAAATTTTTCTACAGTCCAAAAAAACAATTTTCTGTGAAAAATGATGAACCGTGACCCGTGGAACTTTCTCCAGATGGTCAGAAATGGTAATTTTTTTAATGTTGATTTTTTTGACTGTAAATGACTATTGCATGTGAATTATCACTTTTGGAACTAAAGTAAGTGTGTTTAGAGTCATTTTAATGACTGAAATTGGTCAAAACAGAAGCTTCTGAGTAGAAAAAAAAGTCTGTAAAAATGGCAATTTTGGTCACATTGAGGCTTTAAAAATTAGTTATTCAACATGAGGCACAATCCAAATGACATTTTGAATCAATTTTTCTACAGTCCAAAAAATCAATTTTCTGATGAAAAACGATGACCCGTGACCTGTCGAACTTTCTCCAGATGGTCAGGAAAAGTAATTTTTTAATGTTTAATTTTTTGACTGTAAATGACTAATGCATGTGAATTACCACTTTTGGAACTAAAATAAGTGTGTTTAGAGTCATTTTCATGCCTGAAATTGGTCGAAATAGAAGCTTCTGAGTAAAAGAAAAAGTCTGTAAAAACTGAAACATTGGTCTCATTGAGGCGTTAAAAAGTAGTTATTCAACATGAGGCACAATCCAAATGACATTTTGAATCAATATTTCTACAGTCCAGAAAATCAATTTTCTGATGAAAAATGATGACCCGTGACCTGTCGAACTTTCTCCAGATGGTCAGAAATGGTAATTGTTTAATGTTGTATTTTTTTACTGTAAATGACTATTGCATGTGAATTGTCACTTTTGGAGCTAAAATAAGTCTGTTTAGAGTCATTTTAATTCCTTAAATTGGTCATAATAGAAGCATCTGAGTAGAAGAAAAAGTCTGTAAAAATGGCAATTTTGGTCACATTGAGGTTTTAAAAAGTAGTTATTCAACACGAGGCACAATCCAAATGACATTTTGAAGCAATTTTTCAACATTCAAAAAACATCAATTTTCTGATCAAAAAAGGATGACCCGTGACCTGTCGAACTTTCTCCAGATGGTCAGAAAAAGTATTTTTTTAATGTTTAATTTTTTGACTGTAAATGACTATTGCATGTGAATTCTCACTTTTGGAAATAAAATAAGTCTGTTTAGAGTCATTTTAATGCCTGAAATTGGTCGAAATAGAAGCTTCTGAGATGGAGAAAAAGTCTGTAAAAATTGCAATTTTGGTCACATTGAGGCTTTAAAAATTATTTATTCAACATGAGGCACAATCCAAATGACATTTTCAATCAATTTTTCTACATTCCAAAAAATCTATTTTCTGATGAAAAACGATGACCCGTGACCTGTCAAACTTTCTCAAAATGGTCAAAAATGGTAATATTTTAATGTTTAATTTTTTGACTGTAAATGACTAATGCATGTGAATTACCACTTTTGGAACTAAAATAAGTGTGTTTAGAGTCATTTTCATGCCTGAAATTGGTCGAAATAGAAGCTTCTGAGTAAAAGAAAAAGTCTGTAAAAACTGAAACTTTGGTCTCATTGAGGCGTTAAAAAGTAGTTATTCAACATGAGGCACAATCCAAATGACATTTTGAATCAATATTTCTACAGTCCAGAAAATCAATTTTCTGATGAAAAACGATGACCCGTGATCTGTCGAACTTTCTCCAGATGGTCAGAAATGGTAATTGTTTAATGTTGTATTTTTTGACTGTAAATGACTATTGCATGTGAATTGTCACTTTTGGAGCTAAAATAAGTCTGTTTAGAGTCATTTTAATTCCTTAAATTGGTCATAATAGAAGCATCTGAGTAGAAGAAAAAGTCTGTAAAAATGGCAATTTTGGCCACATTGAGGTTTTAAAAAGTAGTTATTCAACATGAGGCACAATCCAATTGACATTTTGAAGCAATTTTTCAACATTCAAAAAACATCAATTTTCTGATCAAAAAAGGATGACCCGTGACCTGTCGAACTTTCTCCAGATGGTCAGAAAAAGTATTTTTTTAATGTTTAATTTTTTGACTGCAAATGACTATTGCATGTGAATTCTCACTTTTGGAAATAAAATAAGTCTGTTTAGAGTCATTTTAATGCCTGAAATTGGTCGAAATAGAAGCTTCTGAGATGGAGAAAAAGTTTGTAAAAATTGCAATTTTGGTCACATTGAGGCTTTAAAAATTAGTTATTCAACATGAGCCACAATCCAAATGACATTTTCAATCAATTTTTCTACATTCCAAAAAATCTATTTTCTGATGAAAAACGATGACCCGTAACCTGTCAAACTTTCTCAAAATGGTAATTTTTTAATGTTGAATTTTTTGACTGTACATGACTATTGCATGTGAATTACCACTTTTGGAACTAAAATAAGTGTGTTTAGAGTCATTTTAATGACTGAAATTGGTCAAAACAGAAGCTTCTGAGTAGGAAAAAAAGTCTGTACAAATGTCAATTTTGGTCACATTGCGGCTTTAAAAAGAAGTTATTGAACATGAGGCACAATCCAAATGACATTTTGAATACATTTTTCTACAGTCCAAAATATCAATTTTCTGTGAAAAATGATGAACCGTTACCCGTGGAACTTTCTCCAGATGGTCAGAAATGGTAATTTTTTTAATGTTGATTTTTTTGACTGTAAATGACTATTGCATGTGAATTATCACTTTTGGAACTAAAGTAAGTGTGTTTAGAGTCATTTTAATGACTGAAATTGGTCAAAACAGAAGCTTCTGAGTAGAAGAAAAAGTCTGTGAAAATGGCAATTTTGTTCACATTGAGGCTTTAAAAATTAGTTATTCAACATGAGGCACAATCCAAATGACATTTTGAATCAATATTTCTACAGTCCAGAAAATCAATTTTCTGATGAAAAATGATGACCCGTGACCTGTCGAACTTTCTCCAGATGGTCAGAAAAAGTATTTTTTTAATGTTTAATTTTTTGACTGTAAATGACTATTGCATGTGAATTCTCACTTTTGGAAATAAAATAAGTCTGTTTAGAGTCATTTTAATGCCTGAAATTGGTCGAAATAGAAGCTTCTGAGATGGAGAAAAAGTCTGTAAAATTGGCAATTTTGGTCACATTGAGGCTTTAAAAAGTAGTTATTCAACATGAGGCACAATCCAAATGACATTTTAAATCAATTTTTCTACAGTCCAAAAAATCAATTTTCTGTGAAAAATGATGAACCGTGACCCGTGGAACTTTCTCCAGATGGTCAGAAATGGTAATTTTTTAATGTTGATTTTTTGACTGTAAATGACTATTGCATGTGAATTATCACTTTTGGAACTAAAGTAAGTGTGTTTAGAGTCATTTGAATGACTGAAATTGGTCAAAACAGAAGCTTCTGAGTAGAAAAAAAAGTCTGTAAAAATGGCAATTTTGGTCACATTGAGGCTTTAAAAATTAGTTATTCAACATGAGGCACAATCCAAATGACATTTTGAATCAATTTTTCTACAGTCCAAAAAATCAATTTTCTGATGAAAAACGATGACCCGTGACCTGTCGAACTTTCTCCAGATGGTCAGGAAAAGTAATTTTTTAATGTTTAATTTTTTGACTGTAAATGACTAATGCATGTGAATTACCACTTTTGGAACTAAAATAAGTGTGTTTAGAGTCATTTTCATGCCTGAAATTGGTCGAAATAGAAGCTTCTGAGTAAAAGAAAAAGTCTGTAAAAACTGAAACATTGGTCTCATTGAGGCGTTAAAAAGTAGTTATTCAACATGAGGCACAATCCAAATGACATTTTGAATCAATATTTCTACAGTCCAGAAAATCAATTTTCTGATGAAAAATGATGACCCGTGACCTGTCGAACTTTCTCCAGATGGTCAGAAATGGTAATTTTTAAAGGTTTAATTTTTTGACTGTAAATGACTATTGCATGTGAATTCTCTCTGTTGGAACTGAAATAAGTCTGTTTAGAGTCATTTTAATTCCTTAAATTGGTCATAATAAAAGCATCTGAGTAGAAGAAAAAGTCTGTAAAAATGGCAATTTTGGTCACATTGAGGCTTTAAAAAGTAGTTATTCAACATGAGGCACAATCCAAATGACATTTTGAATCAATTTTTCTACATTCCAAAAAATCAATTTTCTGATGTAAAACGATGACCCGTGATCTGTCGAACTTTCTCCAGATGGTCAGAAATGGTAATTGTTTAATGTTGTATTTTTAGACTGTAAATGACTATTGCATGTGAATTGTCACTTTTGGAGCTAAAATAAGTCTGTTTAGAGTCATTTTAATTCCTTAAATTGGTCATAATATAAGCATCTGAGTAGAAGAAAAAGTCTGTAAAAATGGCAACTTTGGTCACATTGAGGTTTTAAAAAGTAGTTATTCAACATGAGGCCCAATCCAAATGACATTTTGAAGCAATTTTTCAACATTCAAAAAATATCAATTTTCTGATCAAAAAAGGATGACCCGTGACCTGTCGAACTTTCTCCAGATGGTCAGAAAAAGTATTTTTTTAATGTTTAATTTTTTGACTGTAAATGACTATTGCATGTGAATTCTCACTTTTGGAAATAAAATAAGTCTGTTTAGAGTCATTTTAATGCCTGAAATTGGTCGAAATAGAAGCTTCTGAGATGGAGAAAAAGTCTGTAAAAATTGCAATTTTGGTCACATTGAGGCTTTAAAAATTAGTTATTCAACATGAGGCACAATCCAAATGACATTTTCAATCAATTTTTCTACATTCCAAAAAATCTATTTTCTGATGAAAAACGATGACCCGTGACCTGTCAAACTTTCTCAAAATGGTCAAAAATGGTAATTTTTTAATGTTTAATTTTTTGACTGTAAATGACTATTGCATGTGAATTCTCAATTTTGGAACTAAAATAAGTCTGTTTAGAGTCATTTTAATGCCTGAAATTGGTCGAAATAGAAGCTTCTGAGTTGGAGAAAAAGTCTGTAAAAATGGCAATTTTGGTCACTTTGAGGCTTTAAAAATTAGTTATTCAACATGAGGCACAATCCAAATGACATTTTGAATCAATTTTTCTACAGTCCAAAAAATCAATTTTCTGATGAAAAACGATGACCCGTGACCTGTCGAACTTTCTCCAGATGGTCAGAAAAAGTAATTTTTTAATGTTTAATTTTTTGACTGTAAATGACTAATGCATGTGAATTACCACTTTTGGAACTAAAATAAGTGTGTTTAGAGTCATTTTCATGCCTGAAATTGGTCGAAATAGAAGCTTCTGAGTAAAAGAAAAAGTCTGTAAAAACTGAAACTTTGGTCTCATTGAGGCGTTAAAAAGTAGTTATTCAACATGAGGCACAATCCAAATGACATTTTGAATCAATATTTCTACAGTCCAGAAAATCAATTTTCTGATGAAAAATGATGACCCATGACCTGTCGCACTTTCTCCAGATGGTCAGAAATGGTAATTTTTAAAGGTTTAATTTTTTGACTGTAAATGACTATTGCATGTGAATTCTCACTGTTGGAACTGAAATAAGTCTGTTTAGAGTCATTTTAATGCCTTAAATTGGTCATAATAAAAGCATCTGAGTAGAAGAAAAAGTCTGTAAAAATGGCAATTTTGGTCACATTGAGGCTTTAAAAAGTAGTTATTCAACATGAGGCACAATCCAAATGACATTTTGAATCAATTTTTCTACATTTCAAAAAATCAATCTTCTGATGTAAAACGATGACCCGTAATCTGTCGAACTTTCTCCAGATGGTCAGAAATGGTAATTGTTTAATGTTGTATTTTTTTACTGTAAATGACTATTGCATGTGAATTGTCACTTTTGGAGCTAAAATAAGTCTGTTTAGAGTCATTTTAATTCCTTAAATTGGTCATAATAGAGGCATCTGAGTAGAAGAAAAAGTCTGTAAAAATGGCAATTTTGGTCACATTGAGGTTTTAAAAAGTAGTTATTCAACACGAGGCACAATCCAAATGACATTTTGAAGCAATTTTTCAACATTCAAAAAACATCAATTTTCTGATCAAAAAAGGATGACCCGTGACCTGTCGAACTTTCTCCAGATGGTCAGAAAAAGTATTTTTTTAATGTTTAATTTTTTGACTGTAAATGACTATTGCATGTGAATTCTCACTTTTGGAAATAAAATAAGTCTGTTTAGAGTCATTTTAATGCCTGAAATTGGTCGAAATAGAAGCTTCTGAGATGGAGAAAAAGTCTGTAAAAATTGCAATTTTGGTCACATTGAGGCTTTAAAAATTATTTATTCAACATGAGGCACAATCCAAATGACATTTTCAATCAATTTTTCTACATTCCAAAAAATCTATTTTCTGATGAAAAACGATGACCCGTGACCTGTCAAACTTTCTCAAAATGGTCAAAAATGGTAATTTTTTAATGTTTAATTTTTTGACTGTAAATGACTAATGCATGTGAATTACCACTTTTGGAACTAAAATAAGTGTGTTTAGAGTCATTTTCATGCCTGAAATTGGTCGAAATAGAAGCTTCTGAGTAAAAGAAAAAGTCTGTAAAAACTGAAACTTTGGTCTCATTGAGGCGTTAAAAAGTAGTTATTCAACATGAGGCACAATCCAAATGACATTTTGAATCAATTTTTCTACATTCCAAAAAATCTATTTTCTGATGAAAAACGATGACCCGTGACCTGTCAAACTTTCTCAAAATGGTCAAAAATGGTAATATTTTAATGTTTAATTTTTTGACTGTAAATGACTAATGCATGTGAATTACCACTTTTGGAACTAAAATAAGTGTGTTTAGAGTCATTTTCATGCCTGAAATTGGTCGAAATAGAAGCTTCTGAGTAAAAGAAAAAGTCTGTAAAAACTGAAACTTTGGTCTCATTGAGGCGTTAAAAAGTAGTTATTCAACATGAGGCACAATCCAAATGACATTTTGAATCAATATTTCTACAGTCCAGAAAATCAATTTTCTGATGAAAAACGATGACCCGTGATCTGTCGAACTTTCTCCAGATGGTCAGAAATGGTAATTGTTTAATGTTGTATTTTTTGACTGTAAATGACTATTGCATGTGAATTGTCACTTTTGGAGCTAAAATAAGTCTGTTTAGAGTCATTTTAATTCCTTAAATTGGTCATAATAGAAGCATCTGAGTAGAAGAAAAAGTCTGTAAAAATGGCAATTTTGGCCACATTGAGGTTTTAAAAAGTAGTTATTCAACATGAGGCACAATCCAATTGACATTTTGAAGCAATTTTTCAACATTCAAAAAACATCAATTTTCTGATCAAAAAAGGATGACCCGTGACCTGTCGAACTTTCTCCAGATGGTCAGAAAAAGTATTTTTTTAATGTTTAATTTTTTGACTGCAAATGACTATTGCATGTGAATTCTCACTTTTGGAAATAAAATAAGTCTGTTTAGAGTCATTTTAATGCCTGAAATTGGTCGAAATAGAAGCTTCTGAGATGGAGAAAAAGTTTGTAAAAATTGCAATTTTGGTCACATTGAGGCTTTAAAAATTAGTTATTCAACATGAGCCACAATCCAAATGACATTTTCAATCAATTTTTCTACATTCCAAAAAATCTATTTTCTGATGAAAAACGATGACCCGTAACCTGTCAAACTTTCTCAAAATGGTAATTTTTTAATGTTGAATTTTTTGACTGTACATGACTATTGCATGTGAATTACCACTTTTGGAACTAAAATAAGTGTGTTTAGAGTCATTTTAATGACTGAAATTGGTCAAAACAGAAGCTTCTGAGTAGGAAAAAAAGTCTGTACAAATGTCAATTTTGGTCACATTGCGGCTTTAAAAAGAAGTTATTGAACATGAGGCACAATCCAAATGACATTTTGAATACATTTTTCTACAGTCCAAAATATCAATTTTCTGTGAAAAATGATGAACCGTTACCCGTGGAACTTTCTCCAGATGGTCAGAAATGGTAATTTTTTTAATGTTGATTTTTTTGACTGTAAATGACTATTGCATGTGAATTATCACTTTTGGAACTAAAGTAAGTGTGTTTAGAGTCATTTTAATGACTGAAATTGGTCAAAACAGAAGCTTCTGAGTAGAAGAAAAAGTCTGTGAAAATGGCAATTTTGTTCACATTGAGGCTTTAAAAATTAGTTATTCAACATGAGGCACAATCCAAATGACATTTTGAATCAATATTTCTACAGTCCAGAAAATCAATTTTCTGATGAAAAATGATGACCCGTGACCTGTCGAACTTTCTCCAGATGGTCAGAAAAAGTATTTTTTTAATGTTTAATTTTTTGACTGTAAATGACTATTGCATGTGAATTCTCACTTTTGGAAATAAAATAAGTCTGTTTAGAGTCATTTTAATGCCTGAAATTGGTCGAAATAGAAGCTTCTGAGATGGAGAAAAAGTCTGTAAAATTGGCAATTTTGGTCACATTGAGGCTTTAAAAAGTAGTTATTCAACATGAGGCACAATCCAAATGACATTTTAAATCAATTTTTCTACAGTCCAAAAAATCAATTTTCTGTGAAAAATGATGAACCGTGACCCGTGGAACTTTCTCCAGATGGTCAGAAATGGTAATTTTTTAATGTTGATTTTTTGACTGTAAATGACTATTGCATGTGAATTATCACTTTTGGAACTAAAGTAAGTGTGTTTAGAGTCATTTGAATGACTGAAATTGGTCAAAACAGAAGCTTCTGAGTAGAAAAAAAAGTCTGTAAAAATGGCAATTTTGGTCACATTGAGGCTTTAAAAATTAGTTATTCAACATGAGGCACAATCCAAATGACATTTTGAATCAATTTTTCTACAGTCCAAAAAATCAATTTTCTGATGAAAAACGATGACCCGTGACCTGTCGAACTTTCTCCAGATGGTCAGGAAAAGTAATTTTTTAATGTTTAATTTTTTGACTGTAAATGACTAATGCATGTGAATTACCACTTTTGGAACTAAAATAAGTGTGTTTAGAGTCATTTTCATGCCTGAAATTGGTCGAAATAGAAGCTTCTGAGTAAAAGAAAAAGTCTGTAAAAACTGAAACATTGGTCTCATTGAGGCGTTAAAAAGTAGTTATTCAACATGAGGCACAATCCAAATGACATTTTGAATCAATATTTCTACAGTCCAGAAAATCAATTTTCTGATGAAAAATGATGACCCGTGACCTGTCGAACTTTCTCCAGATGGTCAGAAATGGTAATTTTTAAAGGTTTAATTTTTTGACTGTAAATGACTATTGCATGTGAATTCTCTCTGTTGGAACTGAAATAAGTCTGTTTAGAGTCATTTTAATTCCTTAAATTGGTCATAATAAAAGCATCTGAGTAGAAGAAAAAGTCTGTAAAAATGGCAATTTTGGTCACATTGAGGCTTTAAAAAGTAGTTATTCAACATGAGGCACAATCCAAATGACATTTTGAATCAATTTTTCTACATTCCAAAAAATCAATTTTCTGATGTAAAACGATGACCCGTGATCTGTCGAACTTTCTCCAGATGGTCAGAAATGGTAATTGTTTAATGTTGTATTTTTAGACTGTAAATGACTATTGCATGTGAATTGTCACTTTTGGAGCTAAAATAAGTCTGTTTAGAGTCATTTTAATTCCTTAAATTGGTCATAATATAAGCATCTGAGTAGAAGAAAAAGTCTGTAAAAATGGCAACTTTGGTCACATTGAGGTTTTAAAAAGTAGTTATTCAACATGAGGCCCAATCCAAATGACATTTTGAAGCAATTTTTCAACATTCAAAAAATATCAATTTTCTGATCAAAAAAGGATGACCCGTGACCTGTCGAACTTTCTCCAGATGGTCAGAAAAAGTATTTTTTTAATGTTTAATTTTTTGACTGTAAATGACTATTGCATGTGAATTCTCACTTTTGGAAATAAAATAAGTCTGTTTAGAGTCATTTTAATGCCTGAAATTGGTCGAAATAGAAGCTTCTGAGATGGAGAAAAAGTCTGTAAAAATTGCAATTTTGGTCACATTGAGGCTTTAAAAATTAGTTATTCAACATGAGGCACAATCCAAATGACATTTTCAATCAATTTTTCTACATTCCAAAAAATCTATTTTCTGATGAAAAACGATGACCCGTGACCTGTCAAACTTTCTCAAAATGGTCAAAAATGGTAATTTTTTAATGTTTAATTTTTTGACTGTAAATGACTATTGCATGTGAATTCTCAATTTTGGAACTAAAATAAGTCTGTTTAGAGTCATTTTAATGCCTGAAATTGGTCGAAATAGAAGCTTCTGAGTTGGAGAAAAAGTCTGTAAAAATGGCAATTTTGGTCACTTTGAGGCTTTAAAAATTAGTTATTCAACATGAGGCACAATCCAAATGACATTTTGAATCAATTTTTCTACAGTCCAAAAAATCAATTTTCTGATGAAAAACGATGACCCGTGACCTGTCGAACTTTCTCCAGATGGTCAGAAAAAGTAATTTTTTAATGTTTAATTTTTTGACTGTAAATGACTAATGCATGTGAATTACCACTTTTGGAACTAAAATAAGTGTGTTTAGAGTCATTTTCATGCCTGAAATTGGTCGAAATAGAAGCTTCTGAGTAAAAGAAAAAGTCTGTAAAAACTGAAACTTTGGTCTCATTGAGGCGTTAAAAAGTAGTTATTCAACATGAGGCACAATCCAAATGACATTTTGAATCAATATTTCTACAGTCCAGAAAATCAATTTTCTGATGAAAAATGATGACCCATGACCTGTCGCACTTTCTCCAGATGGTCAGAAATGGTAATTTTTAAAGGTTTAATTTTTTGACTGTAAATGACTATTGCATGTGAATTCTCACTGTTGGAACTGAAATAAGTCTGTTTAGAGTCATTTTAATGCCTTAAATTGGTCATAATAAAAGCATCTGAGTAGAAGAAAAAGTCTGTAAAAATGGCAATTTTGGTCACATTGAGGCTTTAAAAAGTAGTTATTCAACATGAGGCACAATCCAAATGACATTTTGAATCAATTTTTCTACATTCCAAAAAATCAATCTTCTGATGTAAAACGATGACCCGTAATCTGTCGAACTTTCTCCAGATGGTCAGAAATGGTAATTGTTTAATGTTGTATTTTTTTACTGTAAATGACTATTGCATGTGAATTGTCACTTTTGGAGCTAAAATAAGTCTGTTTAGAGTCATTTTAATTCCTTAAATTGGTCATAATAGAGGCATCTGAGTAGAAGAAAAAGTCTGTAAAAATGGCAATTTTGGTCACATTGAGGTTTTAAAAAGTAGTTATTCAACACGAGGCACAATCCAAATGACATTTTGAAGCAATTTTTCAACATTCAAAAAACATCAATTTTCTGATCAAAAAAGGATGACCCGTGACCTGTCGAACTTTCTCCAGATGGTCAGAAAAAGTATTTTTTTAATGTTTAATTTTTTGACTGTAAATGACTATTGCATGTGAATTCTCACTTTTGGAAATAAAATAAGTCTGTTTAGAGTCATTTTAATGCCTGAAATTGGTCGAAATAGAAGCTTCTGAGATGGAGAAAAAGTCTGTAAAAATTGCAATTTTGGTCACATTGAGGCTTTAAAAATTATTTATTCAACATGAGGCACAATCCAAATGACATTTTCAATCAATTTTTCTACATTCCAAAAAATCTATTTTCTGATGAAAAACGATGACCCGTGACCTGTCAAACTTTCTCAAAATGGTCAAAAATGGTAATTTTTTAATGTTTAATTTTTTGACTGTAAATGACTAATGCATGTGAATTACCACTTTTGGAACTAAAATAAGTGTGTTTAGAGTCATTTTCATGCCTGAAATTGGTCGAAATAGAAGCTTCTGAGTAAAAGAAAAAGTCTGTAAAAACTGAAACTTTGGTCTCATTGAGGCGTTAAAAAGTAGTTATTCAACATGAGGCACAATCCAAATGACATTTTGAATCAATATTTCTACAGTCCAGAAAATCAATTTTCTGATGAAAAACGATGACCCGTGACCTGTCGAACTTTCTCCAGATGGTCAGAAATGGTAATTTTTAAAGGTTTAATTTTTTGACTGTAAATGACTATTGCATGTGAATTCTCACTGTTAGAACTGAAATAATTCTGTTTAGAGTCATTTTAATGCCTTAAATTGGTCATAATAAAAGCATCTGAGTAGAAGAAAAAGTCTGTAAAAATGGCAATTTTGGTCACATTGAGGCTTTAAAAAGTAGTTATTCAACATGAGGCACAATCCAAATGACATTTTGAATCAATTTTTCTACATTCAAAAAAATCAATGTTCTGATGTAAAACGATGACCCGTGATCTGTCGAACTTTCTCCAGATGGTCAGAAATGGTAATTGTTTAATGTTGTATTTTTTGACTGTAAATGACTATTGCATGTGAATTGTCACTTTTGGAGCTAAAATAAGTCTGTTTAGAGTCATTTTAATTCCTTAAATTGGTCATAATAGAAGCATCTGAGTAGAAGAAAAAGTCTGTAAAAATGGCAATTTTGGTAACATTGAGGTTTTAAAAAGTAGTTATTCAACATGAGGCACAATCCAATTGACATTTTGAAGCAATTTTTCAACATTCAAAAAACATCAATTTTCTGATCAAAAAAGGATGACCCGTGACCTGTCGAACTTTCTCCAGATGGTCAGAAAAAGTATTTTTTTAATGTTTAATTTTTTGACTGCAAATGACTATTGCATGTGAATTCTCACTTTTGGAAATAAAATAAGTCTGTTTAGAGTCATTTTAATGCCTGAAATTGGTCGAAATAGAAGCTTCTGAGATGGAGAAAAAGTTTGTAAAAATTGCAATTTTGGTCACATTGAGGCTTTAAAAATTAGTTATTCAACATGAGCCACAATCCAAATGACATTTTCAATCAATTTTTCTACATTCCAAAAAATCTATTTTCTGATGAAAAACGATGACCCGTAACCTGTCAAACTTTCTCAAAATGGTAATTTTTTAATGTTGAATTTTTTGACTGTACATGACTATTGCATGTGAATTACCACTTTTGGAACTAAAATAAGTGTGTTTAGAGTCATTTTAATGACTGAAATTGGTCAAAACAGAAGCTTCTGAGTAGGAAAAAAAGTCTGTACAAATGTCAATTTTGGTCACATTGCGGCTTTAAAAAGAAGTTATTGAACGTGAGGCACAATCCAAATGACATTTTGAATAAATTTTTCTACAGTCCAAAAAAACAATTTTCTGTGAAAAATGATGAACCGTGACCCGTGGAACTTTCTCCAGATGGTCAGAAATGGTAATTTTTTTAATGTTGATTTTTTTTACTGTAAATGACTATTGCATGTGAATTATCACTTTTGGAACTAAAGTAAGTGTGTTTAGAGTCATTTTAATGACTGAAATTGGTCAAAACAGAAGCTTCTGAGTAGAAGAAAAAGTCTGTGAAAATGGCAATTTTGTTCACATTGAGGCTTTAAAAATTAGTTATTCAACATGAGGCACAATCCAAATGACATTTTGAATCAATATTTCTACAGTCCAGAAAATCAATTTTCTGATGAAAAATGATGACCCGTGACCTGTCGAACTTTCTCCAGATGGTCAGAAAAAGTATTTTTTTAATGTTTAATTTTTTGACTGTAAATGACTATTGCATGTGAATTCTCACTTTTGGAAATAAAATAAGTCTGTTTGGAGTCATTTTAATGCCTGAAATTGGTCGAAATAGAAGCTTCTGAGATGGAGAAAAAGTCTGTAAAATTGGCAATTTTGGTCACATTGAGGCTTTAAAAAGTAGTTATTCAACATGAGGCACAATCCAAATGACATTTTAAATCAATTTTTCTACAGTCCAAAAAATCAATTTTCTGTGAAAAATGATGAACCGTGACCCGTGGAACTTTCTCCAGATGGTCAGAAAATGGTAATTTTTTAATGTTGATTTTTTGACTGTAAATGACTATTTTTTGACTGTAAATGACTATTGCATGTGAATTATCACTTTTGGAACTAAAGTAAGTGTGTTTAGAGTCATTTTAATGACTGAAATTGGTCAAAAAAAGTCTGTAAAAATGGCAATTTTGGTCACATTGAGGCTTTAAAAATTAGTTATTCAACATGAGGCACAATCCAAATGACATTTTGAATCAATTTTTCTACAGTCCAAAAAATCAATTTTCTGATGAAAAACGATGACCCGTGACCTGTCGAACTTTCTCCAGATGGTCAGGAAAAGTAATTTTTTAATGTTTAATTTTTTGACTGTAAATGACTAATGCATGTGAATTACCACTTTTGGAACTAAAATAAGTGTGTTTAGAGTCATTTTCATGCCTGAAATTGGTCGAAATAGAAGCTTCTGAGTAAAAGAAAAAGTCTGTAAAAACTGAAACATTGGTCTCATTGAGGCGTTAAAAAGTAGTTATTCAACATGAGGCACAATCCAAATGACATTTTGAATCAATATTTCTACAGTCCAGAAAATCAATTTTCTGATGAAAAATGATGACCCGTGACCTGTCGAACTTTCTCCAGATGGTCAGAAATGGTAATTGTTTAATGTTGTATTTTTTTACTGTAAATGACTATTGCATGTGAATTGTCACTTTTGGAGCTAAAATAAGTCTGTTTAGAGTCATTTTAATTCCTTAAATTGGTCATAATAGAAGCATCTGAGTAGAAGAAAAAGTCTGTAAAAATGGCAATTTTGGTCACATTGAGGTTTTAAAAAGTAGTTATTCAACACGAGGCACAATCCAAATGACATTTTGAAGCAATTTTTCAACATTCAAAAAACATCAATTTTCTGATCAAAAAAGGATGACCCGTGACCTGTCGAACTTTCTCCAGATGGTCAGAAAAAGTATTTTTTTAATGTTTAATTTTTTGACTGTAAATGACTATTGCATGTGAATTCTCACTTTTGGAAATAAAATAAGTCTGTTTAGAGTCATTTTAATGCCTGAAATTGGTCGAAATAGAAGCTTCTGAGATGGAGAAAAAGTCTGTAAAAATTGCAATTTTGGTCACATTGAGGCTTTAAAAATTATTTATTCAACATGAGGCACAATCCAAATGACATTTTCAATCAATTTTTCTACATTCCAAAAAATCTATTTTCTGATGAAAAACGATGACCCGTGACCTGTCAAACTTTCTCAAAATGGTCAAAAATGGTAATATTTTAATGTTTAATTTTTTGACTGTAAATGACTAATGCATGTGAATTACCACTTTTGGAACTAAAATAAATGTGTTTAGAGTCATTTTCATGCCTGAAATTGGTCGAAATAGAAGCTTCTGAGTAAAAGAAAAAGTCTGTAAAAACTGAAACTTTGGTCTCATTGAGGCGTTAAAAAGTAGTTATTCAACATGAGGCACAATCCAAATGACATTTTGAATCAATATTTCTACAGTCCAGAAAATCAATTTTCTGATGAAAAACGATGACCCGTGACCTGTCGAACTTTCTCCAGATGGTCAGAAATGGTAATTTTTAAAGGTTTAATTTTTTGACTGTAAATGACTATTGCATGTGAATTCTCACTGTTGGAACTGAAATAATTCTGTTTAGAGTCATTTTAATGCCTTAAATTGGTCATAATAAAAGCATCTGAGTAGAAGAAAAAGTCTGTAAAAATGGCAATTTTGGTCACATTGAGGCTTTAAAAAGTAGTTATTCAACATGAGGCACAATCCAAATGACATTTTGAATCAATTTTTCTACATTCAAAAAAATCAATGTTCTGATGTAAAACGATGACCCGTGATCTGTCGAACTTTCTCCAGATGGTCAGAAATGGTAATTGTTTAATGTTGTATTTTTTGACTTTAAATGACTATTGCATGTGAATTGTCACTTTTGGAGCTAAAATAAGTCTGTTTAGAGTCATTTTAATTCCTTAAATTGGTCATAATAGAAGCATCTGAGTAGAAGAAAAAGTCTGTAAAAATGGCAATTTTGGTAACATTGAGGTTTTAAAAAGTAGTTATTCAACATGAGGCACAATCCAATTGACATTTTGAAGCAATTTTTCAACATTCAAAAAACATCAATTTTCTGATCAAAAAAGGATGACCCGTGACCTGTCGAACTTTCTCCAGATGGTCAGAAAAAGTATTTTTTTAATGTTTAATTTTTTGACTGCAAATGACTATTGCATGTGAATTCTCACTTTTGGAAATAAAATAAGTCTGTTTAGAGTCATTTTAATGCCTGAAATTGGTCGAAATAGAAGCTTCTGAGATGGAGAAAAAGTTTGTAAAAATTGCAATTTTGGTCACATTGAGGCTTTAAAAATTAGTTATTCAACATGAGCCACAATCCAAATGACATTTTCAATCAATTTTTCTACATTCCAAAAAATCTATTTTCTGATGAAAAACGATGACCCGTAACCTGTCAAACTTTCTCAAAATGGTAATTTTTTAATGTTGAATTTTTTGACTGTACATGACTATTGCATGTGAATTACCACTTTTGGAACTAAAATAAGTGTGTTTAGAGTCATTTTAATGACTGAAATTGGTCAAAACAGAAGCTTCTGAGTAGGAAAAAAAGTCTGTACAAATGTCAATTTTGGTCACATTGCGGCTTTAAAAAGAAGTTATTGAACATGAGGCACAATCCAAATGACATTTTGAATAAATTTTTCTACAGTCCAAAAAAACAATTTTCTGTGAAAAATGATGAACCGTGACCCGTGGAACTTTCTCCAGATGGTCAGAAATGGTAATTTTTTTAATGTTGATTTTTTTTACTGTAAATGACTATTGCATGTGAATTATCACTTTTGGAACTAAAGTAAGTGTGTTTAGAGTCATTTTAATGACTGAAATTGGTCAAAACAGAAGCTTCTGAGTAGAAGAAAAAGTCTGTGAAAATGGCAATTTTGTTCACATTGAGGCTTTAAAAATTAGTTATTCAACATGAGGCACAATCCAAATGACATTTTGAATCAATATTTCTACAGTCCAGAAAATCAATTTTCTGATGAAAAATGATGACCCGTGACCTGTCGAACTTTCTCCAGATGGTCAGAAAAAGTATTTTTTTAATGTTTAATTTTTTGACTGTAAATGACTATTGCATGTGAATTCTCACTTTTGGAAATAAAATAAGTCTGTTTAGAGTCATTTTTTTAATGCCTGAAATTGGTCGAAATAGAAGCTTCTGAGATGGAGAAAAAGTCTGTAAAATTGGCAATTTTGGTCACATTGAGGCTTTAAAAAGTAGTTATTCAACATGAGGCACAATCCAAATGACATTTTAAATCAATTTTTCTACAGTCCAAAAAATCAATTTTCTGTGAAAAATGATGAACCGTGACCCGTGGAACTTTCTCCAGATGGTCAGAAAATGGTAATTTTTTAATGTTGATTTTTTGACTGTAAATGACTATTGCATGTGAATTATCACTTTTGGAACTAAAGTAAGTGTGTTTAGAGTCATTTTAATGACTGAAATTGGTCAAAACAGAAGCTTCTGAGTAGAAAAAAAAGTCTGTAAAAATGGCAATTTTGGTCACATTGAGGCTTTAAAAATTAGTTATTCAACATGAGGCACAATCCAAATGACATTTTGAATCAATTTTTCTACAGTCCAAAAAATCAATTTTCTGATGAAAAACGATGACCCGTGACCTGTCGAACTTTCTCCAGATGGTCAGGAAAAGTAATTTTTTAATGTTTAATTTTTTGACTGTAAATGACTAATGCATGTGAATTACCACTTTTGGAACTAAAATAAGTGTGTTTAGAGTCATTTTCATGCCTGAAATTGGTCGAAATAGAAGCTTCTGAGTAAAAGAAAAAGTCTGTAAAAACTGAAACATTGGTCTCATTGAGGCGTTAAAAAGTAGTTATTCAACATGAGGCACAATCCAAATGACATTTTGAATCAATATTTCTACAGTCCAGAAAATCAATTTTCTGATGAAAAATGATGACCCGTGACCTGTCGAACTTTCTCCAGATGGTCAGAAATGGTAATTGTTTAATGTTGTATTTTTTTACTGTAAATGACTATTGCATGTGAATTGTCACTTTTGGAGCTAAAATAAGTCTGTTTAGAGTCATTTTAATTCCTTAAATTGGTCATAATAGAAGCATCTGAGTAGAAGAAAAAGTCTGTAAAAATGGCAATTTTGGTCACATTGAGGTTTTAAAAAGTAGTTATTCAACACGAGGCACAATCCAAATGACATTTTGAAGCAATTTTTCAACATTCAAAAAACATCAATTTTCTGATCAAAAAAGGATGACCCGTGACCTGTCGAACTTTCTCCAGATGGTCAGAAAAAGTATTTTTTTAATGTTTAATTTTTTGACTGTAAATGACTATTGCATGTGAATTCTCACTTTTGGAAATAAAATAAGTCTGTTTAGAGTCATTTTAATGCCTGAAATTGGTCGAAATAGAAGCTTCTGAGATGGAGAAAAAGTCTGTAAAAATTGCAATTTTGGTCACATTGAGGCTTTAAAAATTATTTATTCAACATGAGGCACAATCCAAATGACATTTTCAATCAATTTTTCTACATTCCAAAAAATCTATTTTCTGATGAAAAACGATGACCCGTGACCTGTCAAACTTTCTCAAAATGGTCAAAAATGGTAATATTTTAATGTTTAATTTTTTGACTGTAAATGACTAATGCATGTGAATTACCACTTTTGGAACTAAAATAAATGTGTTTAGAGTCATTTTCATGCCTGAAATTGGTCGAAATAGAAGCTTCTGAGTAAAAGAAAAAGTCTGTAAAAACTGAAACTTTGGTCTCATTGAGGCGTTAAAAAGTAGTTATTCAACATGAGGCACAATCCAAATGACATTTTGAATCAATATTTCTACAGTCCAGAAAATCAATTTTCTGATGAAAAACGATGACCCGTGACCTGTCGAACTTTCTCCAGATGGTCAGAAATGGTAATTTTTAAAGGTTTAATTTTTTGACTGTAAATGACTATTGCATGTGAATTCTCACTGTTGGAACTGAAATAATTCTGTTTAGAGTCATTTTAATGCCTTAAATTGGTCATAATAAAAGCATCTGAGTAGAAGAAAAAGTCTGTAAAAATGGCAATTTTGGTCACATTGAGGCTTTAAAAAGTAGTTATTCAACATGAGGCACAATCCAAATGACATTTTGAATCAATTTTTCTACATTCAAAAAAATCAATGTTCTGATGTAAAACGATGACCCGTGATCTGTCGAACTTTCTCCAGATGGTCAGAAATGGTAATTGTTTAATGTTGTATTTTTTGACTTTAAATGACTATTGCATGTGAATTGTCACTTTTGGAGCTAAAATAAGTCTGTTTAGAGTCATTTTAATTCCTTAAATTGGTCATAATAGAAGCATCTGAGTAGAAGAAAAAGTCTGTAAAAATGGCAATTTTGGTAACATTGAGGTTTTAAAAAGTAGTTATTCAACATGAGGCACAATCCAATTGACATTTTGAAGCAATTTTTCAACATTCAAAAAACATCAATTTTCTGATCAAAAAAGGATGACCCGTGACCTGTCGAACTTTCTCCAGATGGTCAGAAAAAGTATTTTTTTAATGTTTAATTTTTTGACTGCAAATGACTATTGCATGTGAATTCTCACTTTTGGAAATAAAATAAGTCTGTTTAGAGTCATTTTAATGCCTGAAATTGGTCGAAATAGAAGCTTCTGAGATGGAGAAAAAGTTTGTAAAAATTGCAATTTTGGTCACATTGAGGCTTTAAAAATTAGTTATTCAACATGAGCCACAATCCAAATGACATTTTCAATCAATTTTTCTACATTCCAAAAAATCTATTTTCTGATGAAAAACGATGACCCGTAACCTGTCAAACTTTCTCAAAATGGTAATTTTTTAATGTTGAATTTTTTGACTGTACATGACTATTGCATGTGAATTACCACTTTTGGAACTAAAATAAGTGTGTTTAGAGTCATTTTAATGACTGAAATTGGTCAAAACAGAAGCTTCTGAGTAGGAAAAAAAGTCTGTACAAATGTCAAATTGGTCACATTGCGGCTTTAAAAAGAAGTTATTGAACATGAGGCACAATCCAAATGACATTTTGAATAAATTTTTCTACAGTCCAAAAAAACAATTTTCTGTGAAAAATGATGAACCGTGACCCGTGGAACTTTCTCCAGATGGTCAGAAATGGTAATTTTTTTAATGTTGATTTTTTTTACTGTAAATGACTATTGCATGTGAATTATCACTTTTGGAACTAAAGTAAGTGTGTTTAGAGTCATTTTAATGACTGAAATTGGTCAAAACAGAAGCTTCTGAGTAGAAGAAAAAGTCTGTGAAAATGGCAATTTTGTTCACATTGAGGCTTTAAAAATTAGTTATTCAACATGAGGCACAATCCAAATGACATTTTGAATCAATATTTCTACAGTCCAGAAAATCAATTTTCTGATGAAAAATGATGACCCGTGACCTGTCGAACTTTCTCCAGATGGTCAGAAAAAGTATTTTTTTAATGTTTAATTTTTTGACTGTAAATGACTATTGCATGTGAATTCTCACTTTTGGAAATAAAATAAGTCTGTTTAGAGTCATTTTTTTAATGCCTGAAATTGGTCGAAATAGAAGCTTCTGAGATGGAGAAAAAGTCTGTAAAATTGGCAATTTTGGTCACATTGAGGCTTTAAAAAGTAGTTATTCAACATGAGGCACAATCCAAATGACATTTTAAATCAATTTTTCTACAGTCCAAAAAATCAATTTTCTGTGAAAAATGATGAACCGTGACCCGTGGAACTTTCTCCAGATGGTCAGAAAATGGTAATTTTTTAATGTTGATTTTTTGACTGTAAATGACTATTGCATGTGAATTATCACTTTTGGAACTAAAGTAAGTGTGTTTAGAGTCATTTTAATGACTGAAATTGGTCAAAACAGAAGCTTCTGAGTAGAAAAAAAAGTCTGTAAAAATGGCAATTTTGGTCACATTGAGGCTTTAAAAATTAGTTATTCAACATGAGGCACAATCCAAATGACATTTTGAATCAATTTTTCTACAGTCCAAAAAATCAATTTTCTGATGAAAAACGATGACCCGTGACCTGTCGAACTTTCTCCAGATGGTCAGGAAAAGTAATTTTTTAATGTTTAATTTTTTGACTGTAAATGACTAATGCATGTGAATTACCACTTTTGGAACTAAAATAAGTGTGTTTAGAGTCATTTTCATGCCTGAAATTGGTCGAAATAGAAGCTTCTGAGTAAAAGAAAAAGTCTGTAAAAACTGAAACATTGGTCTCATTGAGGCGTTAAAAAGTAGTTATTCAACATGAGGCACAATCCAAATGACATTTTGAATCAATATTTCTACAGTCCAGAAAATCAATTTTCTGATGAAAAATGATGACCCGTGACCTGTCGAACTTTCTCCAGATGGTCAGAAATGGTAATTGTTTAATGTTGTATTTTTTTACTGTAAATGACTATTGCATGTGAATTGTCACTTTTGGAGCTAAAATAAGTCTGTTTAGAGTCATTTTAATTCCTTAAATTGGTCATAATAGAAGCATCTGAGTAGAAGAAAAAGTCTGTAAAAATGGCAATTTTGGTCACATTGAGGTTTTAAAAAGTAGTTATTCAACACGAGGCACAATCCAAATGGCATTTTGAAGCAATTTTTCAACATTCAAAAAACATCAATTTTCTGATCAAAAAAGGATGACCCGTGACCTGTCGAACTTTCTCCAGATGGTCAGAAAAAGTATTTTTTTAATGTTTAATTTTTTGACTGTAAATGACTATTGCATGTGAATTCTCACTTTTGGAAATAAAATAAGTCTGTTTAGAGTCATTTTAATGCCTGAAATTGGTCGAAATAGAAGCTTCTGAGATGGAGAAAAAGTCTGTAAAAATTGCAATTTTGGTCACATTGAGGCTTTAAAAATTATTTATTCAACATGAGGCACAATCCAAATGACATTTTCAATCAATTTTTCTACATTCCAAAAAATCTATTTTCTGATGAAAAACGATGACCCGTGACCTGTCAAACTTTCTCAAAATGGTCAAAAATGGTAATATTTTAATGTTTAATTTTTTGACTGTAAATGACTAATGCATGTGAATTACCACTTTTGGAACTAAAATAAGTGTGTTTAGAGTCATTTTCATGCCTGAAATTGGTCGAAATAGAAGCTTCTGAGTAAAAGAAAAAGTCTGTAAAAACTGAAACTTTGGTCTCATTGAGGCGTTAAAAAGTAGTTATTCAACATGAGGCACAATCCAAATGACATTTTGAATCAATATTTCTACAGTCCAGAAAATCAATTTTCTGATGAAAAACGATGACCCGTGACCTGTCGAACTTTCTCCAGATGGTCAGAAATGGTAATTTTTAAGGGTTTAATTTTTTGACTGTAAATGACTATTGCATGTGAATTCTCACTGTTGGAACTGAAATAATTCTGTTTAGAGTCATTTTAATGCCTTAAATTGGTCATAATAAAAGCATCTGAGTAGAAGAAAAAGTCTGTAAAAATGGCAATTTTGGTCACATTGAGGCTTTAAAAAGTAGTTATTCAACATGAGGCACAATCCAAATGACATTTTGAATCAATTTTTCTACATTCCAAAAAATCAATTTTCTGATGTAAAACGATGACCCGTGATCTGTCGAACTTTCTCCAGATGGTCAGAAATGGTAATTGTTTAATGTTGTATTTTTTGACTGTAAATGACTATTGCATGTGAATTGTCACTTTTGGAGCTAAAATAAGTCTGTTTAGAGTCATTTTAATTCCTTAAATTGGTCATAATAGAAGCATCTGAGTAGAAGAAAAAGTCTGTAAAAATGGCAATTTTGGCCACATTGAGGTTTTAAAAAGTAGTTATTCAACATGAGGCACAATCCAATTGACATTTTGAAGCAATTTTTCAACATTCAAAAAACATCAATTTTCTGATCAAAAAAGGATGACCCGTGACCTGTCGAACTTTCTCCAGATGGTCAGAAAAAGTATTTTTTTAATGTTTAATTTTTTGACTGCAAATGACTATTGCATGTGAATTCTCACTTTTGGAAATAAAATAAGTCTGTTTAGAGTCATTTTAATGCCTGAAATTGGTCGAAATAGAAGCTTCTGAGATGGAGAAAAAGTTTGTAAAAATTGCAATTTTGGTCACATTGAGGCTTTAAAAATTAGTTATTCAACATGAGCCACAATCCAAATGACATTTTCAATCAATTTTTCTACATTCCAAAAAATCTATTTTCTGATGAAAAACGATGACCCGTAACCTGTCAAACTTTCTCAAAATGGTAAATTTTTAATGTTGAATTTTTTGACTGTACATGACTATTGCATGTGAATTACCACTTTTGGAACTAAAATAAGTGTGTTTAGAGTCATTTTAATGACTGAAATTGGTCAAAACAGAAGCTTCTGAGTAGGAAAAAAAGTCTGTACAAATGTCAATTTTGGTCACATTGCGGCTTTAAAAAGAAGTTATTGAACACGAGGCACAATCCAAATGACATTTTGAATACATTTTTCTACAGTCCAAAATATCAATTTTCTGTGAAAAATGATGAACCGTGACCCGTGGAACTTTCTCCAGATGGTCAGACATGGTAATTTTTTTAATGTTGATTTTTTTGACTGTAAATGACTATTGCATGTGAATTATCACTTTTGGAACTAAAGTAAGTGTGTTTAGAGTCATTTTAATGACTGAAATTGGTCAAAACAGAAGCTTCTGAGTAGAAGAAAAAGTCTGTGAAAATGGCAATTTTGTTCACATTGAGGCTTTAAAAATTAGTTATTCAACATGAGGCACAATCCAAATGACATTTTGAATCAATATTTCTACAGTCCAGAAAATCAATTTTTTGATGAAAAATGATGACCCGTGACCTGTCGAACTTTCTCCAGATGGTCAGAAAAAGTATTTTTTTAATGTTTAATTTTTTGACTGTAAATGACTATTGCATGTGAATTCTCACTTTTGGAAATAAAATAAGTCTGTTTAGAGTCATTTTAATGCCTGAAATTGGTCGAAATAGAAGCTTCTGAGATGGAGAAAAAGTCTGTAAAATTGGCAATTTTGGTCACATTGAGGCTTTAAAAAGTAGTTATTCAACATGAGGCACAATCCAAATGACATTTTAAATCAATTTTTCTACAGTCCAAAAAATCAATTTTCTGTGAAAAATGATGAACCGTGACCCGTGGAACTTTCTCCAGATGGTCAGAAAATGGTAATTTTTTAATGTTGATTTTTTGACTGTAAATGACTATTGCATGTGAATTATCACTTTTGGAACTAAAGTAAGTGTGTTTAGAGTCATTTTAATGACTGAAATTGGTCAAAACAGAAGCTTCTGAGTAGAAAAAAAAGTCTGTAAAAATGGCAATTTTGGTCACATTGAGGCTTTAAAAATTAGTTATTCAACATGAGGCACAATCCAAATGACATTTTGAATCAATTTTTCTACAGTCCAAAAAATCAATTTTCTGATGAAAAACGATGACCCGTGACCTGTCGAACTTTCTCCAGATGGTCAGGAAAAGTAATTTTTTAATGTTTAATTTTTTGACTGTAAATGACTAATGCATGTGAATTACCACTTTTGGAACTAAAATAAGTGTGTTTAGAGTCATTTTCATGCCTGAAATTGGTCGAAATAGAAGCTTCTGAGTAAAAGAAAAAGTCTGTAAAAACTGAAACATTGGTCTCATTGAGGCGTTAAAAAGTAGTTATTCAACATGAGGCACAATCCAAATGACATTTTGAATCAATATTTCTACAGTCCAGAAAATCAATTTTCTGATGAAAAATGATGACCCGTGACCTGTCGAACTTTCTCCAGATGGTCAGAAATGGTAATTTTTAAAGGTTTAATTTTTTGACTGTAAATGACTATTGCATGTGAATTCTCTCTGTTGGAACTGAAATAAGTCTGTTTAGAGTCATTTTAATTCCTTAAATTGGTCATAATAAAAGCATCTGAGTAGAAGAAAAAGTCTGTAAAAATGGCAATTTTGGTCACATTGAGGCTTTAAAAAGTAGTTATTCAACATGAGGCACAATCCAAATGACATTTTGAATCAATTTTTCTACATTCCAAAAAATCAATTTTCTGATGTAAAACGATGACCCGTGATCTGTCGAACTTTCTCCAGATGGTCAGAAATGGTAATTGTTTAATGTTGTATTTTTAGACTGTAAATGACTATTGCATGTGAATTGTCACTTTTGGAGCTAAAATAAGTCTGTTTAGAGTCATTTTAATTCCTTAAATTGGTCATAATATAAGCATCTGAGTAGAAGAAAAAGTCTGTAAAAATGGCAATTTTGGTCACATTGAGGTTTTAAAAAGTAGTTATTCAACATGAGGCACAATCCAAATGACATTTTGAAGCAATTTTTCAACATTCAAAAAATATCAATTTTCTGATCACAAAAGGATGACCCGTGACCTGTCGAACTTTCTCCAGATGGTCAGAAAAAGTATTTTTTTAATGTTTAATTTTTTGACTGTAAATGACTATTGCATGTGAATTCTCACTTTTGGAAATAAAATAAGTCTGTTTAGAGTCATTTTAATGCCTGAAATTTGTCGAAATAGAAGCTTCTGAGATGGAGAAAAAGTCTGTAAAAATTGCAATTTTGGTCACATTGAGGCTTTAAAAATTAGTTATTCAACATGAGGCACAATCCAAATGACATTTTCAATCAATGTTTCTACATTCCAAAAAATCTATTTTCTGATGAAAAACGATGACCCGTGACCTGTCAAACTTTCTCAAAATGGTCAAAAATGGTAATTTTTTAATGTTTAATTTTTTGACTGTAAATGACTATTGCATGTGAATTCTCAATTTTGGATCTAAAATAAGTCTGTTTAGAGTCATTTTAATGCCTGAAATTGGTCGAAATAGAAGCTTCTGAGTTGGAGAAAAAGTCTGTAAAAATGGCAATTTTGGTCACTTTGAGGCCTTAAAAAGTAGTTATTCAACATGAGGCACAATCCAAATGACATTTTGAATCAATTTTTCAACATTCAAAAAAATAAATTTTCTGATCAAAAAACGATGACCCGTGACCTGTCGAACTTTCTCCAGATGGTCAGAAAAAGTATTTTTTTAATGTTTAATTTTTTGACTGTAAATGACTATTGCATGTGAATTCTCACTTTTGGAACTAAAATAAGTCTGTTTAGAGTCATTTTAATGCCTGAAATTGGTCGAAATAGAAGATTCTGAGTTGGAGAAAAAGTCTGTAAAAATGGCAATTTTGGTCACATTGAGACTTTAAAAAGTAGTTATTCAACATGAGGCACAATCCAAATGACATTTTCAATCAATTTTTCTACATTCCAAAAAATAAATTTTCTGATGAAAAACGATGACCCGTAACCTGTCAAACTTTCTCAAAATGGTAATTTTTTAATGTTGAATTTTTTGACTGTACATGACTATTGCATGTGAATTACCACTTTTGGAACTAAAATAAGTGTGTTTAGAGTCATTTTAATGACTGAAATTGGTCAAAACAGAAGCTTCTGAGTAGGAAAAAAAGTCTGTAAAAATGTCAATTTTGGTCACATTGCGGCTTTAAAAAGAAGTTATTGAACATGAGGCACAATCCAAATGACATTTTGAATACATTTTTCTACAGTCCAAAAAATCAATTTTCTGTGAAAAATGATGAACCGTGACCCGTGGAACTTTCTCCAGATGGTCAGAAATGGTAATTTTTTAATGTTGATTTTTTTGACTGTAAATGACTATTGCATGTGAATTATCACTTTTGGAACTAAAGTAAGTGTGTTTAGAGTCATTTTAATGACTGAAATTGGTCAAAACAGAAGCTTCTGAGTAGAAGAAAAAGTCTGTGAAAATGGCAATTTTGTTCACATTGAGGCTTTAAAAATTAGTTATTCAACATGAGGCACAATCCAAATGACATTTTGAATCAATTTTTCTACAGTCCAAAAAATCAATTTTCTGATGAAAAACGATGACCCATGACCTGTCGAACTTTCTCCAGATGGTCAGGAAAAGTAATTTTTTAATGTTTAATTTTTTGACTGTAAATGACTAATGCATGTGAATTACCACTTTTGGAACTAAAATAAGTGTGTTTAGAGTCATTTTCATGCCTGAAATTGGTCAAAATAGAAGCTTCTGAGTAAAAGAAAAAGTCTGTGAAAACTGAAACTTTGGTCTCATTGAGGCGTTAAAAAGTAGTTATTCAACATGAGGCACAATCCAAATGACATTTTGAATCAATATTTCTACAGTCCAGAAAATCAATTTTCTGATGAAAAATGATGACCCGTGACCTGTCGAACTTTCTCCAGATGGTCAGAAATGGTAATTTTTAAAGGTTTAATTTTTTGACTGTAAATGACTATTGCATGAGAATTCTCACTTTTGGAACTGAAATAAGTCTGTTTAGAGTCATTTTAATGCCTTAAATTGTTCATAATAGAAGCATCTGAGTAGAAGAAAAAGTCTGTAAAAATGTCAATTTTGGTCACATTGAGGCTTTAAAAAGTAGTCATTCAACATGAGGCACAATCCAAATGACATTTTGAATCAATTTTTCTACATTCCAAAAAATCAATTTTCTGATGTAAAACGATGACCCGTGATCTGTCGAACTTTCTCCAGATGGTCAGAAATGGTAATTGTTTAATGCTGTAGTTTTGTTACTGTAAATGACTATTGCATGTGAATTGTCACTTTTGGAGCTAAAATAAGTCTGTTTAGAGTCATTTTAATGCCTTAAATTGGTCATAATAGAAGCATCTGAGTAGAAGAAAAAGTCTGTAAAAATGGCAATTTTGGTCACATTGAGGTTTTAAAAAGTAGTTATTCAACATGAGGCACAATCCAAATGACATTCTGAATCAATTTTTCAACATTCAAAAAACATCAATTTTCTGATCAAAAAATGGATGACCCGTGGCCTGTCGAACTTTCTCCAGATGGTCAGAAAAAGTATTTTTTTAATGTTTAATTTTTTGACTCTAAATGACTATTGCATGTGAATTCTCACTTTTGGAAATGAAATAAGTCTGTTTAGAGTCATTTTAATGCCTGAAATTGGTCGAAATAGAAGCTTCTGAGATGGAGAAAAAGTCTGTAAAATTGGCAATTTTGGTCACATTGAGGCTTTAAAAAGTAGTTATTCAACATGAGGCACAATCCAAATGACATTTTAAATCAATTTTTCTACAGTCCAAAAAATCAATTTTCTGTGAAAAATGATGAACCGTGACCCGTGGAACTTTCTCCAAATGGTCAGAAAATGGTAATTTTTTAATGTTGATTTTTTGACTGTAAATGACTATTGCATGTGAATTATCACTTTTGGAACTAAAGTAAGTGTGTTTAGAGTCATTTTAATGACTGAAATTGGTCAAAACAGAAGCTTCTGAGTAGAAAAAAAAGTCTGTAAAAATGGCAATTTTGGTCACATTGAGGCTTTAAAAATTAGTTATTCAACATGAGGCACAATCCAAATGACATTTTGAATCAATTTTTCTACAGTCCAAAAAATCAATTTTCTGATGAAAAACGATGACCCGTGACCTGTCGAACTTTCTCCAGATGGTCAGGAAAAGTAATTTTTTAATGTTTAATTTTTTGACTGTAAATGACTAATTTTATTTTATTTTATTTTTTATTTTAGCGATTTCTAAAGCGCCTGGTGACCCAAGGGCATCCCCGCGCTATGTAACTTGAAATCCTAATGAGAGGGAAGGCGGTCGAAGGGAGTTATTTGGGAAACAGATGGGTCTTTAGTTTTTTGCGGAAAGCAAGGTAGTTGGATTCCAGTCTGAGGGCGCGTGGGAGTGCGTTCCAGCCCTTAGCCGCCTGTACGGAGAATTGTCGACCTCCTGTGCGGGCTTTTTTGAATCTGGGGATGCAGACTAGATTCTCATTTTGAGATCGTAGTGATCTGGTTGCTGTATAAGGTGTGATCATTTTACTGAGGATCGCTGGACCAGATCCGTTGTAAAGCTTGTGTGTCGTACACATTGCTTTAAAGTGCACCCTTTGGCGCACGGGGAGCCAATGCAGGGTTTTGAGGGCTGGCTTGGCGGATATTCTGGAGGGGGTGTTGGTAATCATGCGGGCTGCCGCGTTCTGTGTCCGCTGGAGTTTCGTGATGGTAGCCTCGGGGGCTCCCAGATAGACCAGATTGCTATAGTCCAGGCGGGACAGCACTAGACCCTGGATAAGAAGCTTTCTGGACATAGGTGGGAGTAGGGGCAGGATTTTACGGGTCGTACGCATGAGTCCAAAACATATGCCCGAGGTTTTGGTTGCCTGGGTTTTCATCGTAAGCTGTGGCTCAAGCCACACCCCGAGTGTCTTGATTTCAGATTTAGGGGGGGGAATTTCTCCAAACACATCGGGCCATAGTGTAGGGGGGATAGTTGTCCATTGCTTGCCGAGTAGCATTACCTCTGTCTTAGTTCCATTCAATTTCAGCGATGAGTCATTCATCCAGTTGTGGATATCTATGAGGCAGTTAGTTAGATTTTCAGGATGGTCAATCAGCTGGGACAAGGAGACGACTAGTTGGGTGTCGTCAGCGTAACTCACCATTTTGATGTTAAATGGTGTTACCACATCCTCGAGGGGGGCCATATAGACATTAAAAAGCGTCGGGCTTAGGGAAGAGCCGTGGGGGACGCCGCTGGTGAGTGGGAGGGTGGATGAGTGATGGCTGTCGTCCCATACTTGAAAAGTGCGTCCTGTGAGAAAGGATTCGATCCATTTGATAGCTGTTCCGGTAATTCCTGCATTTGCCAGTCTATGCAGAAGGACACGGTGGTTGACCGTGTCAAAGGCTGCACTTAGATCTAATGCATGTGAATTACCACTTTTGGAACTAAAATAAGTGTGTTTAGAGTCATTTTCATGCCTGAAATTGGTCGAAATAGAAGCTTCTGAGTAAAAGAAAAAGTCTGTAAAAACTGAAACTTTGGTCTCATTGAGGCGTTAAAAAGTAGTTATTCAACATGAGGCACAATCCAAATGACATTTTGAATCAATATTTCTACAGTCCAGAAAATCAATTTTCTGATGAAAAATGATGACCCGTGACCTGTCGAACTTTCTCCAGATGGTCAGAAATGGTAATTTTTAAAGGTTTAATTTTTTGACTGTAAATGACTATTGCATGTGAATTCTCACTGTTGGAACTGAAATAAGTCTGTTTAGAGTCATTTTAATGCCTTAAATTGGTCATAATAAAAGCATCTGAGTAGAAGAAAAAGTCTGTAAAAATGGCAATTTTGGTCACATTGAGGCTTTAAAAAGTAGTTATTCAACATGAGGCACAATCCAAATGACATTTTGAATCAATTTTTCAACATTCAAAAAAATCAATTTTCTGATCAAAAAAGGATGACCCGTGACCTGTCAAACTTTCTCCAGATGGTCAGAAAAAGTATTTTTTTAATGTTTAATTTTTTGACTGTAAATGACTATTGCATGTGAATTCTCACTTTTGGAAATAAAATAAGTCTGTTTAGAGTCATTTTAATGCCTGAAATTGGTCGAAATAGAAGCTTCTGAGATGGAGCAAAAGTCTGTAAAAATGCCAATTTTGGTCATATTGAGACTTTAAAAAGTAGTTATTCAACATGAGGCACAATCCAAATGATATTTTGAATCAATTTTTCTACATTCCAAAAATCAATTTTCTGATGAAAAACAATGACCCGTGACCTGTTGGACTTTCTCCAGATGGTCAGAAATGGTAATTTTTAAAGGTTGAATTTTTTTTACGGTAAATGACTATTGCATGTGAATTCTTACTTTTGGAACTAAAATAAGTCTGTTTAGAGTCATTTTAATGCCTGAAATTGGTCAAAATAGAAGCTTCTGAGTAGGAGAAAAAGTCTGTAAAAATGGCAATTTTGGTCACATTGAGGCTTTAAAAAGTAGTTATTCAACATGAGCACAATCCAAATGACATTTTGAATCAATTTTTCAACATTCAAAAAAATCAATTTTCTGATCAGAAAAGGATGACCCGTGACCTGTCAAACTTTCTCCAGATGGTCAGAAAAAGTATTTTTTTAATGTTTAATTTTTTGACTGTAAATGACTATTGCATGTGAATTACCACTTTTGGAACTAAAATAAGTGTGTTTAGAGTCATTTTAATGCCTGAAATTGGTCGAAATAGAAGCTTCTGAGTTGGAGAAAAAGTCTGTAAAAATGGCAATTTTGGTCACATTGAGACTTTAAAAAGTAGTTATTCAACATGAGGCACAATCCAAATGACATTTTCAATCAATTTTTCTACATTCCAAAAAATCAATCTTCTGATGAAAAACGATGACCCGTGACCTGTCAAACTTTCTCAAAATGATCAAAAATGGTAATTTTTTAATGTTTAATTTTTTGACTGTGAGTGACTATTGCATGTGAATTCACACTTTTGGAGCTAAAATACGTGTGTTTAGAGTCATTTTAATGCCTGAAATTGGTCGAAATAGAAGCTTCTGAGTAGGAGAAAAAGTCTGTAAAAATTGCAATTTTGGTCACATTGAGGCTTTAAAAGGAAGATTTTCAACATGAGGCACAATCCAAATGACGTTTTGAATCAATTTTTCTACAGTCCAAAAACTCAATTTTCTGATGAAAAACAATGACCCGTGACCTGTTGAACTTTCTCCTGATGGTCAGAAATGGTAAGTATTTTACTGTTTAATTGTTTGGCTGTAAATAGTTATTGCATGTGAAATATCACTTTTGGAACTAAAATAAGTGTGTTTAGAGTCATTTTAATGCCTGAAATTGGTCGAAATAGAAGCTTCTGTGAAGGTGAAAAAGTCTGTAAAAATTGCAATTTTGGTCACATTGAGGCTTTAAAAAGAAGATTTTCAACATGAGGCACAATCCAAATGACATTTTGAATCAATTTTTCTACAGTCCAAAAAATCAATTTTCTGATGAAAAACGATGACGCGTGACCTGTTGAACTTTCTCCTGATGGTCAGAAATGGTAATTTTTTAATGTTTCATTTTTTGACTGTAAATGACTATTGCATGTGAATTAGAACTCTTGGAACTAAAATACGTGTGTTTAGAGTCATTTTAATACCTGAAGTTAGTCGAAATAGAAGCTTCTGAGTAGGACAAAAAGTCTGTAAAAATGGCAATTTTGGTCACATTGAGGCTTTAAAAAGTAGTTATTCAACATGAGACACAATCCAAATGCCATTTTGAATCAATTTTTCTACAGTCCAAAAAATCAATTTTCTGATGAAAAACGATTACCCGTGACCTGTAAAACTTTCTCCAGATGGTCAGAAATGGTGATTTTTTAATGTTTAATTTTTTGACCGTAAATGACTATTGCATGTGAAGTATCACTTTTGGAACTAAAATAGGTGTGTTTAGAGTCATTTTAATGCCTGAATTTGGTCATGATAGAAGGTTCTGAGACGGAGAAAAAGTCTGTAAAAATTGCAATTTTGGTCACATTGAGGCTTTAAAAAGAAGATTTTCAACATGAGGCACAATCCAAATGACATTTTGAATCAATTTTTCTACAGTCCAAAGAATCAATTTTCTGATGAAAAACAATGACCCGTGACCTGTTGAACTTTCTCCTGATGGTCAGAAATGGTAATTTTTTACTGTTTAATTTTTTGACTGTATATGACTATTGCATGTGAATTATCACTTTTGGAACTAAAATAAGTCTGTTTAGAGTCATTTTAATGACTGAAATTGGTCAAAACAGAAGCTTCTGAGTAGGAAAAAAAGTCTGTAAAAATGTCAATTTTGGTCACATTGCGGCTTTAAAAAGAAGTTATTGAACATGAGGCACAATCCAAATGACATTTTGAATCAATTTTTCTACAGTCCAAAAAATCAATTTTCGGTGAAAAATGATGAACCGTGACCTGTCGAACTTTCTCCAGATGGTCAGAAATGGTCATTTTTTAATGTTTAACTTTTTGACTGTAAATGACTATTGCATGTGAATGATCACTTTTTGAACTAAAATAAATGTGTTTAGAGTCATTTTAATGAGTCAAATTGGACAAAGTAGAAGCTTCTGAGAAGGAGAAAAGTCAGTAACAATGGCAATTTTGGTCATATTGAGGCTTTAAAAAGTAGTTATTCAACATGAGGCACAATCCAAATGACATTTTGAATCAATTTTTCTACAGTCCAAAAACTCAATTTTCTGATAAAAAAGATGACCTGTCGAACTTTCTCCAGATGGTCAGAAATGGTAATTTTTTTTACTTTTTAATTGTTTGACTGTAAATAATTATTGCATGTGAATTATCACTTTTGGAACTAAAATACGTGTGTTTAGAGTCATTTTAATGCCTGAAATTGGTCGAAATAGAATCTTCTGAGTAGGAGAAAAAGTCTGTAAAAATTGCAATTTTGGTCACATTGAGGCTTTAAAAAGTAGTTATTCAACATGAGGCACAATCCAAATGACATTTTGAATCAATTTTTCTACAGTCTAAAATATCAATTTTCTGATGAAAAACAATGACCAGTGACCTGTTGAACTTTCTCCTGATGGTCAGAAATGGTAATTTTTTACTGTTGAATTTTTTGACTGTATATGACTATTGCATGTGAATTATCACTTTTGGAACTAAAATAAGTGTGTTTAGAGTCATTTTAATACCTGAAGTTGGTCGAAATAGAAGCTTCTGAGAAGGAGAAAAGTCAGTAAAAATGGCAATTTTGGTCATATTGACGCTTTAAAACGTAGTTATTCAACATGAGGCACAATCCAAATGACATTTTGAATCAATTTTTCTACAGTTCAGAAAATCAATTTTCTGATGAAAAACGATGACGCGTGACCTGTGTAAACTTTCTCCTGATGGTCAGAAATGGTAATTTTTTAATGTTTATTTTTTTTGAGTGTAAATGAAAATTGATTGTGAATTATCACTTTTGCAACTAAAATAAGTGTATTTAGAGTCATTTAAATGCCTGAAATTGGTCAAAATAGAAGCTTCTGAGTAGGAGAAAAAGTCTGTAAAAATTGCAATTTTGGTCACATTGAGGCTTTAAAAGGAAGATTTTCAACATGAGGCACAATCCAAATGACGTTTTGAATCAATTTTTCTACAGTCCAAAAACTCAATTTTCTGATGAAAAACAATGACCCGTGACCTGTTGAACTTTCTCCTGATGGTCAGAAATGGTAAGTATTTTACTGTTTAATTGTTTGGCTGTAAATAGTTATTGCATGTGAATTATCACTTTTGGAACTAAAATAAGTGTGTTTAGAGTCATTTTAATACCTGAAGTTAGTCGAAATAGAAGCTTCTGAGTAGGAGAAAAAGTATGTAAAAATGGCAATTTTGGTCACATTGAGGCTTTAAAAAGTAGTTATTCAACATGAGACACAATCCAAATGCCATTTTGAATCAATTTTTCTACAGTCCAAAAAATCAATTTTCTGATGAAAAACGATTACCCGTGACCTGTTAAACTTTCTCCAGATGGTCAGAAATGGTAATTTTTGACTGTAAATGAATACTGCATGTGAATTTTCACTTTTGGAACTAAAATAAGTGTGTTTAGAGTCATTTTAATGCCTGAAATTGGTCGAAATAGAAGCTTCTGGGTAGGAGAAAAAGTCTTTATAAATTGCAATTTTGGTCACATTGAGGCTTTAAAAAGAAGTTTTTCAACATGAGGCACAATCCAAATGACGTTTTGAATCAATTTTTCTACAGTCCAAAAAATCTATTTTCTAATGAACAACGATGACCCGCTGTCCAACTTTCTCCAGATGGTCAGAAATGGTAATTTTTTTACTTTTTAATTGTTTGACTGTAAATAATTATTGCATGTGAATTATCACTTTTGGAACTAAAATACGTGTGTTTAGAGTCATTTTAATGCCTGAAATTGGTCGAAATAGAATCTTCTGAGTAGGAGAAAAAGTCTGTAAAAATTGCAATTTTGGTCACGTTGAGGCTTTAAAAAGTAGTTATTCAACATCAGGCACAATCCAAATGACATTTTGAATCAATTTTTCTACAGTCCAGAAAATGAATTTTCTGATGAAAAATGATGACCCGTGACCTGTCGAACTTTCTCCAGATGGTCAGAAATGGTAATTTTTTAATGTTTAATTTTTTGACCGTAAATGACTATTGCATGTGAAGTATCACTTTTGGAACTAAAATAGGTGTGTTTAGAGTCATTTTAATGAGTGAAATTGGACAAAGTAGAAGCTTCTGAGAAGGAGAAAAGTCAGTAACAATGGCAATTTTGGTCATATTGAGGCTTTAAAAAGTAGTTATTCAACATGAGGCACAATCCAAATGACATTTTGTATCAATTTTTTTACAGTCCAAAAAATCAATTTTCTGATGAAAAACGATGACGCGTGACCTGTGTGAACTTTCTCCTGATGGTCAGAAATGGTAATTTTTTTTACTTTTTAATTGTTTGACTGTCAATAATTATTGCATGTGAATTATCACTTTTGGAACTAAAATACGTGTGTTTAGAGTCATTTTAATGCCTGACATTGGTCGAAATAAAATCTTCTGAGTAGGAGAAAAAGTCTGTAAAAATTGCAATTTTGGTCACATTGAGCCTTTAAAAAGTAGTTATTCAACATGAGGCACAATCCAAATGACATTTTGAATCAATTTTTCTACAGTCCAGAAAATGAATTTTCTGATGAAAAATGGTGACCCGTGACCTGTCGAACTTTCTCCAGATGGTCAGAAATGGTAATTTTTTAATGTTTAATTTTTTGACCGTAAATTACTATTGCATGTGAATTATCACTTTTGGAACTAAAATAGGTGTGTTTAGAGTCATTTTACTGCCTGAATTTGGTCACGATAGAAGCTTCTGAGTAGGAGAAAATATATGTAAAAATTGCAATTTTGGTCACATTGAGGATTTAAAACGTAGTTATTCAACATGAGGCACAATCCAAATGGCATTTTGATTCAATTTTTCTACAGTCCAAAAAAAACAATTTTCTCATGAAAAACGATGACCCCTTCACCTGTCTAACTTTCTCCAGATGGTCAGAAATGGAAATTTTTTAATGTTTAACTTTTTGACTGTAAATGACTATTGCATGTGAATGATCACTTTTTGAACTAAAATAAGTGTGTTTAGAGTCATTTTAATGAGTGAAATTGGACAAAGTAGAAGCTTCTGAGAAGGAGAAAAGTCAGTTAACAATGGCAATTTTGGTCATATTGAGGCTTTAAAAAGTAGATATTCAACATGAGGCACAATCCAAATGACATTTTGAATCAATTTTTCTACAGTCCCAAAACTCAATTTTCTGATAAAAAAAGATGACCTGTCGAGTTTTCTCCAGATGGTCAGAAATGGTAATTTTTTTACTTTTTAATTGTTTGACTGTAAATAATTATTGCATGTGAATTATCACTTTTGGAACTAAAATACGTGTGTTTAGAGTCATTTTAATGCCTGAAATTGGTCGAAATATAATCTTCTGAGTAGGAGAAAAAGTCTGTAAAAATTGCAATTTTGGTCACATTGAGGCTTTAAAAAGTAGTTATTCAACATGAGGCACAATCCAAATGACATTTTGAATCAATTTTTCTACAGTCTAAAATATCAATTTTCTGATGAAAAACAATGACCCGTGACCTGTTGAACTTTCTCCTGATGGTCAGAAATGGTAATTTTTTACTGTTGAATTTTTTGACTGTATATGACTATTGCATGTGAATTATCACTTTTGGAACTAAAATAAGTGTGTTTAGAGTCATTTTAATACCTGAAGTTGGTCGAAATAGAAGCTTCTGAGAAGGAGAAAAGTCAGTAAAAATGGCAATTTTGGTCATATTGACGCTTTAAAACGTAGTTATTCAACATGAGGCACAATCCAAATGAAATTTTGAATCAATTTTTCTACAGTTCAAAAAATCAATTTTCTGATGAAAAACGATGACGCGTGACCTGTGTAAACTTTCTCCTGATGGTCAGAAATGGTAATTTTTTAATGTTTATTTTTTTTGACTGTAAATGAAAATTGAATGTGAATTATCACTTTTGCAACTAAAATAAGTGTATTTAGAGTCATTTAAATGCCTGAAATTGGTCAAAATAGAAGCTTCTGAGTAGGAGAAAATATATGTAAAAATGGCAATTTTGGTCACAGTGAGGATTTAAAACGTAGTTATTCAACATGAGGCACAATCCAAATGGCATTTTAATTCAATTTTTCTACAGTCCAAAAAAATCAATTTTCTCATGAAAAACGATGACCCCTTCACCTGTAAAACGTTCTCCTGATGGTCAGAAATGGTAAGTTTTTTACTGTTTAATTGTTTGACTGTAAATAATTATTGCATGTGAATTATCACTTTTGGAACTAAAATAAGTGTGTTTAGAGTCATTTTAATGCCTGCAATTGGTCGAAATAGAAGCTTCTGAGTAGGAGAAAAAGTCTGTAAAAATTGCAATTTTGGTCACATTGAGGCTTCAAAAGGAAGATTTTCAACATGAGGCACAATCCAAATGACGTTTTGAATCAATTTTTCTACAGTCCAAAAACTCAATTTTCTGATGAAAAACAATGACCCGTGACCTGTTGAACTTTCTCCTGATGGTCAGAAATGGTAAGTATTTTACTGTTTAATTGTTTGGCTGTAAATAGTTATTGCATGTGAATTATCACTTTTGGAACTAAAATAAGTGTGTTTAGAGTCATTTTAATACCTGAAGTTAGTCGAAATAGAAGCTTCTGAGTAGGAGAAAAAGTATGTAAAAATGGCAATTTTGGTCACATTGAGGCTTTAAAAAGTAGTTATTCAACATGAGACACAATCCAAATGCCATTTTGAATCAATTTTTCTACAGTCCAAAAAATCAATTTTCTGATGAAAAACGATTACCCGTGACCTGTAAAACTTTCTCCAGATGGTCAGAAATGGTAATTTTTGACTGTAAATGAATACTGCATGTGAATTCTCACTTTTGGAACTAAAATAAGTGTGTTTAGAGTCATTTTAATGCCTGAAATTGGTCGAAATAGAAGCTTCTGGGTAGGAGAAAAAGTCTTTATAAATTGCAATTTTGGTCACATTGAGGCTTTAAAAAGAAGTTTTTCAACATGAGGCACAATCCAAATGACGTTTTGAATCAATTTTTCTACAGTCCAAAAAATCTATTTTCTAATGAACAATGATGACCCGCTGTCCAACTTTCTCCAGATGGTCAGAAATGGTAAGTTTTTTACTGTTTAATTGTTTGACTGTAAATAATTATTGCATGTGAATTATCACTTTTGGAACTAAAATAAGTGTGTTTAGAGTCATTTTAATGCCTGAAATTGGTCGAAATAGTAGCTTCTGAGTAGGAGAAAAAGTCTGTAAAAATTGCAATTTTGGTCACATTGAGGCTTTAAAAAGAAGATTTTCAACATGAGGCAAAATCCAAATGACGTTTTGAATCAATTTTTCTACAGTCCAAAAAATCAATTTTCTGATGAAAAACGATGACGCGTGACCTGTTGAACTTTCTCCTGATGGTCAGAAATGGTAATTTTTTACTGTTGAATTTTTTGACTGTATATGACTATTGCATGTGAATTATCACTTTTGGAACTAAAATAAGTGTGTTTAGAGTCATTTTAATACCTGAAGTTATTCGAAATAGAAGCTTCTGAGAAGGAGAAAAGTCAGTAAAAATGGCAATTTTGGTCATATTGAGGCTTTAAAACGTAGTTATTCAACATGAGGCACAATCCAAATGACATTTTGAATCAATTTTTCTACAGTTCAAAAAATCAATTTTCTGATGAAAAACGATGACGCGCGACCTGTGTAAACTTTCTCCTGATGTTCAGAAATGGTAATTTTTTAATGTTTATTTTTTTTGACTGTAAATGAAAATTGTATGTGAATTATCACTTTTGCAACTAAAATAAGTGTATTTAGAGTCATTTTAATGCCTGAAATTGGTCAAAATGGAAGCTTCTGAGTAGGAGAAAATATATGTAAAAATTGCAATTTTGGTCACATTGAGGATTTAAAACGTAGTTATTCAACATGAGGCACAATCCAAATGGCATTTTGATTCAATTTTTCTACAGTCAAAAAAAATCAATTTTCTCATAAAAAACGATGACCCCTTCACCTGTAAAACGTTCTCCTGATGGTCAGAAATGGTAAGTTTTTTACTGTTTAATTGTTTGACTGTAAATAATTATTGCATGTGAATTATCACTTTTGGAACTAAAATAAGTGTGTTTAGAGTCATTTTAATGCCTGCAATTGGTCGAAATAGAAGCTTCTGAGTAGGAGAAAAAGTCTGTAAAAATTGCAATTTTGGTCACATTGAGGCTTTAAAAGGAAGATTTTCAACATGAGGCACAATCCAAATGACGTTTTGAATCAATTTTTCTACAGTCCAAAAACTCAATTTTCTGATGAAAAACAATGACCCGTGACCTGTTGAACTTTCTCCTGATGGTCAGAAATGGTAAGTTTTTTACTGTTTAATTGTTTGGCTGTAAATAGTTATTGCATGTGAATTATCACTTTTGGAACAAAAATAAGTGTGTTTAGAGTCATTTTAATGCCTGAAATTGGTCAAAATAGAAGCTTCTGAGTAGGAGAAAAAGTCTGTAAAAATTGCAATTTTGGTCACATTGAGGCTTTAAAAAGAAGATTTTCAACATGAGGCACAATCCAAATGACATTTTGAATCATTTTTTCTACAGTCCAAAAAATCAATTTTCTGATGAAAAACGATGACGCGTGACCTGTTGAACTTTCTCCTGATGGTCAGAAATGGTAATTTTTTAAAGTTTCATTTTTTGACTGTAAATGACTATTGCATGTGAATTAGAACTCTTGGAACTAAAATAAGTGTGTTTAAAGTCATTTTAATACCTGAAGTTAGTCGAAATAGAAGCTTCTGAGTAGGAGAAAAAGTCTGTAAAAATGGCAATTTTGGTCACATTGAGGCTTTAAAAAGTAGTTATTCAACATGAGACACAATCCAAATGCCATTTTGAATCAATTTTTCTACAGTCCAAAAAATCAATTTTCTGATGAAAAACGATTACCCGTGACCTGTAAAACTTTCTCCAGATGGTCAGAAATGGTAATTTTTTACTGTAAATGAATACTGCATGTGAATTTTCACTTTTGGAACTAAAATAAGTGTGTTTAGAGTCATTTTAATGCCTGAAATTGGTCGAAATAGAAGCTTCTGGGTAGGAGAAAAAGTCTTTATAAATTGCAATTTTGGTCACATTGAGGCTTTAAAAAGAAGTTTTTCAACATGAGGCACAATCCAAATGACGTTTTGAATCAATTTTTCTACAGTCCAAAAAATCTATTTTCTAATGAACAACGATGACCCCCTGTCCAACTTTCTCCAGATGGTCAGAAATGGTAATTTTTTTACTTTTTAATTGTTTGACTGTAAATAATTATTGCATGTGAATTATCACTTTTGGAACTAAAATACGTGTGTTTAGAGTCATTTTAATGCCTGAAATTGGTCGAAATAGAATCTTCTGAGTAGGAGAAAAAGTCTGTAAAAATTGCAATTTTGGTCACATTGAGGCTTTAAAAAGTAGTTATTCAACATGAGGCACAATCCAAATGACATTTTGAATCAATTTTTCTACAGTCCAGAAAATTAATTTTCTGATGAAAATTGATGACCCGTGACCTGTCGAACTTTCTCCAGATGGTCAGAAATGGTAATTTTTTAATGTTTAATTTTTTTACCGTAAATGACTATTGCATGTGAAGTATCACTTTTGGAACTAAAATAGGTGTGTTTAGAGTCATTTTAATGCCTGAATTTGGTCTGATAGAAGCTTCTGAGATGGAGAAAAAGTCTGTAAAAATTGCAATTTTAGTCACATTGAGGCTTTAAAAAGAAGATTTTCAACATGAGGCACAATCCAAATGACATTTGGAATCAATTTTTCTACAGTCCAAAGAATCAATTTTCTGATGAAAAACAATGACCCGTGACCTGTTGAACTTTCTCCTGATGGTCAGAAATGGTAATTTTTTACTGTTTAATTTTTTGACTGTATATGACTATTGCATGTGAATTATCACTTTTGGAACTAAAATAAGTCTGTTTAGAGTCATTTTAATGACTGAAATTGGTCGAAATAGAATCTTCTGAGTAGGAGAAAAAGTCTGTAAAAATTGCAATTTTGGTCACATTGAGGCTTTAAAAAGTAGTTATTCAACATGAGGCACAATCCAAATGACATTTTGAATCAATTTTTCTACAGTCCAGAAAATCAATTTTCTGATGAGAAACGATGACCCGTGACCTGTCGAACTGTCTCCAGATGGTCAGAAATGGTAATTTTTCAATGTTAAATTTTTTGACTGTAAATGACTATTGCTTGTGAATTTTCACTTTTGGAACTAAATTAAGCGTGTTTAGAGTCATTTTAATGCCTGCAATTGGTCGAAATAGAAGCTTCTGAGTAGGAGAAAAAGTCTGTAAAAATTGCAATTTTGGTCACATTGAGGCTTTAAAAGGAAGATTTTCAACATGAGGCACAATCCAAATGACGTTTTGAATCAATTTTTCTACAGTCCAAAAACTCAATTTTCTGATGAAAAACAATAACCCGTGACCTGTTGAACTTTCTCCTGATGGTCAGAAATGGTAAGTATTTTACTGTTTAATTGTTTGGCTGTAAATAGTTATTGCATGTGAATTATCACTTTTGGAACTAAAATAAGTGTGTTTAGAGTCATTTTAATACCTGAAGTTAGTCGAAATAGAAGCTTCTGAGTAGGAGAAAAAGTATGTAAAAATGGCAATTTTGGTCACATTGAGGCTTTAAAAAGTAGTTATTCAACATGAAACACAATCCAAATGCCATTTTGAATCAATTTTTCTACAGTCCAAAAAATCAATTTTCTGATGAAAAACGATTACCCGTGACCTGTAAAACTTTCTCCAGATGGTCAGAAATGGTAATTTTTGACTGTAAATGAATACTGCATGTGAATTTTCACTTTTGGAACTAAAATAAGTGTGTTTAGAGTCATTTTAATGCCTGAAATTGGTCGAAATAGAAGCTTCTGGGTAGAAGAAAAAGTCTTTATAAATTGCAATTTTGGTCACATTGAGGCTTTAAAAAGAAGTTTTTCAACATGAGGCACAATCCAAATAACGTTTTGAATCAATTTTTCTACAGTCCAAAAAATCTATTTTCTAATGAACAACGATGACCCGCTGTCCAACTTTCTCCAGATGGTCAGAAATGGTAATTTTTTTACTTTTTAATTGTTTGACTGTAAATAATTATTGCATGTGAATTATCACTTTTGGAACTAAAATACGTGTGTTTAGAGTCATTTTAATGCCTGAAATTGGTCGAAATAGAATCAATTGAGTAGGAGAAAAAGTCTGTAAAAATTGCACTTTTGGTCACATTGAGGCTTTAAAAAGTAGTTATTCAACATCAGGCACAATCCAAATGACATTTTGAATCAATTTTTCTACAGTCCAAAATATCAATTTTCTGATGAAAAAAAAATGACCCGTGACCTGTTGAACTTTCTCCTGATGGTCAGAAATGGTAATTTTTTACTGTTTAATTTTTTGACTGTATATGACTATTGCATGTGAATTATCACTTTTGGAACTAAAATAAGTGTGTTTAGAGTCATTTTAATACCTGAAGTTGGTCGAGATAGAAGCTTCTGAGAAGGAGAAAAGTCAGTAAAAATGGCAATTTTGGTCATATTGAGGCTTTAAAAAGGAGTTATTCAACATGAGGCACAATCCAAATGACATTTTGAATCAATTTTTCTACAGTCCAAAAAATAAATTTTCTGATGAAAAACGATGACGCGTGACCTGTTGAACTTTCTCCTGATGGTCAGAAATGGTAATTTTTTTATGTTTCATTTTTTGACTGTATAAGACTATTGCATGTGAATTATCACTTTTGGAACTAAAATAAGTGTGTTTAGAGTCATTTTAATACCTGAAGTTATTCGAAATAGAAGCTTCTGAGAAGGAGAAAAGTCAGTAAAAATGGCAATTTTGGTCATATTGAGGCTTTAAAACGTAGTTATTCAACATGAGGCACAATCCAAATGACATTTTGAATCAATTTTTCTACAGTTCAAAAAATCAATTTTCTGATGAAAAACGATGACGCGCGACCTGTGTAAACTTTCTCCTGATGGTCAGAAATGGTAATTTTTTAATGTTTATTTTTTTTGACTGTAAATGAAAATTGAATGTGAATTATCACTTTTGCAACTAAAATAAGTGTATTTAGAGTCATTTTAATGCCTGAAATTGGTCAAAATGGAAGCTTCTGAGTAGGAGAAAATATATGTAAAAATTGCAATTTTGGTCACATTGAGGATTTAAAACGTAGTTATTCAACATGAGGCACAATCCAAATGGCATTTTGATTCAATTTTTCTACAGTCAAAAAAAATAAATTTTCTCATGAAAAACGATGACCCCTTCACCTGTAAAACGTTCTCCTGATGGTCAGAAATGGTAAGTTTTTTACTGTTTAATTGTTTGACTGTAAATAATTATTGCATGTGAATTATCACTTTTGGAACTAAAATAAGTGTGTTTAGAGTCATTTTAATGCCTGCAATTGGTCGAAATAGAAGCTTCTGAGTAGGAGAAAAAGTCTGTAAAAATTGCAATTTTGGTCACATTGAGGCTTTAAAAGGAAGATTTTCAACATGAGGCACAATCCAAATGACATTTTGAATCAATTTTTCTACAGTCCAAAAACTCAATTTTCTGATGAAAAACAATGACCCGTGACCTGTTGAACTTTCTCCTGATGGTCAGAAATGGTAAGTTTTTTACTGTTTTATTGTTTGGCTGTAAATAGTTATTGCATGTGAATTATCACTTTTGGAACAAAAATAAGTGTGTTTAGAGTCATTTTAATGCCTGAAATTGGTCGAAATAGAAGCTTCTGAGTAGGAGAAAAAGTCTATAAAAATTGCAATTTTGGTCACATTGAGGCTTTAAAAAGAAGATTTTCAACATGAGGCACAATCCAAATGACATTTTGAATCATTTTTTCTACAGTCCAAAAAATCAATTTTCTGATGAAAAACGATGACGCGTGACCTGTTGAACTTTCTCCTGATGGTCAGAAATGGTAATTTTTTAAAGTTTCATTTTTTGACTGTAAATGACTATTGCATGTGAATTAGAACTCTTGGAACTAAAATAAGTGTGTTTAAAGTCATTTTAATACCTGAAGTTAGTCGAAATAGAAGCTTCTGAGTAGGAGAAAAAGTCTGTAAAAATGGCAATTTTGGTCACATTGAGGCTTTAAAAAGTAGTTATTCAACATGAGACACAATCCAAATGCCATTTTGAATCAATTTTTCTACAGTCCAAAAAATCAATTTTCTGATGAAAAACGATTACCCGTGACCTGTAAAACTTTCTCCAGATGGTCAGAAATGGTAATTTTTGACTGTGAATGAATACTGCATGTGAATTTTCACTTTTGGAACTAAAATAAGTGTGTTTAGAGTCATTTTAATGCCTGAAATTGGTCGAAATAGAAGCTTCTGGGTAGGAGAAAAAGTCTTTATAAATTGCTATTTTGGTCACATTGAGGCTTTAAAAAGAAGTTTTTCAACATGAGGCACAATCCAAATGACGTTTTGAATCAATTTTTCTACAGTCCAAAAAATCTATTTTCTAATGAACAACGATGACCCCCTGTCCAACTTTCTCCAGATGGTCAGAAATGGTAACTTTTTTTACTTTTTAATTGTTTGACTGTAAATAATTATTGCATGTGAATTATCACTTTTGGAACTAAAATACGTGTGTTTAGAGTCATTTTAATGCCTGAAATTGGCCGAAATAGAATCTTCTGAGTAGGAGAAAAAGTCTGTAAAAATTGCAATTTTGGTCACATTGAGGCTTTAAAAAGTAGTTATTCAACATCAGGCACAATCCAAATGACATTTTGAATCAATTTTTCTACAGTCCAGAAAATGAATTTTCTGATGAAAAATGATGACCCGTGACCTGTCGAACTTTCTCCAGATGGTCAGAAATGGTAATTTTTTAATGTTTAATTTTTTGACCGTAAATGACTATTGCATGTGAAGTATCACTTTTGGAACTAAAATAGGTTTGTTTAGAGTCATTTTAATGAGTGAAATTGGACAAAGTAGAAGCTTCTGAGAAGGAGAAAAGTAATTAACAATGGCCATTTTGGTCTTATTGAGGCTTTAAAAAGTAGTTATTCAACATGAGGCACAATCTAAATGACATTTTGAATCAATTTTTTTACAGTCCAAAAAATCAATTTTCTGATGAAAAACGATGACGCGTGACCTGTGTGAACTTTCTCCTGATGGTCAGAAATGGTAATTTTTTTTACTTTTTAATTGTTTGACTGTCAATAATTATTGCATGTGAATTATCACTTTTGGAACTAAAATACGTGTGTTTAGAGTCATTTTAATGCCTGACATTGGTCGAAATAAAATCTTCTGAGTAGGAGAAAAAGTCTGTAAAAATTGCAATTTTGGTCACATTGAGCCGTTAAAAAGTAGTTATTCAACATGAGGCACAATCCAAATGACATTTTGAATCAATTTTTCTACAGTCCAGAAAATGAATTTTCTGATGAAAAATGGTGACCCGTGACCTGTCGAACTTTCTCCAGATGGTCAGAAATGGTAATTTTTTAATGTTTAATTTTTTGACCGTAAATGACTATTGCATGTGAATTATCACTTTTGGAACTAAAATAGGTGTGTTTAGAGTCATTTTACTGCCTGAATTTGGTCACGATAGAAGCTTCTGAGTAGGAGAAAATATATGTAAAAATTGCAATTTTGGTCACATTGAGGATTTAAAACATAGTTATTCAACATGAGGCACAATCCAAATGGCATTTTGATCAATTTTTCTACAGTCCAAAAAAAACAATTTTCTCATGAAAAACGATAGACCCCTTCACCTGTCTAACTTTCTCCAGATGGTCAGAAATGGAAATTTTTTAATGTTTAACTTTTTGACTGTAAATGACTATTGTATGTGAATGATCACTTTTTGAACTAAAATAAGTGTGTTTAGAGTCATTTTAATGAGTGAAATTGGACAAAGTAGAAGCTTCTGAGAAGGAGAAAAGTCAGTAACAATGGCAATTTTGGTCATATTGAGCCTTTAAAAAGTAGATATTCAACATGAGGCACAATCCAAATGACATTTTGAATCAATTTTTCTACAGTCCCAAAACTCAATTTTCTGATAAAAAAAGATGACCTGTCGAGTTTTCTCCAGATGGTCAGAAATGGTAATTTTTTTACTTTTTAATTGTTTGACAGTAAATAATTATTGCATGTGAATTATCACTTTTGGAACTAAAATACGTGTGTTTAGAGTCATTTTAATGCCTGAAATTGGTCGAAATAGAATCTTCTGAGTAGGAGAAAAAGTCTGTAAAAATTGCAATTTTGGTCACATTGAGGCTTTAAAAAGTAGTTATTCAACATGAGGCACAATCCAAATGACGTTTTGAATCAATTTTTCTACAGTCCAAAAAATCAATTTTCTGATGAAAAACAATGACCCGTGACCTGTTGAACTTTCTCCTGATGGTCAGAAATGGTAATTTTTTACTGTTGAATTTTTTGACTGTATATGACTATTGCATGTGAATTATCACTTTTGGAACTAAAATAAGTGTGTTTAGAGTCATTTTAATACCTGAAGTTATTCAAAATAGAAGCTTCTGAGAAGGAGAAAAGTCAGTAAAAATGGCAATTTTGGTCATATTGAGGCTTTAAAACGTAGTTATTCAACATGAGGCACTATCCAAATGACATTTTGAATCAATTTTTCTACAGTTCAAAAAATCAATTTTCTGATGAAAAACGATGACGCGCGACCTGTGTAAACTTTCTCCTGATGGTCAGAAATGGTAATTTTTTAATGTTTATTTTTTTTGACTGTAAATGAAAATTGAATGTGAATTATCACTTTTGCAACTAAAAAAGTGTATTTAGAGTCATTTTAATGCCTGAAATTGGTCAAAATAGAAGCTTCTGAGTAGGAGAAAATATATGTAAAAATGGCAATTTTGGTCACATTGAGGATTTAAAAAGTAGTTATTCAACATGAGGCACAATCCAAATGGCATTTTGATTCAATTTTTCTACAGTCAAAAAAAATAAATTTTCTCATGAAAAACGATGACCCCTTCACCTGTAAAACGTTCTCCTGATGGTCAGAAATGGTAAGTTTTTTACTGTTTAATTGTTTGACTGTATATAATTATTGCATGTGAATTATCACTTTTGGAACTAAAATAAGTGTGTTTAGAGTCATTTTAATGCCTGCAATTGGTCGAAATAGAAGCTTCTGAGTAGGAGAAAAAGTCTGTAAAAATTGCAATTTTGGTCACATTGAGGCTTTAAAAGGAAGATTTTCAACATGAGGCACAATCCAAATGACGTTTTGAATCAATTTTTCTACAGTCCAAAAACTCAATTTTCTGATGAAAAACAATGACCCGTGACCTGTTGAACTTTCTCCTGATGGTCAGAAATGGTAAGTTTTTTACTGTTTAATTGTTTGGCTGTAAATAGTTATTGCATGTGAATTATCACTTTTGGAACTAAAATAAGTGTGTTTAGAGTCATTTTAATGCCTGAAATTGGTCGAAATAGAAGCTTCTGAGTAGGAGAAAAAGTCTATAAAAATTGCAATTTTGGTCACATTGAGGCTTTAAAAAGAAGATTTTCAACATGAGGCACAATCCAAATGACATTTTGAATCAATTTTTCTACAGTCCAAAAAATCAATTTTCTGATGAAAAACGATGACGCGTGACCTGTTGAACTTTCTCCTGATGGTCAGAAATGGTAATTTTTTAAAGTTTCATTTTTTGACTGTAAATGACTATTGCATGTGAATTAGAACTCTTGGAACTAAAATAAGTGTGTTTAAAGTCATTTTAATACCTGAAGTTAGTCGAAATAAAAGCTTCTGAGTAGGAGAAAAAGTCTGTAAAAATGGCAATTTTGGTCACATTGAGGCTTTAAAAAGTAGTTATTCAACATGAGACACAATCCAAATGCCATTTTGAATCAATTTTTCTACAGTCCAAAAAATCAATTTTCTGATGAAAAACGATTACCCGTGACCTGTAAAACTTTCTCCAGATGGTCAGAAATGGTAATTTTTGACTGTAAATGAATACTGCATGTGAATTTTCACTTTTGGAACTAAAATAAGTGTGTTTAGAGTCATTTTAATGGCTGAAATTGGTCGAATGGCAATTTTGGTCATATTGAGGCTTTAAAAAGTAGTTATTCAACATGAGGCACAATCCAAATGACATTTTGAATCAATTTTTTTACAGTCCAAACAATCAATTTTCTGATGAAAAACGATGACGCGTGACCTGTTGAACTTTCTCCTGATGGTCAGAAATGGTAATTTTTTAAAGTTTCATTTTTTGACTGTAAATGACTATTGCATGTGAATTAGAACTCTTGGAACTAAAATAAGTGTGTTTAAAGTCATTTTACTGCCTGAATTTGGTCACGATAGAAGCTTCTGAGTAGGAGAAAATATATGTAAAAATTGCAATTTTGGTCACATTGAGGATTTAAAACATAGTTATTCAACATGAGGCACAATCCAAATGGCATTTTGATTCAATTTTTCTACAGTCCAAAAAAAACAATTTTCTCATGAAAAACGATGACCCCTTCACCTGTTTAACTTTCTCCAGATGGTCAGAAATGGAAATGTTTTAATGTTTAACTTTTTGACTGTAAATGACTATTGCATGTGAATGATCACTTTTTGAACTAAAATAAGTGTGTTTAGAGTCATTTTAATGAGTGAAATTGGACAAAGTAGAAGCTTCTGAGAAGGAGAAAAGTCAGTAACAATGGCAATTTTGGTCATATTGAGGCTTTAAAAAGTAGATATTCAACATGAGGCACAATCCAAATGACATTTTGAATCAATTTTTCTACAGTCCCAAAACTCAATTTTCTGATAAAAAAAGATGACCTGTCGAGTTTTCTCCAGATGGTCAGAAATGGTAATTTTTTTACTTTTTAATTGTTTGACCGTAAATAATTATTGCATGTGAATTATCACTTTTGGAACTAAAATACGTGTGTTTAGAGTCATTTTAATGCCTGAATTTGGACGAAATAGAATCTTCTGAGTAGGAGAAAAAGTCTGTAAAAATTGCAATTTTGGTCACATTGAGGCTTTAAAAAGTAGTTATTCAACATGAGGCACAATCCAAATGACATTTTGAATCAATTTTTCTACAGTCCAGAATATCAATTTTCTGATGAAAAACAATGACCCGTGACCTGTTGAAATTTCTCCTGATGGTCAGAAATGGTAAGTTTTTTACTGTTTAATTGTTTGACTGTAAATAATTATTGCATGTGAATTATCACTTTTGGAACTAAAATAAGTGTGTTTAGAGTCATTTTAATGCCTGAAATTGGTCGAAATAGAAGCTTCTGAGTAGGAGAAAAAGTCTGTAAAAATTGCAATTTTGGTCACATTGAGGCTTGAAAAGGAAGATTTTCAACATGAGGCACAATCCAAATGACGTTTTGAATCAATTTTTCTACAGTCCAAAAACTCAATTTTCTGATGAAAAACAATGACCCGTGACCTGTTGAACTTTCTCCTGATGGTCAGAAATGGTAAGTATTTTACTGTTTAATTGTTTGGCTGTAAATAGTTATTGCATGTGAATTATCACTTTTGGAACTAAAATAAGTGTGTTTAGAGTCATTTTAATACCTGAAGTTAGTCGAAATAGAAGCTTCTGAGTAGGAGAAAAAGTATGTAAAAATGGCAATTTTGGTCACATTGAGGCTTTAAAAAGTAGTTATTCAACATGAGACACAATCCAAATGCCATTTTGAATCAATTTTTCTACAGTCCAAAAAATCAATTTTCTGATGAAAAACGATTACCCGTGACCTGTAAAACTTTCTCCAGATGGTCAGAAATGGTAATTTTTGACTGTAAATGAATACTGCATGTGAATTCTCACTTTTGGAACTAAAATAAGTGTGTTTAGAGTCATTTTAATGCCTGAAATTGGTCGAAATAGAAGCTTCTGGGTAGGAGAAAAAGTCTTTATAAATTGCAATTTTGGTCACATTGAGGCTTTAAAAAGAAGTTTTTCAACATGAGGCACAATCCAAATGACGTTTTGAATCAATTTTTCTACAGTCCAAAAAATCTATTTTCTAATGAACAATGATGACCCGCTGTCCAACTTTCTCCAGATGGTCAGAAATGGTAAGTTTTTTACTGTTTAATTGTTTGACTGTAAATAATTATTGCATGTGAATTATCACTTTTGGAACTAAAATAAGTGTGTTTAGAGTCATTTTAATGCCTGAAATTGGTCGAAATAGTAGCTTCTGAGTAGGAGAAAAAGTCTGTAAAAATTGCAATTTTGGTCACATTGAGGCTTTAAAAAGAAGATTTTCAACATGAGGCAAAATCCAAATGACGTTTTGAATCAATTTTTCTACAGTCCAAAAAATCAATTTTCTGATGAAAAACGATGACGCGTGACCTGTTGAACTTTCTCCTGATGGTCAGAAATGGTAATTTTTTACTGTTGAATTTTTTGACTGTATATGACTATTGCATGTGAATTATCACTTTTGGAACCAAAATAAGTGTGTTTAGAGTCATTTTAATACCTGAAGTTATTCGAAATAGAAGCTTCTGAGAAGGAGAAAAGTCAGTAAAAATGGCAATTTTGGTCATATTGAGGCTTTAAAACGTAGTTATTCAACATGAGGCACAATCTAAATGACATTTTGAATCAATTTTTCTACAGTTCAAAAAATCAATTTTCTGATGAAAAACGATGACGCGCGACCTGTGTAAACTTTCTCCTGATGTTCAGAAATGGTAATTTTTTAATGTTTATTTTTTTTGACTGTAAATGAAAATTGTATGTGAATTATCACTTTTGCAACTAAAATAAGTGTATTTAGAGTCATTTTAATGCCTGAAATTGGTCAAAATGGAAGCTTCTGAGTAGGAGAAAATATATGTAAAAATTGCAATTTTGGTCACATTGAGGATTTAAAACGTAGTTATTCAACATGAGGCACAATCCAAATGGCATTTTGATTCAATTTTTCTACAGTCAAAAAAAATCAATTTTCTCATAAAAAACGATGACCCCTTCACCTGTAAAACGTTCTCCTGATGGTCAGAAATGGTAAGTTTTTTACTGTTTAATTGTTTGACTGTAAATAATTATTGCATGTGAATTATCACTTTTGGAACTAAAATAAGTGTGTTTAGAGTCATTTTAATGCCTGCAATTGGTCGAAATAGAAGCTTCTGAGTAGGAGAAAAAGTCTGTAAAAATTGCAATTTTGGTCACATTGAGGCTTTAAAAGGAAGATTTTCAACATGAGGCACAATCCAAATGACGTTTTGAATCAATTTTTCTACAGTCCAAAAACTCAATTTTCTGATGAAAAACAATGACCCGTGACCTGTTGAACTTTCTCCTGATGGTCAGAAATGGTAAGTTTTTTACTGTTTAATTGTTTGGCTGTAAATAGTTATTGCATGTGAATTATCACTTTTGGAACAAAAATAAGTGTGTTTAGAGTCATTTTAATGCCTGAAATTGGTCGAAATAGAAGCTTCTGAGTAGGAGAAAAAGTCTATAAAAATTGCAATTTTGGTCACATTGAGGCTTTAAAAAGAAGATTTTCAACATGAGGCACAATCCAAATGACATTTTGAATCATTTTTTCTACAGTCCAAAAAATCAATTTTCTGATGAAAAACGATGACGCGTGACCTGTTGAACTTTCTCCTGATGGTCAGAAATGGTAATTTTTTAAAGTTTCATTTTTTGACTGTAAATGACTATTGCATGTGAATTAGAACTCTTGGAACTAAAATAAGTGTGTTTAAAGTCATTTTAATACCTGAAGTTAGTCGAAATAGAAGCTTCTGAGTAGGAGAAAAAGTCTGTAAAAATGGCAATTTTGGTCACATTGAGGCTTTAAAAAGTAGTTATTCAACATGAGACACAATCCAAATGCCATTTTGAATCAATTTTTCTACAGTCCAAAAAATCTATTTTCTAATGAACAACGATGACCCCCTGTCCAACTTTCTCCAGATGGTCAGAAATGGTAATTTTTTTACTTTTTAATTGTTTGACTGTAAATAATTATTGCATGTGAATTATCACTTTTGGAACTAAAATACGTGTGTTTAGAGTCATTTTAATGCCTGAAATTGGTCGAAATAGAATCTTCTGAGTAGGAGAAAAAGTCTGTAAAAATTGCAATTTTGGTCACATTGAGGCTTTAAAAAGTAGTTATTCAACATGAGGCACAATCCAAATGACATTTTGAATCAATTTTTCTACAGTCCAGAAAATTAATTTTCTGATGAAAATTGATGACCCGTGACCTGTCGAACTTTCTCCAGATGGTCAGAAATGGTAATTTTTTAATGTTTAATTTTTTTACCGTAAATGACTATTGCATGTGAAGTATCACTTTTGGAACTAAAATAGGTGTGTTTAGAGTCATTTTAATGCCTGAATTTGGTCTGATAGAAGCTTCTGAGATGGAGAAAAAGTCTGTAAAAATTGCAATTTTAGTCACATTGAGGCTTTAAAAAGAAGATTTTCAACATGAGGCACAATCCAAATGACATTTGGAATCAATTTTTCTACAGTCCAAAGAATCAATTTTCTGATGTAAAACAATGACCCGTGACCTGTTGAACTTTCTCCTGATGGTCAGAAATGGTAATTTTTTACTGTTTAATTTTTTGACTGTATATGACTATTGCATGTGAATTATCACTTTTGGAACTAAAATAAGTCTGTTTAGAGTCATTTTAATGACTGAAATTGGTCGAAATAGAATCTTCTGAGTAGGAGAAAAAGTCTGTAAAAATTGCAATTTTGGTCACATTGAGGCTTTAAAAAGTAGTTATTCAACATGAGGCACAATCCAAATGACATTTTGAATCAATTTTTCTACAGTCCAGAAAATCAATTTTCTGATGAGAAACGATGACCCGTGACCTGTCGAACTGTCTCCAGATGGTCAGAAATGGTAATTTTTCAATGTTAAATTTTTTGACTGTAAATGACTATTGCTTGTGAATTTTCACTTTTGGAACTAAATTAAGTGTGTTTAGAGTCATTTTAATGCCTGCAATTGGTCGAAATAGAAGCTTCTGAGTAGGAGAAAAAGTCTGTAAAAATTGCAATTTTGGTCACATTGAGGCTTTAAAAGGAAGATTTTCAACATGAGGCACAATCCAAATGACGTTTTGAATCAATTTTTCTACAGTCCAAAAACTCAATTTTCTGATGAAAAACAATGACCCGTGACCTGTTGAACTTTCTCCTGATGGTCAGAAATGGTAAGTATTTTACTGTTTAATTGTTTGGCTGTAAATAGTTATTGCATGTGAATTATCACTTTTGGAACTAAAATAAGTGTGTTTAGAGTCATTTTAATACCTGAAGTTAGTCGAAATAGAAGCTTCTGAGTAGGAGAAAAAGTATGTAAAAATGGCAATTTTGGTCACATTGAGGCTTTAAAAAGTAGTTATTCAACATGAGACACAATCCAAATGCCATTTTGAATCAATTTTTCTACAGTCCAAAAAATCAATTTTCTGATGAAAAACGATTACCCGTGACCTGTAAAACTTTCTCCAGATGGTCAGAAATGGTAATTTTTGACTGTAAATGAATACTGCATGTGAATTTTCACTTTTGGAACTAAAATAAGTGTGTTTAGAGTCATTTTAATGCCTGAAATTGGTCGAAATAGAAGCTTCTGGGTAGGAGAAAAAGTCTTTATAAATTGCAATTTTGGTCACATTGAGGCTTTAAAAAGAAGTTTTTCAACATGAGGCACAATCCAAATGACGTTTTGAATCAATTTTTCTACAGTCCAAAAAATCTATTTTCTAATGAACAACGATGACCCGCTGTCCAACTTTCTCCAGATGGTCAGAAATGGTAATTTTTTTACTTTTTAATTGTTTGACTGTAAATAATTATTGCATGTGAATTATCACTTTTGGAACTAAAATACGTGTGTTTAGAGTCATTTTAATGCCTGAAATTGGTCGAAATAGAATCAATTGAGTAGGAGAAAAAGTCTGTAAAAATTGCACTTTTGGTCACATTGAGGCTTTAAAAAGTAGTTATTCAACATCAGGCACAATCCAAATGACATTTTGAATCAATTTTTCTACAGTCCAAAATATCAATTTTCTGATGAAAAAAAAATGACCCGTGACCTGTTGAACTTTCTCCTGATGGTCAGAAATGGTAATTTTTTACTGTTTAATTTTTTGACTGTATAAGACTATTGCATGTGAATTATCACTTTTGGAACTAAAATAAGTGTGTTTAGAGTCATTTTAATACCTGAAGTTATTCGAAATAGAAGCTTCTGAGAAGGAGAAAAGTCAGTAAAAATGGCAATTTTGGTCATATTGAGGCTTTAAAACGTAGTTATTCAACATGAGGCACAATCCAAATGACATTTTGAATCAATTTTTCTACAGTTCAAAAAATCAATTTTCTGATGAAAAACGATGACGCGCGACCTGTGTAAACTTTCTCCTGATGGTCAGAAATGGTAATTTTTTAATGTTTATTTTTTTTGACTGTAAATGAAAATTGAATGTGAATTATCACTTTTGCAACTAAAATAAGTGTATTTAGAGTCATTTTAATGCCTGAAATTGGTCAAAATGGAAGCTTCTGAGTAGGAGAAAATATATGTAAAAATTGCAATTTTGGTCACATTGAGGATTTAAAACGTAGTTATTCAACATGAGGCACAATCCAAATGGCATTTTGATTCAGATTTTCTACAGTCAAAAAAAATCAATTTTCTCATGAAAAACGATGACCCCTTCACCTGTAAAACGTTCTCCTGATGGTCAGAAATGGTAAGTTTTTTACTGTTTAATTGTTTGACTGTAAATAATTATTGCATGTGAATTATCACTTTTGGAACTAAAATAAGTGTGTTTAGATCATTTTAATGCCTGCAATTGGTCGAAATAGAAGCTTCTGAGTAGGAGAAAAAGTCTGTAAAAATTGCAATTTTGGTCACATTGAGGCTTTAAAAGGAAGATTTTCAACATGAGGCACAATCCAAATGACGTTTTGAATCAATTTTTCTACAGTCCAAAAACTCAATTTTCTGATGAAAAACAATGACCCGTGACCTGTTGAACTTTCTCCTGATGGTCAGAAATGGTAAGTTTTTTACTGTTTTATTGTTTGGCTGTAAATAGTTATTGCATGTGAATTATCACTTTTGGAACAAAAGTAAGTGTGTTTAGAGTCATTTTAATGCCTGAAATTGGTCGAAATAGAAGCTTCTGAGTAGGAGAAAAAGTCTATAAAAATTGCAATTTTGGTCACATTGAGGCTTTAAAAAGAAGATTTTCAACATGAGGCACAATCCAAATGACATTTTGAATCATTTTTTCTACAGTCCAAAAAATCAATTTTCTGATGAAAAACGATGACGCGTGACCTGTTGAACTTTCTCCTGATGGTCAGAAATGGTAATTTTTTAAAGTTTCATTTTTTGACTGTAAATGACTATTGCATGTGAATTAGAACTCTTGGAACTAAAATAAGTGTGTTTAAAGTCATTTTAATACCTGAAGTTAGTCGAAATAGAAGCTTCTGAGTAGGAGAGAAAGTCTGTAAAAATGGCAATTTTGGTCACATTGAGGCTTTAAAAAGTAGTTATTCAACATGAGACACAATCCAAATGCCATTTTGAATCAATTTTTCTACAGTCCAAAAAATCAATTTTCTGATGAAAAACGATTACCCGTGACCTGTAAAACTTTCTCCAGATGGTCAGAAATGGTAATTTTTGACTGTGAATGAATACTGCATGTGAATTTTCACTTTTGGAACTAAAATAAGTGTGTTTAGAGTCATTTTAATGCCTGAAATTGGTCGAAATAGAAGCTTCTGGGTAGGAGAAAAAGTCTTTATAAATTGCTATTTTGGTCACATTGAGGCTTTAAAAAGAAGTTTTTCAACATGAGGCACAATCCAAATGACGTTTTGAATCAATTTTTCTACAGTCCAAAAAATCTATTTTCTAATGAACAACGATGACCCCCTGTCCAACTTTCTCCAGATGGTCAGAAATGGTAACTTTTTTTACTTTTTAATTGTTTGACTGTAAATAATTATTGCATGTGAATTATCACTTTTGGAACTAAAATACGTGTGTTTAGAGTCATTTTAATGCTTGAAATTGGTCGAAATAGAATCTTCTGAGTAGGAGAAAAAGTCTGTAAAAATTGCAATTTTGGTCACATTGAGGCTTTAAAAAGTAGTTATTCAACATCAGGCACAATCCAAATGACATTTTGAATCAATTTTTCTACAGTCCAGAAAATGAATTTTCTGATGAAAAATGATGACCCGTGACCTGTCGAACTTTCTCCAGATGGTCAGAAATGGTAATTTTTTAATGTTTAATTTTTTGACCGTAAATGACTATTGCATGTGAAGTATCACTTTTGGAACTAAAATAGGTTTGTTTAGAGTCATTTTAATGAGTGAAATTGGACAAAGTAGAAGCTTCTGAGAAGGAGAAAAGTAATTAACAATGGCCATTTTGGTCTTATTGAGACTTTAAAAAGTAGTTATTCAACATGAGGCACAATCTAAATGACATTTTGAATCAATTTTTTTACAGTCCAAAAAATCAATTTTCTGATGAAAAACGATGACGCGTGACCTGTGTGAACTTTTTCCTGATGGTCAGAAATGGTAATTTGTTTTACTTTTTAATTGTTTGACTGTCAATAATTATTGCATGTGAATTATCACTTTTGGAACTAAAATACGTGTGTTTAGAGTCATTTTAATGCCTGACATTGGTCGAAATAAAATCTTCTGAGTAGGAGAAAAAGTCTGTAAAAATTGCAATTTTGGTCACATTGAGCCGTTAAAAAGTAGTTATTCAACATGAGGCACAATCCAAATGACATTTTGAATCAATTTTTCTACAGTCCAGAAAATGAATTTTCTGATGAAAAATGGTGACCCGTGACCTGTCGAACTTTCTCCAGATGGTCAGAAATGGTAATTTTTTAATGTTTAAGTTTTTTGACCGTAAATGACTATTGCATGTGAATTATCACTTTTGGAACTAAAATAGGTGTGTTTAGAGTCATTTTACTGCCTGAATTTGGTCACGATAGAAGCTTCTGAGTAGGAGAAAATATATGTAAAAATTGCAATTTTGGTCACATTGAGGATTTAAAACATAGTTATTCAACATGAGGCACAATCCAAATGGCATTTTGATCAATTTTTCTACAGTCCAAAAAAAACAATTTTCTCATGAAAAACGATAGACCCCTTCACCTGTCTAACTTTCTCCAGATGGTCAGAAATGGAAATTTTTTAATGTTTAACTTTTTGACTGTAAATGACTATTGTATGTGAATGATCACTTTTTGAACTAAAATAAGTGTGTTTAGAGTCATTTTAATGAGTGAAATTGGACAAAGTAGAAGCTTCTGAGAAGGAGAAAAGTCAGTAACAATGGCAATTTTGGTCATATTGAGGCTTTAAAAAGTAGATATTCAACATGAGGCACAATCCAAATGACATTTTGAATCAATTTTTCTACAGTCCCAAAACTCAATTTTCTGATAAAAAAAGATGACCTGTCGAGTTTTCTCCAGATGGTCAGAAATGGTAATTTTTTTACTTTTTAATTGTTTGACCGTAAATAATTATTGCATGTGAATTATCACTTTTGGAACTAAAATACGTGTGTTTAGAGTCATTTTAATGCCTGAAATTGGTCGAAATAGAATCTTATGAGTAGGAGAAAAAGTCTGTAAAAATTGCAATTTTGGTCACATTGAGGCTTTAAAAAGTAGTTATTCAACATGAGGCACAATTCAAATGACGTTTTGAATCAATTTTTCTACAGTCCAAAAAATCAATTTTCTGATGAAAAACAATGACCCGTGACCTGTTGAACTTTCTCCTGATGGTCAGAAATGGTAATTTTTTACTGTTGAATTTTTTGACTGTATATGACTATTGCATGTGAATTATCACTTTTGGAACTAAAATAAGTGTGTTTAGAGTCATTTTAATACCTGAAGTTATTCGAAATAGAAGCTTCTGAGAAGGAGAAAAGTCAGTAAAAATGGCAATTTTGGTCATATTGAGGCTTTAAAACGTAGTTATTCAACATGAGGCACTATCCAAATGACATTTTGAATCAATTTTTCTACAGTTCAAAAAATCAATTTTCTGATGAAAAACGATGACGCGCGACCTGTGTAAACTTTCTCCTGATGGTCAGAAATGGTAATTTTTTAATGTTTATTTTTTTTGACTGTAAATGAAAATTGAATGTGAATTATCACTTTTGCAACTAAAAAAGTGTATTTAGAGTCATTTTAATGCCTGAAATTGGTCAAAATAGAAGCTTCTGAGTAGGAGAAAATATATGTAAAAATGGCAATTTTGGTCACATTGAGGATTTAAAAAGTAGTTATTCAACATGAGGCACAATCCAAATGGCATTTTGATTCAATTTTTCTACAGTCAAAAAAAATAAATTTTCTCATGAAAAACGAGACCCCTTCACCTGTAAAACGTTCTCCTGATGGTCAGAAATGGTAAGTTTTTTACTGTTTAATTGTTTGACTGTAAATAATTATTGCATGTGAATTATCACTTTTGGAACTAAAATAAGTGTGTTTAGAGTCATTTTAATGCCTGCAATTGGTCGAAATAGAAGCTTCTGAGTAGGAGAAAAAGTCTGTAAAAATTGCAATTTTGGTCACATTGAGGCTTTAAAAGAAAGATTTTCAACATGAGGCACAATCCAAATGACGTTTTGAATCAATTTTTCTACAGTCCAAAAACTCAATTTTCTGATGAAAAACAATGACCCGTGACCTGTTGAACTTTCTCCTGATGGTCAGAAATGGTAAGTTTTTTACTGTTTAATTGTTTGGCTGTAAATAGTTATTGCATGTGAATTATCACTTTTGGAACTGAAATAAGTGTGTTTAGAGTCATTTTAATGCCTGAAATTGGTCGAAATAGAAGCTTCTGAGTAGGAGAAAAAGTCTATAAAAATTGCAATTTTGGTCACATTGAGGCTTTAAAAAGAAGATTTTCAACATGAGGCACAATCCAAATGACATTTTGAATCAATTTTTCTACAGTCCAAAAACTCAATTTTCTGATGAAAAACGATTACCCGTGACCTGTTGAACTTTCTCCTGATGGTCAGAAATGGTAATTTTTTAAAGTTTCATTTTTTGACTGTAAATGACTATTGCATGTGAATTAGAACTCTTGGAACTAAAATAAGTGTGTTTAAAGTCATTTTAATACCTGAAGTTAGTCGAAATAAAAGCTTCTGAGTAGGAGAAAAAGTCTGTAAAAATGGCAATTTTGGTCACATTGAGGCTTTAAAAAGTAGTTATTCAACATGAGACACAATCCAAATGCCATTTTGAATCAATTTTTCTACAGTCCAAAAAATCAATTTTCTGATGAAAAACGATTACCCGTGACCTGTAAAACTTTCTCCAGATGGTCAGAAATGGTAATTTTTGACTGTAAATGTATACTGCATGTGAATTTTCACTTTTGGAACTAAAATAAGTGTGTTTAGAGTCATTTTAATGCCTGAAATTGGTCGAAATAGAAGCTTCTGGGTAGGAGAAAAAGTCTTTATAAATTGCAATTTTGGTCACATTGAGGCTTTAAAAAGAAGTTTTTCAACATGAGGCACAATCCAAATGACGTTTTGAATCAATTTTTCTACAGTCCAAAAAATCTATTTTCTAATGAACAACGATGACCCCCTGGCCAACTTTCTCCAGATGGTCAGAAATGGTAATTTTTTTACTTTTTAATTGTTTGACTGTAAATAATTATTGCATGTGAATTATCACTTTTGGAACTAAAATACGTGTGTTTAGAGTCATTTTAATGCCTGAAATTGGTCGAAATAGAATCTTCTGAGTAGGAGAAAAAGTCTGTAAAAATTGCAATTTTGGTCACATTGAGGCTTTAAAAAGTAGTTATTCAACATGAGGCACAATCCAAATGACATTTTGAATCAATTTTTCTACAGTCCAGAAAATGAATTTTCTGATGAAAATTGATGACCCGTGACCTGTCGAACTTTCTCCAGATGGTCAGAAATGGTAATTTTTTAATGTTTAATTTTTTTACCGTAAATGACTATTGCTTGTGAAGTATCACTTTTGGAACTAAAATAGGTGTGTTTAGAGTCATTTTAATGCCTGAATTTGGTCTGATAGAAGCTTCTGAGATGGAGAAAAAGTCTGTAAAAATTGCAATTTTAGTCACATTGAGGCTTTAAAAAGAAGATTTTCAACATGAGGCACAATCCAAATGACATTTGGAATCAATTTTTCTACAGTCCAAAGAATCAATTTTCTGATGAAAAACAATGACCCGTGACCTGTTGAACTTTCTCCTGATGGTCAGAAATGGTAATTTTTTACTGTTTAATTTTTTGACTGTATATGACTATTGCATGTGAATTATCACTTTTGGAACTAAAATAAGTCTGTTTAGAGTCATTTTAATGACTGAAATTGGTCGAAATAGAATCTTCTGAGTAGGAGAAAAAGTCTGTAAAAATTGCAATTTTGGTCACATTGAGGCTTTAAAAAGTAGTTATTCAACATGAGGCACAATCCAAATGACATTTTGAATCAATTTTTCTACAGTCCAGAAAATGAATTTTCTGATGAAAATTGATGACCCGTGACCTGTCGAACTTTCTCCAGATGGTCAGAAATGGTAATTTTTTACTGTTTAATTTTTTGACTGTATATGACTATTGCATGTGAATTATCACTTTTGGAACTAAAATAAGTCTGTTTAGAGTCATTTTAATGACTGAAATTGGTAAAAACAGAAGCTTCTGAGTAGGAAAAAAAGTCTGTAAAAATGTCAATTTTGGTCACATTGCGGCTTTAAAAAGAAGTTATTGAACATGAGGTACAATCCAAATGACATTTTGAATCAATTTTTCTACAGACCAAAAAATCAATTTTCGGTGAAAAATGATGAACCGTGACCTGTCGAACTTTCTCCAGATGGTCAGAAATGGTAATTTTTTACTGTTGAATTTTTTGACTGTATATGACTATTGCATGTGAATTATCACTTTTGGAACTAAAATAAGTGTGTTTAGAGTCATTTTAATACCTGAAGTTATTCGAAATAGAAGCTTCTGAGAAGGAGAAAAGTCAGTAACAATGGCAATTTTGGTCATATTGAGCCTTTAAAAAGTAGTTATTCAACATGAGTCACAATCCAAATGACATTTTGAATCAATTTTTCTACAGTCCAGAAAATGAATTTTTCTGATGAAAAATGATGACCCGTGACCTGTCGAACTTTCTCCAGATGGTCAGAAATGGTAATTTTTTAATGTTTAATTTTTTGACCGTAAATGACTATTGCATGTGAATTATCACTTTTGGAACTAAAATAGGTGTGTTTAGCGTCATTTTACTGCCTGAATTTGGTCACGATAGAAGCTTCTGAGTAGGAGAAAATATATGTAAAAATTGCAATTTTGGTCACATTGAGGATTTAAAACGTAGTTATTCAACATGAGGCACAATCCAAATGGCATTTTGATTCAATTTTTCTACAGTCCAAAAAAAACAATTTTCTCATGAAAAATGAGGACCCCTTCACCTGTCTAACTTTCTCCAGATGGTCAGAAATGGAAATTTTTTAATGTTTAACTTTTTGACTGTAAATGACTATTGCATGTGAATGATCACTTTTTGAACTAAAATAAGTGTGTTTAGAGTCATTTTAATGAGTGAAATTGGACAAAGTAGAAGCTTCTGAGAAGGAGAAAAGTCAGTAACAATGGCAATTTTGGTCATATTGAGGCTTTAAAAAGTAGTTATTCAACATGAGGCACAATCCAAATGACATTTTGAATCAATTTTTCTACAGTCCCAAAACTCAATTTTCTGATAAAAAAAGATGACCTGTCGAACTTTCTCCAGATGGTCAGAAATGGTAATTTTTTTACTTTTTAATTGTTTGACTGTAAATAATTATTGCATGTGAATTATCACTTTTGGAACTAAAATACGTGTGTTTAGAGTCATTTTAATGCCTGAAATTGGTCGAAATAGAAGCTTCTGAGTAGGAGAAAAAGTCTGCAAAAATGGCAATTTTGGTCACATTGAGGCTTTAAAAAGTAGTTATTCAACATGAGGCACAATCCAAATGACATTTTGAATCAATTTTTCTACAGTCCAGAAAATGAATTTTCTGATGAAAAATGATGACCCGTGACCTGTCGAACTTTCTCCAGATGGTCAGAAATGGTAATTTTTTAATGTTTAATTTTTTGACCGTAAATGACTATTGCATGTGAATTATCACTTTTGGAACTAAAATAGGTGTGTATAAAGTCATTTTAATACCTGAATTTGGTCACGATAGAAGCTTCTGAGAAGGAGAAAAAGTCTGTAAAAATTGCAATTTTAGTCACATTGAGGCATTAAAAAGAAGATTTTCAACATGAGGCACAATCCAAATGACGTTTTGAATCAATTTTTCTACAGTCCAAAAAATCAATTTTCTGATGAAAAACAATGACCCGACCTGTCGAACTTTCTCCTGATGGTCCGAAATGGTAATTTTTTACTGTTTAATATTTTTGACTGTATATGACTATTGCATGTGAATTATCACTTTTGGAACTAAAATAAGTGTGTTTAGAGTCATTTTAATACCTGAAGTTCGTTGAAATAGAAGCTTCTGAGAAGGAGAAAAGTCAGTAAAAATGGCAATTTTGGTCGTATTGAGGCTTTAAAACGTAGTTATTCAACATGAGGCACAATCCAAATGACATTTTGAATCAATTTTTCTACAGTCCAAAAAATCAATTTTCTGATGAAAAACGATGACGCGTGACCTGTGTGAACTTTCTCCTGATGGTCAGAAATGGTAATTTTTTAATGTTTAAGTTTTTTGACTGTAAATGAAAATTGAATGTGAATTATCACTTTTGCAACTAAAATAAGTGTATTTAGAGTCATTTTAATGCCTGAAATTTGTCAAAATAGAAGCTTCTGAGTAGGAGAAAATATATGTAAAAATGGCAATTTTGGTCACATTGAGGATTTAAAACGTAGTTATTCAACATGAGGCACAATCCAAATGGCATTTTGATTCAATTTTTCTACAGTCCAAAAAAACTCAATTATCTCATGAAAAACGATGACCCCTTCACCTGTAAAACGTTCTCCTGATGGTCAGAAATGGTAAGTTTTTTACTGTTTAATTGTATGACTGTAAATAATTATTACATGTGAATTATCACTTTTGGAACTAAAATAAGTGTGTTTAGAGTCATTTTAATGCCTGAAATTGGTCGAAATAGAAGATTCTGAGTAGGAGAAAAAGTCTGTAAAAATTGCAATTTTGGTCACATTTTGGCTTTCAAAAGAAGATCTTCAACATGAGGCAAAATCCAAATGAGGTTTTGAATCAATTTTTCTACAGTCCAAAAAATCAATTTTCTGATGAAAAACAATGACCTGTGACCTGTTGAACTTTCTCCTGATGGTCAGAAATGGTAATTTTTTACTGTTGAATTTTTTGACTGTATATGACTCTTGCATGTGAATTATCACGTTTGGAACTAAAATAAGTGTGTTTAGAGTCATTTTAATACCTGAAGTTGGTCGAAATAGAAGCTTCTGAGGAGAAAAGTCAGTAAAAATGGCAATTTTGGTCATATTGAGGCTTTAAAACGTAGTTATTCAACATGAGGCACAATCCAAATGACATTTTGAATCAATTTTTCTACAGTCCAAAAAATCAATTTTCTGATGAAAAACGATGACGCGTGACCTGTGTGAACTTTCTCCTGATGGTCAGAAATGGTAATTTCTTAATGTTTAAGTTTTTTGACTGTAAATGAAAATTGAATGTGAATTATCACTTTTGCAACTAAAATAAGTATATTTAGAGTCATTTTAATGCCTGAAATTGGTCAAAATAGAAGCTTTTGAGTAGGAGAAAATATATGTAAAAATGGCAATTTTGGTCACATTGAGGATTTAAAGCGTAGTTATTCAACATGAGGCACAATCCAAATAGCATTTTGATTCAATTTTTCTACAGTCCAAAAAAGTCAATTTTCTCATGAAAAACGATGACCCCTTCACCTGTAAAACGTTCTCCTGATGGTCAGAAATGGTAATTTTTTTACTGTTTATTGTTTGACTGTAAATAATTATTGAATGTGAATTATCACTTTTGGAACTAAAATAGGTGTGTTTAGCGTCATTTTACTGCCTGAATTTGGTCATGATAGAAGCTTCTGAGTAGGAGAAAATATATGCAAAAATTGCAATTTTGGTCACATTGAGGATTTAAAACGTAGTTATTCAACATGAGGCACAATCCAAATGGCATTTTGATTCAATTTTTCTACAGTCCAAAAAAAACAATTTTCTCATGAAAAATGATGACCCCTTCACCTGTCTAACTTTCTCCAGATGGTCAGAAATGGAAATTTTTTAATGTTTAACTTTTTGACTGTAAATGACTATTGCATGTGAATGATCACTTTTTGAACTAAAATAAGTGTGTTTAGAGTCATTTTAATGAGTGAAATTGGACAAAGTAGAAGCTTCTGAGAAGGAGAAAAGTCAGTAACAATGGCAATTTTGGTCATATTGAGGCTTTAAAAAGTAGTTATTCAACATGAGGCACAATCCAAATGACATTTTGAATCAATTTTTCTACAGTCCCAAAACTCAATTTTCTGATAAAAAAAGATGACCTGTCGAACTTTCTCCAGATGGTCAGAAATGGTAATTTTTTTACTTTTTAATTGTTTGACTGTAAATAATTATTGCATGTGAATTATCACTTTTGGAACTAAAATACGTGTGTTTAGAGTCATTTTAATGCCTGAAATTGGTCGAAATAGAAGCTTCTGAGTAGGAGAAAAAGTCTGCAAAAATGGCAATTTTGGTCACATTGAGGCTTTAAAAAGTAGTTATTCAACATGAGGCACAATCCAAATGACATTTTGAATCAATTTTTCTACAGTCCAGAAAATGAATTTTCAGATGAAAAATGATGACCCGTGACCTGTCGAACTTTCTCCAGATGGTCAGAAATGGTAATTTTTTAATGTTTAAGTTTTTTGACTGTAAATGACTATTGCATGTGAATTATCACTTTTGGAACTAAAATAGGTGTGTTTAAAGTCATTTTAATACCTGAATTTGGTCACGATAGAAGCTTCTGAGAAGGAGAAAAAGTCTGTAAAAATTGCAATTTTAGTCACATTGAGGCATTAAAAAGAAGATTTTCAACATGAGGCACAATCCAAATGACGTTTTGAATCAATTTTTCTACAGTCCAAAAAATCAATTTTCTGATGAAAAACAATGACCCGACCTGTCGAACTTTCTCCTGATGGTCCGAAATGGTAATTTTTTACTGTTTAATATTTTTGACTGTATATGACTATTGCATGTGAATTATCACTTTTGGAACTAAAATAAGTGTGTTTAGAGTCATTTTAATACCTGAAGTTCGTTGAAATAGAAGCTTCTGAGAAGGAGAAAAGTCAGTAAAAATGGCAATTTTGGTCGTATTGAGGCTTTAAAACGTAGTTATTCAACATGAGGCACAATCCAAATGACATTTTGAATCAATTTTTCTACAGTCAAAAAAATCAATTTTCTGATGAAAAACGATGACGCGTGACCTGTGTGAACTTTCTCCTGATGGTCAGAAATGGTAATTTTTTAATGTTTAAGTTTTTTGACTGTAAATGAAAATTGAATGTGAATTATCACTTTTGCAACTAAAATAAGTGTATTTAGAGTCATTTTAATGCCTGAAATTTGTCAAAATAGAAGCTTCTGAGTAGGAGAAAATATATGTAAAAATGGCAATTTTGGTCACATTGAGGATTTAAAACGTAGTTATTCAACATGAGGCACAATCCAAATGGCATTTTGATTCAATTTTTCTACAGTCCAAAAAAACTCAATTATCTCATGAAAAACGATGACCCCTTCACCTGTAAAACGTTCTCCTGATGGTCAGAAATGGTAAGTTTTTTACTGTTTAATTGTTTGACTGTAAATAATTATTACATGTGAATTATCACTTTTGGAACTAAAATAAGTGTGTTTAGAGTCATTTTAATGCCTGAAATTGGTCGAAATAGAAGATTCTGAGTAGGAGAAAAAGTCTGTAAAAATTGCAATTTTGGTCACATTTTGGCTTTAAAAAGAAGATCTTCAACATGAGGCAAAATCCAAATGAGGTTTTGAATCAATTTTTCTACAGTCCAAAAAATCAATTTTCTGATGAAAAACAAGGACCCGTGACCTGTTGAACTTTCTCCTGATGGTCAGAAATGGTAATTTTTTACTGTTGAATTTTTTGACTGTATATGACTATTGCATGTGAATTATCACGTTTGGAACTAAAATAAGTGTGTTTAGAGTCATTTTAATACCTGAAGTTGGTCGAAATAGAAGCTTCTGAGGAGAAAAGTCAGTAAAAATGGCAATTTTGGTCATATTGAGGCTTTAAAACGTAGTTATTCAACATGAGGCACAATCCAAATGACATTTTGAATCAATTTTTCTACAGTCCAAAAAATCAATTTTCTGATGAAAAACGATGACGCGTGACCTGTGTGAACTTTCTCCTGATGGTCAGAAATGGTAATTTCTTAATGTTTAAGTTTTTTGACTGTAAGTGAAAATTGAATGTGAATTATCACTTTTGCAACTAAAATAAGTATATTTAGAGTCATTTTAATGCCTGAAATTGGTCAAAATAGAAGCTTTTGAGTAGGAGAAAATATATGTAAAAATGGCAATTTTGGTCACATTGAGGATTTAAAGCGTAGTTATTCAACATGAGGCACAATCCAAATAGCATTTTGATTCAATTTTTCTACAGTCCAAAAAAGTCAATTTTCTCATGAAAAACGATGACCCCTTCACCTGTAAAACGTTCTCCTGATGGTCAGAAATGGTAATTTTTTTACTGTGTATTGTTTGACTGTAAATAATTATTGAATGTGAATTATCACTTTTGGATCTAAAATAAGTGTGTTTAGAGTCATTTTAATGCCTGCAATTGGTCGAAATAGAAGCTTCTGAGTAGGAGAAAAAGTCTGTAAAAATTGCAATTTTGGTCACATTGAGGCTTTAAAAGGAAGATTTTCAACATGATGCACAATCCAAATGACGTTTTGAATCAATTTTTCTACAGTCCAAAAACTCAATTTTCTGATGAAAAACAATGACCCGTGACCTGTTGAACTTTCTCCTGATGGTCAGAAATGGTGAATTTTTTACTGTTTAATTGTTTGACTGTAAATAATTATTGCATGTGAATTATCACTTTTGGAACTGAAATAGGTGTGTTTAGAGTCATTTTAATGCCTGAAATTGGTCGAAATAGACGCTTCTGAGTAGGAGAAAAAGGCTGTAACTATTGCAATTTTGGTCACATTGAGGCTTTAAAAAGAAGATTTTCAACATGAGGCACAAACCAAATGACATTTTGAATCAATTTTTCTACAGTCCAAAAATTCAATTTTCTGATGAAAAACAATGACCCGTGACCTGTTGAACTTTCTCCTGATGGTCAGAAATGGTAATTTTTTACTGTTTAATTTTTTGACTGTATATGACTATTGCATGTGAATTATCACTTTTGGAACTAAAATAAGTGTGTTTAGAGTCATTTTAATACATGAAGTTGGTCGAGATAGAAGCTTCTGAGAAGGAGAAAAGTCAGTAAAAATAGCAATTTTGGTCACATTGAGGCTTTAAAAAGTAGTTATTCAACATGACGCACAATCCAAATGACATTTTGAATCAATTTTTCTACAGTCCAAAAAATCAATTTTCTGATGAAAAACGATGACGCGTGACCTGTTGAACTTTCTCCTGATGGTCAGAAATGGTAATTTTTTACTGTTTAATTTTTTGACTGTATATGACTATTGCATGTGAATTATCACTTTTGGAACTAAAATAAGTTTGTTTAGTATCATTTTAATACCTGAAGTTGGTCGAGATAGAAGCTTCTGAGAAGGAGAAAAGTCAGTAAAAATGGCAATTTTGGTCACATTGAGGCTTTAAAAAGTAGTTATTCAACATGAGACACAATCCAAATGCGATTTTGAATCAATTTTTCTACAGTCCAAAAAATCAATTTTCTGATGAAAAACGATTACCCGTGACCTGTAAAACTTTCTCCATATGGTCAGAAATGGTAATTTTTGACTGTAAATGAATACTGCATGTGAATTTTCACTTTTGGAACTAAAATAAGTGTGTTTAGAGTCATTTTAATGCCTGAAATTGGTCGAAATAGAAGCTTCTGGGTAGGAGAAAAAGTCTTTATAAATTGCAATTTTGGTCACATTGAGGCTTTAAAAAGAAGTTTTTCAACATGAGGCACAATCCAAATGACATTTGGAATCAACTTTTCTACAGTCCAAAAAATCAATTTTCTGATGAAAAACGATTACCCGTGACCTGTAAAACTTTCTCCAGATGGTCAGAAATGGAAATTTTTTAATGTTTCATTTTTTGACTGAAAATATTTATTGCATGTTTATTATCACTTTTGGAACTAAAATAAGTGTGTTTAGAGTCATTTTAATGCCTGAAATTGGTCGAAATTGAAGCTTCTGAGTAGGAGAAAAGTCAGTAACAATGGCAATTTTGGTTATATTGAGGCTTTAAAAAGTAGTTATTCAACATGATGCACAATCCAAATGACATTTTGAATCAATTTTTCTACAGTCCAAAAAATCAATTTTCTGATGAAAAACGATGACGCGTGACCTGTGTGAACTTTCTCCTGATGGTCAGAAATAGTAATTTTTTAATGTTTAAGTTTTTTGACTGTAAATGAAAATTGAATGTGAATTATCACTTTTGCAACTAAAATAAGTGAATTTAGAGTCATTTTAATGCCTGAAATTGGTCAAAATAGAAGCTTCTGAGTAGGAGAAAATATATGTAAAAATGGCAATTTTGGTCACATTGAGGATTTAAAACGTAGTTATTCAACGTGAGGCACAATCCAAATGGCATTTCGATTCAATTTTTCTACAGTCCAAAAAAATCAATTTTCTCATGAAAAACGATGACCCCTTCACCTGTAAAACGTTCTCCTGATGGTCAGAAATGGTAAGTTTTTTACTGTTTAATTGTTTGACTGCAAATAATTATTGCATGTGAATTATCACTTTTGGAACTAAAATAAGTGTGTTTAGAGTCATTTTAATGCCTGAAATTGGTCGAAATAGAAGATTCTGAGTAGGAGAAAAAGTCTGTAAAAATTGCAATTTTGGTCACATTTTGGCTTTAAAAAGAAGATCTTCAACATGAGGCAAAATCCAAATGAGGTTTTGAATCAATTTTTCTACAGTCCAAAAAATCAATTTTCTGATGAAAAACAATGACCCGTGACCTGTTGAACTTTCTCCTGATGGTCAGAAATGGTAATTTTTTACTGTTGAATTTTTTGACTGTATATGACTATTGCATGTGAATTATCACGTTTGGAACTAAAATAAGTGTGTTTAGAGTCATTTTAATACCTGAAGTTGGTCGAAATAGAAGCTTCTGAGAAGGAGAAAAGTCAGTAAAAATTGCAATTTTGGTCACATTGAGGCTTTAAAAAGAAGATTTTCAACATGAGGCACAATCCAAATGACATTTTGAATCAATTTTTCTACAGTCCAAAAAATCAATTTTCTGATGAAAAACGATGACGCGTGACCTGTGTGAACTTTCTCCTGATGGTCAGAAATAGTAATTTTTTAATGTTTAAGTTTTTTGACTGTAAATGAAAATTGAATGTGAATTATCACTTTTGCAACTAAAATAAGTTAATTTAGAGTCATTTTAATGCCTGAAATTGGTCAAAATAGAAGCTTCTGAGTAGGAGAAAATATATGTAAAAATGGCAATTTTGGTCAAACTTTCTCCAGATGGTCAGAAATGGTAATTTTTTAATGTTTAATTTTTTGACCGTAAATGACTATTGCATGTGAAGTATCACTTTTGGAACTAAAATAGGTGTGTTTAGAGTCATTTTAATGCCTGAATTTGGTCAAAACAGAAGCTTCTGAGTAGGAAAAAAAGTCTGTAAAAATGTCAATTTTGGTCACATTGCGGCTTTAAAAAGAAGTTTTTCAACATAAGGCACAATCCAAATGACGTTTTGAATCAATTTTTCTACAGTCCAAAAAATCTATTTTCTAATGAACAACGATGACCCGCTGTCCAACTTTCTCCAGATGGTCAGAAATGGTAATTTTTCTACTATAAATGACTATTGCATGTGAATTAGAACTCTTGGAACTAAAATAAGTGTGTTTCGAGTCATTTTAATACCTGAAGTTGGTCGAAATAGAAGCTTCTGAGAAGGAGAAAAGTCAGTAAAAATGGCAATTTTGGTCATATTGAGGCTTTAAAACGTAGTTATTCAACATGAGGCACAATCCAAATGACATTTTGAATCAATTTTTCTACAGTCCAAAAAATCAATTTTCTGATTAAAAACGATGACGCGTGACCTGTGTGAACTTTCTCCTGATGGTCAGAAATGGTAATTTTTTAATGTTTACGTTTTTTGACTGTAAATGAAAATTGAATGTGAATTATCACTTTTGCAACTAAAATAAGTGTATTTAGAGTCATTTTAATGCCTGAAATTGGTCAAAATAGAAGCTTCTGAGTAGGAGAAAATATATGTAAAAATGGCAATTTTGGTCACATTGAGGATTTAAAACGTAGTTATTCAACATGAGGCACAATCCAAATGGCATTTTGATTCAATTTTTCTACAGTCCAAAAAAATCAATTTTCTCATGAAAAACGATGACCCCTTCACCTGTAAAACGTTCTCCTGATGGTCAGAAATGGTAAGTTTTTTACTGTTTAATTGTTTGACTGTAAATAATTATTGCATGTGAATTATCACTTTTGGAACTAAAATAAGTGTGTTTAGAGTCATTTTAATGCCTGCAATTGGTCGAAATAGAAGCTTCTGAGTAGGAGAAAAAGTCTGTAAAAATTGCAATTTTGGTCACATTGAGGATTTAAAAGGAAGATTTTCAACATGAGGCACAATCCAAATGATGTTTTGAATCAATTTTTCTACAGTCCAAAAACTCAATTTTCTGATGAAAAACAATGACCCGTGACCTGTTGACCTTTCTCCTGATGGTCAGAAATGGTAAGTTTTTTACTGTTTAATTGTTTGACTGTAAATAATTATTGCATGTGAATTATCACTTTTAAAACTAAAATACGTGTGTTTAGAGTCATTTTAATGCCTGAAAATGGTCGAAATAGAATCTTCTGAGTAGGAGAAAAAGTCAAATTGCAATTTTGGTCACATTGAGGCTTTAAAAAGTAGTTATTCAACATGAGGCACAATCCAAATGACATTTTGAATCAATTTTTCTACAGTCCAGAAAATGAATTTTCTGATGAAAAATGATGACCCGTGACCTGTCGAACTTTCTCCAGATGGTCAGAAATGGTAATTTTTTAATGTTTAATTTTTTGACCGTAAATGACTATTGCATGTGAATTATCACTTTTGGAACTAAAATAGGTGTGTTTAGAGTCATTTTAATACCTGAATTTGGTCACGATAGAAGCTTCTGAGAAGGAGAAAAAGTCTGTAAAAATTGCAATTTTAGTCACATTGAGGCTTTAAAAAGAAGATTTTCAACATGAGGCAAAATCCAAATGACGTTTTGAATCAATTTTTCTACAGTCCAAAAAATCAATTTTCTGATGAAAAACAATGACCCGTGACCTGTTGAACTTTCTCCTGATGGTCAGAAATGGTAATTTTTTACTGTTTAATTTTTTGACTGTATATGACTATTGCATGTGAAGTATCACTTTTGGAACTAAAACAGGTGTGTTTAGAGTCATTTTAATGCCTGAATTTGGTCATGATAGAAGCTTCTGAGACGGAGAAAAAGTCTGTAAAAATTGCAATTTTAGTCACATTGAGGCTTTAAAAAGACGATTTTCAACATGAGGCACAATCCAAACGACGTTTTGAATCAATTTTTATACAGTCCAAAAAATCAATTTTCTGATGAAAAACAATGACCCGTGACCTCTCGAACTTTCTCCTGATGGTCAGAAATGGTAATTTTTTACTGTTTAATATTTTTGACTGTATATGACTATTGCATGTGAATTATCACTTTTGGAACTAAAATAAGTGTGTTTAGAGTCATTTTAATACCTGAAGTTGGTTGAAAGAGAAGCTTCTGAGAAGCTGAAAAGTCAGTAAAAATGGCAATTTTGGTCATATTGAGGCTTTAAAAAGTAGTTATTCAACATGAGGCACAATCCAAATGACATTTTGAATCAATTTTTCTACAGTCCAAAAAATAAATTTTCTGATAAAAAACGATGACCCCTTCACCTGTCTAACTTTCTCCAGATGGTCAGAAATGGAAATTTTTTAATGTTTAACTTTTTTGACTTTAAATCAAAATTGAATGTGAATTATCACTTTTGCAACTAAAATAAGTGTATTTAGAGTCATTTTAATGCCTGAAATTGGTCAAAATAGAAGCTTCTGAGTAGGAGAAAATATATGTAAAAATTGCAATTTTGGTCACATTGAGGATTTAAAACCTAGTTATTCAACATGAGGCACAATCCAAATGGCATTTTGATACAATTTTTCTACAGTCCAAAAAAATCAATTTTCTCATGAAAAACGATGACCCCTTCACCTGTCTAACTTTCTCCAGATGCTCAGAAATGGAAATTTTTTAATGTTTAACTTTTTGACTGTAAATGAGTATTGCATGTGAATGATCACTTTTTGAACTAAAATAAGTGTGTTTAGAGTCATTTTAATGAGTGAAATTGGACAAAGTAGAAGCTTCTCAGAAGGAGAAAAGTCAGTAACAATGGCAATTTTGGTCATATTGAGGCTTTAAAAAGTAGTTTTTCAACATGAGGCACAATCCAAATGACATTTTGAATCAATTTTTCTACAGTCCCAAAACTCAATTTTCTGATAAAAACAGATGACCTGTCGAACTTTCTCCAGATGGTCAGAAATGGTAAGTTTTTTACTGTTTCATTGTTTGGCTGTAAATAATTATTGCATGTGAATTATCACTTTTGGAACTAAAATAAGTGTGTTTAGAGTCATTTTAATGCCTGAAATTGGTCGAAATAGAAGCTTCTGAGTAGGAGAAAAAGTCTGTAAAATTTGCAATTTTGGTCACATTGAGGCTTTAAAAAGAAGATTTTCAACATGAGGCACAATCCAAATGATGTTTTGTTTTAATTTTTCTACAGTCCAAAATATCAATTTTCTGATGAAAAACAATGACCCGTGACCTGTTGACCTTTCTCCTGATGGTCAGAAATGGTAAGTTTTTTACTGTTTAATTGTTTGACTGTAAATAATTATTGCATGTGAATTATCACTTTTAGAACTAAAATACGTGTGTTTAGAGTCATTTTAATGCCTGAAATTGGTCGAAATTGAATCTTCTGAGTAGGAGAAAAAGTCTGTAAAAATTGCAATTTTGGTCACATTGAGGCTTTAAAGGGAAGATTTTCAACATGACGCTCAATCCAAATGACGTTTTGAATCAATGTTTCTACAGTCCAAAAACTCAATTTTCTGATGAAAAACAATGACCCGTGACCTGTTGAACTTTCTCCTGATGGTCAGAAATGGTAATTTTTTACTGTTGAATTTTTTGACTGTATATGACTATTGCATGTGAATTATCACGTTTGGAACTAAAATAAGTGTGTTTAGAGTCATTTTAATACCTGAAGTTGGTCGAAATAGAAGCTTCTGAGAAGGAGAAAAGTCAGTAAAAATTGCAATTTTGGTCACATTGAGGCTTTAAAAAGAAGATTTTCAACATGAGGCACAATCCAAATGACATTTTGAATCAATTTTTCTACAGTCCAAAAAATCAATTTTCTGATGAAAAACGATGACGCGTGACCTGTGTGAACTTTCTCCTGATGGTCAGAAATAGTAATTTTTTAATGTTTAAGTTTTTTGACTGTAAATGAAAATTGAATGTGAATTATCACTTTTGCAACTAAAATAAGTTAATTTAGAGTCATTTTAATGCCTGAAATTGGTCAAAATAGAAGCTTCTGAGTAGGAGAAAATATATGTAAAAATGGCAATTTTGGTCAAACTTTCTCCAGATGGTCAGAAATGGTAATTTTTTAATGTTTAATTTTTTGACCGTAAATGACTATTGCATGTGAAGTATCACTTTTGGAACTAAAATAGGTGTGTTTAGAGTCATTTTAATGCCTGAATTTGGTCAAAACAGAAGCTTCTGAGTAGGAAAAAAAGTCTGTAAAAATGTCAATTTTGGTCACATTGCGGCTTTAAAAAGAAGTTTTTCAACATAAGGCACAATCCAAATGACGTTTTGAATCAATTTTTCTACAGTCCAAAAAATCTATTTTCTAATGAACAACGATGACCCGCTGTCCAACTTTCTCCAGATGGTCAGAAATGGTAATTTTTCTACTATAAATGACTATTGCATGTGAATTAGAACTCTTGGAACTAAAATAAGTGTGTTTCGAGTCATTTTAATACCTGAAGTTGGTCGAAATAGAAGCTTCTGAGAAGGAGAAAAGTCAGTAAAAATGGCAATTTTGGTCATATTGAGGCTTTAAAACGTAGTTATTCAACATGAGGCACAATCCAAATGACATTTTGAATCAATTTTTCTACAGTCCAAAAAATCAATTTTCTGATTAAAAACGATGACGCGTGACCTGTGTGAACTTTCTCCTGATGGTCAGAAATGGTAATTTTTTAATGTTTACGTTTTTTGACTGTAAATGAAAATTGAATGTGAATTATCACTTTTGCAACTAAAATAAGTGTATTTAGAGTCATTTTAATGCCTGAAATTGGTCAAAATAGAAGCTTCTGAGTAGGAGAAAATATATGTAAAAATGGCAATTTTGGTCACATTGAGGATTTAAAACGTAGTTATTCAACATGAGGCACAATCCAAATGGCATTTTGATTCAATTTTTCTACAGTCCAAAAAAATCAATTTTCTCATGAAAAACGATGACCCCTTCACCTGTAAAACGTTCTCCTGATGGTCAGAAATGGTAAGTTTTTTACTGTTTAATTGTTTGACTGTAAATAATTATTGCATGTGAATTATCACTTTTGGAACTAAAATAAGTGTGTTTAGAGTCATTTTAATGCCTGCAATTGGTCGAAATAGAAGCTTCTGAGTAGGAGAAAAAGTCTGTAAAAATTGCAATTTTGGTCACATTGAGGATTTAAAAGGAAGATTTTCAACATGAGGCACAATCCAAATGATGTTTTGAATCAATTTTTCTACAGTCCAAAAACTCAATTTTCTGATGAAAAACAATGACCCGTGACCTGTTGACCTTTCTCCTGATGGTCAGAAATGGTAAGTTTTTTACTGTTTAATTGTTTGACTGTAAATAATTATTGCATGTGAATTATCACTTTTAAAACTAAAATACGTGTGTTTAGAGTCATTTTAATGCCTGAAAATGGTCGAAATAGAATCTTCTGAGTAGGAGAAAAAGTCAAATTGCAATTTTGGTCACATTGAGGCTTTAAAAAGTAGTTATTCAACATGAGGCACAATCCAAATGACATTTTGAATCAATTTTTCTACAGTCCAGAAAATGAATTTTCTGATGAAAAATGATGACCCGTGACCTGTCGAACTTTCTCCAGATGGTCAGAAATGGTAATTTTTTAATGTTTAATTTTTTGACCGTAAATGACTATTGCATGTGAATTATCACTTTTGGAACTAAAATAGGTGTGTTTAGAGTCATTTTAATACCTGAATTTGGTCACGATAGAAGCTTCTGAGAAGGAGAAAAAGTCTGTAAAAATTGCAATTTTAGTCACATTGAGGCTTTAAAAAGAAGATTTTCAACATGAGGCAAAATCCAAATGACGTTTTGAATCAATTTTTCTACAGTCCAAAAAATCAATTTTCTGATGAAAAACAATGACCCGTGACCTGTTGAACTTTCTCCTGATGGTCAGAAATGGTAATTTTTTACTGTTTAATTTTTTGACTGTATATGACTATTGCATGTGAAGTATCACTTTTGGAACTAAAACAGGTGTGTTTAGAGTCATTTTAATGCCTGAATTTGGTCATGATAGAAGCTTCTGAGACGGAGAAAAAGTCTGTAAAAATTGCAATTTTAGTCACATTGAGGCTTTAAAAAGACGATTTTCAACATGAGGCACAATCCAAACGACGTTTTGAATCAATTTTTATACAGTCCAAAAAATCAATTTTCTGATGAAAAACAATGACCCGTGACCTCTCGAACTTTCTCCTGATGGTCAGAAATGGTAATTTTTTACTGTTTAATATTTTTGACTGTATATGACTATTGCATGTGAATTATCACTTTTGGAACTAAAATAAGTGTGTTTAGAGTCATTTTAATACCTGAAGTTGGTTGAAAGAGAAGCTTCTGAGAAGCTGAAAAGTCAGTAAAAATGGCAATTTTGGTCATATTGAGGCTTTAAAAAGTAGTTATTCAACATGAGGCACAATCCAAATGACATTTTGAATCAATTTTTCTACAGTCCAAAAAATAAATTTTCTGATAAAAAACGATGACCCCTTCACCTGTCTAACTTTCTCCAGATGGTCAGAAATGGAAATTTTTTAATGTTTAACTTTTTTGACTTTAAATCAAAATTGAATGTGAATTATCACTTTTGCAACTAAAATAAGTGTATTTAGAGTCATTTTAATGCCTGAAATTGGTCAAAATAGAAGCTTCTGAGTAGGAGAAAATATATGTAAAAATTGCAATTTTGGTCACATTGAGGATTTAAAACCTAGTTATTCAACATGAGGCACAATCCAAATGGCATTTTGATACAATTTTTCTACAGTCCAAAAAAATCAATTTTCTCATGAAAAACGATGACCCCTTCACCTGTCTAACTTTCTCCAGATGCTCAGAAATGGAAATTTTTTAATGTTTAACTTTTTGACTGTAAATGAGTATTGCATGTGAATGATCACTTTTTGAACTAAAATAAGTGTGTTTAGAGTCATTTTAATGAGTGAAATTGGACAAAGTAGAAGCTTCTCAGAAGGAGAAAAGTCAGTAACAATGGCAATTTTGGTCATATTGAGGCTTTAAAAAGTAGTTTTTCAACATGAGGCACAATCCAAATGACATTTTGAATCAATTTTTCTACAGTCCCAAAACTCAATTTTCTGATAAAAACAGATGACCTGTCGAACTTTCTCCAGATGGTCAGAAATGGTAAGTTTTTTACTGTTTCATTGTTTGGCTGTAAATAATTATTGCATGTGAATTATCACTTTTGGAACTAAAATAAATGTGTTTAGAGTCATTTTAATGCCTGAAATTGGTCGAAATAGAAGCTTCTGAGTAGGAGAAAAAGTCTGTAAAATTTGCAATTTTGGTCACATTGAGGCTTTAAAAAGAAGATTTTCAACATGAGGCACAATCCAAATGATGTTTTGTTTTAATTTTTCTACAGTCCAAAATATCAATTTTCTGATGAAAAACAATGACCCGTGACCTGTTGACCTTTCTCCTGATGGTCAGAAATGGTAAGTTTTTTACTGTTTAATTGTTTGACTGTAAATAATTATTGCATGTGAATTATCACTTTTAGAACTAAAATACGTGTGTTTAGAGTCATTTTAATGCCTGAAATTGGTCGAAATTGAATCTTCTGAGTAGGAGAAAAAGTCTGTAAAAATTGCAATTTTGGTCACATTGAGGCTTTAAAGGGAAGATTTTCAACATGACGCTCAATCCAAATGACGTTTTGAATCAATGTTTCTACAGTCCAAAAACTCAATTTTCTGATGAAAAACAATGACCCGTGACCTGTTGAACTTTCTCCTGATGGTCAGAAATGGTAAGTTTTTTACTGTTTAATTGTTTGACTGTAAATAATTATTGCATGTGAATTATCACTTTTAGAACTAAAATACGTGTGTTTAGAGTCATTTTAATGCCTGAAATTGGTCGAAATAGAATCTTCTGAGTAGGAGAAAAAGTCTGTAAAAATTGCAATTTTGGTCACATTGAGGCTTTAAAAAGTAGTTATTCAACATGAGGCACAATCCAAATGACATTTTGAATCAATTTTTCTACAGTCCAGAAAATGAATTTTCTGATGAAAAATGATGACCCGTGACCTGTCGAACTTTCTCCAGATGGTCAGAAATGGTAATTTTTTAATGTTTAATTTTTTGACCGAAAATGACTATTGCATGTGAATTATCACTTTTGGAACTAAAATAGGTGTGTTTAGAGTCATTTTAATACCTGAATTTGGTCACGATAGAAGCTTCTGAGAAGGAGAAAAAGTCTGTAAAAATTGCAATTTTAGTCACATTGAGGCTTTAAAAAGAAGATTTTCAACATGAGGCAAAATCCAAATGACGTTTTGAATCAATTTTTCTACAGTCCAAAAACTCAATTTTCTGATGAAAAACAATGACCCGTGACCTGTTGAACTTTCTCCTGATGGTCAGAAATGGTAAGTTTTTTACTGTTTAATTGTTTGACTGTAAATAATTATTGCATGTGAATTATCACTTTTAGAACTAAAATACGTGTGTTTAGAGTCACTTTAATGCCTGAAATTGGTCGAAATAGAATCTTCTGAGTAGGAGAAAAAGTCTGTAAAAATTGCAATTTTGGTCACATTGAGGCTTTAAAAAGTAGTTATTCAACATGAGGCACAATCCAAATGACATTTTGAATCAATTTTTCTACAGTCCAGAAAATGAATTTTCTGATGAAAAATGATGACCCGTGACCTGTTGAACTTTCTCCTGATGGTCAGAAATGGTAATTTTTTACTGTTTAATTTTTTGACTGTATATGACTATTGCATGTGAAGTATCACTTTTGGAACTAAAACAGGTGTGTTTAGAGTCATTTTAATGCCTGAATTTGGTCATGATAGAAGCTTCTGAGACGGAGAAAAAGTCTGTAAAAATTGCAATTTTAGTCACATTGAGGCTTTAAAAAGAAGATTTTCAACATGAGGCAAAATCCAAATGACGTTTTGAATCAATTTTTCTACAGTCCAAAAAATCAATTTTCTGATGAAAAACAATGACCCGTGACCTGTTGAACTTTCTCCTGATGGTCAGAAATGGTAATTTTTTACTGTTTAATTTTTTGACTGTATATGACTATTGCATGTGAAGTATCACTTTTGGAACTAAAACAGGTGTGTTTAGAGTCATTTTAATGCCTGAATTTGGTCATGATAGAAGCTTCTGAGACGGAGAAAAAGTCTGTAAAAATTGTAATTTTAGTCACATTGAGGCTTTAAAAAGATTTTCAACATGAGGCAAAATCCAAATGACGTTTTGAATCAATTTTTCTACAGTCCAATAACTCAATTTTCTGATGAAAAACAATGACCCGTGACCTGTTGACCTTTCTCCTGATGGTCAGAAATGGTAAGTTTTTTACTGTTTAATTGTTTGACTGTAAATAATTATTGCATGTGAATTATCACTTTTAGAACTAAAATACGTGTGTTTAGAGTCATTTTAATGCCTGAAATTGGTCGAAATAGAATCTTCTGAGTAGGAGAAAAAGTCTGTAAAAATTGCAATTTTGGTCACATTGAGGCTTTAAAGGGAAGATTTTCAACATGAGGCTCAATCCAAATGACGTTTTGAATCAATTTTTCTACAGTCCAAAAACTCAATTTTCTGATGAAAAACAATGACCCGTGACCTGTTGAACTTTCTCCTGATGGTCAGAAATGGTAAGTTTTTTACTGTTTAATTGTTTGACTGTAAATAATTATTGCATGTGAATTATCACTTTTAGAACTAAAATACGTGTGTTTAGAGTAATTTTAATGCCTGAAATTGGTCGAAATAGAATCTTCTGAGTAGGAGAAAAAGTCTGTAAAAATTGCAATTTTGGTCACATTGAGGCTTTAAAAAGTAGTTATTCAACATGAGGCACAATCCAAATGACATTTTGAATCAATTTTTCTACAGTCCAAAAAATCAATTTTCTGATTAAAAACGATGACGCGTGACCTGTGTGAACTTTCTCCTGATGGTCAGAAATGGTAATTTTTTAATGTTTACGTTTTTTGACTGTAAATGAAAACTGAATGTGAATTATCACTTTTGCAACTAAAATAAGTGTATTTAGAGTCATTTTAATGCCTGAAATTGGTCAAAATAGAAGCTTCTGAGTAGGAGAAAATATCTGTAAAAATGGCAATTTTGGTCACATTGAGGATTTAAAACGTAGTTATTCAACATGAGGCACAATCCAAATGGCATTTTGATTCAATTTTTCTACAGTCCAAAAAAATCAATTTTCTCATGAAAAACGATGACCCCTTCACCTGTAAAACGTTCTCCTGATGGTCAGAAATGGTAAGTTTTTTACTGTTTAATTGTTTGACTGTAAATAATTATTGCATGTGAATTATCACTTTTGGAACTAAAATAGGTGTGTTTAGAGTCATTTTAATGCCTGCAATTGGTCGAAATAGAAGCTTCTGAGTAGGAGAAAAAGTCTGTAAAAATTGCAATTTTGGTCACATTGAGGCTTTAAAAGGAAGATTTTCAACATGAGGCACAATCCAAATGATGTTTTGAATCAATTTTTCTACAGTCCAAAAACTCAATTTTCTGATGAAAAACAATGACCCGTGACCTGTTGACCTTTCTCCTGATGGTCAGAAATGGTAAGTTTTTTACTGTTTAATTGTTTGACTGTAAATAATTATTGCATGTGAATTATCACTTTTAGAACTAAAATACGTGTGTTTAGAGTCATTTTAATGCCTGAAATTGGTCGAAATAGAATCTTCTGAGTAGGAGAAAAAGTCAAATTGCATTTTTGGTCACATTGAGGCTTTAAAAAGTAGTTATTCAACATGAGGCACAATCCAAATGACATTTTGAATCAATTTTTCTACAGTCCAGAAAATGAATTTTCTGATGAAAAATGATGACCCGTGACCTGTCGAACTTTCTCCAGATGGTCAGAAATGGTAAGTTTTTTAATGTTTAATTTTTTGACCGTAAATGACTATTGCATGTGAATTATCACTTTTGGAACTAAAATAGGTGTGTTTAGAGTCATTTTAATACCTGAATTTGGTCACGATAGAAGCTTCTGAGAAGGAGAAAAAGTCTGTAAAAATTGCAATTTTAGTCACATTGAGGCTTTAAAAAGAAGATTTTCAACATGAGGCAAAATCCAAATGACGTTTTGAATCAATTTTTCTACAGTCCAAAAAATCAATTTTCTGATGAAAAACAATGACCCGTGACCTGTTGAACTTTCTCCTGATGGTCAGAAATGGTAATTTTTTACTGTTTAATTTTTTGACTGTATCTGACTATTGCATGTGAAGTATCACTTTTGGAACTAAAACAGGTGTGTTTAGAGTCATTTTAATGCCTGAATTTGGTCATGATAGAAGCTTCTGAGACGGAGAAAAAGTCTGTAAAAATTGCAATTTTAGTCACATTGAGGCTTTAAAAAGAAGATTTTCAACATGAGGCACAATCCAAATGACGTTTTGAATCAATTTTTATACAGTCCAAAAAATCAATTTTCTGATGAAAAACAATGACCCGTGACCTCTCGAACTTTCTCCTGATGGTCAGAAATGGTAATTTTTTACTGTTTAATATTTTTGACTGTATATGACTATTGCATGTGAATTATCACTTTTGGAACTAAAATAAGTGTGTTTAGAGTCATTTTAATACCTGAAGTTGGTTGAAAGAGAAGCTTCTGAGAAGGAGAAAAGTCAGTAAAAATGGCAATTTTGGTCATATTGAGGCTTTAAAAAGTAGTTATTCAACATGAGGCACAATCCAAATGACATTTTGAATCAATTTTTCTACAGTCCAAAAAATAAATTTTCTGATGAAAAACGATGACCCCTTCACCTGTCTAACTTTCTCCAGATGGTCAGAAATGGAAATTTTTTAATGTTTAACTTTTTTGACTGTAAATCAAAATTGAATGTGAATTATCACTTTTGCAACTAAAATAAGTGTATTTAGAGTCATTTTAATGCCTGAAATTGGTCAAAATAGAAGCTTCTGAGTAGGAGAAAATGTATGTAAAAATTGCAATTTTGGTCACATTGAGGATTTAAAACGTAGTTATTCAACATGAGGCACAATCCAAATGGCATTTTGATACAATTTTTCTACAGTCCAAAAAAATCAATTTTCTCATGAAAAACGATGACCCCTTCACCTGTCTAACTTTCTCCAGATGGTCAGAAATGGAAATTTTTTAATGTTTAACTTTTTGACTGTAAATGAGTATTGCATGTGAATGATCACTTTTTGAACTAAAATAAGTGTGTTTAGAGTCATTTTAATGAGTGAAATTGGACAAAGTAGAAGCTTCTCAGAAGGAGAAAAGTCAGTAACAATGGCAATTTTGGTCATATTGAGGCTTTAAAAAGTAGTTTTTCAACATGAGGCACAATCCAAATGACATTTTGAATCAATTTTTCTACAGTCCCAAAACTCAATTTTCTGATAAAAACAGATGACCTGTCGAACTTTCTCCAGATGGTCAGAAATGGTAAGTTTTTTACTGTTTCATTGTTTGGCTGTAAATAATTATTGCATGTGAATTATCACTTTTGGAACTAAAATAAGTGTGTTTAGAGTCATTTTAATGCCTGAAATTGGTCGAAATAGAAGCTTCTGAGTAGGAGAAAAAGTCTGTAAAATTTGCAATTTTGGTCACATTGAGGCTTTAAAAAGAAGATTTTCAACATGAGGCACAATCCAAATGATGTTTTGTTTTAATTTTTCTACAGTCCAAAATATCAATTTTCTGATGAAAAACAATGACCCGTGACCTGTTGACCTTTCTCCTGATGGTCAGAAATGGTAAGTTTTTTACTGTTTAATTGTTTGACTGTAAATAATTATTGCATGTGAATTATCACTTTTAGAACTAAAATACGTGTGTTTAGAGTCATTTTAATGCCTGAAATTGGTCGAAATTGAATCTTCTGAGTAGGAGAAAAAGTCTGTAAAAATTGCAATTTTGGTCACATTGAGGCTTTAAAGGGAAGATTTTCAACATGACGCTCAATCCAAATGACGTTTTGAATCAATTTTTCTACAGTCCAAAAACTCAATTTTCTGATGAAAAACAATGACCCGTGACCTGTTGAACTTTCTCCTGATGGTCAGAAATGGTAAGTTTTTTACTGTTTAATTGTTTGACTGTAAATAATTATTGCATGTGAATTATCACTTTTAGAACTAAAATACGTGTGTTTAGAGTCATTTTAATGCCTGAAATTGGTCGAAATAGAATCTTCTGAGTAGGAGAAAAAGTCTGTAAAAATTGCAATTTTGGTCACATTGAGGCTTTAAAAAGTAGTTATTCAACATGAGGCACAATCCAAATGACATTTTGAATCAATTTTTCTACAGTCCAGAAAATGAATTTTCTGATGAAAAATGATGACCCGTGACCTGTCGAACTTTCTCCAGATGGTCAGAAATGGTAATTTTTTAATGTTTAATTTTTTGACTGTATATGACTATTGCATGTGAAGTATCACTTTTGGAACTAAAACAGGTGTGTTTAGAGTCATTTTAATGCCTGAATTTGGTCATGATAGAAGCTTCTGAGACGGAGAAAAAGTCTGTAAAAATTGCAATTTTAGTCACATTGAGGCTTTAAAAAGAAGATTTTCAACATGAGGCAAAATCCAAATGACGTTTTGAATCAATTTTTCTACAGTCCAAAAAATCAATTTTCTGATGAAAAACAATGACCCGTGACCTGTTGAACTTTCTCCTGATGGTCAGAAATGGTAATTTTTTACTGTTTAATTTTTTGACTGTATATGACTATTGCATGTGAAGTATCACTTTTGGAACTAAAACAGGTGTGTTTAGAGTCATTTTAATGCCTGAATTTGGTCATGATAGAAGCTTCTGAGACGGAGAAAAAGTCTGTAAAAATTGCAATTTTAGTCACATTGAGGCTTTAAAAAGAAGATTTTCAACATGAGGCAAAATCCAAATGACGTTTTGAATCAATTTTTCTACAGTCCAAAAACTCAATTTTCTGATGAAAAACAATGACCCGTGACCTGTTGACCTTTCTCCTGATGGTCAGAAATGGTAAGTTTTTTACTGTTTAATTGTTTGACTGTAAATAATTATTGCATGTGAATTATCACTTTTAGAACTAAAATACGTGTGTTTAGAGTCATTTTAATGCCTGAAATTGGTCGAAATAGAATCTTCTGAGTAGGAGAAAAAGTCTGTAAAAATTGCAATTTTGGTCACATTGAGGCTTTAAAGGGAAGATTTTCAACATGAGGCTCAATCCAAATGACGTTTTGAATCAATTTTTCTACAGTCCAAAAACTCAATTTTCTGATGAAAAACAATGACCCGTGACCTGTTGAACTTTCTCCTGATGGTCAGAAATGGTAAGTTTTTTACTGTTTAATTGTTTGACTGTAAATAATTATTGCATGTGAATTATCACTTTTAGAACTAAAATACGTGTGTTTAGAGTAATTTTAATGCCTGAAATTGGTCGAAATAGAATCTTCTGAGTAGGAGAAAAAGTCTGTAAAAATTGCAATTTTGGTCACATTGAGGCTTTAAAAAGTAGTTATTCAACATGAGGCACAATCCAAATGACATTTTGAATCAATTTTTCTACAGTCCAAAAAATCAATTTTCTGATTAAAAACGATGACGCGTGACCTGTGTGAACTTTCTCCTGATGGTCAGAAATGGTAATTTTTTAATGTTTACGTTTTTTGACTGTAAATGAAAACTGAATGTGAATTATCACTTTTGCAACTAAAATAAGTGTATTTAGAGTCATTTTAATGCCTGAAATTGGTCAAAATAGAAGCTTCTGAGTAGGAGAAAATATCTGTAAAAATGGCAATTTTGGTCACATTGAGGATTTAAAACGTAGTTATTCAACATGAGGCACAATCCAAATGGCATTTTGATTCAATTTTTCTACAGTCCAAAAAAATCAATTTTCTCATGAAAAACGATGACCCCTTCACCTGTAAAATGTTCTCCTGATGGTCAGAAATGGTAAGTTTTTTACTGTTTAATTATTTGACTGTAAATAATTATTGCATGTGAATTATCACTTTTGGAACTAAAATAGGTGTGTTTAGAGTCATTTTAATACCTGCAATTGGTCGAAATAGAAGCTTCTGAGTAGGAGAAAAAGTCTGTAAAAATTGCAATTTTGGTCACATTGAGGCTTTAAAAGGAAGATTTTCAACATGAGGCACAATCCAAATGATGTTTTGAATCAATTTTTCTACAGTCCAAAAACTCAATTTTCTGATGAAAAACAATGACCCGTGACCTGTTGACCTTTCTCCTGATGGTCAGAAATGGTAAGTTTTTTACTGTTTAATTGTTTGACTGTAAATAATTATTGCATGTGAATTATCACTTTTAGAACTAAAATACGTGTGTTTAGAGTCATTTTAATGCCTGAAATTGGTCGAAATAGAATCTTCTGAGTAGGAGAAAAAGTCAAATTGAATTTTTGGTCACATTGAGGCTTTAAAAAGTAGTTATTCAACATGAGGCACAATCCAAATGACATTTTGAATCAATTTTTCTACAGTCCAGAAAATGAATTTTCTGATGAAAAATGATGACCCGTGACCTGTCGAACTTTCTCCAGATGGTCAGAAATGGTAAGTTTTTTAATGTTTAATTTTTTGACCGTAAATGACTATTGCATGTGAATTATCACTTTTGGAACTAAAATAGGTGTGTTTAGAGTCATTTTAATACCTGAATTTGGTCACGATAGAAGCTTCTGAGAAGGAGAAAAAGTCTGTACAAATTGCAATTTTAGTCACATTGAGGCTTTAAAAAGAAGATTTTCAACATGAGGCAAAATCCAAATGACGTTTTGAATCAATTTTTCTACAGTCCAAAAAATCAATTTTCTGATGAAAAACAATGACCCGTGACCTGTTGAACTTTCTCCTGATGGTCAGAAATGGTAATTTTTTACTGTTTAATTTTTTGACTGTATATGACTATTGCATGTGAAGTATCACTTTTGGAACTAAAACAGGTGTGTTTAGAGTCATTTTAATGCCTGAATTTGGTCGTGATAGAAGCTTCTGAGACGGAGAAAAAGTCTGTAAAAATTGCAATTTTAGTCACATTGAGGCTTTAAAAAGAAGATTTTCAACATGAGGCACAATCCAAATGACGTTTTGAATCAATTTTTATACAGTCCAAAAAATCAATTTTCTGATGAAAAACAATGACCCGTGACCTCTCGAACTTTCTCCTGATGGTCAGAAATGGTAATTTTTTACTGTTTAATATTTTTGACTGTATATGACTATTGCATGTGAATTATCACTTTTGGAACTAAAATAAGTGTGTTTAGAGTCATTTTAATACCTGAAGTTGGTTGAAAGAGAAGCTTCTGAGAAGGAGAAAAGTCAGTAAAAATGGCAATTTTGGTCATATTGAGGCTTTAAAAAGTAGTTATTCAACATGAGGCACAATCCAAATGACATTTTGAATCAATTTTTCTACAGTCCAAAAAATAAATTTTCTAATGAAAAACGATGACCCCTTCACCTGTCTAACTTTCTCCAGATGGTCAGAAATGGAAATTTTTTAATGTTTAACTTTTTTGACTGTAAATCAAAATTGAATGTGAATTATCACTTTTGCAACTAAAATAAGTGTATTTAGAGTCATTTTAATGCCTGAAATTGGTCAAAATAGAAGCTTCTGAGTAGGAGAAAATGTATGTAAAAATTGCAATTTTGGTCACATTGAGGATTTAAAACGTAGTTATTCAACATGAGGCACAATCCAAATGGCATTTTGATACAATTTTTCTACAGTCCAAAAAAATCAATTTTCTCATGAAAAACGATGACCCCTTCACCTGTCTAACTTTCTCCAGATGGTCAGAAATGGAAATTTTTTAATGTTTAACTTTTTGACTGTAAATGAGTATTGCATGTGAATGATCACTTTTTGAACTAAAATAAGTGTGTTTAGAGTCATTTTAATGAGTGAAATTGGACAAAGTAGAAGCTTCTCAGAAGGAGAAAAGTCAGTAACAATGGCAATTTTGGTCATATTGAGGCTTTAAAAAGTAGTTTTTCAACATGAGGCACAATCCAAATGACATTTTGAATCAATTTTTCTACAGTCCCAAAACTCAATTTTCTGATAAAAACAGATGACCTGTCGAACTTTCTCCAGATGGTCAGAAATGGTAAGTTTTTCACTGTTTAATTGTTTGGCTGTAAATAATTATTGCATGTGAATTATCACTTTTGGAACTAAAATAGGTGTGTTTAGAGTCATTTTAATGCCTGAAATTGGTCGAAATAGAAGCTTCTGAGTAGGAGAAAAAGTCTGTAAAATTAGCAATTTTGGTCACATTGAGGCTTTAAAAGGAAGATTTTCAACATGAGGCACAATCCAAATGACGTTTTGTTTTAATTTTTCTACAGTCCAAAATATCAATTTTCTGATGAAAAACAATGACCCGTGACCTGTTGAACTTTCTCCTGATGGTCAGAAATGGTAAGTTTTTTACTGTTTAATTGTTTGACTGTAAATAATTATTGCATGTGAATTATCACTTTTGGAAATAAAATAAGTGTGTTTAGAGTCATTTTAATGCCTGAAATTGTTCGAAATAGAAGCTTCTGAGTAGGAGAAAAAGTCTGTAAAAATTGCAATTTTGGTCACATTGAGGCTTTAAAAAGAAGATTTTCAACATGAGGCAAAATCCAAATGACGTTTTGAATCAATTTTTCTACAGTCCAAAAACTCAATTTTCTGATGAAAAACAATGACCCGTGACCTGTTGACCTTTCTCCTGATGGTCAGAAATGGTAAGTTTTTTACTGTTTAATTGTTTGACTGTAAATAATTATTGCATGTGAATTATCACTTTTAGAACTAAAATACGTGTGTTTAGAGTCATTTTAATGCCTGAAATTGGTCGAAATAGAATCTTCTGAGTAGGAGAAAAAGTCTGTAAAAATTGCAATTTTGGTCACATTGAGGCTTTAAAGGGAAGATTTTCAACATGAGGCTCAATCCAAATGACGTTTTGAATCAATTTTTCTACAGTCCAAAAACTCAATTTTCTGATGAAAAACAATGACCCGTGACCTGTTGAACTTTCTCCTGATGGTCAGAAATGGTAAGTTTTTTACTGTTTAATTGTTTGACTGTAAATAATTATTGCATGTGAATTATCACTTTTAGAACTAAAATACGTGTGTTTAGAGTAATTTTAATGCCTGAAATTGGTCGAAATAGAATCTTCTGAGTAGGAGAAAAAGTCTGTAAAAATTGCAATTTTGGTCACATTGAGGCTTTAAAAAGTAGTTATTCAACATGAGGCACAATCCAAATGACATTTTGAATCAATTTTTCTACAGTCCAGAAAATGAATTTTCTGATGAAAAATGATGACCCGTGACCTGTCGAACTTTCTCCAGATGGTCAGAAATGGTAATTTTTTAATGTTTAATTTTTTGACCGAAAATGACTATTGCATGTGAATTATCACTTTTGGAACTAAAATAGGTGTGTTTAGAGTCATTTTAATACCTGAATTTGGTCACGATAGAAGCTTCTGAGAAGGAGAAAAAGTCTGTAAAAATTGCAATTTTAGTCACATTGAGGCTTTAAAAAGAAGATTTTCAACATGAGGCAAAATCCAAATGACGTTTTGAATCAATTTTTCTACAGTCCAAAAACTCAATTTTCTGATGAAAAACAATGACCCGTGACCTGTTGAACTTTCTCCTGATGGTCAGAAATGGTAAGTTTTTTACTGTTTAATTGTTTGACTGTAAATAATTATTGCATGTGAATTATCACTTTTAGAACTAAAATACGTGTGTTAGAGTCACTTTAATGCCTGAAATTGGTCGAAATAGAATCTTCTGAGTAGGAGAAAAAGTCTGTAAAAATTGCAATTTTGGTCACATTGAGGCTTTAAAAAGTAGTTATTCAACATGAGGCACAATCCAAATGACATTTTGAATCAATTTTTCTACAGTCCAGAAAATGAATTTTCTGATGAAAAATGATGACCCGTGACCTGTTGAACTTTCTCCTGATGGTCAGAAATGGTAATTTTTTACTGTTTAATTTTTTGACTGTATATGACTATTGCATGTGAAGTATCACTTTTGGAACTAAAACAGGTGTGTTTAGAGTCATTTTAATGCCTGAATTTGGTCATGATAGAAGCTTCTGAGACGGAGAAAAAGTCTGTAAAAATTGCAATTTTAGTCACATTGAGGCTTTAAAAAGAAGATTTTCAACATGAGGCACAATCCAAATGACGTTTTGAATCAATTTTTCTACAGTCCAAAAACTCAATTTTCTGATGAAAAACAATGACCCGTGACCTGTTGAACTTTCTCCTGATGGTCAGAAATGTTACGTTTTTTACTGTTTAATTGTTTGGCTGTAAATAATTATTGCATGTGAATTATCACTTTTGGAACTAAAATAAGTGTGTTTAGAGTCATTTTAATGCCTGAAATTGGTCGAAATAGAAGCTTCTGAGTAGGAGAAAAAGTCTGTAAAATTTGCAATTTTGGTCACATTGAGGCTTTAAAAGGAAGATTTTCAACATGAGGCACAACCCAAATGACGTTTTGTTTTAATTTTTCTACAGTCCAAAATATCAATTTTCTGATGAAAAACAATGACCCGTGACCTGCTGAACTTTCTCCTGATGGTCAGAAATGGTAAGTTTTTTACTGTTTAATTGTTTGACTGTAAATAATTATTGCATGTGAATTATCACTTTTGGAAATAAAATAAGTGTGTTTAGAGTCATTTTAATGCCTGAAATTGTTCGAAATAGAAGCTTCTGAGTAGGAGAAAAAGTCTGTAAAAATTGCAATTTTGGTCACATTGAGGCTTTAAAAAGAAGATTTTCAACATGAGGCAAAATCCAAATGACGTTTTGAATCAATTTTTCTACAGTCCAAAAACTCAATTTTCTGATGAAAAACAATGACCCGTGACCTGTTGACCTTTCTCCTGATGGTCAGAAATGGTACGTTTTTTACTGTTTAATTGTTTGACTGTAAATAATTATTGCATGTGAATTATCACTTTTAGAACTAAAATACGTGTGTTTAGAGTCATTTTAATGCCTGAAATTGGTCGAAATAGAATCTTCTGAGTAGGAGAAAAAGTCTGTAAAAATTGCAATTTTGGTCACATTGAGGCTTTAAAAAGAAGATTTTCAACATGAGGCAAAATCCAAATGACGTTTTGAATCAATTTTTCTACAGTCCAAAAACTCAATTTTCTGATGAAAAACAATGACCCGTGACCTGTTGAACTTTCTCCTGATGGTCAGAAATGGTAAGTTTTTTACTGTTTAATTGTTTGACTGTAAATAATTATTGCATGTGAATTATCACTTTTAGAACTAAAATACGTGTGTTTAGAGTCACTTTAATGCCTGAAATTGGTCGAAATAGAATCTTCTGAGTAGGAGAAAAAGTCTGTAAAAATTGCAATTTTGGTCACATTGAGGCTTTAAAAAGTAGTTATTCAACATGAGGCACAATCCAAATGACATTTTGAATCAATTTTTCTACAGTCCAGAAAATGAATTTTCTGATGAAAAATGATGGCCCGTGACCTGTTGAACTTTCTCCTGATGGTCAGAAATGGTAATTTTTTACTGTTTAATTTTTTGACTGTATATGACTATTGCATGTGAAGTATCACTTTTGGAACTAAAACAGGTGTGTTTAGAGTCATTTTAATGCCTGAATTTGGTCATGATAGAAGCTTCTGAGACGGAGAAAAAGTCTGTAAAAATTGCAATTTTAGTCACATTGAGGCTTTAAAAAGAAGATTTTCAACATGAGGCACAATCCAAATGACGTTTTGAATCAATTTTTCTACAGTCCAAAAACTCAATTTTCTGATGAAAAACAATGACCCGTGACCTGTTGAACTTTCTCCTGATGGTCAGAAATGTTACGTTTTTTACTGTTTAATTGTTTGGCTGTAAATAATTATTGCATGTGAATTATCACTTTTGGAACTAAAATAAGTGTGTTTAGAGTCATTTTAATGCCTGAAATTGGTCGAAATAGAAGCTTCTGAGTAGGAGAAAAAGTCTGTAAAATTTGCAATTTTGGTCACATTGAGGCTTTAAAGGGAAGATTTTCAACATGAGGCTCAATCCAAATGACGTTTTGAATCAATTTTTCTACAGTCCAAAAACTCAATTTTCTGATGAAAAACAATGACCCGTGACCTGTTGAACTTTCCCCTGATGGTCAGAAATGGTAAGTTTTTTACTGTTTAATTGTTTGACTGTAAATAATTATTGCATGTGAATTATCACTTTTAGAACTAAAATACGTGTGTTTAGAGTCATTTTAATGCCTGAAATTGGTCGAAATAGAATCTTCTGAGTAGGAGAAAAAGTCTGTAAAAATTGCAATTTTGGTCACATTGAGGCTTTAAAAAGTAGTTATTCAACATGAGGCACAATCCAAATGACATTTTGAATCAATTTTTCTACAGTCCAGAAAATGAATTTTCTGATGAAAAATGATGACCCGTACCTGTCGAACTTTCTCCAGATGGTCAGAAATGGTAATTTTTTAATGTTTAATTTTTTGACCGTAAATGACTATTGCATGTGAATTATCACTTTTGGAACTAAAATAGGTGTGTTTAGAGTCATTTTAATACCTGAATTTGGTCACGATAGAAGCTTCTGAGAAGGAGAAAAAGTCTGTAAAAATTGCAATTTTAGTCACATTGAGGCTTTAAAAAGAAAATTTTCAACATGAGGCAAAATCCAAATAACGTTTTGAATCAATTTTTCTACAGTCCAAAAACTCAATTTTCTGATGAAAAACAATGACCCGTGACCTGTTGAACTTTCTCCTGATGGTCAGAAATGGTAAGTTTTTTACTGTTTAATTGTTTGACTGTAAATAATTATTGCATGTGAATTATCACTTTTAGAACTAAAATACGTGTGTTTAGAGTCACTTTAATGCCTGAAATTGGTCGAAATAGAATCTTCTGAGTAGGAGAAAAAGTCTGTAAAAATCGCAATTTTGGTCACATTGAGGCTTTAAAAAGTAGTTATTCAACATGAGGCACAATCCAAATGACGTTTTGAATCAATTTTTCTACAGTCCAGAAAATGAATTTTCTGATGAAAAATGATGACCCGTGACCTGTTGAACTTTCTCCTGATGGTCAGAAATGGTAATTTTTTACTGTTTAATTTTTTGACTGTATATGACTATTGCATGTGAAGTATCACTTTTGGAACTAAAACAGGTGTGTTTAGAGTCATTTTAATGCCTGAATTTGGTCATGATAGAAGCTTCTGAGACGGAGAAAAAGTCTGTAAAAATTGCAATTTTGGTCACATTGAGGCTTTAAAAGGAAGATTTTCAACATGAGGCACAATCCAAATGACGTTTTGTTTTAATTTTTCTACAGTCCAAAATATCAATTTTCTGATGAAAAACAATGACCCGTGACCTGTTGAACTTTCTCCTGATGGTCAGAAATGGTAAGTTTTTTACTGTTTAATTGTTTGACTGTAAATAATTATTGCATGTGAATTATCACTTTTGGAAATAAAATAAGTGTGTTTAGAGTCATTTTAATGCCTGAAATTGTTCGAAATAGAAGCTTCTGAGTAGGAGAAAAAGTCTGTAAAAATTGCAATTTTGGTCACATTGAGGCTTTAAAAAGAAGATTTTCAACATGAGGCAAAATCCAAATGACGTTTTGAATCAATTTTTCTACAGTCCAAAAACTCAATTTTCTGATGAAAAACAATGACCCGTGACCTGTTGACCTTTCTCCTGATGGTCAGAAATGGTAAGTTTTTTACTGTTTAATTGTTTGACTGTAAATAATTATTGCATGTGAATTATCACTTTTAGAACTAAAATACGTGTGTTTAGAGTCATTTTAATGCCTGAAATTGGTCGAAATAGAATCTTCTGAGTAGGAGAAAAAGTCTGTAAAAATTGCAATTTTGGTCACATTGAGGCTTTAAAGGGAAGATTTTCAACATGAGGCTCAATCCAAATGACGTTTTGAATCAATTTTTCTACAGTCCAAAAACTCAATTTTCTGATGAAAAACAATGACCCGTGACCTGTTGAACTTTCCCCTGATGGTCAGAAATGGTAAGTTTTTTACTGTTTAATTGTTTGACTGTAAATAATTATTGCATGTGAATTACCACTTTTAGAACTAAAATACGTGTGTTTAGAGTCATTTTAATGCCTGAAATTGGTCGAAATAGAATCTTCTGAGTAGGAGAAAAAGTCTGTAAAAATTGCAATTTTGGTCACATTGAGGCTTTAAAAAGTAGTTATTCAACATGAGGCACAATCCAAATGACATTTTGAATCAATTTTTCTACAGTCCAGAAGATGAATTTTCTGATGAAAAATGATGACCCGTGACCTGTCGAACTTTCTCCAGATGGTCAGAAATGGTAATTTTTTAATGTTTAATTTTTTGACCGTAAATGACTATTGCATGTGAATTATCACTTTTGGAACTAAAATAGGTGTGTTTAGAGTCATTTTAATACCTGAATTTGGTCACGATAGAAGCTTCTGAGAAGGGGAAAAAGACTGTAAAAATTGCAATTTTAGTCACATTGAGGCTTTAAAAAGAAGATTTTCAACATGAGGCAAAATCCAAATGATGTTTTGAATCAATTTTTCTACAGTCCAAAAACTCAATTTTCTGATGAAGAACAATGACCCGTGACCTGTTGAACTTTCTCCTGATGGTCAGAAATGGTAAGTTTTTTACTGTTTAATTGTTTGACTGTAAATAATTATTGCATGTGAATTATCACTTTTAGAACTAAAATACGTGTGTTTAGAGTCACTTTAATGCCTGAAATTGGTCGAAATAGAATCTTCTGAGTAGGAGAAAAAGTCTGTAAAAATTGCAATTTTGGTCACATTGAGGCTTTAAAAAGTAGTTATTCAACATGAGGCACAATCCAAATGACATTTTGAATCAATTTTTCTACAGTCCAGAAAATGAATTTTCTGATGAAAAATGATGGCCCTTGACCTGTTTAACTTTCTCCTGATGGTCAGAAATGGTAATTTTTTACTGTTTAATTTTTTGACTGTATATGACTATTGCATGTGAAGTATCACTTTTGGAACTAAAACAGGTGTGTTTAGAGTCATTTTAATGCCTGAATTTGGTCATGATAGAAGCTTCTGAGACGGAGAAAAAGTCTGTAAAAATTGCAATTTTAGTCACATTGAGGCTTTAAAAAGAAGATTTTCAACATGAGGCACAATCCAAATGACGTTTTGAATCAATTTTTCTAAAGTCCAAAAACTCAATTTTCTGATGAAAAACAATGACCCGTGACCTGTTGAACTTTCTCCTGATGGTCAGAAATGGTAAGTTTTTTACTGTTTAATTGTTTGACTGTAAATAATTATTGCATGTGAATTATCACTTTTAGAACTAAAATACGTGTGTTTAGAGTCATTTTAATGCCTGAAATTGGTCGAAATAGAATCTTCTGAGTAGGAGAAAAAGTCTGTAAAAATTGCAATTTTGGTCACATTGAGGCTTTAAAAAGTAGTTATTCAACATGAGGCACATTCCAAATGACATTTTGAATCAATTTTTCTACAGTCCAGAAAATGAATTTTCTGATGAAAAATGATGACCCGTGACCTGTTGAACTTTCTCCTGATGGTCAGAAATGGTAATTTTTTACTGTTTAATTTTTTGACTGTATATGACTATTGCATGTGAAGTATCACTTTTGGAACTAAAACAGGTGTGTTTAGAGTCATTTTAATGCCTGAATTTGGTCATGATAGAAGCTTCTGAGACGGAGAAAAAGTCTGTAAAAATTGCAATTTTAGTCACATTGAGGCTTTAAAAAGAAGATTTTCAACATGAGGCACAATCCAAATGACGTTTTGAATCAATTTTTATACAGTCCAAAAAATCAATTTTCTGATGAAAAACAATGACCTGTGACCTCTCGAACTTTCTCCTGATGGTCAGAAATGGTAATTTTTTACTGTTTATTATTTTTGACTGTATATGACTATTGCATGTGAATTATTACTTTTGGAACTAAAATAAGTGTGTTTAGAGTCTTTTTAATACCTGAAGTTGGTTGAAATAGAAGCTTCTGAGAAGGAGAAAAGTCAGTAAAAATGGCAATTTTGGTCATATTGAGGCTTTAAAAAGTAGTTATTCAACATGAGGCACAATCCAAATGACATTTTGAATCAATTTTTCTACAGTCCAAAAAATAAATTTTCTGATGAAAAACGATGACCCCCCTTCACATGTCTAACTTTCTCCAGATGGTCAGAAATGGAAATTTTTTAATGTTTAACTTTTTTGACTGTAAATCAAAATTGAATGTGAATTATCACTTTTGCAACTAGAATAGGTGTATTTAGAGTCATTTTATTGCCTGAAATTGGTCAAAATAGAAGTTCTGAGTAGGAGAAAATATATGTAAAAATTGCAATTTTGGTCACATTGAGGATTTAAAACGTAGTTATTCAACATGAGGCACAATCCAAATGGCATTTTGATTCAATTTTTCTACAGTCCAAAAAAATCAATTTTCTCATGAAAAACGATGACCCCTTCACCTGTAAAACGTTCTCCTGATGGTCAGAAATGGTACGTTTTTTACTGTTTAATTGTTTGACTGTAAATAATTATTGCATGTGAATTATCACTTTTGGAACTAAAATAAGTGTGTTTAGAGTCATTTTAATGCCTGCAATTGGTCGAAATAGAAGCTTCTGAGTAGGAGAAAAAGTCTGTAAAAATTGCAATTTTGGTCACATTGAGGCTTTAAAACGAAGATTTTCAACATGAGGCACAATCCAAATGACGTTTTGAATCAATTTTTCTACAGTCCAAAAACTCAATTTTCTGATGAACAACAATGACCCGTGACCTGTTGACCTTTCTCCTGATGGTCAGAAATGGTAAGTTTTTTACTGTTTAATTGTTTGACTGTAAATAATTATTGCATGTGAATTATCACTTTTAGATCTAAAATACGTGTGTTTAGAGTCATTTTAATGCCTGAAATTGGTCGAAATAGAATCTTCTGAGTAGGAGAAAAAGTCAAATTGCAATTTTGGTCACATTGAGGCTTTAAAAAGTAGTTATTCAACATGAGGCACAATCCAAATGACATTTTGAATCAATTTTTCTACAGTCCAGAAAATGAATTTTCTGATGAAAAATGATGACCCGTGACCTGTCGAACTTTCTCCAGATGGTCAGAAATGGTAATTTTTTAATATTTAATTTTTTGACCGTAAATGACTATTGCATGTGAATTATCACTTTTGGAACTAAAATAGGTGTGTTTAGAGTCATTTTAATACCTGAATTTGGTCACGATAGAAGCTTCTGAGAAGGAGAAAAAGTCTGTAAAAATTGCAATTTTAGTCACATTGAGGCTTTAAAAAGAAGATTTTCAACATGAGGCAAAATCCAAATGACGTTTTGAATCAATTTTTCTACAGTCCAAAAAATCAATTTTCTGATGAAAAACAATGACCCATGACCTGTTGAACTTTCTCCTGATGGTCAGAAATGGTAATTTTTTACTGTTTAATTTTTTGACTGTATATGACTATTGCATGTGAAGTATCACTTTTGGAACTAAAACAGGTGTGTTTAGAGTCATTTTAATGCCTGAATTTGGTCATGATAGAAGCTTCTGAGACGGAGAAAAAGTCTGTAAAAATTGCAATTTTAGTCACATTGAGGCTTTAAAAAGAAGATTTTCAACATGAGGCACAATCCAAATGACGTTTTGAATCAATTTTTATACAGTCCAAAAAATCAATTTTCTGATGAAAAACAATGACCCGTGACCTCTCGAACTTTCTCCTGATGGTCAGAAATGGTAATTTTTTACTGTTTAATATTTTTGACTGTATATGACTATTGCATGTGAATTATCACTTTTGGAACTAAAATAATTGTGTTTAGAGTCATTTTAATACCTGAAGTTGGTTGAAATAGAAGCTTCTGAGAAGGAGAAAAGTCAGTAAAAATGGCAATTTTGGTCATATTGAGGCTTTAAAAAGTAGTTATTCAACATGAGGCACAATCCAAATGACATTTTGAATCAATTTTTCTACAGTCCAAAAAATAAATTTTCTGATGAAAAACGATGACCCCTTCACCTGTCTAACTTTCTCCAGATGGTCAGAAATGGAAATTTTTTAATGTTTAACTTTTTTGACTGTAAATCAAAATTGAATGTGAATTATCACTTTTGCAACTAAAATAAATGTATTTATAGTCATTTTAATGCCTGAAATTGGTCAAAATAGAAGCTTCTGAGTAGGAGAAAATATATGTAAAAATTGCAATTTTGGTCACATTGAGGATTTAAAACGTAGTTATTCAACATGAGGCACAATCCAAATGGCATTTTGATTCAATTTTTCTACAGTCCAAAAAAATCAATTTTCTCATGAAAAACGATGACCCCTTCACCTGTCTAACTTTCTCCAGATGGTCAGAAATGGAAATTTTTTAATGTTTAACTTTTTGACTGTAAATGAGTATTGCATGTGAATTATCACTTTTGGAACTAAAATAGGTGTGTTTAGAGTCATTTTAATACCTGAATTTGGTCACGATAGAAGCTTCGGAGAAGGAGAAAAAGTCTGTAAAATTGCAATTTTAGTCACATTGAGGCTTTAAAAAGAAGATTTTCAACATGAGGCACAATCCAAATGACGTTTTGAATCAAGTTTTTCTACAGTCCAAAAAATCAATTTTCTGATGAAAAACAATGACCCGTGACCTGTCGAACTTTCTCCTGATGGTCAGAAATGGTAATTTTTTACTGTTTAACATTTTTGACTGTATATGACTATTGCATGTGAATTATCACTTTTGGAACTAAAATAAGTGTGTTTAGAGTCATTTTAATACCTGAAGTTGTTTGAAATAGAAGCTTCTGAGAAGGAGAAAAGTCAGTAAAAATGGCAATTCTGGTTGTATTGAGGCTTTAAAACGTAGTTATGCAACATGAGGCACAATCCAAATGACATTTTGAATCAATTTTTCTACAGTCCAAAAAAACTCAATTTTCTCATGAAAAACGATGACCCCTTAACCTGTAAAACGTTCTCCTGATGGTCAGAAATGGTAAGTTTTTTACTGTTTAATTGTTTGACTGAAAATAATTATTGCATGTGAATTATCACTTTTGGAACTAAAATAAGTGTGTTTAGAGTCATATTAATGCCTGCAATTGGTCGAAATAGAAGCTTCTGAGTAGGAGAAAAAGTCTGTAAAAATTGCAATTTTGGTCACATTGAGGCTTTAAAAGGAAGATTTTCAACATGAGGCACAATCCAAATGACGTTTTGTTTTAATTTTACTACAGTCCAAAATATCAATTTTCTGATGAAAAACAATGACCCGTGACCTGTTGAACTTTCTCCTGATGGTCAGAAATGGTAAGTTTTTTACTGTTTAATTGTTTGACTGTAAATAATTATTGCAAGTGAATTATCACTTTTGGAAATAAAATAAGTGTGTTTAGAGTCATTTTAAGGCCTGAAATTGTTCGAAATAGAAGCTTCTGAGTAGGAGAAAAAGTCTGTAAAAATTGCAATTTTGGTCACATTGAGGCTTTAAAAGAAGATTTTCAACATGAGGCAAAATCCAAATGAAGTTTTGAATCAATTTTTCTACAGTCCAAAAAATCAATTTTCTGATGAAAAACAATGACCCGTGACCTGTTGACCTTTCTCCTGATGGTCAGAAATGGTAAGATTTTTACTGTTTAATTGTTTGACTGTAAATAATTATTGCATGTGAATTATAACTTTTAGAACTAAAATACGTGTGTTTAGAGTCATTTTAATGCCTGAAATTGGTCGAAATAGAATCTTCTGAGTAGGAGAAAAAGTCTGTAAAAATTGCAATTTTGGTCACATTGAGGCTTTAAAGGGAAGATTTTCAACATGAGGCACAATCCAAATGACGTTTTGAATCAATTTTTCTACAGTCCAAAAACTCAATTTTCTGATGAAAAACAATGACCCGTGACCTGTTGAACTTTCTCCTGATGGTCAGAAATGGTAAGTTTTTTACTGTTTAATTGTTTGACTGTAAATAATTATTGCATGTGAATTATAACTTTTAGAACTAAAATACGTGTCTTTAGAGTCATTTTAATGCCTGAAATTGGTCGAAATAGAATCTTCTGCGTAGGAGAAAAAGTCTGTAAAAATTGCAATTTTGGTCACATTGAGGCTTTAAAAAGTAGTTATTCAACATGAGGCAAAATCCAAATGACATTTTGAATCAATTTTTCTACAGTCCAGAAAATGAATTTTCTGATGAAAAATGATGACCCGTGACCTGTTGAACTTTCTCCTGATGGTCAGAAATGGTAATTTTTTACTGTTTAATTTTTTGACTGTATATGACTATTGCATGTGAAGTATCACTTTTGGAACTAAAATAGGTGTGTTTAGAGTCATTTTAATGCCTGAATTTGGTCACGTTAGAAGCTTCTGAGACGGAGAAAAAGTCTGTAAAAATTGCAATTTAAGTCACATTGAGGCTTTAAAAAGAAGATTTTCAACATGAGGCACAATCCAAATGACGTTTTGAATCAATTTTTCTACAGTCCAAAAACTCATTTTTCTGATGAAAAACAATGACCCGTGACCTGTTGAGCTTTCTCCTGATGGTCAGAAATGGTAAGTTTTTTACTGTTTAATTGTTTGACTGTAAATAATTATTGCATGTGAATTATCACTTTTAGAACTAAAATACGTGTGTTTAGAGTCATTTTAATGCCTGAAATTGGTCGAAATAGAATCTTCTGAGTAGGAGAAAAAGTCTGTAAAAATTGCAATTTTGGTCACATTGAGGCTTTAAAAAGTAGTTATTCAACATGAGGCACATTCCAAATGACATTTTGAATCAATTTTTCTACAGTCCAGAAAATGAATTTTCTGATGAAAAATGATGACCCGTGACCTGTTGAACTTTCTCCTGATGGTCAGAAATGGTAATTTTTTACTGTTTAATTTTTTGACTGTATATGACTATTGCATGTGAAGTATCACTTTTGGAACTAAAACAGGTGTGTTTAGAGTCATTTTAATGCCTGAATTTGGTCATGATAGAAGCTTCTGAGACGGAGAAAAAGTCTGTAAAAATTGCAATTTTAGTCACATTGAGGCTTTAAAAAGAAGATTTTCAACATGAGGCACAATCCAAATGACGTTTTGAATCAATTTTTATACAGTCCAAAAAATCAATTTTCTGATGAAAAACAATGACCCGTGACCTCTCGAACTTTCTCCTGATGGTCAGAAATGGTAATTTTTTACTGTTTAATATTTTTGACTGTATATGACTATTGCATGTGAATTATTACTTTTGGAACTAAAATAAGTGTGTTTAGAGTCATTTTAATACCTGAAGTTGGTTGAAATAGAAGCTTCTGAGAAGGAGAAAAGTAAGTAAAAATGGCAATTTTGGTCATATTGAGGCTTTAAAAAGTAGTTATTCAACATGAGGCACAATCCAAATGACATTTTGAATCAATTTTTCTACAGTCCAAAAAATAAATTTTCTGATGAAAAACGATGACCCCCTTCACATGTCTAACTTTCTCCAGATGGTCAGAAATGGAAATTTTTTAATGTTTAACTTTTTTGACTGTAAATCAAAATTGAATGTGAATTATCACTTTTGCAACTAGAATAGGTGTATTTAGAGTCATTTTATTGCCTGAAATTGGTCAAAATAGAAGCTTCTGAGTAGGAGAAAATATATGTAAAAATTGCAATTTTGGTCACATTGAGGATTTAAAACGTAGTTATTCAACATGAGGCACAATCCAAATGGCATTTTGATTCAATTTTTCTACAGTCCAAAAAAATCAATTTTCTCATGAAAAACGATGACCCCTTCACCTGTCTAACTTTCTCCAGATGGTCAGAAAGGGAAATTTTTTAATGTTTAACTTTTTGACTGTAAATGACTATTGCATGTGAATGATCACTTTTTGAACTAAAATAAGTGTGTTTAGAGTCATTTTAATGAGTGAAATTGGACAAAGTAGAAGCTTCTGAGAAGGAGAAAAGTCAGTAACAATGGCAATTTTGGTCATATTGAGGCTTTAAAAAGTAGTTTTTCAACATGAGGCACAATCCAAATGACATTTTGAATCAATTTTTCTACAGTCCCAAAACTCAATTTTCTGATAAAAAAAGATGACCTGTCGAACTTTCTCCAGATGGTCAGAAATGGAAATTTTTTAATGTTTAATTTTTTGACTGAAAATAGTTATTGCATGTGTATTATCACTTTTGGAACTAAAATAAGTGTGATTAGAGTCATTTTAATGCCTGAAATTGGTCGAAATTGAAGCTTCTGAGTAGGAGAAAAGTCAGTAACAATGGCAATTTTGGTCATATTGAGGCTTTAAATAGTAGTTATTCAACATGATGCACAATCCAAATGACATTTTGAATCAATTTTTCTACAGTCCAAAAAATCAATTTTCTGATGAAAAACGATGACGCGTAACCTGGGTGAACTTTCTCCTGATGGTCAGAAATGGTAATTTTTTAATGTTTACATTTTTGACCGTAAATGACTATTGCTTGTCAATTATCACTTTTGGAACTAAAATAGGTGTGTTTAGAGTCATTTTAATACCTGAATTTGGTCACGATAGAAGCTTCTGAGAAGGAGAAAAAGTCTGTAAAAATTGCAATTTTGGTCACATTGAGGCTTTAAAAAGTAGTTATTCAACATGAGGCACAATCCAAATGCCATTTTGAATCAATTTTTCTACAGTCCAAAAAATCAATTTTCTGATTAAAAACGATTACCCGTGACCTGTAAAACTTTCTCCAGAGGGTCAGAAATGGTAATTTTTGACTGTAAATGAATACTACATGTGAATTTTCACTTTTGGAACTAAAATTAGTGTGTTTAGAGTCATTTTAATGCCTAAAATTGGTCGAAATAGAAGCTTCTGGGTAGGAGAAAAAGTCTTTATAAATTGCAATTTTGGTCACATTGAGGCTTTAAAAAGAAGATTTTCAACATGAGGCAAAATCCAAATGACGTTTTAAATCAATTTTCCTACAGTCCAAAAAATCAATTTTCTGATGAAAAACAATGACCCCTTCACCTGTAAAACGTTCTCCTGATGGTCAGAAATGGTAATTTTTTACTGTTGAATTTTTTGACTGTATATGACTATTGCATGTGAATTATCACTTTTGGAACTAAAATAAGTGTGTTTAGAGTCATTTTAATACCTGAAGTTGGTTGAAATAGAAGCTTCTGAGAAGGAGAAAAGTCAGTAAAAATGGCAATGTTGGTCATATTGAGGCTTTAAAACGTAGTTATTCAACATGAGGCACAATCCAAATGACATTTTGAATCAATTTTTCTACAGTCCAAAAAATCAATTTTCTGATGAAAAACGATGACGCGTGACCTGTGTGAACTTTCTCCTGATGGTCAGAAATGGTAATTTTTTAATGTTTAAGTTTTTTGACTGTAAATGAAAATTGAATGTGAATTATCACTTTTGCAACTAAAATAAGTGTATTTAGAGTCATTTTAATGCCTGAAATTGGTCAAAATAGAAGCTTCTGAGTAGGAGAAAATATATGTAAAAATGGCAATTTTGGTTACATTGAGGATTTAAAACGTAGTTATTCAACATGAGGCACAATCCAAATGGCATTTTGATTAAATTTTTCTACAGTCCAAAAAAATCAATTTTCTCATGAAAAACGATGACCCCTTCACCTGTAAAACGTTCTCCTGATGGTCAGAAATGGTAAGTTTTTTACTGTTTATTTGTTTGACTGTAAATAATTATTGCATGTGAATTATCACTTTTGGAACTAAAATAAGTGTGTTTAGAGTCATTTTAATGCCTGCAATTGGTCGAAATAGAAGCTTCTGAGTGGGAGAAAAAGTCTGTAAAAAGTGCAATTTTGGTCACATTGAGGCTTTAAAAGGAAGATTTTCAACATGAGGCACAATCCAAATGACGTTTTGAATCAATTTTTCTACAGTCCAAAATATCAATTTTCTGATGAAAAACAATGACCCGTGACCTGTTGAACTTTCTCCTGATGGTCAGAAATGGTAAGTTTTTTACTGTTTAATTGTTTGACTGTAAATAATTATTGCATGTGAATTTTCACTTTTGGAACTAAAATAAGTGTGTTTAGAGTCATTTTAATGCCTGAAATTGGTCGAAATAGAAGCTTCTGGGTAGGAGAAAAAGTCTTTATAAATTGCAATTTTGGTCACATTGAGGCTTTAAAAAGAAGTTTTTCAACATGAGGCACAATCCAAATGACGTTTTGAATCAATTTTTCTACAGTCCAAAAAATCTATTTTCTAATGAACAACGATGACCCGCTGTCCAACTTTCTCCAGATGGTCAGAAATGGTAATTTTTTAATGTTTATTTTTTTGACTGTAAATGACTATTGCATGTGAATTATCACTTTTGGAACTAAAATACGTGTGTTTAGAGTCATTTTAATACCTGAAGTTGGTCGAAATAGAAGCTTCTGAGAAGGAGAAAAGTCAGTAAAAATGGCAATTTTGGTCATATTGAGGCTTTAAAACGTAGTTATTCAACATGAGGCACAATCCAAATGACATTTTGAATCAATTTTTCTACAGTCCAAAAAATCAATTTTCCGATGAAAAACGATGACGCGTGACCTGTGTGAACTTTCTCCTGATGGTCAGAAATGGTAATTTTTTAATGTTTAAGTTTTTTGACTGCAAATGAAAATTGAATGTGAATTATCACTTTTGCAACTAAAATAAGTGAATTTAGAGTCATTTTAATGCCTGAAATTGGTCAAAATAGAAGCTTCTGAGTAGGAGAAAATATATGTAAAAATGGCAATTTTGGTCACATTGAGGATTTAAAAAGTAGTTATTTAACATGAGGCACAATCCAAATGACATTTTGAATCAATTTTTCTACAGTCCAAAAAATCAATTTTCTGATGAAAAACAATGACCCGTGACCTGTTGAACTTTCTCCTGATGGTTAGAAATGGTAATTTTTTAATGTTTCATTTTTTGACTGTAAATGACTATTGCATGTGAATTAGAATTCTTGGGACTAAAATAAGTGTGTTTAGAGTCATTTTAATACCTGAAGTTGGTCGAAATAGAAGCTTCTGAGTAGGAGAAAAAGTCTGTAAAAATAGCAATTTTGGACACATTGAGGCTTTAAAAAGTAGTAATTCAACATGAGGCACAATCCAAATGACATTTTGAATCAATTTTTCTACAGTCCAAAAAATCTATTTTCTTATGAACAACGATGACCCACTGTCCAACTTTCTCCAGATGGTCAGAAATGGTAATTTTTTAATGTTTAATTTTTTGACTGTAAATGACTTTTGCATGTGAATTAGAACTCTTGGAACTAAAATAAGTGTGTTTAGAGTAATTTTAATACCTGAAGTTGGTCGAAATAGAAGCTTCTGAGTAGGAGAAAAAATCTGTAAAAATGGCAATTTTGGACTCATTGAGGCTTTAAAAAGTAGTTATTCAACATGAGGCACAATTCAAATGACATTTTGAATCAACTTTTCTACAGTCCAAAAAATCAATTTTCTGATGAAAAACGATTACCCTTGACCTGTAAAACTTTCTCCAGATGGTCAGAAATGGAAATTTTTTAATGTTTAATTTTTTGACTGAAAATAGTTATTGCATGTGTATTATCACTTTTGGAACTAAAATAGGTGTGTTTAGAGTCATTTTATTGCCTGAAATTGGTCGAAATTAAAGCTTTTGAGTAGGAGAAAAAGTCTGTAAAAATGGCAATTTTGGTCACATTGAGGCTTTAAAAAGTAGTTATTCAACATGAGGTACAATCCACATTACATTTTGAATCAAATTTTTTTACAGTCCAAAAGGCTGTTTTCTGATGAAAAACGATGAGCCCTGACCTGTCTAACTTTCTCCTGATGGTCAGAAATGGTAATTTTTTTAATGTTTAACTTTTTGACTGTAAATGACTATTGCATGTGAATGATCACTGTTTGAACTAAAATAAGTGTGTTTAGAGTCATTTTAATAAATGAAATTGGACAAAGTAGAAGCTTCTGAGAAGGAGAAAAGTCAGTAACAATGGCAATTTTGGTCATATTGAGGCTTTAAAAAGTAGTTATTCAACATGAGGCACAATCCAAATGACATTTTGAATCAATTTTTCTACAGTCCAAAAACTCAATTTTCTGATAAAAAAAGACGACCTGTCGAACTTTCTCCAGATGGTCAGAAATGGTAATTTTTTCACTTTTTAATTGTTTGACTGTAAATAATTATTGCATGTGAATTATCACTTTTGGAACTAAAATACATGTGTTTAGAGTCATTTTAATGCCTGAAATTGGTCGAAATAGAATCTTCTGAGTAGGAGAAAAAGTCTGTAAATATTGCAATTTTGGTCACATTGAGGCTTTAAAAAGTAGTTATTCAACATGAGGCACAATCCAAATGACATTTTGAATCAAGTTTTTCTACAGTCCAGAAAATGAATTTTCTGATGAAAAATGATGACCCATGACCTGTCGAACTTTCTCCTGATGGTCAGAAATGGTAATTTTGTAATGTTGAATTTTTTGACCGTAAATGACTATTGCATGTGAATTATCACTTTTGGAACTAAAATAGGTGTGTTTAGAGTCATTTTAATGCCTGAATTTGGTCACGATAGAAGCTTCTGAGAAGGAGAAAAAGTCTGTAAAAATTGCAATTTTAGTCACATTGAGGCTTTAAAAAGAAGATTTTCAACATGAGGCACAATCCAAATGACGTTTTGAATCAATTTTTCTACAGTTCAAAAAATCAATTTTCTGATGAAAAACAATGACCTGTGACCTGTCGAACTTTCTCCTGATGGTCAGAAATGGTAATGTTTTACTATTTAATATTTTTGACTGTATATGACTATTGCATGTGAATTATCACTTTTGGAACTAAAATAAGTGTGTTTAGAGTCATTTTAATACCTGAAGTTGGTTGAAATAGAAGCTTCTGAGAAGGAGAAAAGTCAGTAAAAATGGCAATTTTGGTCATATTGAGGCTTTAAAAAGTAGTTATTCAACATGAGGCACAATCCAAATGACATTTTGAATCAATTTTTCTACAGTCCAAAAAATCAATTTTCTGATGAAAAACGATGACGCGTGACCTGTGTGAACTTTCTCCTGATGGTCAGAAATGTTAATTTTTTAATGTTTAAGTTTTTTGACTGTAAATGAAAATTAAATGTGAATTATCACTTTTGCAACTAAAATAAGTGTATTTAGAGTCATTTTAATGCCTGAAATGGGTCAAAATAGAAGCTTCAGAGTAGGAGAAAATATATGTAAAAATGGCCATTTTGGTCACATTGAGGATTTAAAACGTAGTTATTCAACATGAGGCACAATCCAAGTGGCATTTTGATTAAATTTTTCTACAGTCCAAAAAAATCAATTTTCTCATGAAAAACGATGATCCCTTCACCTGTAAAACGTTCTCCTGATGGTCAGAAATGGTAAGTTTTTTACTGTTTAATTGTTTGACTGTAAATAATTATTGCATGTGAATTATCACTTTTGGAACTAAAATAGGTGTGTTTAGAGTCATTTTAATACCTGAATTTGGTCACGATAGAAGCTTCTGAGAAGGAGAAAAAGTCTGTAAAATTGCAATTTTAGTCACATTGAGGCTTTAAAAAGAAGATTTTCAACATGAGGCACAATCCAAATGACGTTTTGAATCAAGTTTTTCTACAGTCCAAAAAATCAATTTTCTGATGAAAAACAATGACCCGTGACCTGTCGAACTTTCTCCTGATGGTCAGAAATGGTAATTTTTTACTGTTTAACATTTTTGACTGTATATGACTATTGCATGTGAATTATCACTTTTGGAACTAAAATAAGTGTGTTTAGAGTCATTTTAATACCTGAAGTTGTTTGAAATAGAAGCTTCTGAGAAGGAGAAAAGTCAGTAAAAATGGCAATTCTGGTCGTATTGAGGCTTTAAAACGTAGTTATGCAACATGAGGCACAATCCAAATGACATTTTGAATCAATTTTTCTACAGTCCAAAAAAACTCAATTTTCTCATGAAAAACGATGACCCCTTAACCTGTAAAACGTTCTCCTGATGGTCAGAAATGGTAAGTTTTTTACTGTTTAATTGTTTGACTGAAAATAATTATTGCATGTGAATTATCACTTTTGGAACTAAAATAAGTGTGTTTAGAGTCATATTAATGCCTGCAATTGGTCGAAATAGAAGCTTCTGAGTAGGAGAAAAAGTCTGTAAAAATTGCAATTTTGGTCACATTGAGGCTTTAAAAGGAAGATTTTCAACATGAGGCACAATCCAAATGACGTTTTGTTTTAATTTTACTACAGTCCAAAATATCAATTTTCTGATGAAAAACAATGACCCGTGACCTGTTGAACTTTCTCCTGATGGTCAGAAATGGTAAGTTTTTTACTGTTTAATTGTTTGACTGTAAATAATTATTGCAAGTGAATTATCACTTTTGGAAATAAAATAAGTGTGTTTAGAGTCATTTTAAGGCCTGAAATTGTTCGAAATAGAAGCTTCTGAGTAGGAGAAAAAGTCTGTAAAAATTGCAATTTTGGTCACATTGAGGCTTTAAAAGAAGATTTTCAACATGAGGCAAAATCCAAATGAAGTTTTGAATCAATTTTTCTACAGTCCAAAAAATCAATTTTCTGATGAAAAACAATGACCCGTGACCTGTTGACCTTTCTCCTGATGGTCAGAAATGGTAAGATTTTTACTGTTTAATTGTTTGACTGTAAATAATTATTGCATGTGATTTATAACTTTTAGAACTAAAATACGTGTCTTTAGAGTCATTTTAATGCCTGAAATTGGTCGAAATAGAATCTTCTGCGTAGGAGAAAAAGTCTGTAAAAATTGCAATTTTGGTCACATTGAGGCTTTAAAAAGTAGTTATTCAACATGAGGCAAAATCCAAATGACATTTTGAATCAATTTTTCTACAGTCCAGAAAATGAATTTTCTGATGAAAAATGATGACCCGTGACCTGTTGAACTTTCTCCTGATGGTCAGAAATGGTAATTTTTTACTGTTTAATTTTTTGACTGTATATGACTATTGCATGTGAAGTATCACTTTTGGAACTAAAACAGGTGTGTTTAGAGTCATTTTAATGCCTGAATTTGGTCATGATAGAAGCTTCTGAGACGGAGAAAAAGTCTGTAAAAATTGCAATTTTGGTCACATTGAGGCTTTAAAAGGAAGATTTTCAACATGAGGCACAATCCAAATGACGTTTTGTTTTAATTTTTCTACAGTCCAAAATATCAATTTTCTGATGAAAAACAATGACCCGTGACCTGTTGAACTTTCTCCTGATGGTCAGAAATGGTAAGTTTTTTACTGTTTAATTGTTTGACTGTAAATAATTATTGCATGTGAATTATCACTTTTGGAAATAAAATAAGTGTGTTTAGAGTCATTTTAATGCCTGAAATTGTTCGAAATAGAAGCTTCTGAGTAGGAGAAAAAGTCTGTAAAAATTCCAATTTTGGTCACATTGAGGCTTTAAAAAGAAGATTTTCAACATGAGGCAAAATCCAAATGACGTTTTGAATCAATTTTTCTACAGTCCAAAAACTCAATTTTCTGATGAAAAACAATGACCCGTGACCTGTTGACCTTTCTCCTGATGGTCAGAAATGGTAAGTTTTTTTACTGTTTAATTGTTTGACTGTAAATAATTATTGCATGTGAATTATCACTTTTAGAACTAAAATACGTATGTTTAGAGTCATTTTAATGCCTGAAATTGGTCGAAATAGAATCTTCTGAGTAGGAGAAAAAGTCTGTAAAAATTGCAATTTTGGTCACATTGAGGCTTTAAAGGGAAGATTTTCAACATGAGGCTCAATCCAAATGACGTTTTGAATCAATTTTTCTATAGTCCAAAAACTCAATTTTCTGATGAAAAACAATGACCCGTGACCTGTTGAACTTTCCCCTGATGGTCAGAAATGGTAAGTTTTTTACTGTTTAATTGTTTGACTGTAAATAATTATTGCATGTGAATTACCACTTTTAGAACTAAAATACGTGTGTTTAGAGTCATTTTAATGCCTGAAATTGGTCGAAATAGAATCTTCTGAGTAGGAGAAAAAGTCTGTAAAAATTGCAATTTTGGTCACATTGAGGCTTTAAAAAGTAGTTATTCAACATGAGGCACAATCCAAATGACATTTTGAATCAATTTTTCTACAGTCCAGAAGATGAATTTTCTGATGAAAAATGATGACCCGTGACCTGTCGAACTTTCTCCAGATGGTCAGAAATAGTAATTTTTTAATGTTTAATTTTTTGACCGTAAATGACTATTGCATGTGAATTATCACTTTTGGAACTAAAATAGGTGTGTTTAGAGTCATTTTAATACCTGAATTTGGTCACGATAGAAGCTTCTGAGAAGGAGAAAAAGTCTGTAAAAATTGCAATTTTAGTCACATTGAGGCTTTAAAAAGAAGATTTTCAACATGAGGCAAAATCCAAATGATGTTTTGAATCAATTTTTCTACAGTCCAAAAACTCAATTTTCTGATGAAGAACAATGACCCGTGACCTGTTGAACTTTCTCCTGATGGTCAGAAATGGTAAGTTTTTTACTGTTTAATTGTTTGACTGTAAATAATTATTGCATGTGAATTATCACTTTTAGAACTAAAATACGTGTGTTTAGAGTCACTTTAATGCCTGAAATTGGTCGAAATAGAATCTTCTGAGTAGGAGAAAAAGTCTGTAAAAATTGCAATTTTGGTCACATTGAGGCTTTAAAAAGTAGTTATTCAACATGAGGCACAATCCAAATGACATTTTGAATCAATTTTTCTACAGTCCAGAAAATGAATTTTCTGATGAAAAATGATGGCCCTTGACCTGTTTAACTTTCTCCTGATGGTCAGAAATGGTAATTTTTTACTGTTTAATTTTTTGACTGTATATGACTATTGCATGTGAAGTATCACTTTTAGAACTAAAACAGGTGTGTTTAGAGTCATTTTAATGCCTGAATTTGGTCATGATAGAAGCTTCTGAGACGAAGAAAAAGTCTGTAAAAATTGCAATTTTAGTCACATTGAGGCTTTAAAAAGAAGATTTTCAACATGAGGCACAATCCAAATGACGTTTTGAATCAATTTTTCTAAAGTCCAAAAACTCAATTTTCTGATGAAAAACAATGACCCGTGACCTGTTGAACTTTCTCCTGATGGTCAGAAATGGTAATTTTTTACTGTTTAATTTTTTGACTGTATATGACTATTGCATGTGAAGTATCACTTTTGGAACTAAAACAGGTGTGTTTAGAGTCATTTTAATGCCTGAATTTGGTCATGATAGAAGCCTCTGAGACGGAGAAAAAGTCTGTAAAAATTGCAATTTTAGTCACATTGAGGCTTTAAAAAGAAGATTTTCAACATGAGGCACAATCCAAATGACGTTTTGAATCAATTTTTATACAGTCCAAAAAATCAATTTTCTGATGAAAAACAATGACCCGTGACCTCTCGAACTTTCTCCTGATGGTCAGAAATGGTAATTTTTTACTGTTTAATATTTTTGACTGTATATGACTATTGCATGTGAATTATCACTTTTGGAACTAAAATAATTGTGTTTAGAGTCATTTTAATACCTGAAGTTGGTTGAAATAGAAGCTTCTGAGAAGGAGAAAAGTCAGTAAAAATGGCAATTTTGGTCATATTGAGGCTTTAAAAAGTAGTTATTCAACATGAGGCACAATCCAAATGACATTTTGAATCAATTTTTCTACAGTCCAAAAAATAAATTTTCTGATGAAAAACGATGACCCCTTCACCTGTCTAACTTTCTCCAGATGGTCAGAAATGGAAATTTTTTAATGTTTAACTTTTTTGACTGTAAATCAAAATTGAATGTGAATTATCACTTTTGCAACTAAAATAAATGTATTTATAGTCATTTTAATGCCTGAAATTGGTCAAAATAGAAGCTTCTGAGTAGGAGAAAATATATGTAAAAATTGCAATTTTGGTCACATTGAGGATTTAAAACGTAGTTATTCAACATGAGGCACAATCCAAATGGCATTTTGATTCAATTTTTCTACAGTCCAAAAAAATCAATTTTCTCATGAAAAACGATGACCCCTTCACCTGTCTAACTTTCTCCAGATGGTCAGAAATGGAAATTTTTTAATGTTTAACTTTTTGACTGTAAATGAGTATTGCATGTGAATTATCACTTTTGGAACTAAAATAGGTGTGTTTAGAGTCATTTTAATACCTGAATTTGGTCACGATAGAAGCTTCTGAGAAGGAGAAAAAGTCTGTAAAATTGCAATTTTAGTCACATTGAGGCTTTAAAAAGAAGATTTTCAACATGAGGCACAATCCAAATGACGTTTTGAATCAAGTTTTTCTACAGTCCAAAAAATCAATTTTCTGATGAAAAACAATGACCCGTGACCTGTCGAACTTTCTCCTGATGGTCAGAAATGGTAATTTTTTACTGTTTAACATTTTTGACTGTATATGACTATTGCATGTGAATTATCACTTTTGGAACTAAAATAAGTGTGTTTAGAGTCATTTTAATACCTGAAGTTGTTTGAAATAGAAGCTTCTGAGAAGGAGAAAAGTCAGTAAAAATGGCAATTCTGGTCGTATTGAGGCTTTAAAACGTAGTTATGCAACATGAGGCACAATCCAAATGACATTTTGAATCAATTTTTCTACAGTCCAAAAAAACTCAATTTTCTCATGAAAAACGATGACCCCTTAACCTGTAAAACGTTCTCCTGATGGTCAGAAATGGTAAGTTTTTTACTGTTTAATTGTTTGACTGAAAATAATTATTGCATGTGAATTATCACTTTTGGAACTAAAATAAGTGTGTTTAGAGTCATATTAATGCCTGCAATTGGTCGAAATAGAAGCTTCTGAGTAGGAGAAAAAGTCTGTAAAAATTGCAATTTTGGTCACATTGAGGCTTTAAAAGGAAGATTTTCAACATGAGGCACAATCCAAATGACGTTTTGTTTTAATTTTACTACAGTCCAAAATATCAATTTTCTGATGAAAAACAATGACCCGTGACCTGTTGAACTTTCTCCTGATGGTCAGAAATGGTAAGTTTTTTACTGTTTAATTGTTTGACTGTAAATAATTATTGCAAGTGAATTATCACTTTTGGAAATAAAATAAGTGTGTTTAGAGTCATTTTAAGGCCTGAAATTGTTCGAAATAGAAGCTTCTGAGTAGGAGAAAAAGTCTGTAAAAATTGCAATTTTGGTCACATTGAGGCTTTAAAAGAAGATTTTCAACATGAGGCAAAATCCAAATGAAGTTTTGAATCAATTTTTCTACAGTCCAAAAAATCAATTTTCTGATGAAAAACAATGACCCGTGACCTGTTGACCTTTCTCCTGATGGTCAGAAATGGTAAGATTTTTACTGTTTAATTGTTTGACTGTAAATAATTATTGCATGTGAATTATAACTTTTAGAACTAAAATACGTGTGTTTAGAGTCATTTTAATGCCTGAAATTGGTCGAAATAGAATCTTCTGAGTAGGAGAAAAAGTCTGTAAAAATTGCAATTTTGGTCACATTGAGGCTTTAAAGGGAAGATTTTCAACATGAGGCACAATCCAAATGACGTTTTGAATCAATTTTTCTACAGTCCAAAAACTCAATTTTCTGATGAAAAACAATGACCCGTGACCTGTTGAACTTTCTCCTGATGGTCAGAAATGGTAAGTTTTTTACTGTTTAATTGTTTGACTGTAAATAATTATTGCATGTGAATTATAACTTTTAGAACTAAAATACGTGTCTTTAGAGTCATTTTAATGCCTGAAATTGGTCGAAATAGAATCTTCTGCGTAGGAGAAAAAGTCTGTAAAAATTGCAATTTTGGTCACATTGAGGCTTTAAAAAGTAGTTATTCAACATGAGGCAAAATCCAAATGACATTTTGAATCAATTTTTCTACAGTCCAGAAAATGAATTTTCTGATGAAAAATGATGACCCGTGACCTGTTGAACTTTCTCCTGATGGTCAGAAATGGTAATTTTTTACTGTTTAATTTTTTGACTGTATATGACTATTGCATGTGAAGTATCACTTTTGGAACTAAAATAGGTGTGTTTAGAGTCATTTTAATGCCTGAATTTGGTCACGTTAGAAGCTTCTGAGACGGAGAAAAAGTCTGTAAAAATTGCAATTTAAGTCACATTGAGGCTTTAAAAAGAAGATTTTCAACATGAGGCAAAATCCAAATGACATTTTGAATCAATTTTTCTACAGTCCAGAAAATGAATTTTCTGATGAAAAATGATGACCCGTGACCTGTTGAACTTTCTCCTGATGGTCAGAAATGGTAATTTTTTACTGTTTAATTTTTTGACTGTATATGACTATTGCATGTGAAGTATCACTTTTGGAACTAAAATAGGTGTGATTAGAGTCATTTTAATGCCTGAATTTGGTCACGTTAGAAGCTTCTGAGACGGAGAAAAAGTCTGTAAAAATTGCAATTTAAGTCACATTGAGGCTTTAAAAAGAAGATTTTCAACATGAGGCACAATCCAAATGACGTTTTGAATCAATTTTTCTACAGTCCAAAAACTCAATTTTCTGATGAAAAACAATGACCCGTGACCTGTTGAGCTTTCTCCTGATGGTCAGAAATGGTAAGTTTTTTACTGTTTAATTGTTTGTCTGTAAATAATTATTGCATGTGAATTATCACTTTTAGAACTAAAATACGTGTGTTTAGAGTCATTTTAATGCCTGAAATTGGTCGAAATAGAATCTTCTGAGTAGGAGAAAAAGTCTGTAAAAATTGCAATTTTGGTCACATTGAGGCTTTAAAAAGTAGTTATTCAACATGAGGCACATTCCAAATGACATTTTGAATCAATTTTTCTACAGTCCAGAAAATGAATTTTCTGATGAAAAATGATGACCCGTGACCTGTTGAACTTTCTCCTGATGGTCAGAAATGGTAATTTTTTACTGTTTAATTTTTTGACTGTATATGACTATTGCATGTGAAGTATCACTTTTGGAACTAAAACAGGTGTGTTTAGAGTCATTTTAATGCCTGAATTTGGTCATGATAGAAGCTTCTGAGACGGAGAAAAAGTCTGTAAAAATTGCAATTTTAGTCACATTGAGGCTTTAAAAAGAAGATTTTCAACATGAGGCACAATCCAAATGACGTTTTGAATCAATTTTTATACAGTCCAAAAAATCAATTTTCTGATGAAAAACAATGACCCGTGACCTCTCGAACTTTCTCCTGATGGTCAGAAATGGTAATTTTTTACTGTTTAATATTTTTGACTGTATATGACTATTGCATGTGAATTATTACTTTTGGAACTAAAATAAGTGTGTTTAGAGTCATTTTAATACCTGAAGTTGGTTGAAATAGAAGCTTCTGAGAAGGAGAAAAGTCAGTAAAAATGGCAATTTTGGTCATATTGAGGCTTTAAAAAGTAGTTATTCAACATGAGGCACAATCCAAATGACATTTTGAATCAATTTTTCTACAGTCCAAAAAATAAATTTTCTGATGAAAAACGATGACCCCCTTCACATGTCTAACTTTCTCCAGATGGTCAGAAATGGAAATTTTTTAATGTTTAACTTTTTTGACTGTAAATCAAAATTGAATGTGAATTATCACTTTTGCAACTAGAATAGGTGTATTTAGAGTCATTTTATTGCCTGAAATTGGTCAAAATAGAAGCTTCTGAGTAGGAGAAAATATATGTAAAAATTGCAATTTTGGTCACATTGAGGATTTAAAACGTAGTTATTCAACATGAGGCACAATCCAAATGGCATTTTGATTCAATTTTTCTACAGTCCAAAAAAATCAATTTTCTCATGAAAAACGATGACCCCTTCACCTGTCTAACTTTCTCCAGATGGTCAGAAAGGGAAATTTTTTAATGTTTAACTTTTTGACTGTAAATGACTATTGCATGTGAATGATCACTTTTTGAACTAAAATAAGTGTGTTTAGAGTCATTTTAATGAGTGAAATTGGACAAAGTAGAAGCTTCTGAGAAGGAGAAAAGTCAGTAACAATGGCAATTTTGGTCATATTGAGGCTTTAAAAAGTAGTTTTTCAACATGAGGCACAATCCAAATGACATTTTGAATCAATTTTTCTACAGTCCAAAAAATCAATTTTCTGATGAAAAACGATGACGCGTGACCTGGGTGAACTTTCTCCTGATGGTCAGAAATGGTAATTTTTTAATGTTTACATTTTTGACCGTAAATGACTATTGCTTGTCAATTATCACTTTTGGAACTAAAATAGGTGTGTTTAGAGTCATTTTAATACCTGAATTTGGTCACGATAGAAGCTTCTGAGAAGGAGAAAAAGTCTGTAAAAATTGCAATTTTGGTCACAGTGAGGCTTTAAAAAGTAGTTATTCAACATGAGGCACAATCCAAATGCCATTTTGAATCAATTTTTCTACAGTCCAAAAAATCAATTTTCTGATTAAAAACGATTACCCGTGACCTGTAAAACTTTCTCCAGAGGGTCAGAAATGGTAATTTTTGACTGTAAATGAATACTACATGTGAATTTTCACTTTTGGAACTAAAATTAGTGTGTTTAGAGTCATTTTAATGCCTGAAATTGGTCGAAATAGAAGCTTCTGGGTAGGAGAAAAAGTCTTTATAAATTGCAATTTTGGTCACATTGAGGCTTTAAAAAGAAGATTTTCAACATGAGGCAAAATCCAAATGACGTTTTGAATCAATTTTCCTACAGTCCAAAAAATCAATTTTCTGATGAAAAACAATGACCCCTTCACCTGTAAAACGTTCTCCTGATGGTCAGAAATGGTAATTTTTTACTGTTGAATTTTTTGACTGTATATGACTATTGCATGTGAATTATCACTTTTGGAACTAAAATAAGTGTGTTTAGAGTCATTTTAATACCTGAAGTTGGTTGAAATAGAAGCTTCTGAGAAGGAGAAAAGTCAGTAAAAATGGCAATTTTTGTCATATTGAGGCTTTAAAACGTAGTTATTCAACATGAGGCACAATCCAAATGACATTTTGAATCAATTTTTCTACAGTCCAAAAAATCAATTTTCTGATGAAAAACGATGACGCGTGACCTGTGTGAACTTTCTCCTGATGGTCAGAAATGGTAATTTTTTAATGTTTAAGTTTTTTGACTGTAAATGAAAATTGAATGTGAATTATCACTTTTGCAACTAAAATAAGTGTATTTAGAGTCATTTTAATGCCTGAAATTGGTCAAAATAGAAGCTTCTGAGTAGGAGAAAATATATGTAAAAATGGCAATTTTGGTTACATTGAGGATTTAAAACGTAGTTATTCAACATGAGGCACAATCCAAATGGCATTTTGATTAAATTTTTCTACAGTCCAAAAAAATCAATTTTCTCATGAAAAACGATGACCCCTTCACCTGTAAAACGTTCTCCTGATGGTCAGAAATGGTAAGTTTTTTACTGTTTATTTGTTTGACTGTAAATAATTATTGCATGTGAATTATCACTTTTGGAACTAAAATAAGTGTGTTTAGAGTCATTTTAATGCCTGCAATTGGTCGAAATAGAAGCTTCTGAGTGGGAGAAAAAGTCTGTAAAAAGTGCAATTTTGGTCACATTGAGGCTTTAAAAGGAAGATTTTCAACATGAGGCACAATCCAAATGACGTTTTGAATCAATTTTTCTACAGTCCAAAATATCAATTTTCTGATGAAAAACAATGACCCGTGACCTGTTGAACTTTCTCCTGATGGTCAGAAATGGTAAGTTTTTTACTGTTTAATTGTTTGACTGTAAATAATTATTGCATGTGAATTTTCACTTTTGGAACTAAAATAAGTGTGTTTAGAGTCATTTTAATGCCTGAAATTGGTCGAAATAGAAGCTTCTGGGTAGGAGAAAAAGTCTTTATAAATTGCAATTTTGGTCACATTGAGGCTTTAAAAAGAAGTTTTTCAACATGAGGCACAATCCAAATGACGTTTTGAATCAATTTTTCTACAGTCCAAAAAATCTATTTTCTAATGAACAACGATGACCCGCTGTCCAACTTTCTCCAGATGGTCAGAAATGGTAATTTTTTAATGTTTATTTTTTTGACTGTAAATGACTATTGCATGTGAATTATCACTTTTGGAACTAAAATACGTGTGTTTAGAGTCATTTTAATACCTGAAGTTGGTCGAAATAGAAGCTTCTGAGAAGGAGAAAAGTCAGTAAAAATGGCAATTTTGGTCATATTGAGGCTTTAAAACGTAGTTATTCAACATGAGGCACAATCCAAATGACATTTTGAATCAATTTTTCTACAGTCCAAAAAATAAATTTTCTGATGAAAAACGATGACCCCCTTCACATGTCTAACTTTCTCCAGATGGTCAGAAATGGAAATTTTTTAATGTTTAACTTTTTTGACTGTAAATCAAAATTGAATGTGAATTATCACTTTTGCAACTAGAATAGGTGTATTTAGAGTCATTTTATTGCCTGAAATTGGTCAAAATAGAAGCTTCTGAGTAGGAGAAAATATATGTAAAAATTGCAATTTTGGTCACATTGAGGATTTAAAACGTAGTTATTCAACATGAGGCACAATCCAAATGGCATTTTGATTCAATTTTTCTACAGTCCAAAAAAATCAATTTTCTCATGAAAAACGATGACCCCTTCACCTGTCTAACTTTCTCCAGATGGTCAGAAAGGGACATTTTTTAATGTTTAACTTTTTGACTGTAAATGACTATTGCATGTGAATGATCACTTTTTGAACTAAAATAAGTGTGTTTAGAGTCATTTTAATGAGTGAAATTGGACAAAGTAGAAGCTTCTGAGAAGGAGAAAAGTCAGTAACAATGGCAATTTTGGTCATATTGAGGCTTTAAAAAGTAGTTTTTCAACATGAGGCACAATCCAAATGACATTTTGAATCAATTTTTCTACAGTCCAAAAAATCAATTTTCTGATGAAAAACGATGACGCGTGACCTGGGTGAACTTTCTCCTGATGGTCAGAAATGGTAATTTTTTAATGTTTACATTTTTGACCGTAAATGACTATTGCTTGTCAATTATCACTTTTGGAACTAAAATAGGTGTGTTTAGAGTCATTTTAATACCTGAATTTGGTCACGATAGAAGCTTCTGAGAAGGAGAAAAAGTCTGTAAAAATTGCAATTTTGGTCACAGTGAGGCTTTAAAAAGTAGTTATTCAACATGAGGCACAATCCAAATGCCATTTTGAATCAATTTTTCTACAGTCCAAAAAATCAATTTTCTGATTAAAAACGATTACCCGTGACCTGTAAAACTTTCTCCAGAGGGTCAGAAATGGTAATTTTTGACTGTAAATGAATACTACATGTGAATTTTCACTTTTGGAACTAAAATTAGTGTGTTTAGAGTCATTTTAATGCCTGAAATTGGTCGAAATAGAAGCTTCTGGGTAGGAGAAAAAGTCTTTATAAATTGCAATTTTGGTCACATTGAGGCTTTAAAAAGAAGATTTTCAACATGAGGCAAAATCCAAATGACGTTTTGAATCAATTTTCCTACAGTCCAAAAAATCAATTTTCTGATGAAAAACAATGACCCCTTCACCTGTAAAACGTTCTCCTGATGGTCAGAAATGGTAATTTTTTACTGTTGAATTTTTTGACTGTATATGACTATTGCATGTGAATTATCACTTTTGGAACTAAAATAAGTGTGTTTAGAGTCATTTTAATACCTGAAGTTGGTTGAAATAGAAGCTTCTGAGAAGGAGAAAAGTCAGTAAAAATGGCAATTTTTGTCATATTGAGGCTTTAAAACGTAGTTATTCAACATGAGGCACAATCCAAATGACATTTTGAATCAATTTTTCTACAGTCCAAAAAATCAATTTTCTGATGAAAAACGATGACGCGTGACCTGTGTGAACTTTCTCCTGATGGTCAGAAATGGTAATTTTTTAATGTTTAAGTTTTTTGACTGTAAATGAAAATTGAATGTGAATTATCACTTTTGCAACTAAAATAAGTGTATTTAGAGTCATTTTAATGCCTGAAATTGGTCAAAATAGAAGCTTCTGAGTAGGAGAAAATATATGTAAAAATGGCAATTTTGGTTACATTGAGGATTTAAAACGTAGTTATTCAACATGAGGCACAATCCAAATGGCATTTTGATTAAATTTTTCTACAGTCCAAAAAAATCAATTTTCTCATGAAAAACGATGACCCCTTCACCTGTAAAACGTTCTCCTGATGGTCAGAAATGGTAAGTTTTTTACTGTTTATTTGTTTGACTGTAAATAATTATTGCATGTGAATTATCACTTTTGGAACTAAAATAAGTGTGTTTAGAGTCATTTTAATGCCTGCAATTGGTCGAAATAGAAGCTTCTGAGTGGGAGAAAAAGTCTGTAAAAAGTGCAATTTTGGTCACATTGAGGCTTTAAAAGGAAGATTTTCAACATGAGGCACAATCCAAATGACGTTTTGAATCAATTTTTCTACAGTCCAAAATATCAATTTTCTGATGAAAAACAATGACCCGTGACCTGTTGAACTTTCTCCTGATGGTCAGAAATGGTAAGTTTTTTACTGTTTAATTGTTTGACTGTAAATAATTATTGCATGTGAATTTTCACTTTTGGAACTAAAATAAGTGTGTTTAGAGTCATTTTAATGCCTGAAATTGGTCGAAATAGAAGCTTCTGGGTAGGAGAAAAAGTCTTTATAAATTGCAATTTTGGTCACATTGAGGCTTTAAAAAGAAGTTTTTCAACATGAGGCACAATCCAAATGACGTTTTGAATCAATTTTTCTACAGTCCAAAAAATCTATTTTCTAATGAACAACGATGACCCGCTGTCCAACTTTCTCCAGATGGTCAGAAATGGTAATTTTTTAATGTTTATTTTTTTGACTGTAAATGACTATTGCATGTGAATTATCACTTTTGGAACTAAAATACGTGTGTTTAGAGTCATTTTAATACCTGAAGTTGGTCGAAATAGAAGCTTCTGAGAAGGAGAAAAGTCAGTAAAAATGGCAATTTTGGTCATATTGAGGCTTTAAAACGTAGTTATTCAACATGAGGCACAATCCAAATGACATTTTGAATCAATTTTTCTACAGTCCAAAAAATCAATTTTCTGATGAAAAACGATGACGCGTGACCTGTGTGAACTTTCTCCTGATGGTCAGAAATGGTAATTTTTTAATGTTTAAGTTTTTTGACTGTAAATGAAAATTGAATGTGAATTATCACTTTTGCAACTAAAATAAGTGAATTTAGAGTCATTTTAATGCCTGAAATTGGTCAAAATAGAAGCTTCTGAGTAGGAGAAAATATATGTAAAAATGGCAATTTTGGTCACATTGAGGATTTAAAAAGTAGTTATTTAACATGAGGCACAATCCAAATGACATTTTGAATCAATTTTTCTACAGTCCAAAAAATCAATTTTCTGATGAAAAACAATGACCCGTGACCTGTTGAACTTTCTCCTGATGGTTAGAAATGGTAATTTTTTAATGTTTCATTTTTTGACTGTAAATGACTATTGCATGTGAATTAGAATTCTTGGGACTAAAATAAGTGTGTTTAGAGTCATTTTAATACCTGAAGTTGGTCGAAATAGAAGCTTCTGAGTAGGAGAAAAAGTCTGTAAAAATAGCAATTTTGGACACATTGAGGCTTTAAAAAGTAGTAATTCAACATGAGGCACAATCCAAATGACATTTTGAATCAATTTTTCTACAGTCCAAAAAATCTATTTTCTTATGAACAACGATGACCCACTGTCCAACTTTCTCCAGATGGTCAGAAATGGTAATTTTTTAATGTTTAATTTTTTGACTGTAAATGACTTTTGCATGTGAATTAGAACTATTGGAACTAAAATAGGTGTGTTTAGAGTAATTTTAATACCTGAAGTTGGTCGAAATAGAAGCTTCTGAGTAGGAGAAAAAATCTGTAAAAATGGCAATTTTGGACTCATTGAGGCTTTAAAAAGTAGTTATTCAACATGAGGCACAATTCAAATGACATTTTGAATCAACTTTTCTACAGTCCAAAAAATCAATTTTCTGATGAAAAACGATTACCCTTGACCTGTAAAACTTTCTCCAGATGGTCAGAAATGGAAATTTTTTAATGTTTAATTTTTTGACTGAAAATAGTTATTGCATGTGTATTATCACTTTTGGAACTAAAATAGGTGTGTTTAGAGTCATTTTATTGCCTGAAATTGGTCGAAATTAAAGCTTTTGAGTAGGAGAAAAAGTCTGTAAAAATGGCAATTTTGGTCACATTGAGGCTTTAAAAAGTAGTTATTCAACATGAGGTACAATCCACATTACATTTTGAATCAAATTTTTTTACAGTCCAAAAGGCTGTTTTCTGATGAAAAACGATGAGCCCTGACCTGTCTAACTTTCTCCTGATGGTCAGAAATGGTAATTTTTTAATGTTTAACTTTTTGACTGTAAATGACTATTGCATGTGAATGATCACTGTTTGAACTAAAATAAGTGTGTTTAGAGTCATTTTAATAAATGAAATTGGACAAAGTAGAAGCTTCTGAGAAGGAGAAAAGTCAGTAACAATGGCAATTTTGGTCATATTGAGGCTTTAAAAAGTAGTTATTCAACATGAGGCACAATCCAAATGACATTTTGAATCAATTTTTCTACAGTCCAAAAACTCAATTTTCTGATAAAAAAAGACGACCTGTCGAACTTTCTCCAGATGGTCAGAAATGGTAATTTTTTCACTTTTTAATTGTTTGACTGTAAATAATTATTGCATGTGAATTATCACTTTTGGAACTAAAATACATGTGTTTAGAGTCATTTTAATGCCTGAAATTGGTCGAAATAGAATCTTCTGAGAAGGAGAAAAGTCAGTAAAAATGGCAATTTTGGTCATATTGAGGCTTTAAAAAGTAGTTATTCAACATGAGGCACAATCCAAATGACATTTTGAATCAATTTTTCTACAGTCCAAAAAATCAATTTTCTGATGAAAAACGATTACCCGTGACCTGTAAAACTTTCTCCAGATGGTCAGAAATGGTCATTTTTGACTGTAAATGAATACTGCATGTGAATTTTCACTTTTGGAACTAAAATAAGTGTGTTTAGAGGCATTTCAATGCCTGAAAGTGGTCGAAATAGAAGCTTCTGGGTAGGAGAAAAAGTCTTTATAAATTGCAATTTTGGTCACATTGAGGCTTTAAAAAGAAGTTTTTCAACATGAGGCACAATCCAAATGACGTTTTGAATCAATTTTTCTACAGTCCAAAAAATCTATTTTCTAATGAACAACGATGACCCGCTGTCCAACTTTCTCCAGATGGTCAGAAATGGTAATTTTTTAATGTTTAATTTTTTGACTGTAAATGACTATTGCATGTGAATTAGAACTCTTGGAACTAAAATAAGTGTGTTTAGAGTCATTTTAATACCTGAAGTTGGTCGAAATAGAAGCTTCTGAGTAGGAGAAAAAGTCTGTAAAAATGGCAATTTTAGTCACATTGAGGCTTTAAAAAGAAGATTTTCAACATGAGGCAAAATCCAAATGACGTTTTGAATCAATTTTTCTACAGTCCAAAAAATCAATTTTCTGATGAAAAACAATGACCCGTGACCTGTTGAACTTTCTCCTGATGGTCAGAAATGGTAATTTTTTACTGTTTAATTTTTTGACTGTATATGACTATTGCATGTGAAGTATCACTTTTGGAACTAAAACAGGTGTGTTTAGAGTCATTTTAATGCCTGAATTTGGTCATGATAGAAGCTTCTGAGACGGAGAAAAAGTCTGTAAAAATTGCAATTTTAGTCACATTGAGGCTTTAAAAAGAAGATTTTCAACATGAGGCACAATCCAAATGATGTTTTGAATCAATTTTTATACAGTCCAAAAAATCAATTTTCTGATGAAAAACAATGACCCGTGACCTCTCGAACTTTCTCCTGATGGTCAGAAATGGTAATTTTTTACTGTTTAATATTTTTGACTGTATATGACTATTGCATGTGAATTATTACTTTTGGAACTAAAATAATTGTGTTTAGAGTCATTTTAATACCTGAAGTTGGTTGAAATAGAAGCTTCTGAGAAGGAGAAAAGTCAGTAAAAATGGCAATTTTGGTCATATTGAGGCTTTAAAAAGTAGTTATTCAACATGAGGCACAATCCAAATGACATTTTGAATCAATTTTTCTACAGTCCAAAAAATAAATTTTCTGATGAAAAACGATGACCCCTTCACCTGTCTAACTTTCTCCAGATGGTCAGAAATGGAAATTTTTTAATGTTTAACTTTTTTGACTGTAAATCAAAATTGAATGTGAATTATCACTTTTGCAACTAAAATAAATGTATTTATAGTCATTTTAATGCCTGAAATTGGTCAAAATAGAAGCTTCTGAGTAGGAGAAAATATATGTAAAAATTGCAATTTTGGTCACATTGAGGATTTAAAACGTAGTTATTCAACATGAGGCACAATCCAAATGGCATTTTGATTCAATTTTTCTACAGTCCAAAAAAATCAATTTTCTCATGAAAAACGATGACCCCTTCACCTGTCTAACTTTCTCCAGATGGTCAGAAATGGAAATTTTTTAATGTTTAACTTTTTGACTGTAAATGAGTATTGCATGTGAATTATCACTTTTGGAACTAAAATAGGTGTGTTTAGAGTCATTTTAATACCTGAATTTGGTCACGATAGAAGCTTCTGAGAAGGAGAAAAAGTCTGTAAAATTGCAATTTTAGTCACATTGAGGCTTTAAAAAGAAGATTTTCAACATGAGGCACAATCCAAATGACGTTTTGAATCAAGTTTTTCTACAGTCCAAAAAATCAATTTTCTGATGAAAAACAATGACCCGTGACCTGTCGAACTTTCTCCTGATGGTCAGAAATGGTAATTTTTTACTGTTTAACATTTTTGACTGTATATGACTATTGCATGTGAATTATCACTTTTGGAACTAAAATAAGTGTGTTTAGAGTCATTTTAATACCTGAAGTTGTTTGAAATAGAAGCTTCTGAGAAGGAGAAAAGTCAGTAAAAATGGCAATTCTGGTCGTATTGAGGCTTTAAAACGTAGTTATGCAACATGAGGCACAATCCAAATGACATTTTGAATCAATTTTTCTACAGTCCAAAAAAACTCAATTTTCTCATGAAAAACGATGACCCCTTAACCTGTAAAACGTTCTCCTGATGGTCAGAAATGGTAAGTTTTTTACTGTTTAATTGTTTGACTGAAAATAATTATTGCATGTGAATTATCACTTTTGGAACTAAAATAAGTGTGTTTAGAGTCATATTAATGCCTGCAATTGGTCGAAATAGAAGCTTCTGAGTAGGAGAAAAAGTCTGTAAAAATTGCAATTTTGGTCACATTGAGGCTTTAAAAGGAAGATTTTCAACATGAGGCACAATCCAAATGACGTTTTGTTTTAATTTTACTACAGTCCAAAATATCAATTTTCTGATGAAAAACAATGACCCGTGACCTGTTGAACTTTCTCCTGATGGTCAGAAATGGTAAGTTTTTTACTGTTTAATTGTTTGACTGTAAATAATTATTGCAAGTGAATTATCACTTTTGGAAATAAAATAAGTGTGTTTAGAGTCATTTTAAGGCCTGAAATTGTTCGAAATAGAAGCTTCTGAGTAGGAGAAAAAGTCTGTAAAAATTGCAATTTTGGTCACATTGAGGCTTTAAAAGAAGATTTTCAACATGAGGCAAAATCCAAATGAAGTTTTGAATCAATTTTTCTACAGTCCAAAAAATCAATTTTCTGATGAAAAACAATGACCCGTGACCTGTTGACCTTTCTCCTGATCGTCAGAAATGGTAAGATTTTTACTGTTTAATTGTTTGACTGTAAATAATTATTGCATGTGAATTATAACTTTTAGAACTAAAATACGTGTGTTTAGAGTCATTTTAATGCCTGAAATTGGTCGAAATAGAATCTTCTGAGTAGGAGAAAAAGTCTGTAAAAATTGCAATTTTGGTCACATTAAGGCTTTAAAGGGAAGATTTTCAACATGAGGCACAATCCAAATGACGTTTTGAATCAATTTTTCTACAGTCCAAAAACTCAATTTTCTGATGAAAAACAATGACCCGTGACCTGTTGAACTTTCTCCTGATGGTCAGAAATGGTAAGTTTTTTACTGTTTAATTGTTTGACTGTAAATAATTATTGCATGTGATTTATAACTTTTAGAACTAAAATACGTGTCTTTAGAGTCATTTTAATGCCTGAAATTGGTCGAAATAGAATCTTCTGCGTAGGAGAAAAAGTCTGTAAAAATTGCAATTTTGGTCACATTGAGGCTTTAAAAAGTAGTTATTCAACATGAGGCAAAATCCAAATGACATTTTGAATCAATTTTTCTACAGTCCAGAAAATGAATTTTCTGATGAAAAATGATGACCCGTGACCTGTTGAACTTTCTCCTGATGGTCAGAAATGGTAATTTTTTACTGTTTAATTTTTTGACTGTATATGACTATTGCATGTGAAGTATCACTTTTGGAACTAAAATAGGTGTGTTTAGAGTCATTTTAATGCCTGAATTTGGTCACGTTAGAAGCTTCTGAGACGGAGAAAAAGTCTGTAAAAATTGCAATTTAAGTCACATTGAGGCTTTAAAAAGAAGATTTTCAACATGAGGCACAATCCAAATGACGTTTTGAATCAATTTTTCTACAGTCCAAAAACTCAATTTTCTGATGAAAAACAATGACCTGTTGAGCTTTCTCCTGATGGTCAGAAATGGTAAGTTTTTTACTGTTTAATTGTTTGACTGTAAATAATTATTGCATGTGAATTATCACTTTTAGAACTAAAATACGTGTGTTTAGAGTCATTTTAATGCCTGAAATTGGTCGAAATAGAATCTTCTGAGTAGGAGAAAAAGTCTGTAAAAATTGCAATTTTGGTCACATTGAGGCTTTAAAAAGTAGTTATTCAACATGAGGCACATTCCAAATGACATTTTGAATCAATTTTTCTACAGTCCAGAAAATGAATTTTCTGATGAAAAATGATGACCCGTGACCTGTTGAACTTTCTCCTGATGGTCAGAAATGGTAATTTTTTACTGTTTAATTTTTTGACTGTATATGACTATTGCATGTGAAGTATCACTTTTGGAACTAAAACAGGTGTGTTTAGAGTCATTTTAATGCCTGAATTTGGTCATGATAGAAGCTTCTGAGACGGAGAAAAAGTCTGTAAAAATTGCAATTTTAGTCACATTGAGGCTTTAAAAAGAAGATTTTCAACATGAGGCACAATCCAAATGACGTTTTGAATCAATTTTTATACAGTCCAAAAAATCAATTTTCTGATGAAAAACAATGACCCGTGACCTCTCGAACTTTCTCCTGATGGTCAGAAATGGTAATTTTTTAATGTTTAATATTTTTGACTGTATATGACTATTGCATGTGAATTTTTACTTTTGGAACTAAAATAAGTGTGTTTAGAGTCATTTTAATACCTGAAGTTGGTTGAAATAGAAGCTTCTGAGAAGGAGAAAAGTCAGTAAAAATGGCAATTTTGGTCATATTGAGGCTTTAAAAAGTAGTTATTCAACATGAGGCACAATCCAAATGACATTTTGAATCAATTTTTCTACAGTCCAAAAAATAAATTTTCTGATGAAAAACGATGACCCCCTTCACATGTCTAACTTTCTCCAGATGGTCAGAAATGGAAATTTTTTAATGTTTAACTTATTTGACTGTAAATCAAAATTGAATGTGAATTATCACTTTTGCAACTAGAATAGGTGTATTTAGAGTCATTTTATTGCCTGAAATTGGTCAAAATAGAAGCTTCTGAGTAGGAGAAAATATATGTAAAAATTGCAATTTTGGTCACATTGAGGATTTAAAACGTAGTTATTCAACATGAGGCACAATCCAAATGGCATTTTGATTCAATTTTTCTACAGTCCAAAAAAATCAATTTTCTCATGAAAAACGATGACCCCTTCACCTGTCTAACTTTCTCCAGATGGTCAGAAAGGGAAATTTTTTAATGTTTAACTTTTTGACTGTAAATGACTATTGCATGTGAATGATCACTTTTTGAACTAAAATAAGTGTGTTTAGAGTCATTTTAATGAGTGAAATTGGACAAAGTAGAAGCTTCTGAGAAGGAGAAAAGTCAGTAACAATGGCAATTTTGGTCATATTGAGGCTTTAAAAAGTAGTTTTTCAACATGAGGCACAATCCAAATGACATTTTGAATCAATTTTTCTACAGTCCCAAAACTCAATTTTCTGATAAAAAAAGATGACCTGTCGAACTTTCTCCAGATGGTCAGAAATGGAAATTTTTTAATGTTTAATTTTTTGACTGAAAATAGTTATTGCATGTGTATTATCACTTTTGGAACTAAAATAAGTGTGATTAGAGTCATTTTAATGCCTGAAATTGGTCGAAATTGAAGCTTCTGAGTAGGAGAAAAGTCAGTAACAATGGCAATTTTGGTCATATTGAGGCTTTAAATAGTAGTTATTCAACATGATGCACAATCCAAATGACATTTTGAATCAATTTTTCTACAGTCCAAAAAATCATTTTTCTGATGAAAAACGATGACGCGTGACCTGGGTGAACTTTCTCCTGATGGTCAGAAATGGTAATTTTTTAATGTTTACATTTTTGACCGTAAATGACTATTGCTTGTCAATTATCACTTTTGGAACTAAAATAGGTGTGTTTAGAGTCATTTTAATACCTGAATTTGGTCACGATAGAAGCTTCTGAGAAGGAGAAAAAGTCTGTAAAAATTGCAATTTTGGTCACATTGAGGCTTTAAAAAGTAGTTATTCAACATGAGGCACAATCCAAATGCCATTTTGAATCAATTTTTCTACAGTCCAAAAAATCAATTTTCTGATTAAAAACGATTACCCGTGACCTGTAAAACTTTCTCCAGAGGGTCGGAAATGGTAATTTTTGACTGTAAATGAATACTACATGTGAATTTTCACTTTTGGAACTAAAATTAGTGTGTTTAGAGTCATTTTAATGCCTGAAATTGGTCGAAATAGAAGCTTCTGGGTAGGAGAAAAAGTCTTTATAAATTGCAATTTTGGTCACATTGAGGCTTTAAAAAGAAGATTTTCAACATGAGGCAAAATCCAAATGACGTTTTGAATCAATTTTCCTACAGTCCAAAAAATCAATTTTCTGATGAAAAACAATGACCTGTGACCTGTTGAACTTTCTCCTGATGGTCAGAAATGGTAATTTTTTACTGTTGAATTTTTTGACTGTATATGACTATTGCATGTGAATTATCACTTTTGGAACTAAAATAAGTGTGTTTAGAGTCATTTTAATACCTGAAGTTGGTTGAAATAGAAGCTTCTGAGAAGGAGAAAAGTCAGTAAAAATGGCAATTTTGGTCATATTGAGGCTTTAAAACGTAGTTATTCAACATGAGGCACAATCCAAATGACATTTTGAATCAATTTTTCTACAGTCCAAAAAATCAATTTTCTGATGAAAAACGATGACGCGTGACCTGTGTGAACTTTCTCCTGATGGTCAGAAATGGTAATTTTTTAATGTTTAAGTTTTTTGACTGTAAATGAAAATTGAATGTGAATTATCACTTTTGCAACTAAAATAAGTGTATTTAGAGTCATTTTAATGCCTGAAATTGGTCAAAATAGAAGCTTCTGAGTAGGAGAAAATATATGTAAAAATGGCAATTTTGGTTACATTGAGGATTTAAAACGTAGTTATTCAACATGAGGCACAATCCAAATGGCATTTTGATTAAATTTTTCTACAGTCCAAAAAAATCAATTTTCTCATGAAAAACGATGACCCCTTCACCTGTAAAACGTTCTCCTGATGGTCAGAAATGGTAAGTTTTTTACTGTTTATTTGTTTGACTGTAAATAATTATTGCATGTGAATTATCACTTTTGGAACTAAAATAAGTGTGTTTAGAGTCATTTTAATGCCTGCAATTGGTCGAAATAGAAGCTTCTGAGTGGGAGAAAAAGTCTGTAAAAAGTGCAATTTTGGTCACATTGAGGCTTTAAAAGGAAGATTTTCAACATGAGGCACAATCCAAATGACGTTTTGAATCAATTTTTCTACAGTCCAAAATATCAATTTTCTGATGAAAAACAATGACCCGTGACCTGTTGAACTTTCTCCTGATGGTCAGAAATGGTAAGTTTTTTACTGTTTAATTGTTTGACTGTAAATAATTATTGCATGTGAATTTTCACTTTTGGAACTAAAATAAGTGTGTTTAGAGTCATTTTAATGCCTGAAATTGGTCGAAATAGAAGCTTCTGGGTAGGAGAAAAAGTCTTTATAAATTGCAATTTTGGTCACATTGAGGCTTTAAAAAGAAGTTTTTCAACATGAGGCACAATCCAAATGACGTTTTGAATCAATTTTTCTACAGTCCAAAAAATCTATTTTCTAATGAACAACGATGACCCGCTGTCCAACTTTCTCCAGATGCTCAGAAATGGTAATTTTTTAATGTTTAATTTTTTGACTGTAAATGACTATTGCATGTGAATTATCTCTTTTGGAACTGAAATACGTGTGTTTAGAGTCATTTTAATACCTGAAGTTGGTCGAAATAGAAGCTTCTGAGAAGGAGAAAAGTCAGTAAAAATGGCAATTTTGGTCATATTGAGGCTTTAAAACGTAGTTATTCAACATGAGGCACAATCCAAATGACATTTTGAATCAATTTTTCTACAGTCCAAAAAATCAATTTTCTGATGAAAAACGATGACGCGTGACCTGTGTGAACTTTCTCCTGATGGTCAGAAATGGTAATTTTTTAATGTTTAAGTTTTTTGACTGTAAATGAAAATTGAATGTGAATTATCACTTTTGCAACTAAAATAAGTGAATTTAGAGTCATTTTAATGCCTGAAATTGGTCAAAAAAGAAGCTTCTGAGTAGGAGAAAATATATGTAAAAATGGCAATTTTGGTCACATTGAGGATTTAAAAAGTAGTTATTTAACATGAGGCACAATCCAAATGACATTTTGAATCAATTTTTCTACAGTCCAAAAAATCAATTTTCTGATGAAAAACAATGACCCGTGACCTGTTGAACTTTCTCCTGATGGTTAGAAATGGTAATTTTTTAATGTTTCATTTTTTGACTGTAAATGACTATTGCATGTGAATTAGAATTCTTGGGACTAAAATAAGTGTGTTTAGAGTCATTTTAATACCTGAAGTTGGTCGAAATAGAAGCTTCTGAGTAGGAGAAAAAGTCTGTAAAAATAGCAATTTTGGACACATTGAGGCTTTAAAAAGTAGTAATTCAACATGAGGCACAATCCAAATGACATTTTGAATCAATTTTTCTACAGTCCAAAAAATCTATTTTCTTATGAACAACGATGACCCACTGTCCAACTTTCTCCAGATGGTCAGAAATGGTAATTTTTTAATGTTTAATTTTTTGACTGTAAATGACTTTTGCATGTGAATTAGAACTCTTGGAACTAAAATAAGTGTGTTTAGAGTAATTTTAATACCTGAAGTTGGTCGAAATAGAAGCTTCTGAGTAGGAGAAAAAATCTGTAAAAATGGCAATTTTGGACTCATTGAGGCTTTAAAAAGTAGTTATTCAACATAAGGCACAATTCAAATAACATTTTGAATCAACTTTTCTACAGTCCAAAAAATCAATTTTCTGATGAAAAACGATTACCCTTGACCTGTAAAACTTTCTCCAGATGGTCAGAAATGGAAATTTTTTAATGTTTAATTTTTTGACTGAAAATAGTTATTGCATGTGTATTATCACTTTTGGAACTAAAATAGGTGTGTTTAGAGTCATTTTATTGCCTGAAATTGGTCGAAATTAAAGCTTTTGAGTAGGAGAAAAAGTCTGTAAAAATGGCAATTTTGGTCACATTGAGGCTTTAAAAAGTAGTTATTCAACATGAGGTACAATCCACATTACATTTTGAATCAAATTTTTTTACAGTCCAAAAGGCTGTTTTCTGATGAAAAACGATGAGCCCTGACCTGTCTAACTTTCTCCTGATGGTCAGAAATGGTAATTTTTTAATGTTTAACTTTTTGACTGTAAATGACTATTGCATGTGAATGATCACTGTTTGAACTAAAATAAGTGTGTTTAGAGTCATTTTAATAAATGAAATTGGACAAAGTAGAAGCTTCTGAGAAGGAGAAAAGTCAGTAACAATGGCAATTTTGGTCATATTGAGGCTTTAAAAAGTAGTTATTCAACATGAGGCACAATCCAAATGACATTTTGAATCAATTTTTCTACAGTCCAAAAACTCAATTTTCTGATAAAAAAAGACGACCTGTCGAACTTTCTCCAGATGGTCAGAAATGGTAATTTTTTCACTTTTTAATTGTTTGACTGTAAATAATTATTGCATGTGAATTATCACTTTTGGAACTAAAATACATGTGTTTAGAGTAATTTTAATGCCTGAAATTGGTCGAAATAGAATCTTCTGAGTAGGAGAAAAAGTCTGTAAATATTGCAATTTTGGTCACATTGAGGCTTTAAAAAGTAGTTATTCAACATGAGGCACAATCCAAATGACATTTTGAATCAAGTTTTTCTACAGTCCAGAAAATGAATTTTCTGATGAAAAATGATGACCCATGACCTGTCGAACTTTCTCCTGATGGTCAGAAATGGTAATTTTGTAATGTTGAATTTTTTGACCGTAAATGACTATTGCATGTGAATTATCACTTTTGGAACTAAAATAGGTGTGTTTAGAGTCATTTTAATGCCTGAATTTGGTCACGATAGAAGCTTCTGAGAAGGAGAAAAAGTCTGTAAAAATTGCAATTTTAGTTACATTGAGGCTTTAAAAAGAAGATTTTCAACATGAGGCACAATCCAAATGACGTTTTGAATCAATTTTTCTACAGTTCAAAAAATCAATTTTCTGATGAAAAACAATGACCTGTGACCTGTCGAACTTTCTCCTGATGGTCAGAAATGGTAATGTTTTACTATTTAATATTTTTGACTGTATATGACTATTGCATGTGAATTATCACTTTTGGAACTAAAATAAGTGTGTTTAGAGTCATTTTAATACCTGAAGTTGGTTGAAATAGAAGCTTCTGAGAAGGAGAAAAGTCAGTAAAAATGGCAATTTTGGTCATATTGAGGCTTTAAAAAGTAGTTATTCAACATGAGGCACAATCCAAATGACATTTTTTTTTTTTTTTTTTTTTTTTTTTTTTTTGAAACCGTTTATTGCATTTTAAAAAGTTACAGGTATGGGCCTACAACCATCCGGCCGGCCGCTAGAGTGGCAGAAGCATATGACATACATACAGTAAGAGTCTCTTGGCGGTGCAGATTGGTAAATCAGGAGATATCAATAGCGCAGGCCACATAACTCCAAGCCCACAATACGGTTTCCTTTTATCAAAACAGAACAACACAAAAAACCACACCCGCAAGGCAACCCACCATCCGAAGTGACGGCACGTGCTCCTTAAGTGGGGGATCCCAACCAGCAGCCAAACTCTGAAGAGGGGAATGGGGATAGATCAGGGACTGGGGAACCACATGCCCACGGCTGAGGGAGGGGGTCGGCTAGGGGGACGGAGCTGGTGAGGCAGCCGGTAGCAGTGGCGGCTCACAAATACCCCCGCGATAGGCATTCCAGGGGCCCCAGATTTTCACCCACGCCCCAGGCTTACCCCTCGCCACATACACTACCATTTCACGAAACATACACCAATCCATATGTTCTTTCCAGGCCAACACCCAAATGACATTTTGAATCAATTTTTCTACAGTCCAAAAAATCAATTTTCTGATGAAAAACGATGACGCGTGACCTGTGTGAACTTTCTCCTGATGGTCAGAAATGTTAATTTTTTAATGTTTAAGTTTTTTGACTGTAAATGAAAATTAAATGTGAATTATCACTTTTGCAACTAAAATAAGTGTATTTAGAGTCATTTTAATGCCTGAAATGGGTCAAAATAGAAGCTTCAGAGTAGGAGAAAATATATGTAAAAATGGCCATTTTGGTCACATTGAGGATTTAAAACGTAGTTATTCAACATGAGACACAATCCAAGTGGCATTTTGATTAAATTTTTCTACAGTCCAAAAAAATCAATTTTCTCATGAAAAACGATGATCCCTTCACCTGTAAAACGTTCTCCTGATGGTCAGAAATGGTAAGTTTTTTACTGTTTAATTGTTTGACTGTAAATAATTATTGCATGTGAATTATCACTTTTGGAACTAAAATAGGTGTGTTTAGAGTCATTTTAATGCCTGCAATTGGTCGAAATAGAAGCTTCTGAGTAGGAGAAAAAGTCTGTAAAAATTGCAATTTTGGTCACATTGAGGCTTTAAAAAGAAGATTTTCAACATGAGGCACAATCCAAATGACGTTTTGAATCAATTTTTCTACAGTCCAAAAAATCAATTTTCTGATGAAAAACCATGACCCGTGACATGTCGAACTTTCTCCTGAGGGTCAGAAATGGTAATGTTTTACTATTTAATATTTTTGACTGTATATGACTATTGCATGTGAATTATCACTTTTGGAACTAAAATAAGTGTGTTTAGAGTCATTTTAATACCTGAAGTTGGTTGAAATAGAAGCTTCTGAGAAGGAGAAAAGTCAGTAAAAATGGCAATTTTGGTCATATTGAGGCTTTAAAAAGTAGTTATTCAACATGAGGCACAATCCAAATGACATTTTGAATCAATTTTTCTACAGTCCAAAAAATCAATTTTCTGATGAAAAACGATGACGCGTGACCTGTGTGAACTTTCTCCTGATGGTCAGAAATGGTAATTTTTTAATGTTTAAGTTTTTTGACTGTAAATGAAAATTAAATGTGAATTATCACTTTTGCAACTAAAATAAGTGTGTTTAGAGTCATATTAATGCCTGCAATTGGTCGAAATAGAAGCTTCTGAGTAGGAGAAAAAGTCTGTAAAAATTGCAATTTTGGTCACATTGAGGCTTTAAAAGGAAGATTTTCAACATGAGGCACAATCCAAATGACGTTTTGTTTTAATTTTACTACAGTCCAAAATATCAATTTTCTGATGAAAAACAATGACCCGTGACCTGTTGAACTTTCTCCTGATGGTCAGAAATGGTAAGTTTTTTACTGTTTAATTGTTTGACTGTAAATAATTATTGCAAGTGAATTATCACTTTTGGAAATAAAATAAGTGTGTTTAGAGTCATTTTAAGGCCTGAAATTGTTCGAAATAGAAGCTTCTGAGTAGGAGAAAAAGTCTGTAAAAATTGCAATTTTGGTCACATTGAGGCTTTAAATGAAGATTTTCAACATGAGGCAAAATCCAAATGAAGTTTTGAATCAATTTTTCTACAGTCCAAAAAATCAATTTTCTGATGAAAAACAATGACCCGTGACCTGTTGACCTTTCTCCTGATGGTCAGAAATGGTAAGATTTTTACTGTTTAATTGTTTGACTGTAAATAATTATTGCATGTGAATTATAACTTTTAGAACTAAAATACATGTGTTTAGAGTCATTTTAATGCCTGAAATTGGTCGAAATAGAATCTTCTGAGTAGGAGAAAAAGTCTGTAAAAATTGCAATTTTGGTCACATTGAGGCTTTAAAGGGAAGATTTTCAACATGAGGCACAATCCAAATGACGTTTTGAATCAATTTTTCTACAGTCCAAAAACTCAATTTTCTGATGAAAAACAATGACCCGTGACCTGTTGAACTTTCTCCTGATGGTCAGAAATGGTAAGTTTTTTACTGTTTAATTGTTTGACTGTAAATAATTATTGCATGTGAATTATAACTTTTAGAACTAAAATACGTGTCTTTAGAGTCATTTTAATGCCTGAAATTGGTCGAAATAGAATCTTCTGCGTAGGAGAAAAAGTCTGTAAAAATTGCAATTTTGGTCACATTGAGGCTTTAAAAAGTAGTTATTCAACATGAGGCAAAATCCAAATGACATTTTGAATCAATTTTTCTACAGTCCAGAAAATGAATTTTCTGATGAAAAATGATGACCCGTGACCTGTTGAACTTTCTCCTGATGGTCAGAAATGGTAATTTTTTACTGTTTAATTTTTTGACTGTATATGACTATTGCATGTGAAGTATCACTTTTGGAACTAAAATAGGTGTGTTTAGAGTCATTTTAATGCCTGAATTTGGTCACGTTAGAAGCTTCTGAGACGGAGAAAAAGTCTGTAAAAATTGCAATTTAAGTCACATTGAGGCTTTAAAAAGAAGATTTTCAACATGAGGCACAATCCAAATGACGTTTTGAATCAATTTTTCTACAGTCCAAAAACTCAATTTTCTGATGAAAAACAATGACCCGTGACCTGTTGAGCTTTCTCCTGATGGTCAGAAATGGTAAGTTTTTTACTGTTTAATTGTTTGACTGTAAATAATTATTGCATGTGAATTATCACTTTTAGAACTAAAATACGTGTGTTTAGAGTCATTTTAATGCCTGAAATTGGTCGAAATAGAATCTTCTGAGTAGGAGAAAAAGTCTGTAAAAATTGCAATTTTGGTCACATTGAGGCTTTAAAAAGTAGTTATTCAACATGAGGCACATTCCAAATGACATTTTGAATCAATTTTTCTACAGTCCAGAAAATGAATTTTCTGATGAAAAATGATGACCCGTGACCTGTTGAACTTTCTCCTGATGGTCAGAAATGGTAATTTTTTACTGTTTAATTTTTTGACTGTATATGACTATTGCATGTGAAGTATCACTTTTGGAACTAAAACAGGTGTGTTTAGAGTCATTTTAATGCCTGAATTTGGTCATGATAGAAGCTTCTGAGACGGAGAAAAAGTCTGTAAAAATTGCAATTTTAGTCACATTGAGGCTTTAAAAAGAAGATTTTCAACATGAGGCACAATCCAAATGACGTTTTGAATCAATTTTTATACAGTCCAAAAAATCAATTTTCTGATGAAAAACAATGACCCGTGACCTCTCGAACTTTCTCCTGATGGTCAGAAATGGTAATTTTTTACTGTTTAATATTTTTGACTGTATATGACTATTGCATGTGAATTATTACTTTTGGAACTAAAATAAGTGTGTTTAGAGTCATTTTAATACCTGAAGTTGGTTGAAATAGAAGCTTCTGAGAAGGAGAAAAGTCAGTAAAAATGGCAATTTTGGTCATATTGAGGCTTTAAAAAGTAGTTATTCAACATGAGGCACAATCCAAATGACATTTTGAATCAATTTTTCTACAGTCCAAAAAATAAATTTTCTGATGAAAAACGATGACCCCCTTCACATGTCTAACTTTCTCCAGATGGTCAGAAATGGAAATTTTTTAATGTTTAACTTTTTTGACTGTAAATCAAAATTGAATGTGAATTATCACTTTTGCAACTAGAATAGGTGTATTTAGAGTCATTTTATTGCCTGAAATTGGTCAAAATAGAAGCTTCTGAGTAGGAGAAAATATATGTAAAAATTGCAATTTTGGTCACATTGAGGATTTAAAACGTAGTTATTCAACATGAGGCACAATCCAAATGGCATTTTGATTCAATTTTTCTACAGTCCAAAAAAATCAATTTTCTCATGAAAAACGATGACCCCTTCACCTGTCTAACTTTCTCCAGATGGTCAGAAAGGGAAATTTTTTAATGTTTAACTTTTTGACTGTAAATGACTATTGCATGTGAATGATCACTTTTTGAACTAAAATAAGTGTGTTTAGAGTCATTTTAATGAGTGAAATTGGACAAAGTAGAAGCTTCTGAGAAGGAGAAAAGTCAGTAACAATGGCAATTTTGGTCATATTGAGGCTTTAAAAAGTAGTTTTTCAACATGAGGCACAATCCAAATGACATTTTGAATCAATTTTTCTACAGTCCCAAAACTCAATTTTCTGATAAAAAAAGATGACCTGTCGAACTTTCTCCAGATGGTCAGAAATGGAAATTTTTAATGTTTAATTTTTTGACTGAAAATAGTTATTGCATGTGTATTATCACTTTTGGAACTAAAATAAGTGTGATTAGAGTCATTTTAATGCCTGAAATTGGTCGAAATTGAAGCTTCTGAGTAGGAGAAAAGTCAGTAACAATGGCAATTTTGGTCATATTGAGGCTTTAAATAGTAGTTATTCAACATGATGCACAATCCAAATGACATTTTGAATCAATTTTTCTACAGTCCAAAAAAATCAATTTTCTGATGAAAAACGATGACGCGTGACCTGGGTGAACTTTCTCCTGATGGTCAGAAATGGTAATTTTTTAATGTTTACATTTTTGACCGTAAATGACTATTGCTTGTCAATTATCACTTTTGGAACTAAAATAGGTGTGTTTAGAGTCATTTTAATACCTGAATTTGGTCACGATAGAAGCTTCTGAGAAGGAGAAAAAGTCTGTAAAAATTGCAATTTTGGTCACATTGAGGCTTTAAAAGGTAGTTATTCAACATGAGGCACAATCCAAATGCCATTTTGAATCAATTTTTCTACAGTCCAAAAAATCAATTTTCTGATTAAAAACGATTACCCGTGACCTGTAAAACTTTCTCCAGAGGGTCAGAAATGGTAATTTTTGACTGTAAATGAATACTACATGTGAATTTTCACTTTTGGAACTAAAATTAGTGTGTTTAGAGTCATTTTAATGCCTGAAATTGGTCGAAATAGAAGCTTCTGGGTAGGAGAAAAAGTCTTTATAAATTGCAATTTTGGTCACATTGAGGCTTTAAAAAGAAGATTTTCAACATGAGGCAAAATCCAAATGACGTTTTGAATCAATTTTCCTACAGTCCAAAAAATCAATTTTCTGATGAAAAACAATGACCCGTGACCTGTTGAACTTTCTCCTGATGGTCAGAAATGGTAATTTTTTACTGTTGAATTTTTTGACTGTATATGACTATTGCATGTGAATTATCACTTTTGGAACTAAAATAAGTGTGTTTAGAGTCATTTTAATACCTGAAGTTGGTTGAAATAGAAGCTTCTGAGAAGGAGAAAAGTCAGTAAAAATGGCAATTTTGGTCATATTGAGGCTTTAAAACGTAGTTGTTCAACATGAGGCACAATCCAAATGACATTTTGAATCAATTTTTCTACAGTCCAAAAAATCAATTTTCTGATGAAAAACGATGACGCGTGACCTGTGTGAACTTTCTCCTGATGGTCAGAAATGGTAATTTTTTAATGTTTAAGTTTTTTGACTGTAAATGAAAATTGAATGTGAATTATCACTTTTGCAACTAAAATAAGTGTATTTAGAGTCATTTTAATGCCTGAAATTGGTCAAAATAGAAGCTTCTGAGTAGGAGAAAATATATGTAAAAATGGCAATTTTGGTTACATTGAGGATTTAAAACGTAGTTATTCAACATGAGGCACAATCCAAATGGCATTTTGATTAAATTTTTCTACAGTCCAAAAAAATCAATTTTCTCATGAAAAACGATGACCCCTTCACCTGTAAAACGTTCTCCTGATGGTCAGAAATGGTAAGTTTTTTACTGTTTATTTGTTTGACTGTAAATATTTATTGCATGTGAATTATCACTTTTGGAACTAAAATAAGTGTGTTTAGAGTCATTTTAATGCCTGCAATTGGTCGAAATAGAAGCTTCTGAGTGGGAGAAAAAGTCTGTAAAAAGTGCAATTTTGGTCACATTGAGGCTTTAAAAGGAAGATTTTCAACATGAGGCACAATCCAAATGACGTTTTGAATCAATTTTTCTACAGTCCAAAAAATCTATTTTCTAATGAACAACGATGACCCGCTGTCCAACTTTCTCCAGATGGTCAGAAATGGTAATTTTTTAATGTTTAATTTTTTGACTGTAAATGACTATTGCATGTGAATTATCACTTTTGGAACTAAAATACGTGTGTTTAGAGTCATTTTAATACCTGAAGTTGGTCGAAATAGAAGCTTCTGAGAAGGAGAAAAGTCAGTAAAAATGGCAATTTTGGTCATATTGAGGCTTTAAAACGTAGTTATTCAACATGAGGCACAATCCAAATGACATTTTGAATCAATTTTTCTACAGTCCAAAAAATCAATTTTCTGATGAAAAACGATGACGCGTGACCTGTGTGAACTTTCTCCTGATGGTCAGAAATGGTAATTTTTTAATGTTTAAGTTTTTTGACTGTAAATGAAAATTGAATGTGAATTATCACTTTTGCAACTAAAATAAGTGAATTTAGAGTCATTTTAATGCCTGAAATTGGTAAAAATAGAAGCTTCTGAGTAGGAGAAAATATATGTAAAAATGGCAATTTTGGTCACATTGAGGATTTAAAAAGTAGTTATTTAACATGAGGCACAATCCAAATGACATTTTGAATCAATTTTTCTACAGTCCAAAAAATCAATTTTCTGATGAAAAACAATGACCCGTGACCTGTTGAACTTTCTCCTGATGGTTAGAAATGGTAATTTTTTAATGTTTCATTTTTTGACTGTAAATGACTATTGCATGTGAATTAGAATTCTTGGGACTAAAATAAGTGTGTTTAGAGTCATTTTAATACCTGAAGTTGGTCGAAATAGAAGCTTCTGAGTAGGAGAAAAAGTCTGTAAAAATAGCAATTTTGGACACATTGAGGCTTTAAAAAGTAGTAATTCAACATGAGGCACAATCCAAATGACATTTTGAATCAATTTTTCTACAGTCCAAAAAATCTATTTTCTTATGAACAACGATGACCCACTGTCCAACTTTCTCCAGATGGTCAGAAATGGTAATTTTTTAATGTTTAATTTTTTGACTGTAAATGACTTTTGCATGTGAATTAGAACTCTTGGAACTAAAATAAGTGTGTTTAGAGTAATTTTAATACCTGAAGTTGGTCGAAATAGAAGCTTCTGAGTAGGAGAAAAAATCTGTAAAAATGGCAATTTTGGACTCATTGAGGCTTTAAAAAGTAGTTATTCAACATGAGGCACAATTCAAATGACATTTTGAATCAACTTTTCTACAGTCCAAAAAATCAATTTTCTGATGAAAAACGATTACCCTTGACCTGTAAAACTTTCTCCAGATGGTCAGAAATGGAAATTTTTTAATGTTTAAGTTTTTTGACTGAAAATAGTTATTGCATGTGTATTATCACTTTTGGAACTAAAATAGGTGTGTTTAGAGTCATTTTATTGCCTGAAATTGGTCGAAATTAAAGCTTTTGAGTAGGAGAAAAAGTCTGTAAAAATGGCAATTTTGGTCACATTGAGGCTTTAAAAAGTAGTTATTCAACATGAGGTACAATCCACATTACATTTTGAATCAAATTTTTTTACAGTCCAAAAGGCTGTTTTCTGATGAAAAACGATGAGCCCTGACCTGTCTAACTTTCTCCTGATGGTCAGAAATGGTAATTTTTTAATGTTTAACTTTTTGACTGTAAATGACTATTGCATGTGAATGATCACTGTTTGAACTAAAATAAGTGTGTTTAGAGTCATTTTAATAAATGAAATTGGACAAAGTAGAAGCTTCTGAGAAGGAGAAAAGTCAGTAACAATGGCAATTTTGGTCATATTGAGGCTTTAAAAAGTAGTTATTCAACATGAGGCACAATCCAAATGACATTTTGAATCAATTTTTCTACAGTCCAAAAACTCAATTTTCTGATAAAAAAAGACGACCTGTCGAACTTTCTCCAGATGGTCAGAAATGGTAATTTTTTCACTTTTTAATTGTTTGACTGTAAATAATTATTGCATGTGAATTATCACTTTTGGAACTAAAATACATGTGTTTAGAGTCATTTTAATGCCTGAAATTGGTCGAAATAGAATCTTCTGAGTAGGAGAAAAAGTCTGTAAATATTGCAATTTTAGTCACATTGAGGCTTTAAAAAGTAGTTATTCAACATGAGGCACAATCCAAATGACATTTTGAATCAAGTTTTTCTACAGTCCAGAAAATGAATTTTCTGATGAAAAATGATGACCCATGACCTGTCGAACTTTCTCCTGATGGTCAGAAACGGTAATTTTGTAATGTTGAATTTTTTGACCGTAAATGACTATTGCATGTGAATTATCACTTTTGGAACTAAAATAGGTGTGTTTAGAGTCATTTTAATGCCTGAATTTGGTCACGATAGAAGCTTCTGAGAAGGAGAAAAAGTCTGTAAAAATTGCAATTTTAGTCACATTGAGGCTTTAAAAAGAAGATTTTCAACATGAGGCACAATCCAATTGACGTTTTGAATCAATTTTTCTACAGTTCAAAAAATCAATTTTCTGATGAAAAACAATGACCCGTGACCTGTCGAACTTTCTCCTGATGGTCAGAAATGGTAATGTTTTACTATTTAATATTTTTGACTGTGTATGACTATTGCATGTGAATTATCACTTTTGGAACTAAAATAAGTGTGTTTAGAGTCATTTTAATACCTGAAGTTGGTTGAAATAGAAGCTTCTGAGAAGGAGAAAAGTCAGTAAAAATGGCAATTTTGGTCATATTGAGGCTTTAAAAAGTAGTTATTCAACATGAGGCACAATCCAAATGACATTTTGAATCAATTTTTCTACAGTCCAAAAAATCAATTTTCTGATGAAAAACGATGACGCGTGACCTGTGTGAACTTTCTCCTGATGGTCAGAAATGTTAATTTTTTAATGTTTAAGTTTTTTGACTGTAAATGAAAATTAAATGTGAATTATCACTTTTGCAACTAAAATAAGTGTATTTAGAGTCATTTTAATGCCTGAAATGGGTCAAAATAGAAGCTTCAGAGTAGGAGAAAATATATGTAAAAATGGCCATTTTGGTCACATTGAGGATTTAAAACGTAGTTATTCAACATGAGGCACAATCCAAGTGGCATTTTGATTAAATTTTTCTACAGTCCAAAAAAATCAATTTTCTCATGAAAAACGATGATCCCTTCACCTGTAAAACGTTCTCCTGATGGTCAGAAATGGTAAGTTTTTTACTGTTTAATTGTTTGACTGTAAATAATTATTGCATGTGAATTATCACTTTTGGAACTAAAATAGGTGTGTTTAGAGTCATTTTAATGCCTGCAATTGGTCGAAATAGAAGCTTCTGAGTAGGAGAAAAAGTCTGTAAAAATTGCAATTTTGGTCACATTGAGGCTTTAAAAGGAAGATTTTCAACATGAGGCACAATCCAAATGACGTTTTGAATCAATTTTTCTACAGTCCAAAAAATCAATTTTCTGATGAAAAACAATGACCCGTGACCTGTTGAACTTTCTCCTGATGGTCAGAAATGGTAATTTTTTACTGTTTAATTTTTTGACTGTATATGACTACTGCATGTGAATTATCACTTTTGGAACTAAAATAAGTGTGTTTAGAGTCATTTTAATACCTGAAGTTGGTCGAGATAGAAGCTTCTGAGAAGGAGAAAAGTCAGTAAAAATGGCAATTTTGGTCATATTGAGGCTTTAAAAAGTAGTTATTCAACATGAGGCACAATCCAAATGACATTTTGAATCAATTTTTCTACAGTCCAAAAAATCAATTTTCTGATGAAAAACGATTACCCGTGACCTGTAAAACTTTCTCCAGATGGTCAGAAATGGTCATTTTTGACTGTAAATGAATACTGCATGTGAATTTTCACTTTTGGAACTAAAAAAAGTGTGTTTAGAGGCATTTCAATGCCTGAAAGTGGTCGAAATAGAAGCTTCTGGGTAGGAGAAAAAGTCTTTATAAATTGCAATTTTGGTCACATTGAGGCTTTAAAAAGAAGTTTTTCAACATGAGGCACAATCCAAATGACGTTTTGAATCAATTTTTCTACAGTCCAAAAAATCTATTTTCTAATGAACAACGATGACCCGCTGTCCAACTTTCTCCAGATGGTCAGAAATGGTAATTTTTTAATGTTTCATTTTTTGACTGTAAATGACTATTGCATGTGAATTAGAACTCTTGGAACTAAAATAAGTGTGTTTAGAGTCATTTTAATACCTGAAGTTGGTCGAAATAGAAGCTTCTGAGTAGGAGTAAAAGTCTGTAAAAATGGCAATTTTGGACACATTGAGGCTTTAAAAAGTAGGTATTCAACATGGGGCACAATCCAAATGACATTTTGAATCAACTTTTCTACAGTCCAAAAAATCAATTTTCTGATGAAAAACGATTACCCGTGACCTGTAAAACTTTCTCCAGATGGTCAGAAATGGACATTTTTTAATGTTTAATTTTTTGACTGAAAATAGTTATTGCATGTGTATTATCACTTTTGGAACTAAAATAAGTGTGTTTAGAGTCATTTTAATGCCTGAAATTGGTCGAAATTGAAGCTTCTGAGTAGGAGAAAAACTCTGTAACAATGGCAATTTTGGTCACATTGAGGCTTTAAAAAGTAGTTATTCAACATGAGGTACAATCCACATGACATTTTGAATCAAATTTTTTTACAGTCCAAAAGGCCGTTTTCTGATGAAAAACGATGAGCCCTGACCTGTCTAACTTTCTCCTGATGGTCAGAAATGGTAATTTTTTAATGTTTAACTTTTTGACTGTAAATGACTATTGCATGTGAATGATCACTTTTTGAACTAAAATAAGTGTGTTTAGAGTCATTTTAATAAATGAAATTGGACAAAGTAGAAGCTTCTGAGAAGGAGAAAAGTCAGTAACAATGGCAATTTTGGTCATATTGAGGCTTTAAAAAGTAGTTATTCAACATGAGGCACAATCCAAATGACATTTTGAATCAATTTTTCTACAGTCCAAAAACTCAATTTTCTGATAAAAAAAGATGACCTGTCGAACTTTCTCCAGATGGTCAGAAATGGTAATTTTTTCACTTTTTAATTGTTTGACTGTAAATAATTATTGCATGTGAATTATCACTTTTGGAACTAAAATACATGTGTTTAGAGTCATTTTAATGCCTGAAATTGGTCGAAATAGAATCTTCTGAGTAGGAGAAAAAGTCTGTAAATATTGCAATTTTAGTCACATTGAGGCTTTAAAAAGTAGTTATTCAACATGAGGCACAATCCAAATGACATTTTGAATCAAGTTTTTCTACAGTCCAGAAAATGAATTTTCTGATGAAAAATGATGACCCATGACCTGTCGAACTTTCTCCTGATGGTCAGAAACGGTAATTTTGTAATGTTGAATTTTTTGACCGTAAATGACTATTGCATGTGAATTATCACTTTTGGAACTAAAATAGGTGTGTTTAGAGTCATTTTAATGCCTGAATTTGGTCACGATAGAAGCTTCTGAGAAGGAGAAAAAGTCTGTAAAAATTGCAATTTTAGTCACATTGAGGCTTTAAAAAGAAGATTTTCAACATGAGGCACAATCCAATTGACGTTTTGAATCAATTTTTCTACAGTTCAAAAAATCAATTTTCTGATGAAAAACAATGACCCGTGACCTGTCGAACTTTCTCCTGATGGTCAGAAATGGTAATGTTTTACTATTTAATATTTTTGACTGTGTATGACTATTGCATGTGAATTATCACTTTTGGAACTAAAATAAGTGTGTTTAGAGTCATTTTAATACCTGAAGTTGGTTGAAATAGAAGCTTCTGAGAAGGAGAAAAGTCAGTAAAAATGGCAATTTTGGTCATATTGAGGCTTTAAAAAGTAGTTATTCAACATGAGGCACAATCCAAATGACATTTTGAATCAATTTTTCTACAGTCCAAAAAATCAATTTTCTGATGAAAAACGATGACGCGTGACCTGTGTGAACTTTCTCCTGATGGTCAGAAATGTTAATTTTTTAATGTTTAAGTTTTTTGACTGTAAATGAAAATTAAATGTGAATTATCACTTTTGCAACTAAAATAAGTGTATTTAGAGTCATTTTAATGCCTGAAATGGGTCAAAATAGAAGCTTCAGAGTAGGAGAAAATATATGTAAAAATGGCCATTTTGGTAACATTGAGGATTTAAAACGTAGTTATTCAACATGAGGCACAATCCAAGTGGCATTTTGATTAAATTTTTCTACAGTCCAAAAAAATCAATTTTCTCATGAAAAACGATGATCCCTTCACCTGTAAAACGTTCTCCTGATGGTCAGAAATGGTAAGTTTTTTACTGTTTAATTGTTTGACTGTAAATAATTATTGCATGTGAATTATCACTTTTGGAACTAAAATAGGTGTGTTTAGAGTCATTTTAATGCCTGCAATTGGTCGAAATAGAAGCTTCTGAGTAGGAGAAAAAGTCTGTAAAAATTGCAATTTTGGTCACATTGAGGCTTTAAAAGGAAGATTTTCAACATGAGGCACAATCCAAATGACGTTTTGAATCAATTTTTCTACAGTCCAAAAAATCAATTTTCTGATGAAAAACAATGACCCGTGACCTGTTGAACTTTCTCCTGATGGTCAGAAATGGTAATTTTTTACTGTTTAATTTTTTGACTGTATATGACTACTGCATGTGAATTATCACTTTTGGAACTAAAATAAGTGTGTTTAGAGTCATTTTAATACCTGAAGTTGGTCGAGATAGAAGCTTCTGAGAAGGAGAAAAGTCAGTAAAAATGGCAATTTTGGTCATATTGAGGCTTTAAAAAGTAGTTATTCAACATGAGGCACAATCCAAATGACATTTTGAATCAATTTTTCTACAGTCCAAAAAATCAATTTTCTGATGAAAAACGATTACCCGTGACCTGTAAAACTTTCTCCAGATGGTCAGAAATGGTCATTTTTGACTGTAAATGAATACTGCATGTGAATTTTCACTTTTGGAACTAAAAAAAGTGTGTTTAGAGGCATTTCAATGCCTGAAAGTGGTCGAAATAGAAGCTTCTGGGTAGGAGAAAAAGTCTTTATAAATTGCAATTTTGGTCACATTGAGGCTTTAAAAAGAAGTTTTTCAACATGAGGCACAATCCAAATGACGTTTTGAATCAATTTTTCTACAGTCCAAAAAATCTATTTTCTAATGAACAACGATGACCCGCTGTCCAACTTTCTCCAGATGGTCAGAAATGGTAATTTTTTAATGTTTCATTTTTTGACTGTAAATGACTATTGCATGTGAATTAGAACTCTTGGAACTAAAATAAGTGTGTTTAGAGTCATTTTAATACCTGAAGTTGGTCGAAATAGAAGCTTCTGAGTAGGAGTAAAAGTCTGTAAAAATGGCAATTTTGGACACATTGAGGCTTTAAAAAGTAGGTATTCAACATGGGGCACAATCCAAATGACATTTTGAATCAACTTTTCTACAGTCCAAAAAATCAATTTTCTGATGAAAAACGATTACCCGTGACCTGTAAAACTTTCTCCAGATGGTCAGAAATGGACATTTTTTAATGTTTAATTTTTTGACTGAAAATAGTTATTGCATGTGTATTATCACTTTTGGAACTAAAATAAGTGTGTTTAGAGTCATTTTAATGCCTGAAATTGGTCGAAATTGAAGCTTCTGAGTAGGAGAAAAACTCTGTAACAATGGCAATTTTGGTCACATTGAGGCTTTAAAAAGTAGTTATTCAACATGAGGTACAATCCACATGACATTTTGAATCAAATTTTTTTACAGTCCAAAAGGCCGTTTTCTGATGAAAAACGATGAGCCCTGACCTGTCTAACTTTCTCCTGATGGTCAGAAATGGTAATTTTTTAATGTTTAACTTTTTGACTGTAAATGACTATTGCATGTGAATGATCACTTTTTGAACTAAAATAAGTGTGTTTAGAGTCATTTTAATAAATGAAATTGGACAAAGTAGAAGCTTCTGAGAAGGAGAAAAGTCAGTAACAATGGCAATTTTGGTCATATTGAGGCTTTAAAAAGTAGTTATTCAACATGAGGCACAATCCAAATGACATTTTGAATCAATTTTTCTACAGTCCAAAAACTCAATTTTCTGATAAAAAAAGATGACCTGTCGAACTTTCTCCAGATGGTCAGAAATGGTAATTTTTTCACTTTTTAATTGTTTGACTGTAAATAATTATTGCATGTGAATTATCACTTTTGGAACTAAAATACATGTGTTTAGAGTCATTTTAATGCCTGAAATTGGTCGAAATAGAATCTTCTGAGTAGGAGAAAAAGTCTGTAAATATTGCAATTTTAGTCACATTGAGGCTTTAAAAAGTAGTTATTCAACATGAGGCACAATCCAAATGACATTTTGAATCAAGTTTTTCTACAGTCCAGAAAATGAATTTTCTGATGAAAAATGATGACCCATGACCTGTCGAACTTTCTCCTGATGGTCAGAAACGGTAATTTTGTAATGTTGAATTTTTTGACCGTAAATGACTATTGCATGTGAATTATCACTTTTGGAACTAAAATAGGTGTGTTTAGAGTCATTTTAATGCCTGAATTTGGTCACGATAGAAGCTTCTGAGAAGGAGAAAAAGTCTGTAAAAATTGCAATTTTAGTCACATTGAGGCTTTAAAAAGAAGATTTTCAACATGAGGCACAATCCAATTGACGTTTTGAATCAATTTTTCTACAGTTCAAAAAATCAATTTTCTGATGAAAAACAATGACCCGTGACCTGTCGAACTTTCTCCTGATGGTCAGAAATGGTAATGTTTTACTATTTAATATTTTTGACTGTGTATGACTATTGCATGTGAATTATCACTTTTGGAACTAAAATAAGTGTGTTTAGAGTCATTTTAATACCTGAAGTTGGTTGAAATAGAAGCTTCTGAGAAGGAGAAAAGTCAGTAAAAATGGCAATTTTGGTCATATTGAGGCTTTAAAAAGTAGTTATTCAACATGAGGCACAATCCAAATGACACATTGAATCAATTTTTCTACAGTCCAAAAAATCAATTTTCTGATGAAAAACGATGACGCGTGACCTGTGTGAACTTTCTCCTGATGGTCAGAAATGTTAATTTTTTAATGTTTAAGTTTTTTGACTGTAAATGAAAATTAAATGTGAATTATCACTTTTGCAACTAAAATAAGTGTATTTAGAGTCATTTTAATGCCTGAAATGGGTCAAAATAGAAGCTTCAGAGTAGGAGAAAATATATGTAAAAATGGCCATTTTGGTAACATTGAGGATTTAAAACGTAGTTATTCAACATGAGGCACAATCCAAGTGGCATTTTGATTAAATTTTTCTACAGTCCAAAAAAATCAATTTTCTCATGAAAAACGATGATCCCTTCACCTGTAAAACGTTCTCCTGATGGTCAGAAATGGTAAGTTTTTTACTGTTTAATTGTTTGACTGTAAATAATTATTGCATGTGAATTATCACTTTTGGAACTAAAATAGGTGTGTTTAGAGTCATTTTAATGCCTGCAATTGGTCGAAATAGAAGCTTCTGAGTAGGAGAAAAAGTCTGTAAAAATTGCAATTTTGGTCACATTGAGGCTTTAAAAGGAAGATTTTCAACATGAGGCACAATCCAAATGACGTTTTGAATCAATTTTTCTACAGTCCAAAAAATCAATTTTCTGATGAAAAACAATGACCCGTGACCTGTTGAACTTTCTCCTGATGGTCAGAAATGGTAATTTTTTACTGTTTAATTTTTTGACTGTATATGACTACTGCATGTGAATTATCACTTTTGGAACTAAAATAAGTGTGTTTAGAGTCATTTTAATACCTGAAGTTGGTCGAGATAGAAGCTTCTGAGAAGGAGAAAAGTCAGTAAAAATGGCAATTTTGGTCATATTGAGGCTTTAAAAAGTAGTTATTCAACATGAGGCACAATCCAAATGACATTTTGAATCAATTTTTCTACAGTCCAAAAAATCAATTTTCTGATGAAAAACGATTACCCGTGACCTGTAAAACTTTCTCCAGATGGTCAGAAATGGTCATTTTTGACTGTAAATGAATACTGCATGTGAATTTTCACTTTTGGAACTAAAAAAAGTGTGTTTAGAGGCATTTCAATGCCTGAAAGTGGTCGAAATAGAAGCTTCTGGGTAGGAGAAAAAGTCTTTATAAATTGCAATTTTGGTCACATTGAGGCTTTAAAAAGAAGTTTTTCAACATGAGGCACAATCCAAATGACGTTTTGAATCAATTTTTCTACAGTCCAAAAAATCTATTTTCTAATGAACAACGATGACCCGCTGTCCAACTTTCTCCAGATGGTCAGAAATGGTAATTTTTTAATGTTTCATTTTTTGACTGTAAATGACTATTGCATGTGAATTAGAACTCTTGGAACTAAAATAAGTGTGTTTAGAGTCATTTTAATACCTGAAGTTGGTCGAAATAGAAGCTTCTGAGTAGGAGTAAAAGTCTGTAAAAATGGCAATTTTGGACACATTGAGGCTTTAAAAAGTAGGTATTCAACATGGGGCACAATCCAAATGACATTTTGAATCAACTTTTCTACAGTCCAAAAAATCAATTTTCTGATGAAAAACGATTACCCGTGACCTGTAAAACTTTCTCCAGATGTTCAGAAATGGACATTTTTTAATGTTTAATTTTTTGACTGAAAATAGTTATTGCATGTGTATTATCACTTTTGGAACTAAAATAAGTGTGTTTAGAGTCATTTTAATGCCTGAAATTGGTCGAAATTGAAGCTTCTGAGTAGGAGAAAAACTCTGTAACAATGGCAATTTTGGTCACATTGAGGCTTTAAAAAGTAGTTATTCAACATGAGGTACAATCCACATGACATTTTGAATCAAATTTTTTTACAGTCCAAAAGGCCGTTTTCTGATGAAAAACGATGAGCCCTGACCTGTCTAACTTTCTCCTGATGGTCAGAAATGGTAATTTTTTAATGTTTAACTTTTTGACTGTAAATGACTATTGCATGTGAATGATCACTTTTTGAACTAAAATAAGTGTGTTTAGAGTCATTTTAATAAATGAAATTGGACAAAGTAGAAGCTTCTGAGAAGGAGAAAAGTCAGTAACAATGGCAATTTTGGTCATATTGAGGCTTTAAAAAGTAGTTATTCAACATGAGGCACAATCCAAATGACATTTTGAATCAATTTTTCTACAGTCCAAAAACTCAATTTTCTGATAAAAAAAGATGACCTGTCGAACTTTCTCCAGATGGTCAGAAATGGTAATTTTTTCACTTTTTAATTGTTTGACTGTAAATAATTATTGCATGTGAATTATCACTTTTGGAACTAAAATACGTGTGTTTAGAGTCATTTTAATGCCTGAAATTGGTTGAAATAGAATCTTCTGAGTAGGAGAAAAAGTCTGTAAATATTGCAATTTTGGTCACATTGAGGCTTTAAAAAGTAGTTATTCAACATGAGGCACAATCCAAATGACATTTTGAATCAAGTTTTTCTACAGTCCAGAAAATGAATTTTCTGATGAAAAATGATGACCCGTGACCTGTCGAACTTTCTCCTGATGGTCAGAAATGGTAATTTTGTAATGTTGAAGTTTTTTGACCGTAAATGACTATTGCATGTGAATTATCACTTTTGGAACTAAAATAGGTGTGTTTAGAGTCATTTTAATGCCTGAATTTGGTCACGATAGAAGCTTCTGAGAAGGAGAAAAAGTCTGTAAAAATTGCAATTTTAGTCACATTGAGGCTTTAAAAAGAAGATTTTCAACATGAGGCACAATCCAAATGACGTTTTGAATCAATTTTTCTACAGTCCAAAAAATCAATTTTCTGATGAAAAACAATGACCCGTGACATGTCGAACTTTCTCCTGAGGGTCAGAAATGGTAATGTTTTACTATTTAATATTTTTGACTGTATATGACTATTGCATGTGAATTATCACTTTTGGAACTAAAATAAGTGTGTTTAGAGTCATTTTAATACCTGAAGTTGGTTGAAATAGAAGCTTCTGAGAAGGAGAAAAGTCAGTAAAAATGGCAATTTTGGTCATATTGAGGCTTTAAAAAGTAGTTATTCAACATGAGGCACAATCCAAATGACATTTTGAATCAATTTTTCTACAGTCCAAAAAATCAATTTTCTGATGAAAAACGATGACGCGTGACCTGTGTGAACTTTCTCCTGATGGTCAGAAATGGTAATTTTTTAATGTTTAAGTTTTTTGACTGTAAATGAAAATTAAATGTGAATTATCACTTTTGCAACTAAAATAAGTGTATTTAGAGTCATTTTAATGCCTGAAATTGGTCAAAATAGAAGCTTCAGAGTAGGAGAAAATATATGTAAAAATGGCAATTTTGGTCACATTGAGGATTTAAAACGTAGTTATTCAACATGAGGCACAATCCAAATGGCATTTTGATTAAATTTTTCTACAGTCCAAAAAAATCAATTTTGTCATGAAAAACGATGATCCCTTCACCTGTAAAACGTTCTCCTGATGGTCAGAAATGGTAAGTTTTTTACTGTTTAATTGTTTGACTGTAAATAATTATTGCATGTGAATTATCACTTTTGGAACTAAAATAGGTGTGTTGAGAGTCATTTTAATGCCTGCAATTGGTCGAAATAGAAGCTTCTGAGTAGGAGAAAAAGTCTGTAAAAATTGCAATTTTGGTCACATTGAGGCTTTAAAAGGAAGATTTTCAACATGAGGCACAATCCAAATGACGTTTCGAATCAATTTTTCTACAGTCCAAAAAAATCAATTTTCTGATGAAAAACAATGACCCGTGACCTGTTGAACTTTCTCCTGATGGTCAGAAATGTTAAGTTTTTTACTGTTTAATTGTTTGACTGTAAATCATTATTGCATGTGAATTATCACTTTCGGAACTAAAATAAGTGTGTTTAGAGTCATTTTAATGCCTGAAATTGGTCGAAATAGAAGCTTCTGAGTAGGAGAAAAAGGCTGTAAAAATTGCAATTTTGGTCACATTGAGGCTTTAAAAAGAAGATTTTCAACATGAGGCACAATCCAAATGACATTTTGAATCAATTTTTCTACAGTCCAAAAAATCAATTTTCTGATGAAAAACAATGACCCGTGACCTGTTGAACTTTCTCCTGATGGTCAGAAATGGTAATTTTTTACTGTTTAATTTTTTGACTGTATATGACTATTGCATGTGAATTATCACTTTTGGAACTAAAATAAGTGTGTTTAGAGTCATTTTAATACCTGAAGTTGGTCGAGATAGAAGCTTCTGAGAAGGAGAAAAGTCAGTAAAAATGGCAATTTTGGTCATATTGAGGCTTTAAAAAGTAGTTATTCAACATGAGGCACAATCCAAATGACATTTTGAATCAATTTTTCTACAGTCCAAAAAATCAATTTTCTGATGAAAAACGATGACACGTGACCTGTTGAACTTTCTCCTGATGGTCAGAAATGGTAATTTTTTTATGTTTCATTTTTTGACTGTATATGACTATTGCATGTGAATTAGAACTCTTGGAACTAAAATAAGTGTGTTTAGAGTCATTTTAATACCTGAAGTTGGTTGAAATAGAAGCTTCTGAGTAGGAGAAAAAGTCTGTAAAACATGGCAATTTTGGTCACATTGAGGCTTTAAAAAGTAATTATTCAACATGAGGCACAATCCAAATGCCATTTTGAATCAATTTTTCTACAGTCCAAAAAATCAATTTTCTGATGAAAAACGATTACCCGTGACCTGTAAAACTTTCTCCAGATGGTCAGAAATGGTCATTTTTGACTGTAAATGAATACTGCATGTGAATTTTCACTTTTGGAACTAAAATAAGTGTGTTTAGAGGCATTTCAATGCCTGAAAGTGGTCGAAATAGAAGCTTCTGGGTAGGAGAAAAAGTCTTTATAAATTGCAATTTTGGTCACATTGAGGCTTTAAAAAGAAGTTTTTCAACATGAGGCACAATCCAAATTAAGTTTTGAATCAATTTTTCTACAGTCCAAAAAATCTATTTTCTAATGAACAACGATGACCCGCTGTCCAACTTTCTCCAGATGGTCAGAAATGGTAATTTTTTAATGTTTAATTTTTTGACTGTAAATGACTATTGCATGTGAATTAGAACTCTTGGAACTAAAATAAGTGTGTTTAGAGTCATTTTAATACCTGAAGTTGGTCGAAAAAGAAGCTTCTGAGTAGGAGAAAAAGTCTGTAAAAATGGCAATTTTGGTCACATTGAGGCTTTAAAAAGTAGTTATTCAACATGAGGCACAATCCAAATGACATTTTGAATCAACTTTTCTACAGTCCAAAAAATCAATTTTCTGATGAAAAACGATTACCCGTGACCTGTAAAACTTTCTCCAGATGGTCAGAAATGGACATTTTTTAATGTTTAATTTTTTGACTGAAAATAGTTATTGCATGTGTATTATCACTTTTGGAACTAACATAAGTGTGTTTAGAGTCATTTTAATGCCTGAAATTGGTCGAAATTGAAGCTTCTGAGTAGGAGAAAAACTCTGTAAAAATGGCAATTTTGGTCACATTGAGGCTTTAAAAAGTAGTTATTCAACATGAGGTACAATCCACATGACATTTTGAATCAAATTTTTTTACAGTCCAAAAGGCCATTTTCTGATGAAAAACGATGACGCGTGACCTGTGTGAACTTTCTCCTGATGGTCAGAAATGGTAATTTTTTAATGTTTATTTGTTTGACTGTAAATATTTATTGCATGTGAATTATCACTTTTGGAACTAAAATAAGTGTGTTTAGAGTCATTTTAATGCCTGCAATTGGTCGAAATAGAAGCTTCTGAGTGGGAGAAAAAGTCTGTAAAAAGTGCAATTTTGGTCACATTGAGGCTTTAAAAGGAAGATTTTCAACATGAGGCACAATCCAAATGACGTTTTGAATCAATTTTTCTACAGTCCAAAATATCAATTTTCTGATGAAAAACAATGACCCGTGACCTGTTGAACTTTCTCCTGATGGTCAGAAATGGTAAGTTTTTTACTGTTTAATTGTTTGACTGTAAATAATTATTGCATGTGAATTTTCACTTTTGGAACTAAAATAGGTGTGTTTAGAGTCATTTTAATACCTGAATTTGGTCACGATAGAAGCTTCTGAGAAGGAGAAAAAGTCTGTAAAAATTGCAATTTTGGTCACATTGAGGCTTTAAAAAGTAGTTATTCAACATGAGGCACAATCCAAATGCCATTTTGAATCAATTTTTCTACAGTCCAAAAAATCAATTTTCTGATTAAAAACGATTACCCGTGACCTGTAAAACTTAATCCAGAGGGTCAGAAATGGTAATTTTTGACTGTAAATGAATACTACATGTGAATTTTCACTTTTGGAACTAAAATTAGTGTGTTTAGAGTCATTTTAATGCCTGAAATTGGTCGAAATAGAAGCTTCTGGGTAGGAGAAAAAGTCTTTATAAATTGCAATTTTGGTCACATTGAGGCTTTAAAAAGAAGATTTTCAACATGAGGCAAAATCCAAATGACGTTTTGAATCAATTTTCCTACAGTCCAAAAAATCAATTTTCTGATGAAAAACAATGACCCGTGACCTGTTGAACTTTCTCCTGATGGTCAGAAATGGTAATTTTTTACTGTTGAATTTTTTGACTGTATATGACTATTGCATGTGAATTATCACTTTTGGAACTAAAATAAGTGTGTTTAGAGTCATTTTAATACCTGAAGTTGGTTGAAATAGAAGCTTCTGAGAAGGAGAAAAGTCAGTAAAAATGGCAATTTTGGTCATATTGAGGCTTTAAAACGTAGTTGTTCAACATGAGGCACAATCCAAATGACATTTTGAATCAATTTTTCTACAGTCCAAAAAATCAATTTTCTGATGAAAAACGATGACGCGTGACCTGTGTGAACTTTCTCCTGATGGTCAGAAATGGTAATTTTTTAATGTTTAAGTTTTTTGACTGTAAATGAAAATTGAATGTGAATTATCACTTTTGCAACTAAAATAAGTGTATTTAGAGTCATTTTAATGCCTGAAATTGGTCAAAATAGAAGCTTCTGAGTAGGAGAAAATATATGTAAAAATGGCAATTTTGGTTACATTGAGGATTTAAAACGTAGTTATTCAACATGAGGCACAATCCAAATGGCATTTTGATTAAATTTTTCTACAGTCCAAAAAAATCAATTTTCTCATGAAAAACGATGACCCCTTCACCTGTAAAACGTTCTCCTGATGGTCAGAAATGGTAAGTTTTTTACTGTTTATTTGTTTGACTGTAAATATTTATTGCATGTGAATTATCACTTTTGGAACTAAAATAAGTGTGTTTAGAGTCATTTTAATGCCTGCAATTGGTCGAAATAGAAGCTTCTGAGTGGGAGAAAAAGTCTGTAAAAAGTGCAATTTTGGTCACATTGAGGCTTTAAAAGGAAGATTTTCAACATGAGGCACAATCCAAATGACGTTTTGAATCAATTTTTCTACAGTCCAAAAAATCTATTTTCTAATGAACAACGATGACGCGTGACCTGTGTGAACTTTCTCCTGATGGTCAGAAATGGTAATTTTTTAATGTTTAAGTTTTTTGACTGTAAATGAAAATTGAATGTGAATTATCACTTTTGCAACTAAAATAAGTGAATTTAGAGTCATTTTAATGCCTGAAATTGGTAAAATTAGAAGCTTCTGAGTAGGAGAAAATATATGTAAAAATGGCAATTTTGGTCACATTGAGGATTTAAAAAGTAGTTATTTAACATGAGGCACAATCCAAATGACATTTTGAATCAATTTTTCTACAGTCCAAAAAATCAATTTTCTGATGAAAAACAATGACCCGTGACCTGTTGAACTTTCTCCTGATGGTTAGAAATGGTAATTTTTTAATGTTTCATTTTTTGACTGTAAATGACTATTGCATGTGAATTAGAATTCTTGGGACTAAAATAAGTGTGTTTAGAGTCATTTTAATACCTGAAGTTGGTCGAAATAGAAGCTTCTGAGTAGGAGAAAAAGTCTGTAAAAATAGCAATTTTGGACACATTGAGGCTTTAAAAAGTAGTAATTCAACATGAGGCACAATCCAAATGACATTTTGAATCAATTTTTCTACAGTCCAAAAAATCTATTTTCTTATGAACAACGATGACCCACTGTCCAACTTTCTCCAGATGGTCAGAAATGGTAATTTTTTAATGTTTAATTTTTTGACTGTAAATGACTATTGCATGTGAATTATCACTTTTGGAACTAAAATACGTGTGTTTAGAGTCATTTTAATACCTGAAGTTGGTCGAAATAGAAGCTTCTGAGAAGGAGAAAAGTCAGTAAAAATGGCAATTTTGGTCATATTGAGGCTTTAAAACGTAGTTATTCAACATGAGGCACAATCCAAATGACATTTTGAATCAATTTTTCTACAGTCCAAAAAATCAATTTTCTGATGAAAAACGATGACGCGTGACCTGTGTGAACTTTCTCCTGATGGTCAGAAATGGTAATTTTTTAATGTTTAAGTTTTTTGACTGTAAATGAAAATTGAATGTGAATTATCACTTTTGCAACTAAAATAAGTGAATTTAGAGTCATTTTAATGCCTGAAATTGGTAAAAATAGAAGCTTCTGAGTAGGAGAAAATATATGTAAAAATGGCAATTTTGGTCACATTGAGGATTTAAAAAGTAGTTATTTAACATGAGGCACAATCCAAATGACATTTTGAATCAATTTTTCTACAGTCCAAAAAATCAATTTTCTGATGAAAAACAATGACCCGTGACCTGTTGAACTTTCTCCTGATGGTTAGAAATGGTAATTTTTTAATGTTTCATTTTTTGACTGTAAATGACTATTGCATGTGAATTAGAATTCTTGGGACTAAAATAAGTGTGTTTAGAGTCATTTTAATACCTGAAGTTGGTCGAAATAGAAGCTTCTGAGTAGGAGAAAAAGTCTGTAAAAATAGCAATTTTGGACACATTGAGGCTTTAAAAAGTAGTAATTCAACATGAGGCACAATCCAAATGACATTTTGAATCAATTTTTCTACAGTCCAAAAAATCTATTTTCTTATGAACAACGATGACCCACTGTCCAACTTTCTCCAGATGGTCAGAAATGGTAATTTTTTAATGTTTAATTTTTTGACTGTAAATGACTTTTGCATGTGAATTAGAACTCTTGGAACTAAAATAAGTGTGTTTAGAGTAATTTTAATACCTGAAGTTGGTCGAAATAGAAGCTTCTGAGTAGGAGAAAAAATCTGTAAAAATGGCAATTTTGGACTCATTGAGGCTTTAAAAAGTAGTTATTCAACATGAGGCACAATTCAAATGACATTTTGAATCAACTTTTCTACAGTCCAAAAAATCAATTTTCTGATGAAAAACGATTACCCTTGACCTGTAAAACTTTCTCCAGATGGTCAGAAATGGAAATTTTTTAATGTTTAAGTTTTTTGACTGAAAATAGTTATTGCATGTGTATTATCACTTTTGGAACTAAAATAGGTGTGTTTAGAGTCATTTTATTGCCTGAAATTGGTCGAAATTAAAGCTTTTGAGTAGGAGAAAAAGTCTGTAAAAATGGCAATTTTGGTCACATTGAGGCTTTAAAAAGTAGTTATTCAACATGAGGTACAATCCACATTACATTTTGAATCAAATTTTTTTACAGTCCAAAAGGTTGTTTTCTGATGAAAAACGATGAGCCCTGACCTGTCTAACTTTCTCCTGATGGTCAGAAATGGTAATTTTTTAATGTTTAACTTTTTGACTGTAAATGACTATTGCATGTGAATGATCACTGTTTGAACTAAAATAAGTGTGTTTAGAGTCATTTTAATAAATGAAATTGGACAAAGTAGAAGCTTCTGAGAAGGAGAAAAGTCAGTAACAATGGCAATTTTGGTCATATTGAGGCTTTAAAAAGTAGTTATTCAACATGAGGCACAATCCAAATGACATTTTGAATCAATTTTTCTACAGTCCAAAAACTCAATTTTCTGATAAAAAAAGACGACCTGTCGAACTTTCTCCAGATGGTCAGAAATGGTAATTTTTTCACTTTTTAATTGTTTGACTGTAAATAATTATTGCATGTGAATTATCACTTTTGGAACTAAAATACATGTGTTTAGAGTCATTTTAATGCCTGAAATTGGTCGAAATAGAATCTTCTGAGTAGGAGAAAAAGTCTGTAAATATTGCAATTTTAGTCACATTGAGGCTTTAAAAAGTAGTTATTCAACATGAGGCACAATCCAAATGACATTTTGAATCAAGTTTTTCTACAGTCCAGAAAATGAATTTTCTGATGAAAAATGATGACCCATGACCTGTCGAACTTTCTCCTGATGGTCAGAAACGGTAATTTTGTAATGTTGAATTTTTTGACCGTAAATGACTATTGCATGTGAATTATCACTTTTGGAACTAAAATAGGTGTGTTTAGAGTCATTTTAATGCCTGAATTTGGTCACGATAGAAGCTTCTGAGAAGGAGAAAAAGTCTGTAAAAATTGCAATTTTAGTCACATTGAGGCTTTAAAAAGAAGATTTTCAACATGAGGCACAATCCAAATGACGTTTTGAATCAATTTTTCTACAGTCCAAAAAATCAATTTTCTGATGAAAAACAATGACCCGTGACATGTCGAACTTTCTCCTGAGGGTCAGAAATGGTAATGTTTTACTATTTAATATTTTTGACTGTATATGACTATTGCATGTGAATTATCACTTTTGGAACTAAAATAAGTGTGTTTAGAGTCATTTTAATACCTGAAGTTGGTTGAAATAGAAGCTTCTGAGAAGGAGAAAAGTCAGTAAAAATGGCAATTTTGGTCATATTGAGGCTTTAAAAAGTAGTTATTCAACATGAGGCACAATCCAAATGACATTTTGAATCAATTTTTCTACAGTCCAAAAAATCAATTTTCTGATGAAAAACGATGACGCGTGACCTGTGTGAACTTTCTCCTGATGGTCAGAAATGGTAATTTTTTAATGTTTAAGTTTTTTGACTGTAAATGAAAATTAAATGTGAATTATCACTTTTGCAACTAAAATAAGTGTATTTAGAGTCATTTTAATGCCTGAAATTGGTCAAAATAGAAGCTTCAGAGTAGGAGAAAATATATGTAAAAATGGCAATTTTGGTCACATTGAGGATTTAAAACGTAGTTATTCAACATGAGGCACAATCCAAATGGCATTTTGATTAAATTTTTCTACAGTCCAAAAAAATCAATTTTGTCATGAAAAACGATGATCCCTTCACCTGTAAAACGTTCTCCTGATGGTCAGAAATGGTAAGTTTTTTACTGTTTAATTGTTTGACTGTAAATAATTATTGCATGTGAATTATCACTTTTGGAACTAAAATAAGTGTGTTTAGAGTCATTTTAATGCCTGCAATTGGTCGAAATAGAAGCTTCTGAGTAGGAGAAAAAGTCTGTAAAAATTGCAATTTTGGTCACATTGAGGCTTTAAAAAGTAGTTATTCAACATGAGGCACAATCCAAATGACATTTTGAATCAATTTTTCTACAGTCCAAAAAATCAATTTTCTGATGAAAAACGATTACCCGTGACCTGTAAAACTTTCTCCAGATGGTCAGAAATGGTCATTTTTGACTGTAAATGAATACTGCATGTGAATTTTCACTTTTGGAACTAAAAAAAGTGTGTTTAGAGGCATTTCAATGCCTGAAAGTGGTCGAAATAGAAGCTTCTGGGTAGGAGAAAAAGTCTTTATAAATTGCAATTTTGGTCACATTGAGGCTTTAAAAAGAAGTTTTTCAACATGAGGCACAATCCAAATGACGTTTTGAATCAATTTTTCTACAGTCCAAAAAATCTATTTTCTAATGAACAACGATGACCCGCTGTCCAACTTTCTCCAGATGGTCAGAAATGGTAATTTTTTAATGTTTCATTTTTTGACTGTAAATGACTATTGCATGTGAATTAGAACTCTTGGAACTAAAATAAGTGTGTTTAGAGTCATTTTAATACCTGAAGTTGGTCGAAATAGAAGCTTCTGAGTAGGAGTAAAAGTCTGTAAAAATGGCAATTTTGGACACATTGAGGCTTTAAAAAGTAGGTATTCAACATGGGGCACAATCCAAATGACATTTTGAATCAACTTTTCTACAGTCCAAAAAATCAATTTTCTGATGAAAAACGATTACCCGTGACCTGTAAAACTTTCTCCAGATGGTCAGAAATGGACATTTTTTAATGTTTAATTTTTTGACTGAAAATAGTTATTGCATGTGTATTATCACTTTTGGAACTAAAATAAGTGTGTTTAGAGTCATTTTAATGCCTGAAATTGGTCGAAATTGAAGCTTCTGAGTAGGAGAAAAACTCTGTAACAATGGCAATTTTGGTCACATTGAGGCTTTAAAAAGTAGTTATTCAACATGAGGTACAATCCACATGACATTTTGAATCAAATTTTTTTACAGTCCAAAAGGCCGTTTTCTGATGAAAAACGATGAGCCCTGACCTGTCTAACTTTCTCCTGATGGTCAGAAATGGTAATTTTTTAATGTTTAACTTTTTGACTGTAAATGACTATTGCATGTGAATGATCACTTTTTGAACTAAAATAAGTGTGTTTAGAGTCATTTTAATAAATGAAATTGGACAAAGTAGAAGCTTCTGAGAAGGAGAAAAGTCAGTAACAATGGCAATTTTGGTCATATTGAGGCTTTAAAAAGTAGTTATTCAACATGAGGCACAATCCAAATGACATTTTGAATCAATTTTTCTACAGTCCAAAAACTCAATTTTCTGATAAAAAAAGATGACCTGTCGAACTTTCTCCAGATGGTCAGAAATGGTAATTTTTTCACTTTTTAATTGTTTGACTGTAAATAATTATTGCATGTGAATTATCACTTTTGGAACTAAAATACGTGTGTTTAGAGTCATTTTAATGCCTGAAATTGGTTGAAATAGAATCTTCTGAGTAGGAGAAAAAGTCTGTAAATATTGCAATTTTGGTCACATTGAGGCTTTAAAAAGTAGTTATTCAACATGAGGCACAATCCAAATGACATTTTGAATCAAGTTTTTCTACAGTCCAGAAAATGAATTTTCTGATAAAAAATGATGACCCGTGACCTGTCGAACTTTCTCCTGATGGTCAGAAATGGTAATTTTGTAATGTTGAAGTTTTTTGACCGTAAATGACTATTGCATGTGAATTATCACTTTTGGAACTAAAATAGGTGTGTTTAGAGTCATTTTAATGCCTGAATTTGGTCACGATAGAAGCTTCTGAGAAGGAGAAAAAGTCTGTAAAAATTGCAATTTTAGTCACATTGAGGCTTTAAAAAGAAGATTTTCAACATGAGGCACAATCCAAATGACGTTTTGAATCAATTTTTCTACAGTCCAAAAAATCAATTTTCTGATGAAAAACAATGACCCGTGACATGTCGAACTTTCTCCTGAGGGTCAGAAATGGTAATGTTTTACTATTTAATATTTTTGACTGTATATGACTATTGCATGTGAATTATCACTTTTGGAACTAAAATAAGTGTGTTTAGAGTCATTTTAATACCTGAAGTTGGTTGAAATAGAAGCTTCTGAGAAGGAGAAAAGTCAGTAAAAATGGCAATTTTGGTCATATTGAGGCTTTAAAAAGTAGTTATTCAACATGAGGCACAATCCAAATGACATTTTGAATCAATTTTTCTACAGTCCAAAAAATCAATTTTCTGATGAAAAACGATGACGCGTGACCTGTGTGAACTTTCTCCTGATGGTCAGAAATGGTAATTTTTTAATGTTTAAGTTTTTTGACTGTAAATGAAAATTAAATGTGAATTATCACTTTTGCAACTAAAATAAGTGTATTTAGAGTCATTTTAATGCCTGAAATTGGTCAAAATAGAAGCTTCAGAGTAGGAGAAAATATATGTAAAAATGGCAATTTTGGTCACATTGAGGATTTAAAACGTAGTTATTCAACATGAGGCACAATCCAAATGGCATTTTGATTAAATTTTTCTACAGTCCAAAAAAATCAATTTTGTCATGAAAAACGATGATCCCTTCACCTGTAAAACGTTCTCCTGATGGTCAGAAATGGTAAGTTTTTTACTGTTTAATTGTTTGACTGTAAATAATTATTGCATGTGAATTATCACTTTTGGAACTAAAATAGGTGTGTTGAGAGTCATTTTAATGCCTGCAATTGGTCGAAATAGAAGCTTCTGAGTAGGAGAAAAAGTCTGTAAAAATTGCAATTTTGGTCACATTGAGGCTTTAAAAGGAAGATTTTCAACATGAGGCACAATCCAAATGACGTTTCGAATCAATTTTTCTACAGTCCAAAAAAATCAATTTTCTGATGAAAAACAATGACCCGTGACCTGTTGAACTTTCTCCTGATGGTCAGAAATGTTAAGTTTTTTACTGTTTAATTGTTTGACTGTAAATCATTATTGCATGTGAATTATCACTTTCGGAACTAAAATAAGTGTGTTTAGAGTCATTTTAATGCCTGAAATTGGTCGAAATAGAAGCTTCTGAGTAGGAGAAAAAGGCTGTAAAAATTGCAATTTTGGTCACATTGAGGCTTTAAAAAGAAGATTTTCAACATGAGGCACAATCCAAATGACATTTTGAATCAATTTTTCTACAGTCCAAAAAATCAATTTTCTGATGAAAAACAATGACCCGTGACCTGTTGAACTTTCTCCTGATGGTCAGAAATGGTAATTTTTTACTGTTTAATTTTTTGACTGTATATGACTATTGCATGTGAATTATCACTTTTGGAACTAAAATAAGTGTGTTTAGAGTCATTTTAATACCTGAAGTTGGTCGAGATAGAAGCTTCTGAGAAGGAGAAAAGTCAGTAAAAATGGCAATTTTGGTCATATTGAGGCTTTAAAAAGTAGTTATTCAACATGAGGCACAATCCAAATGACATTTTGAATCAATTTTTCTACAGTCCAAAAAATCAATTTTCTGATGAAAAACGATGACACGTGACCTGTTGAACTTTCTCCTGATGGTCAGAAATGGTAATTTTTTTATGTTTCATTTTTTGACTGTATATGACTATTGCATGTGAATTAGAACTCTTGGAACTAAAATAAGTGTGTTTAGAGTCATTTTAATACCTGAAGTTGGTTGAAATAGAAGCTTCTGAGTAGGAGAAAAAGTCTGTAAAACATGGCAATTTTGGTCACATTGAGGCTTTAAAAAGTAATTATTCAACATGAGGCACAATCCAAATGCCATTTTGAATCAATTTTTCTACAGTCCAAAAAATCAATTTTCTGATGAAAAACGATTACCCGTGACCTGTAAAACTTTCTCCAGATGGTCAGAAATGGTCATTTTTGACTGTAAATGAATACTGCATGTGAATTTTCACTTTTGGAACTAAAATAAGTGTGTTTAGAGGCATTTCAATGCCTGAAAGTGGTCGAAATAGAAGCTTCTGGGTAGGAGAAAAAGTCTTTATAAATTGCAATTTTGGTCACATTGAGGCTTTAAAAAGAAGTTTTTCAACATGAGGCACAATCCAAATTAAGTTTTGAATCAATTTTTCTACAGTCCAAAAAATCTATTTTCTAATGAACAACGATGACCCGCTGTCCAACTTTCTCCAGATGGTCAGAAATGGTAATTTTTTAATGTTTAATTTTTTGACTGTAAATGACTATTGCATGTGAATTAGAACTCTTGGAACTAAAATAAGTGTGTTTAGAGTCATTTTAATACCTGAAGTTGGTCGAAAAAGAAGCTTCTGAGTAGGAGAAAAAGTCTGTAAAAATGGCAATTTTGGTCACATTGAGGCTTTAAAAAGTAGTTATTCAACATGAGGCACAATCCAAATGACATTTTGAATCAACTTTTCTACAGTCCAAAAAATCAATTTTCTGATGAAAAACGATTACCCGTGACCTGTAAAACTTTCTCCAGATGGTCAGAAATGGACATTTTTTAATGTTTAATTTTTTGACTGAAAATAGTTATTGCATGTGTATTATCACTTTTGGAACTAACATAAGTGTGTTTAGAGTCATTTTAATGCCTGAAATTGGTCGAAATTGAAGCTTCTGAGTAGGAGAAAAACTCTGTAAAAATGGCAATTTTGGTCACATTGAGGCTTTAAAAAGTAGTTATTCAACATGAGGTACAATCCACATGACATTTTGAATCAAATTTTTTTACAGTCCAAAAGGCCATTTTCTGATGAAAAACGATGACGCGTGACCTGTGTGAACTTTCTCCTGATGGTCAGAAATGGTAATTTTTTAATGTTTATTTGTTTGACTGTAAATATTTATTGCATGTGAATTATCACTTTTGGAACTAAAATAAGTGTGTTTAGAGTCATTTTAATGCCTGCAATTGGTCGAAATAGAAGCTTCTGAGTGGGAGAAAAAGTCTGTAAAAAGTGCAATTTTGGTCACATTGAGGCTTTAAAAGGAAGATTTTCAACATGAGGCACAATCCAAATGACGTTTTGAATCAATTTTTCTACAGTCCAAAATATCAATTTTCTGATGAAAAACAATGACCCGTGACCTGTTGAACTTTCTCCTGATGGTCAGAAATGGTAAGTTTTTTACTGTTTAATTGTTTGACTGTAAATAATTATTGCATGTGAATTTTCACTTTTGGAACTAAAATAGGTGTGTTTAGAGTCATTTTAATACCTGAATTTGGTCACGATAGAAGCTTCTGAGAAGGAGAAAAAGTCTGTAAAAATTGCAATTTTGGTCACATTGAGGCTTTAAAAAGTAGTTATTCAACATGAGGCACAATCCAAATGCCATTTTGAATCAATTTTTCTACAGTCCAAAAAATCAATTTTCTGATTAAAAACGATTACCCGTGACCTGTAAAACTTAATCCAGAGGGTCAGAAATGGTAATTTTTGACTGTAAATGAATACTACATGTGAATTTTCACTTTTGGAACTAAAATTAGTGTGTTTAGAGTCATTTTAATGCCTGAAATTGGTCGAAATAGAAGCTTCTGGGTAGGAGAAAAAGTCTTTATAAATTGCAATTTTGGTCACATTGAGGCTTTAAAAAGAAGATTTTCAACATGAGGCAAAATCCAAATGACGTTTTGAATCAATTTTCCTACAGTCCAAAAAATCAATTTTCTGATGAAAAACAATGACCCGTGACCTGTTGAACTTTCTCCTGATGGTCAGAAATGGTAATTTTTTACTGTTGAATTTTTTGACTGTATATGACTATTGCATGTGAATTATCACTTTTGGAACTAAAATAAGTGTGTTTAGAGTCATTTTAATACCTGAAGTTGGTTGAAATAGAAGCTTCTGAGAAGGAGAAAAGTCAGTAAAAATGGCAATTTTGGTCATATTGAGGCTTTAAAACGTAGTTGTTCAACATGAGGCACAATCCAAATGACATTTTGAATCAATTTTTCTACAGTCCAAAAAATCAATTTTCTGATGAAAAACGATGACGCGTGACCTGTGTGAACTTTCTCCTGATGGTCAGAAATGGTAATTTTTTAATGTTTAAGTTTTTTGACTGTAAATGAAAATTGAATGTGAATTATCACTTTTGCAACTAAAATAAGTGTATTTAGAGTCATTTTAATGCCTGAAATTGGTCAAAATAGAAGCTTCTGAGTAGGAGAAAATATATGTAAAAATGGCAATTTTGGTTACATTGAGGATTTAAAACGTAGTTATTCAACATGAGGCACAATCCAAATGGCATTTTGATTAAATTTTTCTACAGTCCAAAAAAATCAATTTTCTCATGAAAAACGATGACCCCTTCACCTGTAAAACGTTCTCCTGATGGTCAGAAATGGTAAGTTTTTTACTGTTTATTTGTTTGACTGTAAATATTTATTGCATGTGAATTATCACTTTTGGAACTAAAATAAGTGTGTTTAGAGTCATTTTAATGCCTGCAATTGGTCGAAATAGAAGCTTCTGAGTGGGAGAAAAAGTCTGTAAAAAGTGCAATTTTGGTCACATTGAGGCTTTAAAAGGAAGATTTTCAACATGAGGCACAATCCAAATGACGTTTTGAATCAATTTTTCTACAGTCCAAAAAATCTATTTTCTAATGAACAACGATGACCCGCTGTCCAACTTTCTCCAGATGGTCAGAAATGGTAATTTTTTAATGTTTAATTTTTTGACTGTAAATGACTATTGCATGTGAATTATCACTTTTGGAACTAAAATACGTGTGTTTAGAGTCATTTTAATACCTGAAGTTGGTCGAAATAGAAGCTTCTGAGAAGGAGAAAAGTCAGTAAAAATGGCAATTTTGGTCATATTGAGGCTTTAAAACGTAGTTATTCAACATGAGGCACAATCCAAATGACATTTTGAATCAATTTTTCTACAGTCCAAAAAATCAATTTTCTGATGAAAAACGATGACGCGTGACCTGTGTGAACTTTCTCCTGATGGTCAGAAATGGTAATTTTTTAATGTTTAAGTTTTTTGACTGTAAATGAAAATTGAATGTGAATTATCACTTTTGCAACTAAAATAAGTGAATTTAGAGTCATTTTAATGCCTGAAATTGGTAAAAATAGAAGCTTCTGAGTAGGAGAAAATATATGTAAAAATGGCAATTTTGGTCACATTGAGGATTTAAAAAGTAGTTATTTAACATGAGGCACAATCCAAATGACATTTTGAATCAATTTTTCTACAGTCCAAAAAATCAATTTTCTGATGAAAAACAATGACCCGTGACCTGTTGAACTTTCTCCTGATGGTTAGAAATGGTAATTTTTTAATGTTTCATTTTTTGACTGTAAATGACTATTGCATGTGAATTAGAATTCTTGGGACTAAAATAAGTGTGTTTAGAGTCATTTTAATACCTGAAGTTGGTCGAAATAGAAGCTTCTGAGTAGGAGAAAAAGTCTGTAAAAATAGCAATTTTGGACACATTGAGGCTTTAAAAAGTAGTAATTCAACATGAGGCACAATCCAAATGACATTTTGAATCAATTTTTCTACAGTCCAAAAAATCTATTTTCTTATGAACAACGATGACCCACTGTCCAACTTTCTCCAGATGGTCAGAAATGGTAATTTTTTAATGTTTAATTTTTTGACTGTAAATGACTTTTGCATGTGAATTAGAACTCTTGGAACTAAAATAAGTGTGTTTAGAGTAATTTTAATACCTGAAGTTGGTCGAAATAGAAGCTTCTGAGTAGGAGAAAAAATCTGTAAAAATGGCAATTTTGGACTCATTGAGGCTTTAAAAAGTAGTTATTCAACATGAGGCACAATTCAAATGACATTTTGAATCAACTTTTCTACAGTCCAAAAAATCAATTTTCTGATGAAAAACGATTACCCTTGACCTGTAAAACTTTCTCCAGATGGTCAGAAATGGAAATTTTTTAATGTTTAAGTTTTTTGACTGAAAATAGTTATTGCATGTGTATTATCACTTTTGGAACTAAAATAGGTGTGTTTAGAGTCATTTTATTGCCTGAAATTGGTCGAAATTAAAGCTTTTGAGTAGGAGAAAAAGTCTGTAAAAATGGCAATTTTGGTCACATTGAGGCTTTAAAAAGTAGTTATTCAACATGAGGTACAATCCACATTACATTTTGAATCAAATTTTTTTACAGTCCAAAAGGTTGTTTTCTGATGAAAAACGATGAGCCCTGACCTGTCTAACTTTCTCCTGATGGTCAGAAATGGTAATTTTTTAATGTTTAACTTTTTGACTGTAAATGACTATTGCATGTGAATGATCACTGTTTGAACTAAAATAAGTGTGTTTAGAGTCATTTTAATAAATGAAATTGGACAAAGTAGAAGCTTCTGAGAAGGAGAAAAGTCAGTAACAATGGCAATTTTGGTCATATTGAGGCTTTAAAAAGTAGTTATTCAACATGAGGCACAATCCAAATGACATTTTGAATCAATTTTTCTACAGTCCAAAAACTCAATTTTCTGATAAAAAAAGACGACCTGTCGAACTTTCTCCAGATGGTCAGAAATGGTAATTTTTTCACTTTTTAATTGTTTGACTGTAAATAATTATTGCATGTGAATTATCACTTTTGGAACTAAAATACATGTGTTTAGAGTCATTTTAATGCCTGAAATTGGTCGAAATAGAATCTTCTGAGTAGGAGAAAAAGTCTGTAAATATTGCAATTTTAGTCACATTGAGGCTTTAAAAAGTAGTTATTCAACATGAGGCACAATCCAAATGACATTTTGAATCAAGTTTTTCTACAGTCCAGAAAATGAATTTTCTGATGAAAAATGATGACCCATGACCTGTCGAACTTTCTCCTGATGGTCAGAAACGGTAATTTTGTAATGTTGAATTTTTTGACCGTAAATGACTATTGCATGTGAATTATCACTTTTGGAACTAAAATAGGTGTGTTTAGAGTCATTTTAATGCCTGAATTTGGTCACGATAGAAGCTTCTGAGAAGGAGAAAAAGTCTGTAAAAATTGCAATTTTAGTCACATTGAGGCTTTAAAAAGAAGATTTTCAACATGAGGCACAATCCAAATGACGTTTTGAATCAATTTTTCTACAGTCCAAAAAATCAATTTTCTGATGAAAAACAATGACCCGTGACATGTCGAACTTTCTCCTGAGGGTCAGAAATGGTAATGTTTTACTATTTAATATTTTTGACTGTATATGACTATTGCATGTGAATTATCACTTTTGGAACTAAAATAAGTGTGTTTAGAGTCATTTTAATACCTGAAGTTGGTTGAAATAGAAGCTTCTGAGAAGGAGAAAAGTCAGTAAAAATGGCAATTTTGGTCATATTGAGGCTTTAAAAAGTAGTTATTCAACATGAGGCACAATCCAAATGACATTTTGAATCAATTTTTCTACAGTCCAAAAAATCAATTTTCTGATGAAAAACGATGACGCGTGACCTGTGTGAACTTTCTCCTGATGGTCAGAAATGGTAATTTTTTAATGTTTAAGTTTTTTGACTGTAAATGAAAATTAAATGTGAATTATCACTTTTGCAACTAAAATAAGTGTATTTAGAGTCATTTTAATGCCTGAAATTGGTCAAAATAGAAGCTTCAGAGTAGGAGAAAATATATGTAAAAATGGCAATTTTGGTCACATTGAGGATTTAAAACGTAGTTATTCAACATGAGGCACAATCCAAATGGCATTTTGATTAAATTTTTCTACAGTCCAAAAAAATCTATTTTGTCATGAAAAACGATGATCCCTTCACCTGTAAAACGTTCTCCTGATGGTCAGAAATGGTAAGTTTTTTACTGTTTAATTGTTTGACTGTAAATAATTATTGCATGTGAATTATCACTTTTGGAACTAAAATAGGTGTGTTGAGAGTCATTTTAATGCCTGCAATTGGTCGAAATAGAAGCTTCTGAGTAGGAGAAAAAGTCTGTAAAAATTGCAATTTTGGTCACATTGAGGCTTTAAAAGGAAGATTTTCAACATGAGGCACAATCCAAATGACTTTTCGAATCAATTTTTCTACAGTCCAAAAAAATCAATTTTCTGATGAAAAACAATGACCCGTGACCTGTTGAACTTTCTCCTGATGGTCAGAAATGTTAAGTTTTTTACTGTTTAATTGTTTGACTGTGAATCATTATTGCATGTGAATTATCACTTTCGGAACTAAAATAAGTGTGTTTAGAGTCATTTTAATGCCTGAAATTGGTCGAAATAGAAGCTTCTGAGTAGGAGAAAAAGGCTGTAAAAATTGCAATTTTGGTCACATTGAGGCTTTAAAAAGAAGATTTTCAACATGAGGCACAATCCAAATGACATTTTGAATCAATTTTTCTACAGTCCAAAAAATCAATTTTCTGATGAAAAACAATGACCCGTGACCTGTTGAACTTTCTCCTGATGGTCAGAAATGGTAATTTTTTACTGTTTAATTTTTTGACTGTATATGACTATTGCATGTGAATTATCACTTTTGGAACTAAAATAAGTGTGTTTAGAGTCATTTTAATACCTGAAGTTGGTCGAGATAGAAGCTTCTGAGAAGGAGAAAAGTCAGTAAAAATGGCAATTTTGGTCATATTGAGGCTTTAAAAAGTAGTTATTCAACATGAGGCACAATCCAAATGACATTTTGAATCAATTTTTCTACAGTCCAAAAAATCAATTTTCTGATGAAAAACGATGACACGTGACCTGTTGAACTTTCTCCTGATGGTCAGAAATGGTAATTTTTTTATGTTTCATTTTTTGACTGTATATGACTATTGCATGTGAATTAGAACTCTTGGAACTAAAATAAGTGTGTTTAGAGTCATTTTAATACCTGAAGTTGGTTGAAATAGAAGCTTCTGAGTAGGAGAAAAAGTCTGTAAAACATGGCAATTTTGGTCACATTGAGGCTTTAAAAAGTAATTATTCAACATGAGGCACAATCCAAATGCCATTTTGAATCAATTTTTCTACAGTCCAAAAAATCAATTTTCTGATGAAAAACGATTACCCGTGACCTGTAAAACTTTCTCCAGATGGTCAGAAATGGTCATTTTTGACTGTAAATGAATACTGCATGTGAATTTTCACTTTTGGAACTAAAATAAGTGTGTTTAGAGGCATTTCAATGCCTGAAAGTGGTCGAAATAGAAGCTTCTGGGTAGGAGAAAAAGTCTTTATAAATTGCAATTTTGGTCACATTGAGGCTTTAAAAAGAAGTTTTTCAACATGAGGCACAATCCAAATTAAGTTTTGAATCAATTTTTCTACAGTCCAAAAAATCTATTTTCTAATGAACAACGATGACCCGCTGTCCAACTTTCTCCAGATGGTCAGAAATGGTAATTTTTTAATGTTTAATTTTTTGACTGTAAATGACTATTGCATGTGAATTAGAACTCTTGGAACTAAAATAAGTGTGTTTAGAGTCATTTTAATACCTGAAGTTGGTCGAAAAAGAAGCTTCTGAGTAGGAGAAAAAGTCTGTAAAAATGGCAATTTTGGTCACATTGAGGCTTTAAAAAGTAGTTATTCAACATGAGGCACAATCCAAATGACATTTTGAATCAACTTTTCTACAGTCCAAAAAATCAATTTTCTGATGAAAAACGATTACCCGTGACCTGTAAAACTTTCTCCAGATGGTCAGAAATGGACATTTTTTAATGTTTAATTTTTTGACTGAAAATAGTTATTGCATGTGTATTATCACTTTTGGAACTAACATAAGTGTGTTTAGAGTCATTTTAATGCCTGAAATTGGTCGAAATTGAAGCTTCTGAGTAGGAGAAAAACTCTGTAAAAATGGCAATTTTGGTCACATTGAGGCTTTAAAAAGTAGTTATTCAACATGAGGTACAATCCACATGACATTTTGAATCAAATTTTTTTACAGTCCAAAAGGCCATTTTCTGATGAAAAGCGATGAGCCCTGACCTGTCTAACTTTCTCCTGATGGTCAGAAATGGTAATTTTTTAATGTTGAACTTTTTGACTGTAAATGACTATTGCATGTGAATGATCAGTTTTTGAACTAAAATAAGTGTGTTTAGAGTCATTTTAATGAGTGAAATTGGACAAAGTAGAAGCTTCTGAGAAGGAGAAAAGTCAGTAACAATGGCAATTTTGGTCATATTGAGGCTTTAAAAAGTAGTTATTCAACATGAAGCACAATCCAAATGACATTTTGAATCAATTTTTCTACAGTCCAAAAACTAAATTTTCTGATGAAAAACGATGACGCGTGACCTGTTGAACTTTCTCCTGATGGTCAGAAATGGTAAGTTTTTTACTGTTTAATTGTTTGGCTGTAAATAGTTATTGCATGTGAATTATCACTTTTGGAACTAAAATACTTGTGTTTAGAGTCATTTTAATGCCTGAAATTGGTCGAAATAGAATCTTCTGAGTAGGAGAAAAAGTCTGTAAATATTGCAATTTTGGTCACATTGAGGCTTTAAAAAGTAGTTATTCAACATGAGGCACAATCCAAATGACATTTTGAATCAATTTTTCTACAGTCCAAAAAATCAATTTTCTGATGAAAAACGATGACGCGTGACCTGTGTGAACTTTCTCCTGATGGTCAGAAATGGTAATTTTTTAATGTTTAAGTTTTTTGACTGTAAATGAAAATTGAATGTGAATTATCACTTTTGCAACTAAAATAAGTGTATTTAGAGTCATTTTAATGCCTGAAATTGGTCAAAATAGAAGCTTCAGAGTAGGAGTAAATATATGTAAAAATGGCAATTTTGGTCACATTGAGGATTTAAAACGTAGTTATTCAACATGAGGCACAATCCAAATGGCATTTTTATTCAATTTTTCTACAGTCCAAAAAAGTCAATTTTCTCATGAAAAACGATGATCCCTTCACCTGTAAAACGTTCTCCTGATGGTCAGAAATGGTAAGTTTTTTACTGTTTAATTGTTTGACTGTAAATAATTATTGCATGTGAATTATCACTTTTGGAACTAAAATAAGTGTGTTTAGAGTCATTTTAATGCCTGCAATTGGTCGAAATAGAAGCTTCTGAGTAGGAGAAAAAGTCTGTAAAAATTGCAATTTTGGTCACATTGAGGCTTTAAAAGGAAGATTTTCAACATGAGGAACAATCCAAATGACGTTTTGAATCAATTTTTCTACAGTCCAAAAAATCAATTTTCTGATGAAAAACAATGACCCGTGACCTGTTGAACTTTCTCCTGATGGTCAGAAATGGTAATTTTTTTTCTGTTTAATTGTTTGACTGTAAATAATTCTTGCATGTGAATTATCACTTTTGGAACTAAAATAGGTGTGTTTAGAGTCATTTTAAGGCCTGAAATTGGTCGAAATAGAAGCTTCTGAGTAGGAGAAAAAGGCTGTAAAAATTGCAATTTTGGTCACATTGAGGCTTTAAAAAGAAGATTTTCAACATAAGGCACAATCCAAATGACGTTTTGGATCAATTTTTCTACAGTCCAAAAAATCAATTTTCTGATGAAAAACAATGACCCGTGACCTGTTGAACTTTCTCCTGATGGTCAGAAATGGTAATTTTTTACTGTTTAATTTTTTGACTGTATATGACTATTGCATGTGAATTATCACTTTTGGAACTAAAATAAGTGTGTTTAGAGTCATTTTAATACCTGAAGTTGGTCGAAATAGAAGCTTCTGAGTAGGAGAAAAAGTCTGTAAAAATGGCAATTTTGGTCACATTGAGGCTTTAAAAAGTAATTATTCAACATGAGGCACAATCCAAATGCCATTTTGAATCAATTTTTCTACAGTCCAAAAAATCAATTTTCTGATGAAAAACGATTACCCGTGACCTGTAAAACTTTCTCCAGACGGTCAGAAATGGTACTTTTTGACTGTAAATGAATACTGCATGTGAATTTTCACTTTTGGAACTAAAATAAGTGTGTTTAGAGGCATTTCAATGCCTGAAATTGGTCGAAATAGAAGCTTCTGGGTAGGAGAAAAAGTCTTTATAAATTGCAATTTTGGTCACATTGAGGCTTTAAAAATAAGTTTTTCAACATGAGGCACAATCCAAATGACGTTTTGAATCAATTTTTCTACAGTCCAAAAAATCTATTTTCTAATGAACAACGATGACCCGCTGTCCAACTTTCTCAAGATGGTCAGAAATGGTAATTTTTTAATGTTTAATTTTTTGACTGTAAATGACTATTGCATGTGAATTAGAACTCTTGGAACTAAAATAAGTGTGTTTAGAGTCATTTTAATACCTGAAGTAGGTCGAAATAGAAGCTTCTGAGTAGGAGAAAAAGTCTGTAAAAATGGCAATTTTGGACACATTGAGGCTTTAAAAAGTAGTTATTCAACATGAGGCACAATCCAAATGACATTTTGAATCAACTTTTCTACAGTCCAAAAAATCAATTTTCTGATGAAAAACGATTACCCGTGACCTGTAAAACTTTCTCCAGATGGTCAGAAATGGACATTTTTTAATGTTTAATTTTTTGACTGAAAATAGTTATTGCATGTGTATTATCACTTTTGGAACTAAAATAAGTGTGTTTAGAGTCATTTTAATGCCTGAAATTGGTCGAAATTGAAGCTTCTGAGTAGGAGAAAAACTCTGTAAAAATGGCAATTTTGGTCACATTGAGGCTTTAAAAAGTAGTTATTAAACATGAGGTACAATCCACATGACATTTTGAAACAAATGTTTTTTACAGTCCAAAAGGCCGTTTTCTGATGAAAAACGATGAGCCCTGACCTGTCTAACTTTCTCCTGATGGTCAGAAATGGTAATTTTTTAATGTTTAACTTTTTGACTGTAAATGACTATTGCATGTGAATGATCACTTTTTGAACTAAAATAAGTGTGTTTAGAGTCATTTTAATAAATGAAATTGGACAAAGTAGAAGCTTCTGAGAAGGAGAAAAGTCAGTAACAATGGCAATTTTGGTCATATTGAGGCTTTAAAAAGTAGTTATTCAACATGAGGCACAATCCAAATGACATTTTGAATCAATTTTTCTACAGTCCAAAAACTCAATTTTCTGATAAAAAAAGATGACCTGTCGAACTTTCTCCAGATGGTCAGAAATGGTAATTTTTTCACTTTTTAATTGTTTGACTGTAAATAATTATTGCATGTGAATTATCACTTTTGGAACTAAAATACGTGTGTTTAGAGTCATTTTAATGCCTGAAATTGGTTGAAATAGAATCTTCTGAGTAGGAGAAAAAGTCTGTAAATATTGCAATTTTGGTCACATTGAGGCTTTAAAAAGTAGTTATTCAACATGAGGCACAATCCAAATGACATTTTGAATCAAGTTTTTCTACAGTCCAGAAAATGAATTTTCTGATGAAAAATGATGACCCGTGACCTGTCGAACTTTCTCCTGATGGTCAGAAATGGTAATTTTGTAATGTTGAAGTTTTTTGACCGTAAATGACTATTGCATGTGAATTATCACTTTTGGAACTAAAATAGGTGTGTTTAGAGTCATTTTAATGCCTGAATTTGGTCACGATAGAAGCTTCTGAGAAGGAGAAAAAGTCTGTAAAAATTGCAATTTTAGTCACATTGAGGCTTTAAAAAGAAGATTTTCAACATGAGGCACAATCCAAATGACGTTTTGAATCAATTTTTCTACAGTCCAAAAAATCAATTTTCTGATGAAAAACAATGACGCGTGACCTGTGTGAACTTTCTCCTAAGGGTCAGAAATGGTAATGCTTACTATTTAATATTTTTGACTGTATATGACTATTGCATGTGAATTATCACTTTTGGAACTAAAATAAGTGTGTTTAGAGTCATTTTAATACCTGAAGTTGGTTGAAATAGAAGCTTCTGAGAAGGAGAAAAGTCAGTAAAAATGGCAATTTTGGTCATATTGAGGCTTTAAAAAGTAGTTATTCAACATGAGGCACAATCCAAATGACATTTTGAATCAATTTTTCTACAGTCCAAAAAATCAATTTTCTGATGAAAAACGATGACGCGTGACCTCTGTGAACTTTCTCCTGATGGTCAGAAATGGTAATTTTTTAATGTTTGAGTTTTTTGACTGTAAGTGAAAATTAAATGTGAATTATCACTTTTGCAACTAAAATAAGTGTATTTAGAGTCATTTTAATGCCTGAAATTGGTCAAAATAGAAGCTTCAGAGTAGGAGAAAATATATGTAAAAATGGCAATTTTGGTCACATTGAGGATTTAAAACTTAGTTATTCAACATGAGGCACAATCCAAATGGCATTTTGATTAAATTTTTCTACAGTCCAAAAAAATCAATTTTGTCATGAAAAACGATGATCCCTTCACCTGTAAAACGTTCTCCTGATGGTCAGAAATGGTAAGTTTTTTACTGTTTAATTGTTTGACTGTAAATAATTATTGCATGTGAATTATCACTTTTGGAACTAAAATAAGTGTGTTTAGAGTCATTTTAATGCCTGCAATTGGTCGAAATAGAAGCTTCTGAGTAGGAGAAAAAGTCTGTAAAAATTGCAATTTTGGTCACATTGAGGCTTTAAAAGGAAGATTTTCAACATGAGGAACAATCCAAATGACGTTTTGAATCAATTTTTCTACAGTCCAAAAAATCAATTTTCTGATGAAAAACAATGACCCGTGACCTGTTGAACTTTCTCCTGATGGTCAGAAATGGTAATTTTTTTTCTGTTTAATTGTTTGACTGTAAATAATTCTTGCATGTGAATTATCACTTTTGGAACTAAAATAAGTGTGTTTAGAGTCATTTTAAGGCCTGAAATTGGTCGAAATAGAAGCTTCTGAGTAGGAGAAAAAGGCTGTAAAAATTGCAATTTTGGTCACATTGAGGCTTTAAAAAGAAGATTTTCAACATAAGGCACAATCCAAATGACATTTTGGATCAATTTTTCTACAGTCCAAAAAATCAATTTTCTGATGAAAAACAATGACCTGTGACCTGTTGAACTTTCTCCTGATGGTCAGAAATGGTAATTTTTTACTGTTTAATTTTTTGACTGTATATGACTATTGCATGTGAATTATCACTTTTGGAACTAAAATAAGTGTGTTTAGAGTCATTTTAATACCTGAAGTTGGTCGAAATAGAAGCTTCTGAGTAGGAGAAAAAGTCTGTAAAAATGGCAATTTTGGTCACATTGAGGCTTTAAAAAGTAATTATTCAACATGAGGCACAATCCAAATGCCATTTTGAATCAATTTTTCTACAGTCCAAAAAATCAATTTTCTGATGAAAAACGATTACCCGTGACCTGTAAAACTTTCTCCAGATGGTCAGAAATGGTACTTTTTGACTGTAAATGAATACTGCATGTGAATTTTCACTTTTGGAACTAAAATAAGTGTGTTTAGAGGCATTTCAATGCCTGAAATTGGTCGAAATAGAAGCTTCTGGGTAGGAGAAAAAGTCTTTATAAATTGCAATTTTGGTCACATTGAGGCTTTAAAAATAAGTTTTTCAACATGAGGCACAATCCAAATGACGTTTTGAATCAATTTTTCTACAGTCCAAAAAATCTATTTTCTAATGAACAACGATGACCCGCTGTCCAACTTTCTCCAGATGGTCAGAAATGGTAATTTTTTAATGTTTAATTTTTTGACTGTAAATGACTATTGCATGTGAATTAGAACTCTTGGAACTAAAATAAGTGTGTTTAGAGTCATTTTAATACCTGAAGTAGGTCGAAATAGAAGCTTCTGAGTAGGAGAAAAAGTCTGTAAAAATGGCAATTTTGGACACATTGAGGCTTTAAAAAGTAGTTATTCAACATGAGGCACAATCCAAATGACATTTTGAATCAACTTTTCTACAGTCCAAAAAATCAATTTTCTGATGAAAAACGATTACCCGTGACCTGTAAAACTTTCTCCAGATGGTCAGAAATGGACATTTTTTAATGTTTAATTTTTTGACTGAAAATAGTTATTGCATGTGTATTATCACTTTTGGAACTAAAATAAGTGTGTTTAGAGTCATTTTAATGCCTGAAATTGGTCGAAATTGAAGCTTCTGAGTAGGAGAAAAACTCTGTAAAAATGGCAATTTTGGTCACATTGAGGCTTTAAAAAGTAGTTATTCAACATGAGGTACAATCCACATGACATTTTGAATCAAATGTTTTTTACAGTCCAAAAGGCCGTTTTCTGATGAAAAACGATGAGCCCTGACCTGTCTAACTTTCTCCTGATGGTCAGAAATGGTAATTTTTTAATGTTTAACTTTTTGACTGTAAATGACTATTGCATGTGAATGATCACTTTTTGAACTAAAATAAGTGTGTTTAGAGTCATTTTAATAAATGAAATTGGACAAAGTAGAAGCTTCTGAGAAGGAGAAAAGTCAGTAACAATGGCAATTTTGGTCATATTGAGGATTTAAAAAGTAGTTATTCAACATGAGGCACAATCCAAATGACATTTTGAATCAATTTTTCTACAGTCCAAAAACTCAATTTTCTGATAAAAAAAGATGACCTGTCGAACTTTCTCCAGATGGTCAGAAATGGTAATTTTTTCACTTTTTAATTGTTTGACTGTAAATAATTATTGCATGTGAATTATCACTTTTGGAACTAAAATACGTGTGTTTAGAGTCATTTTAATGCCTGAAATTGGTTGAAATAGATTCTTCTGAGTAGGAGAAAAAGTCTGTAAAAATTGCAATTTTGGTCACATTGAGGCTTTAAAAAGTAGTTATTCAACATCAGGCACAATCCAAATGACATTTTGAATCAATTTTTCTACAGTCCAGAAAATGAATTTTCTGATGAAAAATGATGACCCGTGACCTGTCGAACTTTCTCCTGATGGTCAGAAATGGTAATTTTGTAATGTTGAAGTTTTTTGACCGTAAATGACTATTGCATGTGAATTATCACTTTTGGAACTAAAATAGGTGTGTTTAGAGTCATTTTAATGCCTGAATTTGGTCACGATAGAAGCTTCTGAGAAGGAGAAAAAGTCTGTAAAAATTGAAATTTTAGTCACATTGAGGCTTTAAAAAGAAGATTTTCAACATGAGGCACAATCCAAATGACGTTTTGAATCAATTTTTCTACAGTCCAAAAAATCAATTTTCTGATGAAAAACAATGACGCGTGACCTGTGTGAACTTTCTCCTGAGGGTCAGAAATGGTAATGCTTACTATTTAATATTTTTGACTGTATATGACTATTGCATGTGAATTATCACTTTTGGAACTAAAATAAGTGTGTTTAGAGTCATTTTAATACCTGAAGTTGGTTGAAATAGAAGCTTCTGAGAAGGAGAAAAGTCAGTAAAAATGGCAATTTTGGTCATATTGAGGCTTTAAAAAGTAGTTATTCAACATGAGGCACAATCCAAATGACATTTTGAATCAATTTTTCTACAGTCCAAAAAATCAATTTTCTGATGAAAAACGATGACGCGTGACCTGTGTGAACTTTCTCCTGATGGTCAGAAATGGTAATTTTTTAATGTTTGAGTTTTTTGACTGTAAGTGAAAATTAAATGTGAATTATCACTTTTGCAACTAAAATAAGTGTATTTAGAGTCATTTTAATGCCTGAAATTGGTCAAAATAGAAGCTTCAGAGTAGGAGAAAATATATGTAAAAATGGCAATTTTGGTCACATTGAGGATTTAAAACTTAGTTATTCAACATGAGGCACAATCCAAATGGCATTTTGATTAAATTTTTCTACAGTCCAAAAAAATCAATTTTGTCATGAAAAACGATGATCCCTTCACCTGTAAAACGTTCTCCTGATGGTCAGAAATGGTAAGTTTTTTACTGTTTAATTGTTTGACTGTAAATAATTATTGCATGTGAATTATCACTTTTGGAACTAAAATAAGTGTGTTTAGAGTCATTTTAATGCCTGAAATTGGTCGAAATAGAAGCTTCTGAGTAGGAGAAAAAGGCTGTAAAGATTGCAATTTTGGTCACATTGAGGCTTTAAAAAGAAGATTTTCAACATGAGGCACAATCCAAATGACATTTTGAATCAATTTTTCTACAGTCCAAAAAATCAATTTTCTGATGAAAAACAATGACCTGTGACCTGTTGAACTTTCTCCTGATGGTCAGAAATGGTAATTTTTTACTGTTTAATTTTTTGACTGTATATGACTATTGCATGTGAATTATCACTTTTGGAACTAAAATAAGTGTGTTTAGAGTCATTTTAATACCTGAAGTTGGTCGAGATAGAAGCTTCTGAGAAGGAGAAAAGTCAGTAAAAATGGCAATTTTGGTCATATTGAGGCTTTAAAAAGTAGTTATTCAACATGAGGCACAATTCAAATGACTTTTTGAATCAATTTTTCTACAGTCCAAAAAATCAATTTTCTGATGAAAAACGATGACGCGTGACCTGTTGAACTTTCTCCTGATGGTCAGAAATGGTCATTTTTGACTGTAAATGAATACTGCATGTGAATTTTCACTTTTGGAACTAAAATAAGTGTGTTTAGAGGCATTTCAATGCCTGAAAGTGGTCGAAATAGAAGCTTCTGGGTAGGAGAAAAAGTCTTTATAAATTGCAATTTTGGTCACATTGAGGCTTTAAAAAGAAGTTTTTCAACATGAGGCACAATCCAAATTAAGTTTTGAATCAATTTTTCTACAGTCCAAAAAATCTATTTTCTAATGAACAACGATGACCCGCTGTCCAACTTTCTCCAGATGGTCAGAAATGGTAATTTTTTAATGTTTAATTTTTTGACTGTAAATGACTATTGCATGTGAATTAGAACTCTTGGAACTAAAATAAGTGTGTTTAGAGTCATTTTAATACCTGAAGTTGGTCGAAAAGGAAGCTTCTGAGTAGGAGAAAAAGTCTGTAAAAATGGCAATTTTGGTCACATTGAGGCTTTAAAAAGTAGTTATTCAACATGAGGCACAATCCAAATGACATTTTGAATCAACTTTTCTACAGTCCAAAAAATCAATTTTCTGATGAAAAACGATTACCCGTGACCTGTAAAACTTTCTCCAGATGGTCAGAAATGGACATTTTTTAATGTTTAATTTTTTGACTGAAAATAGTTATTGCATGTGTATTATCACTTTTGGAACTAAAATAAGGGTGTTTAGAGTCATTTTAATGCCTGAAATTGGTCGAAATTGAAGCTTCTGAGTAGGAGAAAAAGTCTGTAAAAATGGCAATTTTGGTCACATTGAGGCTTTAAAAAGTAGTTATTCAACATGAGGTACAATCCACATGACATTTTGAATCACATTTTTTTACAGTCCAAAAGGCCATTTTCTGATGAAAAACGATGAGCCCTGACCTGTCTAACTTTCTCCTGATGGTCAGAAAGGGTAATTTTTTAATGTTTAACTTTTTGACTGTAAATGACTATTGCATGTGAATGATCAGTTTTTAAACTAAAATAAGTGTGTTTAGAGTCATTTTAATGAGTGAAATTGGACAAAGTAGAAGCTTCTGAGAAGGAGAAAAGTCAGTAACAATGGCAATTTTGGTCATATTGAGGCTTTAAAAAGTAGTTATTCAACATGAAGCACAATCCAAATGACATTTTGAATCAATTTTTCTACAGTCCAAAAACTCAATTTTCTGATGAAAAACGATGACGCGTGACCTGTTGAACTTTCTCCTGATGGTCAGAAATGGTAAGTTTTTTACTGTTTAATTGTTTGGCTGTAAATAGTTATTGCATGTGAATTATCACTTTTGGAACTAAAATACTTGTGTTTAGAGTCATTTTAATGCCTGAAATTGGTCGAAATAGAATCTTCTGAGTAGGAGAAAAAGTCTGTAAATATTGCAATTTTGGTCACATTGAGGCTTTAAAAAGTAGTTATTCAACATGAGGCACAATCCAAATGACATTTTGAATCAATTTTTCTACAGTCCAAAAAATCAATTTTCTGATGAAAAACCATGACGCGTGACCTGTGTGAACTTTCTCCTGATGGTCAGAAATGGTAATTTTTTAATGTTTAAGTTTTTTGACTGTAAATGAAAATTGAATGTGAATTATCACTTTTGCAACTAAAATAAGTGTATTTAGAGTCATTTTAATGCCTGAAATTGGTCAAAATAGAAGCTTCAGAGTAGGAGTAAATATATGTAAAAATGGCAATTTTGGTCACATTGAGGATTTAAAACGTAGTTATTCAACATGAGGCACAATCCAAATGGCATTTTTATTCAATTTTTCTACAGTCCAAAAAAGTCAATTTTCTCATGAAAAACGATGATCCCTTCACCTGTAAAACGTTCACCTGATGGTCAGAAATGGTAAGTTTTTTACTGTTTAATTGTTTGACTGTAAATAATTATTGCATGTGAATTATCACTTTTGGAACTAAAATAAGTGTGTTTAGAGTCATTTTAATGCCTGCAATTGGTCGAAATAGAAGCTTCTGAGTAGGAGAAAAAGTCTGTAAAAATTGCAATTTTGGTCACATTGAGGCTTTAAAAGGAACATTTTCAACATGAGGAACAATCCAAATGACGTTTTGAATCAATTTTTCTACAGTCCAAAAAATCAATTTTCTGATGAAAAACAATGACCCGTGACCTGTTGAACTTTCTCCTGATGGTCAGAAATGGTAATTTTTTTTCTGTTTAATTGTTTGACTGTAAATAATTCTTGCATGTGAATTATCACTTTTGGAACTAAAATAAGTGTGTTTAGAGTCATTTTAAGGCCTGAAATTGGTCGAAATAGAAGCTTCTGAGTAGGAGAAAAAGGCTGTAAAAATTGCAATTTTGGTCACATTGAGGCTTTAAAAAGAAGATTTTCAACATAAGGCACAATCCAAATGACATTTTGGATCAATTTTTCTACAGTCCAAAAAATCAATTTTCTGATGAAAAACAATGACCCGTGACCTGTTGAACTTTCTCCTGATGGTCAGAAATGGTAATTTTTTACTGTTTAATTTTTTGACTGTATATGACTATTGCATGTGAATTATCACTTTTGGAACTAAAATAAGTGTGTTTAGAGTCATTTTAATACCTGAAGTTGGTCGAAATAGAAGCTTCTGAGTAGGAGAAAAAGTCTGTAAAAATGGCAATTTTGGTCACATTGAGGCTTTAAAAAGTAATTATTCAACATGAGGCACAATCCAAATGCCATTTTGAATCAATTTTTCTACAGTCCAAAAAATCAATTTTCTGATGAAAAACGATTACCCGTGACCTGTAAAACTTTCTCCAGATGGTCAGAAATGGTACTTTTTGACTGTAAATGAATACTGCATGTGAATTTTCACTTTTGGAACTAAAATAAGTGTGTTTAGAGGCATTTCAATGCCTGAAATTGGTCGAAATAGAAGCTTCTGGGTAGGAGAAAAAGTCTTTATAAATTGCAATTTTGGTCACATTGAGGCTTTAAAAAGAAGTTTTTCAACATGAGGCACAATCCAAATGACGTTTTGAATCAATTTTTCTACAGTCCAAAAAATCTATTTTCTAATGAACAACGATGACCCGCGATGGTCAGAAATGGTAATTTTTTAATGTTTAATTTTTTGACTGTAAATGACTATTGCATGTGAATTAGAACTCTTGGAACTAAAATAAGTGTGTTTAGAGTCATTTTAATGCCTGAAATTGGTTGAAATTGAAGCTTCTGAGTAGGAGAAAAAGTCTGTAAAAATGGCAATTTTGGTCACATTGAGGCTTTAAAACGTAGTTATTCAACATGAGGTACAATCCACATGACATTTTGAATCAGTTTTTTTTACAGTCCAAAAGGCCATTTTCTGATGAAAAACGATGAGCCCTGACCTGTCTAACTTTCTCCTGATGGTCAGAAATGGTAATTTTTTAATGTTTAATTGTTTACTGTAAATAATTATTGCATGTGAATTATCACTTTTGGAACTAAAATAAGTGTGTTTAGAGTCATTTTAATGCCTGCAATTGGTCGAAATAGAAGCTTCTGAGTAGGAGAAAAAGTCTGTAAAAATTGCAATTTTGGTCACATTGAGGCTTTAAAAGGAAGATTTTCAACATGAGGCACAATCCAAATGACATTTTGAATAAATTTTTCTACAGTCCAAAAAATCAATTTTCTGATGAAAAACAATGACCTGTGACCTGTTGAACTTTCTCCTGATGGTCAGAAATGGTCATTTTTGACTGTAAATGAATACTGCGTGTGAATTTTCACTTTTGGAACTAAAATAAGTGTGTTTAGAGGCATTTCAATGCCTGAAAGTGGTCGAAATAGAAGCTTCTGGGTAGGAGAAAAAGTCTTTATAAATTGCAATTTTGGTCACATTGAGGCTTTAAAAAGAAGTTTTTCAACATGAGGCACAATCCAAATTAAATTTTGAATCAATTTTTCTACAGTCCAAAAAATCTATTTTCTAATGAACAACGATGACCCGCTGTCCAACTTTCTCCAGATGGTCAGAAATGGTAATTTTTTAATGTTTAATTTTTTGACTGTAAATGACTATTGCATGTGAATTAGAACTCTTGGAACTAAAATAAGTGTGTTTAGAGTCATTTTAATACCTGAAGTTGGTCGAAAAAGAAGCTTCTGAGTAGGAGAAAAAGTCTGTAAAAATGGCAATTTTGGTCACATTGAGGCTTTAAAAAGTAGTTATTCAACATGAGGCACAATCCAAATGACATTTTGAATCAACTTTTCTACAGTCCAAAAAATCAATTTTCTGATGAAAAACGATTACCCGTGACCTGTAAAACTTTCTCCAGATGGTCAGAAATGGACATTTTTTAATGTTTAATTTTTTGACTGAAAATAGTTATTGCATGTGTATTATCACTTTTGGAACTAAAATAAGTGTGTTTAGAGTCATTTTAATGCCTGAAATTGGTCGAAATTGAAGCTTCTGAGTAGGAGAAAAAGTCTGTAAAAATGGCAATTTTGGTCACATTGAGGCTTTAAAAAGTAGTTATTCAACATGAGGTACAATCCACATGACATTTTGAATCAAATTTTTTTACAGTCCAAAAGGCCATTTTCTGATGAAAAACGATGAGCCCTGACCTGTCTAACTTTCTCCTGATGGTCAGAAAGGGTAATTTTTTAATGTTTAAATTTTTGACTGTAAATGACTATTGCATGTGAATGATCAGTTTTTAAACTAAAATAAGTGTGTTTAGAGTCATTTTAATGAGTGAAATTGGACAAAGTAGAAGCTTCTGAGAAGGAGAAAAGTCAGTAACAATGGCAATTTTGGTCATATTGAGGCTTTAAAAAGTAGTTATTCAACATGAAGCACAATCCAAATGACATTTTGAATCAATTTTTCTACAGTCCAAAAACTCAATTTTCTGATGAAAAACGATGACGCGTGACCTGTTGAACTTTCTCCTGATGGTCAGAAATGGTAAGTTTTTTACTGTTTAATTGTTTGGCTGTAAATAGTTATTGCATGTGAATTATCACTTTTGGAACTAAAATACTTGTGTTTAGAGTCATTTTAATGCCTGAAATTGGTCGAAATAGAATCTTCTGAGTAGGAGAAAAAGTCTGTAAATATTGCAATTTTGGTCACATTGAGGCTTTAAAAAGTAGTTATTCAACATGAGGCACAATCCAAATGACATTTTGAATCAATTTTTCTACAGTCCAAAAAATAAATTTTCTGATGAAAAACGATGACGCGTGACCTGTGTGAACTTTCTCCTGATGGTCAGAAATGGTAATTTTTTAATGTTTAAGTTTTTTGACTGTAAATGAAAATTGAATGTTAATTATCACTTTTGCAACTAAAATAAGTGTATTTAGAGTCATTTTAATGCCTGAAATTGGTCAAAATAGAAGCTTCAGAGTAGGAGTAAATATATGTAAAAATGGCAATTTTGGTCACATTGAGGATTTAAAACGTAGTTATTCAACATGAGGCACAATCCAAATGGCATTTTTATTCAATTTTTCTACAGTCCAAAAAAGTCAATTTTCTCATGAAAAACGATGATCCCTTCACCTGTAAAACGTTCTCCTGATGGTCAGAAATGGTAAGTTTTTTACTGTTTAATTGTTTGACTGTAAATAATTATTGCATGTGAATTATCACTTTTGGAACTAAAATAAGTGTGTTTAGAGTCATTTTAATGCCTGCAATTGGTCGAAATAGAAGCTTCTGAGTAGGAGAAAAAGTCTGTAAAAATTGCAATTTTGGTCACATTGAGGCTTTAAAAGGAAGATTTTCAACATGAGGAACAATCCAAATGACGTTTTGAATCAATTTTTCTACAGTCCAAAAAATCAATTTTCTGATGAAAAACAATGACCCGTGACCTGTTGAACTTTCTCCTGATGGTCAGAAATGGTAATTTTTTACTGTTTAATTTTTTGACTGTATATGACTATTGCATGTGAATTATCACTTTTGGAACTAAAATAAGTGTGTTTAGAGTCATTTTTAGGCCTGAAATTGGTCGAAATAGAAGCTTCTGAGTAGGAGAAAAAGGCTGTAAAAATTGCAATTTTGGTCACATTGAGGCTTTAAAAAGAAGATTTTCAACATAAGGCACAATCCAAATGACATTTTGGATCAATTTTTCTACAGTCCAAAAAATCAATTTTCTGATGAAAAACAATGACCCGTGACCTGTTGAACTTTCTCCTGATGGTCAGAAATGGTAATTTTTTACTGTTTAATTTTTTGACTGTATATGACTATTGCATGTGAATTATCACTTTTGGAACTAAAATAAGTGTGTTTAGAGTCATTTTAATACCTGAAGTTGGTCGAAATAGAAGCTTCTGAGTAGGAGAAAAAGTCTGTAAAAATGGCAATTTTGGTCACATTGAGGCTTTAAAAAGTAATTATTCAACATGAGGCACAATCCAAATGCCATTTTGAATCAATTTTTCTACAGTCCAAAAAATCAATTTTCTGATGAAAAACGATTACCCGTGACCTGTAAAACTTTCTCCAGATGGTCAGAAATGGTACTTTTTGACTGTAAATGAATACTGCATGTGAATTTTCACTTTTGGAACTAAAATAAGTGTGTTTAGAGGCATTTCAATGCCTGAAATTGGTCGAAATAGAAGCTTCTGGGTAGGAGATAAAGTCTTTATAAATTGCAATTTTGGTCACATTGAGGCTTTAAAAAGAAGTTTTTCAACATGAGGCACAATCCAAATGACGTTTTGAATCAATTTTTCTACAGTCCAAAAAATCTATTTTCTAATGAACAACGATGACCCGCTGTCCAACTTTCTCCAGATGGTCAGAAATGGTAATTTTTTAATGTTTAATTTTTTGACTGTAAATGACTATTGCATGTGAATTAGAACTCTTGGAACTAAAATAAGTGTGTTTAGAGTCATTTTAATGCCTGAAATTGGTTGAAATTGAAGCTTCTGAGTAGGAGAAAAAGTCTGTAAAAATGGCAATTTTGGTCACATTGAGGCTTTAAAACGTAGTTATTCAACATGAGGTACAATCCACATGACATTTTGAATCAGTTTTTTTTACAGTCCAAAAGGCCATTTTCTGATGAAAAACGATGAGCCCTGACCTGTCTAACTTTCTCCTGATGGTCAGAAATGGTAATTTTTTAATGTTTAATTGTTTACTGTAAATAATTATTGCATGTGAATTATCACTTTTGGAACTAAAATAAGTGTGTTTAGAGTCATTTTAATGCCTGCAATTGGTCGAAATAGAAGCTTCTGAGTAGGAGAAAAAGTCTGTAAAAATTGCAATTTTGGTCACATTGAGGCTTTAAAAGGAAGATTTTCAACATGAGGCACAATCCAAATGACGTTTTGAATCAATTTTTCTACAGTCCAAAAAAATCAATTTTCTGATGAAAAACAATGACCCGTGACCTGTTGAACTTTCTCCTTATGGTCAGAAATGGCAAGTTTTTTACTGTTTAATTGTTTGACTGTAAATAATTATTGCATGTGAATTATCACTTTTGGAACTAAAATAAGTGTGTTTAGAGTCATTTTAATGCCTGAAATTGGTCGAAATAGAAGCTTCTGAGTAGGAGAAAAAGTCTGTAAAAACTGCAATTTTGGTCACATTGAGGCTTTAAAAAGAAGATTTTCAACATGAGGCACAATCCAAATGACGTTTTGAATCAATTTTTCTACAGTCCAAAAAATCAATTTTCTGATGAAAAACAATGACCCGTGACCTGTTGAACTTTCTCCTGATGGTCAGAAATGGTCAGTTTTTTACTGTTGAATTTTTTGACTGTATATGACTATTGCATGTGAATTATCACTTTTGGAACTAAAATAAGTGTGTTTAGAGTCATTTTAATACCTGAAGTTGGTCGAAATAGAAGCTTCTGAGAAGGAGAAAAGTCAGTAAAAATGGCAATTTTGGTCATATTGAGGCTTTAAAAAGTAGTTATTCAACATGAGGCACAATCCAAATGACATTTTGAATCAATTTTTCTACAGTCCAAAAAATCAATTTTCTGATGAAAAACGATCACCCGTGACCTGTAAAACATTCTCCAGATGGTCAGAAATGGTACTTTTTGACTGTAAATGAATACTGCATGTGAATTTTCACTTTTGGGACTAAAATGAGTGTGTTTAGAGTCATTTTAATGCCTGAAATTGGTCGAAATAGAAGCTTCTGGGTAGGAGAAACAATCTTTATAAAGTGCAATTTTGGTCACATTGAGGCTTTAAAAAGAAGTTTTTCAACATGAGGCACAATCCAAATGACATTTTGAATCAATTTTTCTACAGTCCAAAAAATCTATTTTCTAATGAACAACGATGACCCACTGTCCAACTTTCTCCAGATGGTCAAAAATGGTAATTTTTTAATGTTTAATTTTTTGACTGTAAATGACTATTGCATGTGAATTAGAACTCTTGGAACTAAAATAAGTGTGTTTAGAGTCATTTTAATACCTGAAGTTGGTCAAAATAGAAGCTTCTGAGTAGGAGAAAAAGTCTGTAAAAATGGCAATTTTGGACACATTGAGGCTTTAAAAAGTAGTTATTCAACATGAGGCACAATCCAAATGACATTTTGAATCAATTTTTCTACAGTCCAAAAAATCAATTTTCTGATGAAAAACGATGACGCGTGACCTGTGTGAACTTTCTCCTGATGGTCAGAAATGGTAATTTTTTAATGTTTAAGTTTTTTGACTGTAAATGAAAATTGAATGTGAATTATCACTTTTGCAACTAAAATAAGTGAATTTAGAGTCATTTTAATGCCTGAAATTGGTCAAAATAGAAGCTTCTGAGTAGGAGAAAATATATGTAAAAATGGCAATTTTGGTCACATTGAGGATTTAAAAAGTAGTTATTTAACATGAGGCACAATCCAAATGACATTTTGAATCAATTTTTCTACAGTCCAAAAAATCAATTTTCTGATGAAAAACAATGACCCGTGACCTGTTGAACTTTCTCCTGATGGTTAGAAATGGTAATCTTTTAATGTTTCATTTTTTGACTGTAAATGACTATTGCATGTGAATTAGAATTCTTGGGACTAAAATAAGTGTGTTTAGAGTCATTTTAATACCTGAAGTTGGTCGAAATAGAAGCTTCTGAGTAGGAGAAAAAATCTGTAAAAATAGCAATTTTGGACACATTGAGGCTTTAAAAAGTAGTAATTCAACATGAGGCACAATCCAAATTACATTTTGAATCAATTTTTCTACAGTCCAAAAAATCTATTTTCTAATGAACAACGATGACCCACTGTCCAACTTTCTCCAGATGGTCAGAAATGGTAATTTTTTAATGTTTAATTTTTTGACTGTAAATGACTTTTGCATGTGAATTAGAACTCTTGGAACTAAAATAAGTGTGTTTAGAGTAATTTTAATACCTGAAGTTGGTCGAAATAGAAGCTTCTGAGTAGGAGAAAAAGTCTGTAAAAATGGCAATTTTGGACACATTGAGGCTTTAAAAAGTAGTTATTCAACATGAGGCACAATCCAAATGACATTTTGAATCAACTTTTCTACAGTCCAAAAAAATCTATTTTCTCATGAAAAACGATGATCCCTTCACCTGTAAAACATTCTCCTGATGGTCAGAAATGGTAAGTTTTTTACTGTTTAATTGATGGACTGTAAATAATTATTGCATGTGAATTATCACTTTTGGAACTAAAATAGGTGTGTTTAGAGTCATTTTAATGCCTGCAATTGGTCGAAATAGAAGCTTCTGAGTAGGAGAAAAAGTCTGTAAAAATTGCAATTTTGGTCACATTGAGGCTTTAAAAGGAAGATTTTCAACATGAGGCACAATCCAAATGACGTTTTGAATCAATTTTTCTACAGTGCAAAAAATCAATTTTCTGATGAAAAAAAAAATGACCCGTGACCTGTTGAACTTTCTCCTGATGGTCAGAAATGGTAATTTTTTACTGTTTAATTTTTTGACTGTATATGACTATTGCATGTGAATTATCACTTTTGGAACTAAAATAAGTGTGTTTAGAGTCATTTTAATACCTGAAGTTGGTCGAGATAGAAGCTTCTGAGAAGGAGAAAAGTCAGTAAAAATGGCAATTTTGGTCATATTGAGGCTTTAAAAAGGAGTTATTCAACATGAGGCACAATCCAAATGACATTTTGAATCAATTTTTCTACAGTCCAAAAAATCAATTTTCTGATGAAAAACGATGACGCGTGACCTGTTGAACTTTCTCCTGATGGTCAGAAATGGTAATTTTTTTATGTTTCATTTTTTGACTGTATATGACTATTGCATGTGAATTAGAACTCTTGGAACTAAAATAAGTGTGTTTAGAGTCATTTTAATACCTGAAGTTGGTCGAAATAGAAGCTTCTGAGTAGGAGAAGAAGTCTGTAAAAATGGCAATTTTGGTCACATTGAGGCTTTAAAAAGTAATTATTCAACATGAGGCACAATCCAAATACCATTTTGAATCAATTTTTCTACAGTCCAAAAAATCAATTTTCTGATGAAAAACAATTACCCGTGACCTGTAAAACTTTCTCCAGATGGTCAGAAATGGTCATTTTTTACTGTAAATTAATACTGCATGTGAATTTTCACTTTTGGAACTAAAATAAGTGTGTTTAGAGGCATTTCAATGCCTGAACGTGGTCGAAATAGAAGCTTCTGGGTAGGAGAAAAAGTCTTTATAAATTGCAATTTTGGTCACATTGAGGCTTTAAAAAGAAGTTTTTCAACATGAGGCACAATCCAATTACATTTTGAATCAATTTTTCTACAGTCCAAAAAATCTATTTTCTAATGAACAACGATGACCCGCTGTCCAACTTTCTCCAGATGGTCAGAAATGGTAATTTTTTAATGTTGAATTTTTTGACTGTAAATGACTATTGCATGTGAATTAGAACTCTTGGAACTAAAATAAGTGTGTTTAGAGTCATTTTAACACCTGAAGTTGGTCGAAATAGAAGCTTCTGAGTAGGAGAAAAAGTCTGTAAAAATGGCAATTTTGGACACATTGAGGCTTTAAAAAATAGTTATTCAACATGAGGCACAATCCAAATGACATTTTGAATCAACTTTTCTACAATCCAAAAAATCAATTTTCTGATGAAAAACGATTACCCTTGACCTGTAAAACTTTCTCCAGATGGTCAGAAATGGAAATTTTTTAATGTTTAATTTTTTGACTGAAAATAGTTATTGCATGTGTATTATCACTTTTGGAACTAAAATAAGTGTGTTTAGAGTCATTTTAATGCCTGAAATTGGTCGAAATTAAAGCTTCTGAGTAGGAGAAAAAGTCTGTAAAAATGGCAATTATGGTCACATTGAGGCTTTAAAAAGTAGTTATTCAACATGAGGTACAATCCACATGACATTTTGAATCAAATTTTTTTACAGTCCAAAAGGCCGTTTTCTGATGAAAAACGATGAGCCCTGACCTGTCTAACTTTCTCCTGATGGTCAGAAATGGTAATTTTTTAATGTTTAACTTTTTGACTGTAAATGACTATTGCATGTGAATGATCACTTTTTTAACTAAAATAAGTGTGTTTAGAGTCATTTTAATAAATGAAATTGGACAAAGTAGAAGCTTCTGAGAAGGAGAAAAGTCAGTAACAATGGCAATTTTGGTCATATTGAGGCTTTAAAAAGTAGTTATTCAACATGAGGCACAATCCAAATAACATTTTGAATCAATTTTTCTACAGTCCAAAAACTCAATTTTCTGATAAAAAAAGATGACCTGTCGAACTTTCTCCAGATGGTCAGAAATGGTAATTTTTTCACTTTTTAATTGTTTGACTGTAAATAATTATTGCATGTGAATTATCACTTTTGGAACTAAAATACGTGTGTTTAGAGTCATTTTAATGCCTGAAATTGGTCGAAATAGAATCTTCTGAGTAGGAGAAAAAGTCTGTAAATATTGCAATTTTGGTCACATTGAGGCTTTAAAAAGTAGTTATTCAACATGAGGCACAATCCAAATGACATTTTGAATCAAGTTTTTCTACAGTCCAGAAAATGAATTTTCTGATGAAAAATGATGACCCGTGACCTGTCGAACTTTCTCCTGATGGTCAGAAATGGTAATTTTGTAATGTTGAATTTTTTGACCGTAAATGACTATTGCATGTGAATTATCACTTTTGGAACTAAAATAGGTGTGTTTAGAGTCATTTTAATGCCTGAATTTGGTCACGATAGAAGCTTCTGAGAAGGAGAAAAAGTCTGTAAAAATTGCAATTTTAGTCACATTGAGGCTTTAAAAAGAAGATTTTCAACATGAAGCACAATCCAAATGACGTTTTGAATCAATTTTTCTACAGTCTAAAAAATCAATTTTCTGATGAAAAACAATGACCCGTGACCTGTCGAACTTTCTCCTGAGGGTCAGAAATGGTAATGTTTTACTATTTAATATTTTTGACTGTATATGACTATTGCATGTGAATTATCACTTTTGGAAGTCATTTTAATACCTGAAGTTGGTTGAAATAGAAGCTTCTGAGAAGGAGAAAAGTCAGTAAAAATGGCAATTTTGGTCATATTGAGGCTTTAAAAAGTAGTTATTCAACATGAGGCACAATCCAAATGACATTTTGAATCAATTTTTCTACAGTCGAAAAAATCAATTTTCTGATGAAAAACGATGACGCGTGACCTGTGTGAACTTTCTCCTGATGGTCAGAAATGGTAATTTTTTAATGTTTAAGTTTTTTGACTGTAAATGAAAATTAAATGTGAATTATCACTTTTGCAACTAAAATAAGTGTATTTAGAGTCATTTTAATGCCTGAAATTGGTCAAAATAGAAGCTTCAGAGTAGGAGAAAATATATGTAAAAATGGCAATTTTGGTCACATTGAGGATTTAAAACGTAGTTATTCAACATGAGGCACAATCCAAATGGCATTTTGATTAAATTTTTCTACAGTCCAAAAAAATCAATTTTCTCATGAAAAACGATGATCCCTTCACCTGTAAAACATTCTCCTGATGGTCAGAAATGGTAAGTTTTTTACTGTTTAATTGTTTGACTGTAAATAATTATTGCATGTGAATTATCACTTTTGGAACTAAAATAGGTGTGTTTAGAGTCATTTTAATGCCTGCAATTGGTCGAAATAGAAGCTTTTGAGTAGGAGAAAAAGTCTGTAAAAATTGCAATTTTGGTCACATTGAGGCTTTAAAAGGAAGATTTTCAACATGAGGCACAATCCAAATGACGTTTTGAATCAATTTTTCTACAGTCCAAAAAATCAATTTTCTGATGAAAAACAATGACCCGTGACCTGTTGAACTTTCTCCTGATGGTCAGAAATGTTAAGTTTTTTACTGTTTAATTGTTTGACTGTAAATCAATATTGCATGTGAATTATCACTTTCGGAACTAAAATAAGTGTGTTTAGAGTCATTTTAATGCCTGAAATTGGTCGAAATAGAAGCTTCTGAGTAGGAGGAAAAAGGCTGTAAAAATTGCAATTTTGGTCACATTGAGGCTTTAAAAAGAAGATTTTCAACATGAGGCACAATCCAAATGACATTTTGAATCAATTTTTCTACAGTCCAAAAAATCAATTTTCTGATGAAAAACAATGACCCGTGACCTGTTGAACTTTCTCCTGATGGTCAGAAATGGTAATTTTTTACTGTTTAATTTTTTGACTGTATATGACTATTGCATGTGAATTATCACTTTTGGAACTAAAATAAGTGTGTTTAGAGTCATTTTAATACCTGAAGTTGGTCGAAATAGAAGCTTCTGAGTAGGAGAAGAAGTCTGTAAAAATGGCAATTTCGGTCACATTGAGGCTTTAAAAAGTAATTATTCAACATGAGGCACAATCCAAATGCCATTTTGAATCAATTTTTCTACGGTCCAAAAAATCAATTTTCTGATGAAAAACGATTACCCGTGACCTGTAAAACTTTCTCCAGATGGTCAGAAATGGTCATTTTTTACTGTAAATGAATACTGCATGTGAATTTTCACTTTTGGAACTAAAATAAGTGTGTTTAGAGGCATTTCAATGCCTGAAAGTGGTCGAAATAGAAGCTTCTGGGTAGGAGAAAAAGTCTTTATAAATTGCAATTTTGGTCACATTGAGGCTTTAAAAAGAAGTTTTTCAACATGAGGCACAATCCAAATTACATTTTGAATCAATTTTTCTACAGTCCAAAAAATCTATTTTCTAATGAACAACGATGACCCGCTGTCCAACTTTCTCCAGATGGTCAGAAATGGTAATTTTTTAATGTTTCATTTTTTGACTGTAAATGACTATTGCATGTGAATTAGAACTCTTGGAACTAAAATAAGTGTGTTTAGAGTCATTTTAATACCTGAAGTTGGTCGAAATAGAAGCTTCTGAGTAGGAGTAAAAGTCTGTAAAAATGGCAATTTTGGACACATTGAGGCTTTAAAAAGTAGTTATTCAACATGAGGCACAATCCAAATGACATTTTGAATCAACTTTTCTACAGTCCAAAAAATCAATTTTCTGATGAAAAACGATTACCCGTGACCTGTAAAACTTTCTCCAGATGGTCAGAAATGGACATTTTTTAATGTTTAATTTTTTGACTGAAAATAGTTATTGCATGTGTATTATCACTTTTGGAACTAAAATAAGTGTGTTTAGAGTCATTTTAATGCCTGAAATTGGTCGAAATTGAAGCTTCTGAGTAGGAGAAAAACTCTGTAAAAATGGCAATTTTGGTCACATTGAGGCTTTAAAAAGTAGTTATTCAACATGAGGTACAATCCACATGACATTTTGAATCAAATTTTTTTACAGTCCAAAAGGCCATTTTCTGATGAAAAACGATGAGCCCTGACCTGTCTAACTTTCTCCTGATGGTCAGAAATGGTAATTTTTTAATGTTTAACTTTTTGACTGTAAATGACTATTGCATGTGAATGATCACTTTTTGAACTAAAATAAGTGTGTTTAGAGTCATTTTAATGAGTGAAATTGGACAAAGTAGAAGCTTCTGAGAAGGAGAAAAGTCAGTAACAATGGCAATTTTGGTCATATTGAGGCTTTAAAAAGTAGTTATTCAACATGAGGCACAATCCAAATGACATTTTGAATCAATTTTTCTACAGTCCAAAAACTCAATTTTCTGATGAAAAACGATGACGCGTGACCTGTTGAACTTTCTCCTGATGGTCAGAAATGGTAAGTTTTTTACTGTTTAATTGTTTGGCTGTAAATAGTTATTGCATGTGAATTATCACTTTTGGAACTAAAATACTTGTGTTTAGAGTCATTTTAATGCCTGAAATTGGTCGAAATAGAATCTTCTGAGTAGGAGAAAAAGTCTGTAAATATTGCAATTTTGGTCACATTGAGGCTTTAAAAAGTAGTTATTCAACATGAGGCACAATCCAAATGACATTTTGAATCAATTTTTCTACAGTCCAGAAAATGAATTTTCTGATGAAAAATGATGACCCGTGACCTGTCGAACTTTCTCCAGATGGTCAGAAATGGTAATTTTGTAATATTGAATTTTTTGACCGTAAATGACTATTGCATGTGAATTATCACTTTTGGAACTAAAATAGGTGTGTTTAGAGTCATTTTAATGCCTGAATTTGGTCACGATAGAAGCTTCTGAGAAGGAGCAAAAGTCTGTAAAAATTGCAATTTTAGTCACATTGAGGCTTTAAAAAGAAGATTTTCAACATGAAGCACAATCCAAATGACGTTTTGAATCAATTTTTCTACAGTCCAAAAAATCAATTTTCTGATGAAAAACAATGACCCGTGACCTGTCGAACTTTCTCCTGAGGGTCAGAAATGGTAATGTTTTACTATTTAATATTTTTGACTGTATATGACTATTGCATGCGAATTATCACTTTTGGAACTAAAATAAGTGTGTTTAGAGTCATTTTAATACCTGAAGTTGGTTGAAATAGAAGCTTCTGAGAAGGAGAAAAGTCAGTAAAAATGGCAATTTTGGTCATATTGAGGCTTTAAAAAGTAGTTATTCAACATGAGGCACAATCCAAATGACATTTTGAATCAATTTTTCTACAGTCCAAAAAATCAATTTTCTGATGAAAAACGATGACGCGTGACCTGTGTGAACTTTCTCCTGATGGTCAGAAATGGTAATTTTTTAATGTTTAAGTTTTTTGACTGTAAATGAAAATTGAATGTGAATTATCACTTTTGCAACTAAAATAAGTGTATTTAGAGTCATTTTAATGCCTGAAATTGGTCAAAATATAAGCTTCAGAGTAGGAGTAAATATATGTAAAAATGGCAATTTTGGTCACATTGAGGATTTAAAACGTAGTTATTCAACATGAGGCACAATCCAAATGGCATTTTTATTCAATTTTTCTACAGTCCAAAAAAATCAATTTTCTCATGAAAAACGATGATCCCTTCACCTGTTGAACTTTCTCCTGATGGTCAGAAATGGTAAGTTTTTTTCTGTTTAATTGTTTGACTGTAAATAATTCTTGCATGTGAATTATCACTTTTGGAACTAAAATAAGTGTGTTTAGAGTCATTTTAAGGCCTGAAATTGGTCGAAATAGAAGCTTCTGAGTAGGAGAAAAAGGCTGTAAAAATTGCAATTTTGGTCACATTGAGGCTTTAAAAAGAAGATTTTCAACATGAGGCACAATCCAAATGACATTTTGAATCAATTTTTCTACAGTCCAAAAAATCAATTTTCTGATGAAAAACAATGACCCGTGACCTGTTGAACTTTCTCCTGATGGTCAGAAATGGTAATTTTTTACTGTTTAATTTTTTGACTGTATATGACTATTGCATGTGAATTATCACTTTTGGAACTAAAATAAGTGTGTTTAGAGTCATTTTAATACCTGAAGTTGGTCGAGATAGAAGCTTCTGAGAAGGAGAAAAGTCAGTAAAAATGGCAATTTTGGTCATATTGAGGCTTTAAAAAGTAGTTATCCAACATGAGGCACAATCCAAATGACATTTTGAATCAATTTTTCTACAGTCCGAAAAATCAATTTTCTGATGACAAACGATGACGCGTGACCTGTTGAACTTTCTCCTGATGGTCAGAAATGGTAATTTTTTTATTTTTAATTTTTTGACTGTAAATGACTATTGCATGTGAATCAGAACTCTTGGAACTAAAATAAGTGTGTTTAGAGTCATTTTAATACCTGAAGTTGGTCGAAATAGAAGCTTCTGAGTAGGAGAAAAAGTCTGTAAAAATGGCAATTTTGGTCACATTGAGGCTTTAAAAAGTAATTATTCAACATGAGGCACAATCCAAATGCCATTTTGAATAAATTTTTCTACAGTCCAAAAAATCAATTTTCTGATGAAAAACAATGACCCGTGACCTGTTGAACTTTCTCCTGATGGTCAGAAATGGCAAGTTTTTTACTGTTTAATTGTTTGACTGTAAATAATTATTGCATGTGAATTATCACTTTTGGAACTAAAATAAGTGTGTTTAGAGTCATTTTAATGCCTGAAATTGGTCGAAATAGAAGCTTCTGAGTAGGAGAAAAAGTCTGTAAAAACTGCAATTTTGGTCACATTGAGGCTTTAAAAAGAAGATTTTCAACATGAGGCACAATCCAAATGACGTTTTGAATCAATTTTTCTACAGTCCAAAAAATCAATTTTCTGATGAAAAACAATGACCCGTGACCTGTTGAACTTTCTCCTGATGGTCAGAAATGGTCAGTTTTTTACTGTTTAATTCTTTGACTGTAAATAATTATTGCATGTGAATTATCACTTTTGGAACTAAAATAAGTGTGTTTAGAGTCATTTTAATGCCTGAAATTGGTCGAAATAGAAGCTTCTGAGTAGGAGAAAAAGTCTGTAAAAACTGCAATTTTGGTCACATTGAGGCTTTTTAAAAAGAAGATTTTCAACATGAGGCACAATCTAAATGACGTTTTGAATCAATTTTTCTACAGTCCAAAAAATCAATTTTCTGATGAAAAACAATGACCCGTGACCTGTTGAACTTTCTCCTGATGGTCAGAAATGGTCAGTTTTTTACTGTTGAATTTTTTGACTGTATATGACTATTGCATGTGAATTATCACTTTTGGAACTAAAATAGGTGTGTTTAGAGTCATTTTAATACCTGAAGTTGGTCGAAATAGAAGCTTCTGAGAAGGAGAAAAGTCATGAAAAATGGCAATTTTGGTCATATTGAGGCTTTAAAAAGTCGTTATTCAACATGAGGCACAATCCAAATGACATTTTGAATCAATTTTTCTACAGTCCAAAAAATCAATTTTCTGATGAAAAACGATTACCCGTGACCTGTAAAACATTCTCCAGATGGTCAGAAATGGTAATTTTTGACTGTACATGAATACTGCATGTGAATTTTCACTTTTGGAACTAAAATGAGTGTGTTTAGAGTCATTTTAATGCCTGAAATTGGTCGAATAAAAGCTTCTGGGTAGGGGAAAAAGTCTTTATAAATTGCAATTTTGGTCACATTGAGGCTTTAAAAAGAAGTTTTTCAACATGAGGCACAATCCAAATGACATTTTGAATCAATTTTTCTACAGTCCAAAAAATCTATTTTCTAATGAACAACGATGACCCACTGTCCAACTTTCTCCAGATGGTCAGAAATGGTAATTTTTTAATGTTTAATTTTTTGACTGTAAATGACTATTGCATGTGAATTAGAACTCTTGGAACTAAAATAAGTGTGTTTAGAGTCATTTTAATACCTGAATTTGGTCGAAATAGAAGCTTCTGAGTAGGAGAAAAACTCTGTAAAAATGGCAATTTTGGACACATTGAGGCATTAAAAAGTAGTTATTCAACATGAGGCACAATCCAAATGACATTTTGAATCAACTTTTCTACAGTCCAAAAAATCAATTTTCTAATGAAAAACGATTACCCGTGACCTGTAAAACTTTCTCCAGATGGTCATAAATGGAAATTTCTGACTGTAAATGAATACTGCATGTGAATTTTCACTTTTGGAACTAAAATAGGTGTGTTTAGAGTCATTTTAATGCCTGAAATTAGTCAAAATAGAAGCTTCTGAGAAGGAGAAAAAGTCTGCAAAATTTGCAATTTTAGTCACATTGAGGCTTTAAAAAGAAGATTTTCAACATGAGGCACAATCCAAATGACGTTTTGAATCAATTTTTCTACAGTCCAAAAAATCAATTTTCTGATGAAAAACAATGACCCGTGACCTGTCGAACTTTCTCCTGATGGTCAGAAATGGTAATTTTTTACTGTTTAATTTTTTGGGACTGTATATGACTATTGCATGTGAATTATCACTTTTGGAACTAAAATAAGTGTGTTTAGAGTCCTTTTAATACCTGAAGTTGGTCGAAATAGAAGCTTCTGAGAAGGAGAAAAGTCATGAAAAATGGCAATTTTGGTCATATTGAGGCTTTAAAAAGTCGTTATTCAACATGAGGCACAATCCAAATGACATTTTGAATCAATTTTTCTACAGTCCAAAAAATCAATTTTCTGATGAACAACGATGACCCACTGTCCAACTTTCTCCAGATGGTCAGAAATGGTAATTTTTTAATGTTTAATTTTTTGACTGTAAATGACTATTGCATGTGAATTAGAACTCTTGGAACTAAAATAAGTGTGTTTAGAGTCATTTTAATACCTGAATTTGGTCGAAATAGAAGCTTCTGAGTAGGAGAAAAACTCTGTAAAAATGGCAATTTTGGACACATTGAGGCATTAAAAAGTAGTTATTCAACATGAGGCACAATCCAAATGACATTTTGAATCAACTTTTCTACAGTCCAAAAAATCAATTTTCTAATGAAAAACGATTACCCGTGACCTGTAAAACTTTCTCCAGATGGTCATAAATGGAAATTTCTGACTGTAAATGAATACTGCATGTGAATTTTCACTTTTGGAACTAAAATAGGTGTGTTTAGAGTCATTTTAATGCCTGAAATTAGTCAAAATAGAAGCTTCTGAGAAGGAGAAAAAGTCTGCAAAATTTGCAATTTTAGTCACATTGAGGCTTTAAAAAGAAGATTTTCAACATGAGGCACAATCCAAATGACATTTTGAATCAATTTTTCTACAGTCCAAAAAATCAATTTTCTGATGAAAAACAATGACCCGTGACCTGTTGAACTTTCTCCTGATGGTCAGAAATGGTAATTTTTTACTGTTTAATTTTTTGACTGTATATGACTATTGCATGTGAATTATCACTTTAGGAACTAAAATAAGTGTGTTTAGAGTCATTTTAATACCTGAAGTTGGTCGAGATAGAAGCTTCTGAGAAGGAGAAAAAGGCTGTAAAAATTGCAATTTTGGTCACATTGAGGCTTTAAAAAGGAGATTTTCAACATGAGGCACAATCCAAATGACATTTTGAATCAATTTTTCTACAGTCCAAAAAATCAATTTTCTGATGAAAAACAATGACCCGTGACCTGTTGAACTATCTCCTGATGGTCAGAAATGGTAAGTTTTTTTCTGTTTAATTGTTTGACTGTAAATAATTCTTGCATGTGAATTATCACTTTTGGAACTAAAATAAGTGTGTTTAGAGTCATTTTAAGGCCTGAAATTGGTCGAAATAGAAGCTTCTGAGAAGGAGAAAAGTCAGTAAAAATGGCAATTTTGGTCATATTGAGGCTTTAAAAAGTAGTTATCCAACATGAGGCACAATCCAAATGACATTTTGAATCAATTTTTCTACAGTCCGAAAAATCAATTTTCTGATGAAAAACGATGACGCGTGACCTGTTGAACTTTCTCCTGATGGTCAGAAATGGTAATTTTTTTATTTTTAATTTTTTGACTGTAAATGACTATTGCATGTGAATCAGAACTCTTGGAACTAAAATAAGTGTGTTTAGAGTCATTTTAATACCTGAAGTTGGTCGAAATAGAAGCTTCTGAGTAGGAGAAAAAGTCTGTAAAAATGGCAATTTTGGTCACATTGAGGCTTTAAAAAGTAATTATTCAACATGAGGCACAATCCAAATGCCATTTTGAATCAATTTTTCTACAGTCCAAAAAATCAATTTTCTGATGAAAAACAATGACCCGTGACCTGTTGAACTTTCTCCTGATGGTCAGAAATGGCAAGTTTTTTACTGTTTAATTGTTTGACTGTAAATAATTATTGCATGTGAATTATCACTTTTGGAACTAAAATAAGTGTGTTTAGAGTCATTTTAATGCCTGAAATTGGTCGAAATAGAAGCTTCTGAGTAGGAGAAAAAGTCTGTAAAAACTGCAATTTTGGTCACATTGAGGCTTTAAAAAGAAGATTTTCAACATGAGGCACAATCCAAATGACGTTTTGAATCAATTTTTCGACAGTCCAAAAAATCAATTTTCTGATGAAAAAAAATGACCCGTGACCTGTTGAACTTTCTCCTGATGGTCAGAAATGGTCAGTTTTTTACTGTTTAATTCTTTGACTGTAAATAATTATTGCATGTGAATTATCACTTTTGGAACTAAAATAAGTGTGTTTAGAGTCATTTTAATGCCTGAAATTGGTCGAAATAGAAGCTTCTGAGTAGGAGAAAAAGTCTGTAAAAACTGCAATTTTGGTCACATTGAGGCTTTTTAAAAAGAAGATTTTCAACATGAGGCACAATCCAAATGACGTTTTGAATCAATTTTTCTACAGTCCAAAAAATCAATTTTCTGATGAAAAACAATGACCCGTGACCTGTTGAACTTTCTCCTGATGGTCAGAAATGGTCAGTTTTTTACTGTTGAATTTTTTGACTGTATATGACTATTGCATGTGAATTATCACTTTTGGAACTAAAATAGGTGTGTTTAGAGTCATTTTAATACCTGAAGTTGGTCGAAATAGAAGCTTCTGAGAAGGAGAAAAGTCATGAAAAATGGCAATTTTGGTCATATTGAGGCTTTAAAAAGTCGTTATTCAACATGAGGCACAATCCAAATGACATTTTGAATCAATTTTTCTACAGTCCAAAAAATCAATTTTCTGATGAAAAACGATTACCCGTGACCTGTAAAACATTCTCCAGATGGTCAGAAATGGTAATTTTTGACTGTACATGAATACTGCATGTGAATTTTCACATTTGGAACTAAAATGAGTGTGTTTAGAGTCATTTTAATGCCTGAAATTGGTCGAATAAAAGCTTCTGGGTAGGAGAAAAAGTCTTTATAAATTGCAATTTTGGTCACATTGAGGCTTTAAAAAGAAGTTTTTCAACATGAGGCACAATCCAAATGACATTTTGAATCAATTTTTCTACAGTCCAAAAAATCAATTTTCTAATGAACAACGATGACCCACTGTCCAACTTTCTCCAGATGGTCAGAAATGGTAATTTTTTAATGTTTAATTTTTTGACTGTAAATGACTATTGCATGTGAATTAGAACTCTTGGAACTAAAATAAGTGTGTTTAGAGTCATTTTAATACCTGAATTTGGTCGAAATAGAAGCTTCTGAGTAGGAGAAAAACTCTGTAAAAATGGCAATTTTGGACACATTGAGGCATTAAAAAGTAGTTATTCAACATGAGGCACAATCCAAATGACATTTTGAATCAACTTTTCTACAGTCCAAAAAATCAATTTTCTAATGAAAAACGATTACCCGTGACCTGTAAAACTTTCTCCAGATGGTCATAAATGGAAATTTCTGACTGTAAATGAATACTGCATGTGAATTTTCACTTTTGGAACTAAAATAGGTGTGTTTAGAGTCATTTTAATGCCTGAAATTAGTCAAAATAGAAGCTTCTGAGAAGGAGAAAAAGTCTGCAAAATTTGCAATTTTAGTCACATTGAGGCTTTAAAAAGAAGATTTTCAACATGAGGCACAATCCAAATGACGTTTTGAATCAATTTTTCTACAGTCCAAAAAATCAATTTTCTGATGAAAAACAATGACCCGTGACCTGTCGAACTTTCTCCTGATGGTCAGAAATGGTAATTTTTTACTGTTTAATTTTTTGGGACTGTATATGACTATTGCATGTGAATTATCACTTTTGGAACTAAAATAAGTGTGTTTAGAGTCCTTTTAATACCTGAAGTTGGTCGAAATAGAAGCTTCTGAGAAGGAGAAAAGTCATGAAAAATGGCAATTTTGGTCATATTGAGGCTTTAAAAAGTCGTTATTCAACATGAGGCACAATCCAAATGACATTTTGAATCAATTTTTCTACAGTCCAAAAAATCAATTTTCTGATGAAAAACGATTACCCGTGACCTGTAAAACATTCTCCAGATGGTCAGAAATGGTAATTTTTGACTGTAAATGAATACTGCATTGGAATTTTCACTTTTGGAACTAAAAGGAGTGTGTTTAGAGTCATTTTAATGCCTGAAATTGGTCGAAATAAAAGCTTCTGGGTAGGAGAAAAAGTCTTTATAAATTGCAATTTTGGTCACATTGAGGCTTTAAAAAGAAGTTTTTCAACATGAGGCACAATCCAAATGACATTTTGAATCAATTTTTCTACAGTCCAAAAAATCTATTTTCTAATGAACAACGATGACCCACTGTCCAACTTTCTCCAGATGGTCAGAAATGGTAATTTTTTAATGTTTAATTTTTTGACTGTACATGACTATTGCATGTGAATTAGAACTCTTGGAACTAAAATAAGTGTGTTTAGAGTCATTTTAATACCTGAATTTGGTTGAAATAGAAGCTTCTGAGTAGGAGAAAAAGTCTGTAAAAATGGCAATTTTGGACACATTGAGGCATTAAAAAGTAGTTATTCAACATGAGGCACAATCCAAATGACATTTTGAATCAACTTTTCTACAGTCCAAAAAATCAATTTTCTAATGAAAAACGATTACCCGTGACCTGTAAAACTTTCTCCAGATGGTCATAAATGGAAATTTCTGACTGTAAATGAATACTGCATGTGAATTTTCACTTTTGGAACTAAAATAGGTGTGTTTAGAGTCATTTTAATGCCTGAAATTAGTCAAAATAGAAGCTTCTGAGAAGGAGAAAAAGTCTGTAAAATTTGCAATTTTAGTCACATTGAGGCTTTAAAAAGAAGATTTTCAACATGAGGCACAATCCAAATGACGTTTTGAATCAATTTTTCTACAGTCCAAAAAATCAATTTTCTGATGAAAAACAATGACCCGTGACCTGTCGAACTTTCTCCTGATGGTCAGAAATGGTAATTTTTTACTGTTTAACTTTTTTGGGACTGTATATGACTATTGCATGTGAATTATCACTTTTGGAACTAAAATAAGTCTGTTTAGAGTCATTTTAATACCTGAAGTTGGTTGAAATAGAAGCTTCTGAGAAGGAGAAAAGTCAGTAAAAAATGGCAATTTTGGTCATATTGAGGCTTTAAAAAGTAGTTATTCAACATGAGGCACAATCCAAATGACATTTTGAATCAATTTTTCTACAGTCCAAAAAATCAATTTTCTGATGAAAAACGATGACGCGTGACCTGTGTGAACTTTCTCCTGATGGTCAGAAATGGTCAGTTTTTTACTGTTGAATTTTTTGACTGTATATGACTATTGCATGTGAATTATCACTTTTGGAACTAAAATAAGTGTGTTTAGAGTCATTTTAATACCTGAAGTTGGTCGAAATAGAAGCTTCTGAGAAGGAGAAAAGTCATGAAAAATGGCAATTTTGGTCATATTGAGGCTTTAAAAAGTCGTTATTCAACATGCGGCACAATCCAAATGACATTTTGAATCAATTTTTCTACAGTCCAAAAAATCAATTTTCTGATGAAAAACGATTACCCGTGACCTGTAAAACATTCTCCAGATGGTCAGAAATGGTAATTTTTGACTGTAAATGAATACTACATGTGAATTTTCACTTTTGGAACTAAAATGAGTGTGTTTAGAGTCATTTTAATGCCTGAAATTGGTCAAAATAAAAGCTTCTGGGTAGGAGAAAAAGTCTTTATAAAGTGCAATTTTGGTCACATTGAGGCTTTAAAAAGAAGTTTTTCAACATGAGGCACAATGCAAATGACATTTTGAATCAATTTTTCTACAGTCCAAAAAATCTATTTTCTAATGAACAACGATGACCCACTGTCCAACTTTCTCCAGATGGTCAGAAATGGTAATTTTTTAATGTTTAATTTTTTGACTGTAAATGACTATTGCATGTGAATTAGAACTCTTGGAACTAAAATAGGTGTGTTTAGAGTCATTTTAATACCTGAAGTTGGTCGAAATAGAAGCTTCTGAGTAGGAGAAAAAGTCTGTAAAAATGGCAATTTTGGACACATTGAGGCTTTAAAAAGTAGTTATTCAACATGAGGCACAATCCAAATGACATTTTGAATCAACTTTTCGACAGTCCAAAAAATCAATATTCTGATGAAAAACGATTACCCGTGACCTGTAAAACTTTCTCCAGATGGTCAGAAATGGACATTTTTTAATGTTTAATTTTTTGACTGAAAATAGTTATTGCATGTGTATTATCACTTTTGGAACTAAAATAAGTGTGTTTAGAGTCATTTAATGCCTGAAATTGGTCGAAATTAAAGCTTCTGAGTAGGAGAAAAATCTGTAAAAATGGCAATTTTGGTCACATTGAGGCTTTAAAAAGTAGTTATTCAACATGAGGTACAATCCACATGACATTTTGAATCAAATTTTTTTACAGTCCAAAAGGCCATTTTCTGATGAAAAACGATGAGCCCTGACCTGTCTAACTTTCTCCTGATGGTCAGAAATGGTAATTTTTTAATGTTTAATTGTTTACTGTAAATAATTATTGCATGTGAATTATCACTTTTGGAACTAAAATAGGTGTGTTTAGAGTCATTTTAATGCCTGCAATTGGTCGAAATAGAAGCTTCTGAGTAGGAGAAAAAGTCTGTAAAAATTGCAATTTTAGTCACATTGAGGCTTTAAAAGGAAGATTTTCAACATGAGGCACAATCCAAATGACGTTTTGAATCAATTTTTCTACAGTCCAAAAAAATAAATTTTCTGATGAAAAACAATGACCCGTGACCTGTTGAACTTTCTCCTGATGGTCAGAAATGGTAAGTTTTTTACTGTTTAATTGTTTGACTGTAAATAATTATTGCATGTGAATTATCACTTTTGGATCTAAAATAAGTGTGTTTAGAGTCATTTTAATGCCTGAAATTGGTCGAAATAGAAGCTTCTGAGTAGGAGAAAAAGTCTGTAAAAATGGCAATTTTGGACACATTGAGGCTTTAAAAAGTAGTTATTCAACATGAGGCACAATCCAAATGACATTTTGAATCAACTTTTCTACAGTCCAAAAAATCAATTTTCTAATGAAAAACGATTACCCGTGACCTGTAAAACTTTCTCCAGATGGTCAGAAATGGAAATTTCTGACTGCAAATGAATACTGCATGTGAATTTTCACTTTTGGAACTAAAATTGGTGTGTTTAGAGTCATTTTAATGCCTGAAATTGGTCAAAATAGAAGCTTCTGAGAAGGAGAAAAAGTCTGTAAAATTTGCAATTTTAGTCACATTGAGGCTTTAAAAAGAAGATTTTCAAAATGAGGCACAATCCAAATGACGTTTTGAATCAATTTTTCTACAGTCCAAAAAATCAATTTTCTGATGAAAAACGATGACGCGTGACCTGTGTGAACTTTCTCCTGATGGTCAGAAATGGTAATTTTTTAATGTTTATGTTTTTTGACTGTAAATGAAAATTGAATGTGAATTATCACTTTTGCAACTAAAATAAGTGTATTTAGAGTCATTTTAATGCCTGAAATTGGTCAAAATAGAAGCTTCTGAGTAGGAGAAAATATATGTAAAAATGGCAATTTTGGTCACATTGAGGATTTAAAACGTAGTTATTCAACATGAGGCACAATCCAAATGGCATTTTGATTCAATTTTTCTACAGTCCAAAAAAATCAATTTTCTCATGAAAAACGATGACCCCTTCACCTGTCTAACCTTCTCCAAATGGTCAAAAATGGAAATTTTTTAATGTTGAATTTTTTGACTGAAAATAGTTATTGCATGTGTATTATCACTTTTGGAACTAAAATAAGTGTGTTTAGAGTCATTTTAATGCCTGAAATTGGTTGAAATTGAAGCTTCTGAGTAGGAGAAAAAGTCTGTAAAAATGGCAATTTTGGTCACATTGAGGCTTTAAAAAGTAGTTACTCAACATGAGGTACAATCCAAATGACTTTTTGAATCAATTTTTTTACAGTCCAAAAGGCCATTTTCTGATGAAAAACGATGAGCCGTGACCTGTCTAACTTTCTCCTGATGGTCAGAAATGGTAATTTTTTAATGTTTAACTTTTTGACTGTAAATGACTATTGCATGTGAATGATCACTTTTTGAACTAAAATAAGTGTGTTTAGAGTCATTTTAATGAGTGAAATTGGACAAAGTAGAAGCTTCTGAGAAGGAGAAAAGTCAGTTACAATGGCAATTTTGGTCATTTTGAGGCTTTAAAAAGTAGTTATTCAACATGAGGCACAATCCAAATGACATTTTGAATCAATTTTTCTACAGTCCAAAAAATAAATTTTCTGATGAAAAACGATTACCCGTGACCTGTAAAACTTTCTCCATATGGTCAGAAATGGTACTTTTTGACTGTAAATGAATACTGCATGTGAATTTTCACTTTTGGAACTAAAATGAGTGTGTTTAGAGTCATTTTAATGCCTGAAATTGGTCGAAATAGAAGCTTCTGGGTAGGAGAAAAAGTCTTTATAAAGTGCAATTTTGGTCACATTGAGGCTTTAAAAAGAAGATTTTCAACATGAGGCACAATCCAAATGACGTTTTGAATCAATTTTTCTACAGTCCAAAAAATCAATTTTCTGATGAAAAACAATGACCCGTGACCTGTTGAACTTTCTCCTGATGGTCAGAAATGGTCAGTTTTTTACTGTTGAATTTTTTGACTGTATATGACTATTGCATGTGAATTATCACTTTTGGAACTAAAATAGGTGTGTTTAGAGTCATTTTAATGCCTGAATTTGGTCACGATAGAAGCTTCTGAGAAGGAGCAAAAGTCTGTAAAAATTGCAATTTTGGTCATATTGAGGCTTTAAAAAGTCGTTATTCAACATGAGGCACAATCCAAATGACATTTTGAATCAATTTTTCTACAGTCCAAAAAATCAATTTTCTGATGAAAAACGATTACCCGTGACCTGTAAAACATTCTCCAGATGGTCAGAAATGGTAATTTTTGACTGTACATGAATACTGCATGTGAATTTTCACATTTGGAACTAAAATGAGTGTGTTTAGAGTCATTTTAATGCCTGAAATTGGTCGAATAAAAGCTTCTGGGTAGGAGAAAAAGTCTTTATAAATTGCAATTTTGGTCACATTGAGGCTTTAAAAAGAAGTTTTTCAACATGAGGCACAATCCAAATGACATTTTGAATCAATTTTTCTACAGTCCAAAAAATCAATTTTCTAATGAACAACGATGACCCACTGTCCAACTTTCTCCAGATGGTCAGAAATGGTAATTTTTTAATGTTTAATTTTTTGACTGTAAATGACTATTGCATGTGAATTAGAACTCTTGGAACTAAAATAAGTGTGTTTAGAGTCATTTTAATACCTGAATTTGGTCGAAATAGAAGCTTCTGAGTAGGAGAAAAACTCTGTAAAAATGGCAATTTTGGACACATTGAGGCATTAAAAAGTAGTTATTCAACATGAGGCACAATCCAAATGACATTTTGAATCAACTTTTCTACAGTCCAAAAAATCAATTTTCTAATGAAAAACGATTACCCGTGACCTGTAAAACTTTCTCCAGATGGTCATAAATGGAAATTTCTGACTGTAAATGAATACTGCATGTGAATTTTCACTTTTGGAACTAAAATAGGTGTGTTTAGAGTCATTTTAATGCCTGAAATTAGTCAAAATAGAAGCTTCTGAGAAGGAGAAAAAGTCTGCAAAATTTGCAATTTTAGTCACATTGAGGCTTTAAAAAGAAGATTTTCAACATGAGGCACAATCCAAATGACGTTTTGAATCAATTTTTCTACAGTCCAAAAAATCAATTTTCTGATGAAAAACAATGACCCGTGACCTGTCGAACTTTCTCCTGATGGTCAGAAATGGTAATTTTTTACTGTTTAATTTTTTGGGACTGTATATGACTATTGCATGTGAATTATCACTTTTGGAACTAAAATAAGTGTGTTTAGAGTCCTTTTAATACCTGAAGTTGGTCGAAATAGAAGCTTCTGAGAAGGAGAAAAGTCATGAAAAATGGCAATTTTGGTCATATTGAGGCTTTAAAAAGTCGTTATTCAACATGAGGCACAATCCAAATGACATTTTGAATCAATTTTTCTACAGTCCAAAAAATCAATTTTCTGATGAAAAACGATTACCCGTGACCTGTAAAACATTCTCCAGATGGTCAGAAATGGTAATTTTTGACTGTAAATGAATACTGCATTGGAATTTTCAGTTTTGGAACTAAAAGGAGTGTGTTTAGAGTCATTTTAATGCCTGAAATTGGTCGAAATAAAAGCTTCTGGGTAGGAGAAAAAGTCTTTATAAATTGCAATTTTGGTCACATTGAGGCTTTAAAAAGAAGTTTTTCAACATGAGGCACAATCCAAATGACATTTTGAATCAATTTTTCTACAGTCCAAAAAATCTATTTTCTAATGAACAACGATGACCCACTGTCCAACTTTCTCCAGATGGTCAGAAATGGTAATTTTTTAATGTTTAATTTTTTGACTGTAAATGACTATTGCATGTGAATTAGAACTCTTGGAACTAAAATAAGTGTGTTTAGAGTCATTTTAATACCTGAATTTGGTTGAAATAGAAGCTTCTGAGTAGGAGAAAAAGTCTGTAAAAATGGCAATTTTGGACACATTGAGGCATTAAAAAGTAGTTATTCAACATGAGGCACAATCCAAATGACATTTTGAATCAACTTTTCTACAGTCCAAAAAATCAATTTTCTAATGAAAAACGATTACCCGTGACCTGTAAAACTTTCTCCAGATGGTCATAAATGGAAATTTCTGACTGTAAATGAATACTGCATGTGAATTTTCACTTTTGGAACTAAAATAGGTGTGTTTAGAGTCATTTTAATGCCTGAAATTAGTCAAAATAGAAGCTTCTGAGAAGGAGAAAAAGTCTGTAAAATTTGCAATTTTAGTCACATTGAGGCTTTAAAAAGAAGATTTTCAACATGAGGCACAATCCAAATGACGTTTTGAATCAATTTTTCTACAGTCCAAAAAATCAATTTTCTGATGAAAAACAATGACCCGTGACCTGTCGAACTTTCTCCTGATGGTCAGAAATGGTAATTTTTTACTGTTTAACTTTTTGGGGACTGTATATGACTATTGCATGTGAATTATCACTTTTGGAACTAAAATAAGTCTGTTTAGAGTCATTTTAATACCTGAAGTTGGTTGAAATAGAAGCTTCTGAGAAGGAGAAAAGTCAGTAAAAAATGGCAGTTTTGGTCATATTGAGGCTTTAAAAAGTAGTTATTCAACATGAGGCACAATCCAAATGACATTTTGAATCAATTTTTCTACAGTCCAAAAAATCAATTTTCTGATGAAAAACGATGACGCGTGACCTGTGTGAACTTTCTCCTGATGGTCAGAAATGGTCAGTTTTTTACTGTTGAATTTTTTGACTGTATATGACTATTGCATGTGAATTATCACTTTTGGAACTAAAATAAGTGTGTTTAGAGTCATTTTAATACCTGAAGTTGGTCGAAATAGAAGCTTCTGAGAAGGAGAAAAGTCATGAAAAATGGCAATTTTGGTCATATTGAGGCTTTAAAAAGTCGTTATTCAACATGCGGCACAATCCAAATGACATTTTGAATCAATTTTTCTACAGTCCAAAAAATCAATTTTCTGATGAAAAACGATTACCCGTGACCTGTAAAACATTCTCCAGATGGTCAGAAATGGTAATTTTTGACTGTAAATGAATACTGCATGTGAATTTTCACTTTTGGAACTAAAATGAGTGTGTTTAGAGTCATTTTAATGCCTGAAATTGGTCGAAATAGAAGCTTCTGGGTAGGAGAAAAAGTCTTTATAAAGTGCAATTTTGGTCACATTGAGGCTTTAAAAAGAAGTTTTTCAACATGAGGCACAATCCAAATGACATTTTGAATCAATTTTTCTACAGTCCAAAAAATCTATTTTCTAATGAACAACGATGACCCACTGTCCAACTTTCTCCAGATGGTCAGAAATGGTAATTTTTTAATGTTTAATTTTTTGACTGTAAATGACTATTGCATGTGAATTAGAACTCTTGGAACTAAAATAGGTGTGTTTAGAGTCATTTTAATACCTGAAGTTGGTCGAAATAGAAGCTTCTGAGTAGGAGAAAAAGTCTGTAAAAATGGCAATTTTGGACACATTGAGGCTTTAAAAAGTAGTTATTCAACATGAGGCACAATCCAAATGACATTTTGAATCAACTTTTCGACAGTCCAAAAAATCAATATTCTGATGAAAAACGATTACCCGTGACCTGTAAAACTTTCTCCAGATGGTCAGAAATGGACATTTTTTAATGTTTAATTTTTTGACTGAAAATAGTTATTGCATGTGTATTATCACTTTTGGAACTAAAATAAGTGTGTTTAGAGTCATTTAATGCCTGAAATTGGTCGAAATTAAAGCTTCTGAGTAGGAGAAAAATCTGTAAAAATGGCAATTTTGGTCACATTGAGGCTTTAAAAAGTAGTTATTCAACATGAGGTACAATCCACATGACATTTTGAATCAAATTTTTTTACAGTCCAAAAGGCCATTTTCTGATGAAAAACGATGAGCCCTGACCTGTCTAACTTTCTCCTGATGGTCAGAAATGGTAATTTTTTAATGTTTAATTGTTTACTGTAAATAATTATTGCATGTGAATTATCACTTTTGGAACTAAAATAGGTGTGTTTAGAGTCATTTTAATGCCTGCAATTGGTCGAAATAGAAGCTTCTGAGTAGGAGAAAAAGTCTGTAAAAATTGCAATTTTAGTCACATTGAGGCTTTAAAAGGAAGATTTTCAACATGAGGCACAATCCAAATGACGTTTTGAATCAATTTTTCTACAGTCCAAAAAAATAAATTTTCTGATGAAAAACAATGACCCGTGACCTGTTGAACTTTCTCCTGATGGTCAGAAATAATAAGTTTTTTACTGTTTAATTGTTTGACTGTAAATAATTATTGCATGTGAATTATCACTTTTGGATCTAAAATAAGTGTGTTTAGAGTCATTTTAATGCCTGAAATTGGTCGAAATAGAAGCTTCTGAGTAGGAGAAAAAGTCTGTAAAAATGGCAATTTTGGACACATTGAGGCTTTAAAAAGTAGTTATTCAACATGAGGCACAATCCAAATGACATTTTGAATCAACTTTTCTACAGTCCAAAAAATCAATTTTCTAATGAAAAACGATTACCCGTGACCTGTAAAACTTTCTCCAGATGGTCAGAAATGGAAATTTCTGACTGCAAATGAATACTGCATGTGAATTTTCACTTTTGGAACTAAAATTGGTGTGTTTAGAGTCATTTTAATGCCTGAAATTGGTCAAAATAGAAGCTTCTGAGAAGGAGAAAAAGTCTGTAAAATTTGCAATTTTAGTCACATTGAGGCTTTAAAAAGAAGATTTTCAAAATGAGGCACAATCCAAATGACGTTTTGAATCAATTTTTCTACAGTCCAAAAAATCAATTTTCTGATGAAAAACGATGACGCGTGACCTGTGTGAACTTTCTCCTGATGGTCAGAAATGGTAATTTTTTAATGTTTATGTTTTTTGACTGTAAATGAAAATTGAATGTGAATTATCACTTTTGCAACTAAAATAAGTGTATTTAGAGTCATTTTAATGCCTGAAATTGGTCAAAATAGAAGCTTCTGAGTAGGAGAAAATATATGTAAAAATGGCAATTTTGGTCACATTGAGGATTTAAAACGTAGTTATTCAACATGAGGCACAATCCAAATGGTATTTTGATTCAATTTTTCTACAGTCCAAAAAAATCAATTTTCTCATGAAAAACGATGACCCCTTCACCTGTCTAACCTTCTCCAAATGGTCAAAAATGGAAATTTTTTAATGTTGAATTTTTTGACTGAAAATAGTTATTGCATGTGTATTATCACTTTTGGAACTAAAATAAGTGTGTTTAGAGTCATTTTAATGCCTGAAATTGGTCGAAATTGAAGCTTCTGAGTAGGAGAAAAAGTCTGTAAAAATGGCAATTTTGGTCACATTGAGGCTTTAAAAAGTAGTTACTCAACATGAGGTACAATCCAAATGACTTTTTGAATCAATTTTTTTACAGTCCAAAAGGCCATTTTCTGATGAAAAACGATGAGCCGTGACCTGTCTAACTTTCTCCTGATGGTCAGAAATGGTAATTTTTTAATGTTTAACTTTTTGACTGTAAATGACTATTGCATGTGAATGATCACTTTTTGAACTAAAATAAGTGTGTTTAGAGTCATTTTAATGAGTGAAATTGGACAAAGTAGAAGCTTCTGAGAAGGAGAAAAGTCAGTTACAATGGCAATTTTGGTCATTTTGAGGCTTTAAAAAGTAGTTATTCAACATGAGGCACAATCCAAATGACATTTTGAATCAATTTTTCTACAGTCCAAAAAATAAATTTTCTGATAAAAAACGATTACCCGTGACCTGTAAAACTTTCTCCATATGGTCAGAAATGGTACTTTTTGACTGTAAATGAATACTGCATGTGAATTTTCACTTTTGGAACTAAAATGAGTGTGTTTAGAGTCATTTTAATGCCTGAAATTGGTCGAAATAGAAGCTTCTGGGTAGGAGAAAAAGTCTTTATAAAGTGCAATTTTGGTCACATTGAGGCTTTAAAAAGAAGATTTTCAACATGAGGCACAATCCAAATGACGTTTTGAATCAATTTTTCTACAGTCCAAAAAATCAATTTTCTGATGAAAAACAATGACCCGTGACCTGTTGAACTTTCTCCTGATGGTCAGAAATGGTCAGTTTTTTACTGTTGAATTTTTTGACTGTATATGACTATTGCATGTGAATTATCACTTTTGGAACTAAGATAAGTGTGTTTAGAGTCATTTTAATACCTGAAATTGGTCGAAATAGAAGCTTCTGAGAAGGAGAAAAGTCAGTAAAAATGGCAATTTTGGTCATATTGAGGCTTTAAAAAGTAGTTATTCAACATGAGGCACAATCCAAATGACATTTTGAATCAATTTTTCTACAGTCCAAAAAATCAATTTTCTGATGAAAAACGATTACCCGTGACCTGTAAAACATTCTCCAGATGGTCAGAAATGGTACTTTTTGACTGTAAATGAATACTGCATGTGAATTTTCACTTTTGGAACTAAAATGAGTGTGTTTAGAGTCATTTTAATGCCTGAAATTGGTTGAAATAGAAGCTTCTGGGTAGGAGAAAAAGTCTTTATAAAGTGCAATTTTGGTCACATTGAGGCTTTAAAAAGAAGTTTTTCAACATGAGGCACAATCCAAATGACATTTTGAATCAACTTTTCTACAGTCCAAAAAATCAATTTTCTGATGAAAAACGATTACCCGTGACCTGTAAAACTTTCTCCAGATGGTCAGAAATGGAAATTTTTTAATGTTTAATTTTTTGACTGAAAATAGTTATTGCATGTGTATTATCACTTTTGGAACTAAAATAAGTGTATTTAGAGTCATTTTAATGCCTGAAATTGGTCGAAATTAAAGCTTCTGAGTAGGAGAAAAATCTGTAAAAATGGCAATTTTGGTCACATTGAGGCTTTAAAAAGTAGTTATTCAACATGAGGTACAATCCACATGACATTTTGAATCAAATTTTTTTACAGTCCAAAAGGCCATTTTCTGATGAAAAACGATGAGCCCTGACCTGTCTAACTTTCTCCTGATGGTCAGAAATGGTAATTTGTTAATGTTTAATTGTTTACTGTAAATAATTATTGCATGTGAATTATCACTTTTGGAAATAAAATAAGTGTGTTTAGAGTCATTTTAATGCCTGAAATTGGTCGAAATAGAAGCTTCTGAGTAGGAGAAAAAGTCTGTAAAAACTGCAATTTTGGTCACATTGAGGCTTTTTAAAAAGAAGATTTTCAACATGAGGCACAATCCAAATGACGTTTTGAATCAATTTTTCTACAGTCCAAAAAATCAATTTTCTGATGAAAAACAATGACCCGTGACCTGTTGAACTTTCTCCTGATGGTCAGAAATGGTCAGTTTTTTACTGTTGAATTTTTTGACTGTATATGACTATTGCATGTGAATGATCACTTTTTGAACTAAAATAAGTGTGTTTAGAGTCATTTTAATGAGTGAAATTGGACAAAGTAGAAGCTTCTGAGAAGGAGAAAAGTCAGTTACAATGGCAATTTTGGTCATTTTGAGGCTTTAAAAAGTAGTTATTCAACATGAGGCACAATCCAAATGACATTTTGAATCAATTTTTCTACAGTCCAAAAAATCAATTTTCTGATGAAAAACGATTACCCGTGACCTGTAAAACTTTCTCCATATGGTCAGAAATGGTACTTTTTGACTGTAAATGAATACTGCATGTGAATTTTCACTTTTGGAACTAAAATGAGTGTGTTTAGAGTCATTTTAATGCCTGAAATTGGTCGAAATAGAAGCTTCTGGGTAGGAGAAAAAGTCTTTATAAAGTGCAATTTTGGTCACATTGAGGCTTTAAAAAGAAGATTTTCAACATGAGGCACAATCCAAATGACGTTTTGAATCAATTTTTCTACAGTCCAAAAAAATCAATTTTCTGATGAAAAACAATGACCCGTGACCTGTTGAACTTTCCCCTGATGGTCAGAAATGGTAATTTTTTACTGTTGAATTTTTTGACTGTATATGACTATTGCATGTGAATTATCACTTTTCGAACTAAAATAAGTGTGTTTAGAGTCATTTTAATACCTGAAGTTGGTCGAAACAGAAGCTTCTGAGAAGGAGAAAAGTCAGTAAAAATGGCAATTTTGGTCATATTGAGGCTTTAACCCCTTCTGTGCCCCGCCCTTTCCACGCCCTGTGCCAGGCGTTTCATTAGCGGGCGGGGTTCATGACGAGATAGTCTCGTCATGGGCACAGCGCACCCGCGCTCCATGACGAGACTATCTCGTCATGGGCACTAAAGGGGTTAAAAAGTAGTTATTCAACATGAGGCACAATCCAAATGACATTTTGAATCAATTTTTCTACAGTCCAAAAAATCAATTTTCTGATGAAAAACGATGACGCGTGACCTGTGTGAACTTTCTCCTGATGGTCAGAAATGGTAATTTTTTAATGTTTAAGTTTTTTGACTGTAAATGAAAATTGAATGTGAATTATCACTTTTGCAACTAAAATAAGTGTACTTAGAGTCATTTTAATGCCTGAAATTGGTCAAAATAGAAGCTTCTGAGTAGGAGAAAATATATTGAAAAATGGCAATTTTGGTCACATTGAGGATTTAAAACGTAGTTATTCAACATGAGGCACAATCCAAATGGCATTTTGATTCAATTTTTCTACAGTCCAAAAAAATCAATTTTCTCATGAAAAACAATGACCCGTGACCTGTTGAACTTTCTCCTGATGGTCAGAAATGGTAAGTTTTTTACTGTTTAATTGTTTGACTGTAAATACGTATTGCATGTGAATTATCACTTTTGGAACTAAAATAAGTGTGTTGAGAGTCATTTTAATGCCTGCAATTGGTCGAAATAGAAGCTTCTGAGTAGGAGAAAAAGTCTGTAAAAATTGCAATTTTGGTCACATTGAGGCTTTAAAAGGAAGATTTTCAACATGAGGCACAATCCAAATGACGTTTTGAATCAATTTTTCTACAGTCCAAAAAATCAATTTTCTGGTGAAAAACAATGACCCGTGACCTGTTGAACTTTCTCCTGATGGTCAGAAATGGTAAGTTTTTTACTGTTTAATTGTTTGACTGTAAATAATTATTGCATGTGAATTATCACTTTTGGAACTAAAATAAGTGTGTTTAGAGTCATTTTAATGCCTGCAATTGGTCGAAATAGAAGCTTCTGAGTAGGAGAAAAAGTCACTAAAAATTGCAATTTTGGTCACATTGAGGCTTTAAAAAGAAGATTTTCAACATGAGGCACTATCCAAATGACGTTTTGAATCAATTTTTCTACAGTCCAAAAAATCAATTTTCTGATGAAAAACGATTACCCGTGACCTGTAAAACTTTCTCCAGATGGTCAGAAATGGAAATTTCTGACTGTAAATGAATACTGCATGTGAATTTTCACTTTTGGAACTAAAATAAGTGTGTTTAGAGTCATTTTAATGCCTGAAATTGGTCGAAATAGAAGCTTCTGGGTAGGAGAAAAAGTCTGTAAAAATGGCAATTTTGGTCACATTGAGGCTTTAAAAAGTAATTATTCAACATGAGGCACAATCCAAATGCCATTTTGAATCAATTTTTCTTTTGGAACTAAAATAAGTGTGTTTAGAGTCATTTTAATGCCTGCAATTGGTCGAAATAGAGGCTTCTGAGTAGGAGAAAAAGTCTGTAAAAATTGCAATTTTGGTCACATTGAGGCTTTAAAAGGAAGATTTTCAACATGAGGCACAATCCAAATGACGTTTTGAATCAATTATTCTACAGTCCAAAAAAATCAATTTTCTGATGAAAAACAATGACCCGTGACTTGTTGAACTTTCTCCTGATGGTCAGAAATGGTAAGTTTTTTACTGTTTAATTGTTTGACTGTAAATAATTATTGCATGTGAATGATCACTTTTGGAACTAAAATAAGTGTGTTTAGAGTCATTTTAATGCCTGAAATTGGTCGAAATAGAAGCTTCTGAGTAGGAGAAAAAGTCTGTAAAAACTGCAATTTTGGTCACATTGAGGCTTTTTAAAAAGAAGATTTTCAACATGAGGCACAATAAAAATGACGTTTTGAATCAATTTTTCTACAGTCCAAAAAATCAACTTTCTGATGAAAAACAATGACCCGTGACCTGTTGAACTTTCTCCTGATGGTCAGAAATGGTCAGTTTTTTACTGTTGAATTTTTTGACTGTATATGACTATTGCATGTGAATTATCACTTTTGGAACTAAAATAAGTGTGTTTAGAGTCATTTTAATGCCTGAAATTGGTCGAAATTGAAGCTTCTGAGTAGGAGAAAAAGTCTGTAAAAATGGCAATTTTGGTCACATTGAGACTTTAAAAAGTAGTTATTCAACATGAGGTACAATCCAAATGACTTTTTGAATCAATTTTTTTACAGTCCAAAAGGCCATTTTCTGATGAAAAACGATGAGCCGTGACCTGTCTAACTTTCTCCTGATGGTCAGAAATGGTAATTTTTTAATGTTTAACTTTTTGACTGTAAATGACTATTGCATGTGAATGATCACTTTTTGAACTAAAATAAGTGTGTTTAGAGTCATTTTAATGAGTGAAATTGGACAAAGTAGAAGCTTCTGAGAAGGAGAAAAGTCAGTTACAATGGCAATTTTGGTCATTTTGAGGCTTTAAAAAGTAGTTATTCAACATGAGGCACAATCCAAATGACATTTTGAATCAATTTTTCTACAGTCCAAAAAATCAATTTTCTGATGAAAAACGATTACCCGTGACCTGTAAAACTTTCTCCATATGGTCAGAAATGGTACTTTTTGACTGTAAATGAATACTGCATGTGAATTTTCACTTTTGGAACTAAAATGAGTGTGTTTAGAGTCATTTTAATGCCTGAAATTGGTCGAAATAGAAGCTTCTGGGTAGGAGAAAAAGTCTTTATAAAGTGCAATTTTGGTCACATTGAGGCTTTAAAAAGAAGATTTTCAACATGAGGCACAATCCAAATGACGTTTTGAATCAATTTTTCTACAGTCCAAAAAATCAATTTTCCGATGAAAAACAATGACCCGTGACCTGTTGAACTTTCCCCTGATGGTCAGAAATGGTAATTTTTTACTGTTGAATTTTTTGACTGTATATGACTATTGCATGTGAATTATCACTTTTCGAACTAAAATAAGTGTGTTTAGAGTCATTTTAATACCTGAAGTTGGTCAAAACAGAAGCTTCTGAGAAGGAGAAAAGTCAGTAAAAATGGCAATTTTGGTCATATTGAGGCTTTAACCCCTTCTGTGCCCCGCCCTTTCCACGCCCTGTACCAGGCGTTTCATTAGCGGGCGGGGTTCATGACGAGATAGTCTCGTCATGGGCACAGCGCAACCGCGCTCCATGACGAGACTATCTCGTCATGGGCACTGAAGGGGTTAAAAAGTAGTTATTCAACATGAGGCACAATCCAAATGACATTTTGAATCAATTTTTCTACAGTCCAAAAAATCAATTTTCTGATGAAAAACGATGACGCGTGACCTGTGTGAACTTTCTCCTGATGGTCAGAAATGGTAATTTTTTAATGTTTAAGTTTTTTGACTGTAAATGAAAATTGAATGTGAATTATCACTTTTGCAACTAAAATAAGTGTACTTAGAGTCATTTTAATGCCTGAAATTGGTCAAAATAGAAGCTTCTGAGTAGGAGAAAATATATTGAAAAAAGGCAATTTTGGTAACATTGAGGATTTAAAACGTAGTTATTCAACATGAGGCACAATCCAAATGGCATTTTGATTCAATTTTTCTACAGTCCAAAAAAATCAATTTTCTCATGAAAAACAATGACCCGTGACCTGTTGAACTTTCTCCTGATGGTCAGAAATGGTAAGTTTTTTACTGTTTAATTGTTTGACTGTAAATACGTATTGCATGTGAATTATCACTTTTGGAACTAAAATAAGTGTGTTGAGAGTCATTTTAATGCCTGCAATTGGTCGAAATAGAAGCTTCTGAGTAGGAGAAAAAGTCTGTAAAAATTGCAATTTTGGTCACATTGAGGCTTTAAAAGGAAGATTTTCAACATGAGGCACAATCCAAATGACGTTTTGAATCAATTTTTCTACAGTCCAAAAAATCAATTTTCTGGTGAAAAACAATGACCCGTGACCTGTTGAACTTTCTCCTGATGGTCAGAAATGGTAAGTTTTTTACTGTTTAATTGTTTGACTGTAAATAATTATTGCATGTGAATTATCACTTTTGGAACTAAAATAAGTGTGTTTAGAGTCATTTTAATGCCTGCAATTGGTCGAAATAGAAGCTTCTGAGTAGGAGAAAAAGTCACTAAAAATTGCAATTTTGGTCACATTGAGGCTTTAAAAAGAAGATTTTCAACATGAGGCACTATCCAAATGACGTTTTGAATCAATTTTTCTACAGTCCAAAAAATCAATTTTCTGATGAAAAACGATTACCCGTGACCTGTAAAACTTTCTCCAGATGGTCAGAAATGGAAATTTCTGACTGTAAATGAATACTGCATGTGAATTTTCACTTTTGGAACTAAAATAAGTGTGTTTAGAGTCATTTTAATGCCTGAAATTGGTCGAAATAGAAGCTTCTGGGTAGGAGAAAAAGTCTGTAAAAATGGCAATTTTGGTCACATTGAGGCTTTAAAAAGTAATTATTCAACATGAGGCACAATCCAAATGCCATTTTGAATCAATTTTTCTTTTGGAACTAAAATAAGTGTGTTTAGAGTCATTTTAATGCCTGCAATTGGTCGAAATAGAGGCTTCTGAGTAGGAGAAAAAGTCTGTAAAAATTGCAATTTTGGTCACATTGAGGCTTTAAAAGGAAGATTTTCAACATGAGGCACAATCCAAATGACGTTTTGAATCAATTATTCTACAGTCCAAAAAAATCAATTTTCTGATGAAAAACAATGACCCGTGACCTGTTGAACTTTCTCCTGATGGTCAGAAATGGTAAGTTTTTTACTGTTTAATTGTTTGACTGTAAATAATTATTGCATGTGAATGATCACTTTTGGAACTAAAATAAGTGTGTTTAGAGTCATTTTAATGCCTGAAATTGGTCGAAATAGAAGCTTCTGAGTAGGAGAAAAAGTCTGTAAAAACTGCAATTTTGGTCACATTGAGGCTTTTTAAAAAGAAGATTTTCAACATGAGGCACAATAAAAATGACGTTTTGAATCAATTTTTCTACAGTCCAAAAAATCAACTTTCTGATGAAAAACAATGACCCGTGACCTGTTGAACTTTCTCCTGATGGTCAGAAATGGTCAGTTTTTTACTGTTGAATTTTTTGACTGTATATGACTATTGCATGTGAATTATCACTTTTGGAACTAAAATAAGCGTGTTTAGAGTCATTTTAATGCCTGAAATTGGTCGAAATTGAAGCTTCTGAGTAGGAGAAAAAGTCTGTAAAAATGGCAATTTTGGTCACATTGAGACTTTAAAAAGTAGTTATTCAACATGAGGTACAATCCAAATGACTTTTTGAATCAATTTTTTTACAGTCCAAAAGGCCATTTTCTGATGAAAAACGATGAGCCGTGACCTGTCTAACTTTCTCCTGATGGTCAGAAATGGTAATTTTTTAATGTTTAACTTTTTGACTGTAAATGACTATTGCATGTGAATGATCACTTTTTGAACTAAAATAAGTGTGTTTAGAGTCATTTTAATGAGTGAAATTGGACAAAGTAGAAGCTTCTGAGAAGGAGAAAAGTCAGTTACAATGGCAATTTTGGTCATTTTGAGGCTTTAAAAAGTAGTTATTCAACATGAGGCACAATCCAAATGACATTTTGAATCAATTTTTCTACAGTCCAAAAAATCAATTTTCTGATGAAAAACGATTACCCGTGACCTGTAAAACTTTCTCCATATGGTCAGAAATGGTACTTTTTGACTGTAAATGAATACTGCATGTGAATTTTCACTTTTGGAACTAAAATGAGTGTGTTTAGAGTCATTTTAATGCCTGAAATTGGTCGAAATAGAAGCTTCTGGGTAGGAGAAAAAGTCTTTATAAAGTGCAATTTTGGTCACATTGAGTCTTTAAAAAGAAGATTTTCAACATGAGGCACAATCCAAATGACGTTTTGAATCAATTTTTCTACAGTCCAAAAAATCAATTTTCCGATGAAAAACAATGACCCGTGACCTGTTGAACTTTCCCCTGATGGTCAGAAATGGTAATTTTTTACTGTTGAATTTTTTGACTGTATATGACTATTACATGTGAATTATCACTTTTCGAACTAAAATAAGTGTGTTTAGAGTCATTTTAATACCTGAAGTTGGTCAAAACAGAAGCTTCTGAGAAGGAGAAAAGTCAGTAAAAATGGCAATTTTGGTCATATTGAGGCTTTAACCCCTTCTGTGCCCCGCCCTTTCCACGTCCTGTGCCAGGCGTTTCATTAGCGGGCGGGGTTCATGACGAGATAGTCTCGTCATGGGCACAGCGCAACCGCGCTCCATGACGAGACTATCTCGTCATGGGCACTGAAGGGGTTAAAAAGTAGTTATTCAACATGAGGCACAATCCAAATGACATTTTGAATCAATTTTTCTACAGTCCAAAAAATCAATTTTCTGATGAAAAACGATGACGCGTGACCTGTGTGAACTTTCTCCTGATGGTCAGAAATGGTAATTTTTTAATGTTTAAGTTTTTTGACTGTAAATGAAAATTGAATGTGAATTATCACTTTTGCAACTAAAATAAGTGTACTTAGAGTCATTTTAATGCCTGAAATTGGTCAAAATAGAAGCTTCTGAGTAGGAGAAAATATATTGAAAAATGGCAATTTTGGTCACATTGAGGATTTAAAACGTAGTTATTCAACATGAGGCACAATCCAAATGGCATTTTGATTCAATTTTTCTACAGTCCAAAAAAATCAATTTTCTCATGAAAAACAATGACCCGTGACCTGTTGAACTTTCTCCTGATGGTCAGAAATGGTAAGTTTTTTACTGTTTAATTGTTTGACTGTAAATACGTATTGCATGTGAATTATCACTTTTGGAACTAAAATAAGTGTGTTGAGAGTCATTTTAATGCCTGCAATTGGTCGAAATAGAAGCTTCTGAGTAGGAGAAAAAGTCTGTAAAAATTGCAATTTTGGTCACATTGAGGCTTTAAAAGGAAGATTTTCAACATGAGGCACAATCCAAATGACGTTTTGAATCAATTTTTCTACAGTCCAAAAAATCAATTTTCTGATGAAAAACAATGACCCGTGACCTGTTGAACTTTCTCCTGATGGTCAGAAATGGTAAGTTTTTTACTGTTTAATTGTTTGACTGTAAATAATTATTGCATGTGAATTATCACTTTTGGAACTAAAATAAGTGTGTTTAGAGTCATTTTAATGCCTGCAATTGGTCGAAATAGAAGCTTCTGAGTAGGAGAAAAAGTCAGTAAAAATTGCAATTTTGGTCACATTGAGGCTTTAAAAAGAAGATTTTCAACATGAGGCACTATCCAAATGACGTTTTGAATCAATTTTTCTACAGTCCAAAAAATCAATTTTCTGATGAAAAACGATTACCCGTGACCTGTAAAACTTTCTCCAGATGGTCAGAAATGGAAATTTCTGACTGTAAATGAATACTGCATGTGAATTTTCACTTTTGGAACTAAAATAAGTGTGTTTAGAGTCATTTTAATGCCTGAAATTGGTCGAAATAGAAGCTTCTGGGTAGGAGAAAAAGTCTGTAAAAATGGCAATTTTGGTCACATTGAGGCTTTAAAAAGTAATTATTCAACATGAGGCACAATCCAAATGCCATTTTGAATCAATTTTTCTTTTGGAACTAAAATAAGTGTGTTTAGAGTCATTTTAATGCCTGCAATTGGTCGAAATAGAGGCTTCTGAGTAGGAGAAAAAGTCTGTAAAAATTGCAATTTTGGTCACATTGAGGCTTTAAAAGGAAGATTTTCAACATGAGGCACAATCCAAATGACGTTTTGAATCAATTTTTCTACAGTCCAAAAAAATCAATTTTCTGATGAAAAACAATGACCCGTGACCTGTTGAACTTTCTCCTGATGGTCAGAAATGGTAAGTTTTTTACTGTTTAATTGTTTGACTGTAAATAATTATTTCATGTGAAGGATCACTTTTGGAACTAAAATAAGTGTGTTTAGAGTCATTTTAATGCCTGAAATTGGTCGAAATAGAAGCTTCTGAGTAGGAGAAAAAGTCTGTAAAAACTGCAATTTTGGTCACATTGAGGCTTTTTAAAAAGAAGATTTTCAACATGAGGCACAATAAAAATGACGTTTTGAATCAATTTTTCTACAGTCCAAAAAATCAACTTTCTGATGAAAAACAATGACCCGTGACCTGTTGAACTTTCTCCTGATGGTCAGAAATGGTCAGTTTTTTACTGTTGAATTTTTTGACTGTATATGACTATTGCATGTGAATTATCACTTTTGGAACTAAAATAAGTGTGTTTAGAGTCATTTTAATGCCTGAAATTGGTCGAAATTGAAGCTTCTGAGTAGGAGAAAAAGTCTGTAAAAATGGCAATTTTGGTCACATTGAGACTTTAAAAAGTAGTTATTCAACATGAGGTACAATCCAAATGACTTTTTGAATCAATTTTTTTACAGTCCAAAAGGCCATTTTCTGATGAAAAACGATGAGCCGTGACCTGTCTAACTTTCTCCTGATGGTCAGAAATGGTAATTTTTTAATGTTTAACTTTTTGACTGTAAATGACTATTGCATGTGAATGATCACTTTTTGAACTAAAATAAGTGTGTTTAGAGTCATTTTAATGAGTGAAATTGGACAAAGTAGAAGCTTCTGAGAAGGAGAAAAGTCAGTTACAATGGCAATTTTGGTCATTTTGAGGCTTTAAAAAGTAGTTATTCAACATGAGGCACAATCCAAATGACATTTTGAATCAATTTTTCTACAGTCCAAAAAATCAATTTTCTGATGAAAAACGATTACCCGTGACCTGTAAAACTTTCTCCATATGGTCAGAAATGGTACTTTTTGACTGTAAATGAATACTGCATGTGAATTTTCACTTTTGGAACTAAAATGAGTGTGTTTAGAGTCATTTTAATGCCTGAAATTGGTCGAAATAAAAGCTTCTGGGTAGGAGAAAAAGTCTTTATAAAGTGCAATTTTGGTCACATTGAGGCTTTAAAAAGAAGATTTTCAACATGAGGCACAATCCAAATGACGTTTTGAATCAATTTTTCTACAGTCCAAAAAATCAATTTTCTGATGAAAAACAATGACCCGTGACCTGTTGAACTTTCCCCTGATGGTCAGAAATGGTCAGTTTTTTACTGTTGAATTTTTTGACAGTATATGACTATTGCATGTGAATTATCACTTTTCGAACTAAAATAAGTGTGTTTAGAGTCATTTTAATACCTGAAGTTGGTCGAAACAGAAGCTTCTGAGAAGGAGAAAAGTCAGTAAAAATGGCAATTTTGGTCATATTGAGGCTTTAACCCCTTCTGTGCCCCGCCCTTTCCACGCCCTGTGCCAGGCGTTTCATTAGCGGGCGGGGTTCATGACGAGATAGTCTCGTCATGGGCACAGCGCAACCGCGCTCCATGACGAGACTATCTCGTCATGGGCACTGAAGGGGTTAAAAAGTAGTTATTCAACATGAGGCACAATCCAAATGACATTTTGAATCAATTTTTCTACAGTCCAAAAAATCAATTTTCTGATGAAAAACGATGACGCGTGACCTGTGTGAACTTTCTCCTGATGGTCAGAAATGGTAATTTTTTAATGTTTAAGTTTTTTTACTGTAAATGAAAGTTGAATGTGAATTATCACTTTTGCAACTAAAATAAGTGTATTTAGAGTCATTTTAATGCCTGAAATTGGTCAAAATAGAAGCTTCTGAGTAGGAGAAAATATATGTAAAAATGGCAATTTTGGTCACATTGAGGATTTAAAACGTAGTTATTCAACATGAGGCACAATCCAAATGGCATTTTGATTCAATTTTTCTACAGTCCAAAAAAATCAATTTTCTCATGAAAAACAATGACCCGTGACCTGTTGAACTTTCTCCTGATGGTCAGAAATGGTAAGTTTTTTACTGTTTAATTGTTTGACTGTAAATAATTATTGCATGTGAATTATCACTTTTGGAACTAAAATAAGTGTGTTGAGAGTCATTTTAATGCCTGCAATTGGTAGAAATAGAAGCTTCTGAATAGGAGAAAAAGTCTGTAAAAATTGCAATTTTGGTCACATTGAGGCTTTAAAAGGAAGATTTTCAACATGAGGCAAAATCCAAATGACGTTTTGCATCAATTTTTCTACAGTCCAAAAAATCAATTTTCTGATGAAAAACAATGACCCGTGACCTGTTGAACTTTCTCCTCATGGTCAGAAATGGTAAGTTTTTTACTGTTTAATTGTTTGACTGTAAATAATTATTGCATGTGAATTATCACTTTTGGAACTGAAATAAGTGTGTTTAGAGTCATTTTAATGCCTGCAATTGGTCGAAATAGAAGCTTCTGAGTAGGAGAAAAAGTCAGTAAAAATTGCAATTTTGGTCACATTGAGGCTTTAAAAAGAAGATTTTCAACATGAGGCACAATCCAAATGACGTTTTGAATCAATTTTTCTACAGTCCAAAGAATCAATTTTCTGATGAAAAACGATTACCCGTGACCTGTAAAACTTTCTCCAGATGGTCAGAAATGGAAATTTCTGACTGTAAATGAATACTGCATGTGAATTTTCACTTTTGGAACTAAAATAAGTGTGTTTAGAGTCATTTTAATGCCTGAAATTGGTCGAAATAGAAGCTTCTGGGTAGGAGAAAAAGTCTGTAAAAATGGCAATTTTGGTCACATTGAGGCTTTAAAAAGTAATTATTCAACATGAGGCACAATCCAAATGCCATTTTGAATCAATTTTTCTTTTGGAACTAAAATAAGTGTGTTTAGAGTCATTTTAATGCCTGCAATTGGTCGAAATAGAGGCTTCTGAGTAGGAGAAAAAGTCTGTAAAAATTGCAATTTTGGTCACATTGAGGCTTTAAAAGGAAGATTTTCAACATGAGGCACAATCCAAATGACGTTTTGAATCAATTTTTCTACAGTCCAAAAAAATCAATTTTCTGATGAAAAACAATGACCCGTGACCTGTTGAACTTTCTCCTGATGGTCAGAAATGGTAAGTTTTTTACTGTTTAATTGTTTGACTGTAAATAATTATTGCATGTGAAGGATCACTTTTGGAACTAAAATAAGTGTGTTTAGAGTCATTTTAATGCCTGAAATTGGTCGAAATAGAAGCTTCTGAGTAGGAGAAAAAGTCTGTAAAAACTGCAATTTTGGTCACATTGAGGCTTTTTAAAAAGAAGATTTTCAACATGAGGCACAATAAAAATGACGTTTTGAATCAATTTTTCTACAGTCCAAAAAACTCAACTTTCTGATGAAAAACAATGACCCGTGACCTGTTGAACTTTCTCCTGATGGTCAGAAATGGTCAGTTTTTTACTGTTGAATTTTTTGACTGTATATGACTATTGCATGTGAATTATCACTTTTGGTTTTGACTGTATATGACTATTGCATGTGAATTATCACTTTTGGAACTAAAATAAGTGTGTTTAGAGTCATTTTAATACCTGAAGTTGGTCGAAATAGAAGCTTCTGAGAAGGAGAAAAGTCATGAAAAATGGCAATTTTGGTCATATTGAGGCTTTAAAAAGTAGTTATTCAACATGAGGCACAATCCAAATGACATTTTGAATCAATTTTTCTACAGTCCAAAAAATCAATTTTCTGATGAAAAACGATTACCCGTGACCTGTAAAACTTTCTCCAGATGGTCAGAAATGGTAATTTTTGACTGTAAATGAATACTGCATGTGAATTTTCACTTTTGGAACTAAAATGAGTGTGTTTAGAGTCATTTTAATGCCTGAAATTGGTCGAAATAGAAGCTTCTGGGTAGGAGAAAAAGTCTTTATAAATTGCAATTTTGGTCACATTGAGGCTTTAAAAAGAAGTTTTTCAACATGAGGCACAATCCAAATGACATTTTGAATCAATTTTTCTACAGTCCAAAAAATCTATTTTCTAATGAACAACGATGACCCACTGTCCAACTTTCTCCAGATGGTCAGAAATGGTAATTTTTTAATGTTTAATTTTTTGACTGTAAATGACTATTGCATGTGAATTAGAACTCTTGGAACTAAAATAAGTGTGTTTAGAGTCATTTTAATACCTGAAGTTGGTCGAAATAGAAGCTTCTGAGTAGGAGAAAAAGTCTGTAAAAATGGCAATTTTGGACACATTGAGGCTTTAAAAAGTAGTTATTCAACATGAGGCACAATCCAAATGACATTTTGAATCAACTTTTCTACAGTCCAAAAAATCAATTTTCTGATGAAAAACGATTACCCGTGACCTGTAAAACTTTCTCCAGATGGTCAGAAATGGAAATTTCTGACTGTAAATAAATACTGCATGTGAATTTTCACTTTTGGAACTAAAATAAGTGTGTTTAGAGTCATTTTAATGCCTGAATTTGGTCACGATAGAAGCTTCTGAGAAGGAGAAAAAGTCTGTAAAATTTGCAATTTTAGTCACATTGAGGCTTTAAAAAGAAGATTTTCAACATGAGGCACAATCCAAATGACGTTTTGAATCAATTTTTCTACAGTCCAAAAAAACAATTTTCTGATGAAAAACAATGACCGGTGACCTGTCGAACTTTCTCCTGATGGTCAGAAATGGTAATTTTTTACTGTTTAATTTTTTTGGACTGTATATGACTATTGCATGTGAATTATCACTTTTGGAACTAAAATAAGTGTGTTTAGAGTCATTTTAATACCTGAAGTTGGTTGAAATAGAAGCTTCTAAGAAGGAGAAAAGTCAGTAAAAAATGGCAATTTTGGTCATATTGAGGCTTTAAAAAGTAGTTATTCAACATGAGGCACAATCCAAATGACATTTTGAATCAATTTTTCTACAGTCCAAAAAATCAATTTTCTGATGAAAAACGATGACGTGTGACCTGTGTGAACTTTCTCCTGATGGTCAGAAATGGTAAATTTTTAATGTTTATGTTTTTTGACTGTAAATGAAAATTGAATGTGAATTATCACTTTTGCAACTAAAATAAGTGTATTTAGAGTCATTTTAATGCCTGAAATTGGTCAAAATAGAAGCTTCTGAGTAGGAGAAAATATATGTAAAAATGGCAATTTTGGTCACATTGAGGCTTTAAAAAGTAGTTATTCAACATGAGGTACAATCCAAATGACATTTTGAATCAATTTTTTTACAGTCCAAAAGGCCATTTTCTGATGAAAAACGATGAGACGTGACCTGTCTAACTTTATCCTGATGGTCAGAAATGGTAATTTTTTAATGTTTAACTTTTTGATAGTAAATGACTATTGCATGTGAATGATCACTTTTTGAACTAAAATAAGTGTGTTTAGAGTCATTTTAATGAGTGAAATTGGACAAAGTAGAAGCTTCTGAGAAGGAGAAAAGTCAGTTACAATGGCAATTTTGGTCATATTGAGGCTTTAAAAAGTAGTTATTCAACATGAGGCACAATCCAAATGACATTTTGAATCAATTTTTCCTCAGTCCAAAAAATCAATTTTCTAATGAACAACGATGACCCACTGTCCAACTTTCTCCAGATGGTCAGAAATGGTAATTTTTTAATGTTTAATTTTTTGACTGTAAATGACTATTGCATGTGAATTAGAACTCTTGGAACTAAAATAAGTGTGTTTAGAGTCATTTTAATACCTGAAGTTGGTCGAAATAGAAGCTTCTGAGTAGGAGAAAAAGTCTGTAAAAATTGCAATTTTGGTCACATTGAGGCTTTAAAAAGAAGATTTTCAACATGAGGCACAATCCAAATGACGTTTTGAATCAATTTTTCTACAGTCCAAAAAATCAATTTTCTGATGAAAAACAATGACCCGTGACCTGTTGAACTTTCTCCTGATGGTAAGAAATGGTAATTTTTTACTGTTGAATTTTTTGACTGTATATGACTATTGCATGTGAATTATCACTTTTCGAACTAAAATAAGTGTGTTTAGAGTCATTTTAATACCTGAAGTTGGTCGAAACAGAAGCTTCTGAGAAGGAGAAAAGTCAGTAAAAATGGCAATTTTGGTCATATTGAGGCTTTAACCCCTTCTGTGCCCCGCCCTTTCCACGCCCTGTGCCGGGCGTTTCATTAGCGGGCGGGGTTCATGACGAGATAGTCTCGTCATGGGCACAGCGCAACCGCGCTCCATGACGAGACTATCTCGTCATGGGCACTGAAGGGGTTAAAAAGTTGTTATTCAACATGAGGCACAATCCAAATGACATTTTGAATCAATTTTTCTACAGTCCAAAAAATCAATTTTCTGATGAAAAACGATGACGCGTGACCTGTGTGAACTTTCTCCTGATGGTCAGAAATGGTAATTTTTTAATGTTTAAGTTTTTTTACTGTAAATGAAAGTTGAATGTGAATTATCACTTTTGCAACTAAAATAAGTGTATTTAAGCTTCTGAGTAGGAGAAAATATATGTAAAAATGGCAATTTTGGTCACATTGAGGATTTAAAACGTAGTTATTCAACATGAGGCACAATCCAAATGGCATTTTGATTCAATTTTTCTACAGTCCAAAAAAATCAATTTTCTCATGAAAAACAATGACCCGTGACCTGTTGAACTTTCTCCTGATGGTCAGAAATGGTAAGTTTTTTACTGTTTAATTGTTTGACTGTAAATAATTATTGCATGTGAATTATCACTTTTGGAACTAAAATAAGTGTGTTGAGAGTCATTTTAATGCCTGCAATTGGTAGAAATAGAAGCTTCTGAATAGGAGAAAAAGTCTGTAAAAATTGCAATTTTGGTCACATTGAGGCTTTAAAAGGAAGATTTTCAACATGAGGCAAAATCCAAATGACGTTTTGCATCAATTTTTCTACAGTCCAAAAAATCAATTTTCTGATGAAAAACAATGACCCGTGACCTGTTGAACTTTCTCCTGATGGTCAGAAATGGTAAGTTTTTTACTGTTTAATTGTTTGACTGTAAATAATTATTGCATGTGAAGGATCACTTTTGGAACTAAAATAAGTGTGTTTAGAGTCATTTTAATGCCTGAAATTGGTCGAAATAGAAGCTTCTGAGTAGGAGAAAAAGTCTGTAAAAACTGCAATTTTGGTCACATTGAGGCTTTTTAAAAAGAAGATTTTCAACATGAGGCACAATAAAAATGACGTTTTGAATCAATTTTTCTACAGTCCAAAAAACTCAACTTTCTGATGAAAAACAATGACCCGTGACCTGTTGAACTTTCTCCTGATGGTCAGAAATGGTCAGTTTTATACTGTTGAATTTTTTGACTGTATATGACTATTGCATGTGAATTATCACTTTTGGTTTTGACTGTATATGACTATTGCATGTGAATTATCACTTTTGGAACTAAAATAAGTGTGTTTAGAGTCATTTTAATACCTGAAGTTGGTCGAAATAGAAGCTTCTGAGAAGGAGAAAAGTCATGAAAAATGGCAATTTTGGTCATATTGAGGCTTTAAAAAGTAGTTATTCAACATGAGGCACAATCCAAATGACATTTTGAATCAATTTTTCTACAGTCCAAAAAATCAATTTTCTGATGAAAAACGATTACCCGTGACCTGTAAAACTTTCTCCAGATGGTCAGAAATGGTAATTTTTGACTGTAAATGAATACTGCATGTGAATTTTCACTTTTGGAACTAAAATGAGTGTGTTTAGAGTCATTTTAATGCCTGAAATTGGTCGAAATAGAAGCTTCTGGGTAGGAGAAAAAGTCTTTATAAATTGCAATTTTGGTCACATTGAGGCTTTAAAAAGAAGTTTTTCAACATGAGGCACAATCCAAATGACATTTTGAATCAATTTTTCTACAGTCCAAAAAATCTATTTTCTAATGAACAACGATGACCCACTGTCCAACTTTCTCCAGATGGTCAGAAATGGTAATTTTTTAATGTTTAATTTTTTGACTGTAAATGACTATTGCATGTGAATTAGAACTCTTGGAACTAAAATAAGTGTGTTTAGAGTCATTTTAATACCTGAAGTTGGTCGAAATAGAAGCTTCTGAGTAGGAGAAAAAGTCTGTAAAAATGGCAATTTTGGACACATTGAGGCTTTAAAAAGTAGTTATTCAACATGAGGCACAATCCAAATGACATTTTGAATCAACTTTTCTACAGTCCAAAAAATCAATTTTCTGATGAAAAACGATTACCCGTGACCTGTAAAACTTTCTCCAGATGGTCAGAAATGGAAATTTCTGACTGTAAATAAATACTGCATGTGAATTTTCACTTTTGGAACTAAAATAAGTGTGTTTAGAGTCATTTTAATGCCTGAATTTGGTCACGATAGAAGCTTCTGAGAAGGAGAAAAAGTCTGTAAAATTTGCAATTTTAGTCACATTGAGGCTTTAAAAAGAAGATTTTCAACATGAGGCACAATCCAAATGACGTTTTGAATCAATTTTTCTACAGTCCAAAAAAACAATTTTCTGATGAAAAACAATGACCGGTGACCTGTCGAACTTTCTCCTGATGGTCAGAAATGGTAATTTTTTACTGTTTAATTTTTTTGGACTGTATATGACTATTGCATGTGAATTATCACTTTTGGAACTAAAATAAGTGTGTTTAGAGTCATTTTAATACCTGAAGTTGGTTGAAATAGAAGCTTCTAAGAAGGAGAAAAGTCAGTAAAAAATGGCAATTTTGGTCATATTGAGGCTTTAAAAAGTAGTTATTCAACATGAGGCACAATCCAAATGACATTTTGAATCAATTTTTCTACAGTCCAAAAAATCAATTTTCTGATGAAAAACGATGACGTGTGACCTGTGTGAACTTTCTCCTGATGGTCAGAAATGGTAAATTTTTAATGTTTATGTTTTTTGACTGTAAATGAAAATTGAATGTGAATTATCACTTTTGCAACTAAAATAAGTGTATTTAGAGTCATTTTAATGCCTGAAATTGGTCAAAATAGAAGCTTCTGAGTAGGAGAAAATATATGTAAAAATGGCAATTTTGGTCACATTGAGGCTTTAAAAAGTAGTTATTCAACATGAGGTACAATCCAAATGACATTTTGAATCAATTTTTTTACAGTCCAAAAGGCCATTTTCTGATGAAAAACGATGAGCCGTGACCTGTCTAACTTTCTCCTGATGGTCAGAAATGGTAATTTTTTAATGTTTAACTTTTTGATAGTAAATGACTATTGCATGTGAATGATCACTTTTTGAACTAAAATAAGTGTGTTTAGAGTCATTTTAATGAGTGAAATTGGACAAAGTAGAAGCTTCTGAGAAGGAGAAAAGTCAGTTACAATGGCAATTTTGGTCATATTGAGGCTTTAAAAAGTAGTTATTCAACATGAGGCACAATCCAAATGACATTTTGAATCAATTTTTCCTCAGTCCAAAAAATCAATTTTCTAATGAACAACGATGACCCACTGTCCAACTTTCTCCAGATGGTCAGAAATGGTAATTTTTTAATGTTTAATTTTTTGACTGTAAATGACTATTGCATGTGAATTAGAACTCTTGGAACTAAAATAAGTGTGTTTAGAGTCATTTTAATACCTGAAGTTGGTCGAAATAGAAGCTTCTGAGTAGGAGAAAAAGTCTGTAAAAATTGCAATTTTGGTCACATTGAGGCTTTAAAAAGAAGATTTTCAACATGAGGCACAATCCAAATGACGTTTTGAATCAATTTTTCTACAGTCCAAAAAATCAATTTTCTGATGAAAAACAATGACCCGTGACCTGTTGAACTTTCTCCTGATGGTAAGAAATGGTAATTTTTTACTGTTGAATTTTTTGACTGTATATGACTATTGCATGTGAATTATCACTTTTCGAACTAAAATAAGTGTGTTTAGAGTCATTTTAATACCTGAAGTTGGTCGAAACAGAAGCTTCTGAGAAGGAGAAAAGTCAGTAAAAATGGCAATTTTGGTCATATTGAGGCTTTAACCCCTTCTGTGCCCCGCCCTTTCCACGCCCTGTGCCGGGCGTTTCATTAGCGGGCGGGGTTCATGACGAGATAGTCTCGTCATGGGCACAGCGCAACCGCGCTCCATGACGAGACTATCTCGTCATGGGCACTGAAGGGGTTAAAAAGTTGTTATTCAACATGAGGCACAATCCAAATGACATTTTGAATCAATTTTTCTACAGTCCAAAAAATCAATTTTCTGATGAAAAACGATGACGCGTGACCTGTGTGAACTTTCTCCTGATGGTCAGAAATGGTAATTTTTTAATGTTTAAGTTTTTTTACTGTAAATGAAAGTTGAATGTGAATTATCACTTTTGCAACTAAAATAAGTGTATTTAAGCTTCTGAGTAGGAGAAAATATACGTAAAAATCGCAATTTTGGTCACATTGAGGATTTAAAACGTAGTTATTCAACATGAGGCACAATCCAAATGGCATTTTGATTCAATTTTTCTACAGTCCAAAAAAATCAATTTTCTCATGAAAAACAATGACCCGTGACCTGTTGAACTTTCTCCTGATGGTCAGAAATGGTAAGTTTTTTACTGTTTAATTGTTTGACTGTAAATAATTATTGCATGTGAATTATCACTTTTGGAACTAAAATAAGTGTGTTGAGAGTCATTTTAATGCCTGCAATTGGTAGAAATAGAAGCTTCTGAATAGGAGAAAAAGTCTGTAAAAATTGCAATTTTGGTCACATTGAGGCTTTAAAAGGAAGATTTTCAACATGAGGCAAAATCCAAATGACGTTTTGCATCAATTTTTCTACAGTCCAAAAAATCAATTTTCTGATGAAAAACAATGACCCGTGACCTGTTGAACTTTCTCCTCATGGTCAGAAATGGTAAGTTTTTTACTGTTTAATTGTTTGACTGTAAATAATTATTGCATGTGAATTATCACTTTTGGAACTGAAATAAGTGTGTTTAGAGTCATTTTAATGCCTGCAATTGGTCAAAATAGAAGCTTCTGAGTAGGAGAAAAAGTCAGTAAAAATTGCAATTTTGGTCACATTGAGGCTTTAAAAAGAAGATTTTCAACATGAGGCACAATCCAAATGACGTTTTGAATCAATTTTTCTACAGTCCAAAGAATCAATTTTCTGATGAAAAACGATTACCCGTGACCTGTAAAACTTTCTCCAGATGGTCAGAAATGGAAATTTCTGACTGTAAATGAATACTGCATGTGAATTTTCACTTTTGGAACTAAAATAAGTGTGTTTAGAGTCATTTTAATGCCTGAAATTGGTCGAAATAGAAGCTTCTGGGTAGGAGAAAAAGTCTGTAAAAATGGCAATTTTGGTCACATTGAGGCTTTAAAAAGTAATTATTCAACATGAGGCACAATCCAAATGCCATTTTGAATCAATTTTTCTTTTGGAACTAAAATAAGTGTGTTTAGAGTCATTTTAATGCCTGCAATTGGTCGAAATAGAGGCTTCTGAGTAGGAGAAAAAGTCTGTAAAAATTGCAATTTTGGTCACATTGAGGCTTTAAAAGGAAGATTTTCAACATGAGGCACAATCCAAATGACGTTTTGAATCAATTTTTCTACAGTCCAAAAAAATCAATTTTCTGATGAAAAACAATGACCCGTGACCTGTTGAACTTTCTCCTGATGGTCAGAAATGGTCAGTTTTTTACTGTTGAATTTTTTGACTGTATATGACTATTGCATGTGAATTATCACTTTTGGTTTTGACTGTATATGACTATTGCATGTGAATTATCACTTTTGGAACTAAAATAAGTGTGTTTAGAGTCATTTTAATACCTGAAGTTGGTCGAAATAGAAGCTTCTGAGAAGGAGAAAAGTCATGAAAAATGGCAATTTTGGTCATATTGAGGCTTTAAAAAGTAGTTATTCAACATGAGGCACAATCCAAATGACATTTTGAATCAATTTTTCTACAGTCCAAAAAATCAATTTTCTGATGAAAAACGATTACCCGTGACCTGTAAAACTTTCTCCAGATGGTCAGAAATGGTAATTTTTGACTGTAAATGAATACTGCATGTGAATTTTCACTTTTGGAACTAAAATGAGTGTGTTTAGAGTCATTTTAATGCCTGAAATTGGTCGAAATAGAAGCTTCTGGGTAGGAGAAAAAGTCTTTATAAATTGCAATTTTGGTCACATTGAGGCTTTAAAAAGAAGTTTTTCAACATGAGGCACAATCCAAATGACATTTTGAATCAATTTTTCTACAGTCCAAAAAATCTATTTTCTAATGAACAACGATGACCCACTGTCCAACTTTCTCCAGATGGTCAGAAATGGTAATTTTTTAATGTTTAATTTTTTGACTGTAAATGACTATTGCATGTGAATTAGAACTCTTGGAACTAAAATAAGTGTGTTTAGAGTCATTTTAATACCTGAAGTTGGTCGAAATAGAAGCTTCTGAGTAGGAGAAAAAGTCTGTAAAAATGGCAATTTTGGACACATTGAGGCTTTAAAAAGTAGTTATTCAACATGAGGCACAATCCAAATGACATTTTGAATCAACTTTTCTACAGTCCAAAAAATCAATTTTCTGATGAAAAACGATTACCCGTGACCTGTAAAACTTTCTCCAGATGGTCAGAAATGGAAATTTCTGACTGTAAATAAATACTGCATGTGAATTTTCACTTTTGGAACTAAAATAAGTGTGTTTAGAGTCATTTTAATGCCTGAATTTGGTCACGATAGAAGCTTCTGAGAAGGAGAAAAAGTCTGTAAAATTTGCAATTTTAGTCACATTGAGGCTTTAAAAAGAAGATTTTCAACATGAGGCACAATCCAAATGACGTTTTGAATCAATTTTTCTACAGTCCAAAAAAACAATTTTCTGATGAAAAACAATGACCGGTGACCTGTCGAACTTTCTCCTGATGGTCAGAAATGGTAATTTTTTACTGTTTAATTTTTTTGGACTGTATATGACTATTGCATGTGAATTATCACTTTTGGAACTAAAATAAGTGTGTTTAGAGTCATTTTAATACCTGAAGTTGGTTGAAATAGAAGCTTCTAAGAAGGAGAAAAGTCAGTAAAAAATGGCAATTTTGGTCATATTGAGGCTTTAAAAAGTAGTTATTCAACATGAGGCACAATCCAAATGACATTTTGAATCAATTTTTCTACAGTCCAAAAAATCAATTTTCTGATGAAAAACGATGACGTGTGACCTGTGTGAACTTTCTCCTGATGGTCAGAAATGGTAAATTTTTAATGTTTATGTTTTTTGACTGTAAATGAAAATTGAATGTGAATTATCACTTTTGCAACTAAAATAAGTGTATTTAGAGTCATTTTAATGCCTGAAATTGGTCAAAATAGAAGCTTCTGAGTAGGAGAAAATATATGTAAAAATGGCAATTTTGGTCACATTGAGGCTTTAAAAAGTAGTTATTCAACATGAGGTACAATCCAAATGACATTTTGAATCAATTTTTTTACAGTCCAAAAGGCCATTTTCTGATGAAAAACGATGAGCCGTGACCTGTCTAACTTTCTCCTGATGGTCAGAAATGGTAATTTTTTAATGTTTAACTTTTTGATAGTAAATGACTATTGCATGTGAATGATCACTTTTTGAACTAAAATAAGTGTGTTTAGAGTCATTTTAATGAGTGAAATTGGACAAAGTAGAAGCTTCTGAGAAGGAGAAAAGTCAGTTACAATGGCAATTTTGGTCATATTGAGGCTTTAAAAAGTAGTTATTCAACATGAGGCACAATCCAAATGACATTTTGAATCAATTTTTCCTCAGTCCAAAAAATCAATTTTCTAATGAACAACGATGACCCACTGTCCAACTTTCTCCAGATGGTCAGAAATGGTAATTTTTTAATGTTTAATTTTTTGACTGTAAATGACTATTGCATGTGAATTAGAAATCTTGGAACTAAAATAAGTGTGTTTAGAGTCATTTTAATACCTGAAGTTGGTCGAAATAGAAGCTTCTGAGTAGGAGAAAAAGTCTGTAAAAATTGCAATTTTGGTCACATTGAGGCTTTAAAAAGAAGATTTTCAACATGAGGCACAATCCAAATGACGTTTTGAATCAATTTTTCTACAGTCCAAAAAATCAATTTTCTGATGAAAAACAATGACCCGTGACCTGTTGAACTTTCTCCTGATGGTAAGAAATGGTAATTTTTTACTGTTGAATTTTTTGACTGTATATGACTATTGCATGTGAATTATCACTTTTCGAACTAAAATAAGTGTGTTTAGAGTCATTTTAATACCTGAAGTTGGTCGAAACAGAAGCTTCTGAGAAGGAGAAAAGTCAGTAAAAATGGCAATTTTGGTCATATTGAGGCTTTAACCCCTTCTGTGCCCCGCCCTTTCCACGCCCTGTGCCGGGCGTTTCATTAGCGGGCGGGGTTCATGACGAGATAGTCTCGTCATGGGCACAGCGCAACCGCGCTCCATGACGAGACTATCTCGTCATGGGCACTGAAGGGGTTAAAAAGTTGTTATTCAACATGAGGCACAATCCAAATGACATTTTGAATCAATTTTTCTACAGTCCAAAAAATCAATTTTCTGATGAAAAACGATGACGCGTGACCTGTGTGAACTTTCTCCTGATGGTCAGAAATGGTAATTTTTTAATGTTTAAGTTTTTTTACTGTAAATGAAAGTTGAATGTGAATTATCACTTTTGCAACTAAAATAAGTGTATTTAAGCTTCTGAGTAGGAGAAAATATATGTAAAAATGGCAATTTTGGTCACATTGAGGATTTAAAACGTAGTTATTCAACATGAGGCACAATCCAAATGGCATTTTGATTCAATTTTTCTACAGTCCAAAAAAATCAATTTTCTCATGAAAAACAATGACCCGTGACCTGTTGAACTTTCTCCTGATGGTCAGAAATGGTAAGTTTTTTACTGTTTAATTGTTTGACTGTAAATAATTATTGCATGTGAATTATCACTTTTGGAACTAAAATAAGTGTGTTGAGAGTCATTTTAATGCCTGCAATTGGTAGAAATAGAAGCTTCTGAATAGGAGAAAAAGTCTGTAAAAATTGCAATTTTGGTCACATTGAGGCTTTAAAAGGAAGATTTTCAACATGAGGCAAAATCCAAATGACGTTTTGCATCAATTTTTCTACAGTCCAAAAAATCAATTTTCTGATGAAAAACAATGACCCGTGACCTGTTGAACTTTCTCCTGATGGTCAGAAATGGTAAGTTTTTTACTGTTTAATTGTTTGACTGTAAATAATTATTGCATGTGAAGGATCACTTTTGGAACTAAAATAAGTGTGTTTAGAGTCATTTTAATGCCTGAAATTGGTCGAAATAGAAGCTTCTGAGTAGGAGAAAAAGTCTGTAAAAACTGCAATTTTGGTCACATTGAGGCTTTTTAAAAAGAAGATTTTCAACATGAGGCACAATAAAAATGACGTTTTGAATCAATTTTTCTACAGTCCAAAAAACTCAACTTTCTGATGAAAAACAATGACCCGTGACCTGTTGAACTTTCTCCTGATGGTCAGAAATGGTCAGTTTTTTACTGTTGAATTTTTTGACTGTATATGACTATTGCATGTGAATTATCACTTTTGGTTTTGACTGTATATGACTATTGCATGTGAATTATCACTTTTGGAACTAAAATAAGTGTGTTTAGAGTCATTTTAATACCTGAAGTTGGTCGAAATAGAAGCTTCTGAGAAGGAGAAAAGTCATGAAAAATGGCAATTTTGGTCATATTGAGGCTTTAAAAAGTAGTTATTCAACATGAGGCACAATCCAAATGACATTTTGAATCAATTTTTCTACAGTCCAAAAAATCAATTTTCTGATGAAAAACGATTACCCGTGACCTGTAAAACTTTCTCCAGATGGTCAGAAATGGTAATTTTTGACTGTAAATGAATACTGCATGTGTATTTTCACTTTTGGAACTAAAATGAGTGTGTTTAGAGTCATTTTAATGCCTGAAATTGGTCGAAATAGAAGCTTCTGGGTAGGAGAAAAAGTCTTTATAAATTGCAATTTTGGTCACATTGAGGCTTTAAAAAGAAGTTTTTCAACATGAGGCACAATCCAAATGACATTTTGAATCAATTTTTCTACAGTCCAAAAAATCTATTTTCTAATGAACAACGATGACCCACTGTCCAACTTTCTCCAGATGGTCAGAAATGGTAATTTTTTAATGTTTAATTTTTTGACTGTAAATGACTATTGCATGTGAATTAGAACTCTTGGAACTAAAATAAGTGTGTTTAGAGTCATTTTAATACCTGAAGTTGGTCGAAATAGAAGCTTCTGAGTAGGAGAAAAAGTCTGTAAAAATGGCAATTTTGGACACATTGAGGCTTTAAAAAGTAGTTATTCAACATGAGGCACAATCCAAATGACATTTTGAATCAACTTTTCTACAGTCCAAAAAATCAATTTTCTGATGAAAAACGATTACCCGTGACCTGTAAAACTTTCTCCAGATGGTCAGAAATGGAAATTTCTGACTGTAAATAAATACTGCATGTGAATTTTCACTTTTGGAACTAAAATAAGTGTGTTTAGAGTCATTTTAATGCCTGAATTTGGTCACGATAGAAGCTTCTGAGAAGGAGAAAAAGTCTGTAAAATTTGCAATTTTAGTCACATTGAGGCTTTAAAAAGAAGATTTTCAACATGAGGCACAATCCAAATGACGTTTTGAATCAATTTTTCTACAGTCCAAAAAAACAATTTTCTGATGAAAAACAATGACCGGTGACCTGTCGAACTTTCTCCTGATGGTCAGAAATGGTAATTTTTTACTGTTTAATTTTTTTGGACTGTATATGACTATTGCATGTGAATTATCACTTTTGGAACTAAAATAAGTGTGTTTAGAGTCATTTTAATACCTGAAGTTGGTTGAAATAGAAGCTTCTAAGTAGGAGAAAAGTCAGTAAAAAATGGCAATTTTGGTCATATTGAGGCTTTAAAAAGTAGTTATTCAACATGAGGCACAATCCAAATGACATTTTGAATCAATTTTTCTACAGTCCAAAAAATCAATTTTCTGATGAAAAACGATGACGTGTGACCTGTGTGAACTTTCTCCTGATGGTCAGAAATGGTAAATTTTTAATGTTTATGTTTTTTGACTGTAAATGAAAATTGAATGTGAATTATCACTTTTGCAACTAAAATAAGTGTATTTAGAGTCATTTTAATGCCTGAAATTGGTCAAAATAGAAGCTTCTGAGTAGGAGAAAATATATGTAAAAATGGCAATTTTGGTCACATTGAGGCTTTAAAAAGTAGTTATTCAACATGAGGTACAATCCAAATGACATTTTGAATCAATTTTTTTACAGTCCAAAAGGCCATTTTCTGATGAAAAACGATGAGCCGTGACCTGTCTAACTTTCTCCTGATGGTCAGAAATGGTAATTTTTTAATGTTTAACTTTTTGATAGTAAATGACTATTGCATGTGAATGATCACTTTTTGAACTAAAATAAGTGTGTTTAGAGTCATTTTAATGAGTGAAATTGGACAAAGTAGAAGCTTCTGAGAAGGAGAAAAGTCAGTTACAATGGCAATTTTGGTCATATTGAGGCTTTAAAAAGTAGTTATTCAACATGAGGCACAATCCAAATGACATTTTGAATCAATTTTTCCTCAGTCCAAAAAATCAATTTTCTAATGAACAACGATGACCCACTGTCCAACTTTCTCCAGATGGTCAGAAATGGTAATTTTTTAATGTTTAATTTTTTGACTGTAAATGACTATTGCATGTGAATTAGAACTCTTGGAACTAAAATAAGTGTGTTTAGAGTCATTTTAATACCTGAAGTTGGTCGAAATAGAAGCTTCTGAGTAGGAGAAAAAGTCTGTAAAAATTGCAATTTTGGTCACATTGAGGCTTTAAAAAGAAGATTTTCAACATGAGGCACAATCCAAATGACGTTTTGAATCAATTTTTCTACAGTCCAAAAAATCAATTTTCTGATGAAAAACAATGACCCGTGACCTGTTGAACTTTCTCCTGATGGTAAGAAATGGTAATTTTTTACTGTTGAATTTTTTGACTGTATATGACTATTGCATGTGAATTATCACTTTTCGAACTAAAATAAGTGTGTTTAGAGTCATTTTAATACCTGAAGTTGGTCGAAACAGAAGCTTCTGAGAAGGAGAAAAGTCAGTAAAAATGGCAATTTTGGTCATATTGAGGCTTTAACCCCTTCTGTGCCCCGCCCTTTCCACGCCCTGTGCCGGGCGTTTCATTAGCGGGCGGGGTTCATGACGAGATAGTCTCGTCATGGGCACAGCGCAACCGCGCTCCATGACGAGACTATCTCGTCATGGGCACTGAAGGGGTTAAAAAGTTGTTATTCAACATGAGGCACAATCCAAATGACATTTTGAATCAATTTTTCTACAGTCCAAAAAATCAATTTTCTGATGAAAAACGATGACGCGTGACCTGTGTGAACTTTCTCCTGATGGTCAGAAATGGTAATTTTTTAATGTTTAAGTTTTTTTACTGTAAATGAAAGTTGAATGTGAATTATCACTTTTGCAACTAAAATAAGTGTATTTAAGCTTCTGAGTAGGAGAAAATATATGTAAAAATGGCAATTTTGGTCACATTGAGGATTTAAAACGTAGTTATTCAACATGAGGCACAATCCAAATGGCATTTTGATTCAATTTTTCTACAGTCCAAAAAAATCAATTTTCTCATGAAAAACAATGACCCGTGACCTGTTGAACTTTCTCCTGATGGTCAGAAATGGTAAGTTTTTTACTGTTTAATTGTTTGACTGTAAATAATTATTGCATGTGAATTATCACTTTTGGAACTAAAATAAGTGTGTTGAGAGTCATTTTAATGCCTGCAATTGGTAGAAATAGAAGCTTCTGAATAGGAGAAAAAGTCTGTAAAAATTGCAATTTTGGTCACATTGAGGCTTTAAAAGGAAGATTTTCAACATGAGGCAAAATCCAAATGACGTTTTGCATCAATTTTTCTACAGTCCAAAAAATCAATTTTCTGATGAAAAACAATGACCCGTGACCTGTTGAACTTTCTCCTCATGGTCAGAAATGGTAAGTTTTTTACTGTTTAATTGTTTGACTGTAAATAATTATTGCATGTGAATTATCACTTTTGGAACTGAAATAAGTGTGTTTAGAGTCATTTTAATGCCTGCAATTGGTCAAAATAGAAGCTTCTGAGTAGGAGAAAAAGTCAGTAAAAATTGCAATTTTGGTCACATTGAGGCTTTAAAAAGAAGATTTTCAACATGAGGCACAATCCAAATGACGTTTTGAATCAATTTTTCTACAGTCCAAAGAATCAATTTTCTGATGAAAAACGATTACCCGTGACCTGTAAAACTTTCTCCAGATGGTCAGAAATGGAAATTTCTGACTGTAAATGAATACTGCATGTGAATTTTCACTTTTGGAACTAAAATAAGTGTGTTTAGAGTCATTTTAATGCCTGAAATTGGTCGAAATAGAAGCTTCTGGGTAGGAGAAAAAGTCTGTAAAAATGGCAATTTTGGTCACATTGAGGCTTTAAAAAGTAATTATTCAACATGAGGCACAATCCAAATGCCATTTTGAATCAATTTTTCTTTTGGAACTAAAATAAGTGTGTTTAGAGTCATTTTAATGCCTGCAATTGGTCGAAATAGAGGCTTCTGAGTAGGAGAAAAAGTCTGTAAAAATTGCAATTTTGGTCACATTGAGGCTTTAAAAGGAAGATTTTCAACATGAGGCACAATTCAAATGACGTTTTGAATCAATTTTTCTACAGTCCAAAAAAATCAATTTTCTGATGAAAAACAATGACCCGTGACCTGTTGAACTTTCTCCTGATGGTCAGAAATGGTAAGTTTTTTACTGTTTAATTGTTTGACTGTAAATAATTATTGCATGTGAAGGATCACTTTTGGAACTAAAATAAGTGTGTTTAGAGTCATTTTAATGCCTGAAATTGGTCGAAATAGAAGCTTCTGAGTAGGAGAAAAAGTCTGTAAAAACTGCAATTTTGGTCACATTGAGGCTTTTTAAAAAGAAGATTTTCAACATGAGGCACAATAAAAATGACGTTTTGAATCAATTTTTCTACAGTCCAAAAAATCAACTTTCTGATGAAAAACAATGACCCGTGACCTGTTGAACTTTCTCCTGATGGTCAGAAATGGTCAGTTTTTTACTGTTGAATTTTTTGACTGTATATGACTATTGCATGTGAATTATCACTTTTGGTTTTGACTGTATATGACTATTGCATGTGAATTATCACTTTTGGTTTTGACTGTATATGACTATTGCATGTGAATTATCACTTTTGGAACTAAAATAAGTGTGTTTAGAGTCATTTTAATACCTGAAGTTGGTCGAAATAGAAGCTTCTGAGAAGGAGAAAAGTCATGAAAAATGCCAATTTTGGTCATATTGAGGCTTTAAAAAGTAGTTATTCAACATGAGGCACAATCCAAATGACATTTTGAATCAATTTTTCTACAGTCCAAAAAATCAATTTTCTGATGAAAAACGATTACCCGTGACCTGTAAAACTTTCTCCAGATGGTCAGAAATGGTAATTTTTGACTGTAAATGAATACTGCATGTGAATTTTCACTTTTGGAACTAAAATGAGTGTGTTTAGAGTCATTTTAATGCCTGAAATTGGTCGAAATAGAAGCTTCTGGGTAGGAGAAAAAGTCTTTATAAATTGCAATTTTGGTCACATTGAGGCTTTAAAAAGAAGTTTTTCAACATGAGGCACAATCCAAATGACATTTTGAATCAATTTTTCTACAGTCCAAAAAATCTATTTTCTAATGAACAACGATGACCCACTGTCCAACTTTCTCCAGATGGTCAGAAATGGTAATTTTTTAATGTTTAATTTTTTGACTGTAAATGACTATTGCATGTGAATTAGAACTCTTGGAACTAAAATAAGTGTGTTTAGAGTCATTTTAATACCTGAAGTTGGTCGAAATAGAAGCTTCTGAGTAGGAGAAAAAGTCTGTAAAAATGGCAATTTTGGACACATTGAGGCTTTAAAAAGTAGTTATTCAACATGAGGCACAATCCAAATGACATTTTGAATCAACTTTTCTACAGTCCAAAAAATCAATTTTCTGATGAAAAACGATTACCCGTGACCTGTAAAACTTTCTCCAGATGGTCAGAAATGGAAATTTCTGACTGTAAATAAATACTGCATGTGAATTTTCACTTTTGGAACTAAAATAAGTGTGTTTAGAGTCATTTTAATGCCTGAAATTGGTCGAAATAGAAGCTTCTGGGTAGGAGAAAAAGTCTGTAAAAATGGCAATTTTGGTCACATTGAGGCTTTAAAAAGTAATTATTCAACATGAGGCACAATCCAAATGCCATTTTGAATCAATTTTTCTTTTGGAACTACAATAAGTGTGTTTAGAGTCATTTTAATGCCTGCAATTGGTCGAAATAGAGGCTTCTGAGTAGGAGAAAAAGTCTGTAAAAATTGCAATTTTGGTCACATTGAGGCTTTAAAAGGAAGATTTTCAACATGAGGCACAATCCAAATGACGTTTTGAATCAATTTTTCTACAGTCCAAAAAAATCAATTTTCTGATGAAAAACAATGACCCGTGACCTGTTGAACTTTCTCCTGATGGTCAGAAATGGTAAGTTTTTTACTGTTTAATTGTTTGACTGTAAATAATTATTGCATGTGAATTATCACTTTTGGAACTAAAATAAGTGTGTTGAGAGTCATTTTAATGCCTGCAATTGGTAGAAATAGAAGCTTCTGAATAGGAGAAAAAGTCTGTAAAAATTGCAATTTTGGTCACATTGAGGCTTTAAAAGGAAGATTTTCAACATGAGGCAAAATCCAAATGACGTTTTGCATCAATTTTTCTACAGTCCAAAAAATCAATTTTCTGATGAAAAACAATGACCCGTGACCTGTTGAACTTTCTCCTCATGGTCAGAAATGGTAAGTTTTTTACTGTTTAATTGTTTGACTGTAAATAATTATTGCATGTGAATTATCACTTTTGGAACTGAAATAAGTGTGTTTAGAGTCATTTTAATGCCTGCAATTGGTCGAAATAGAAGCTTCTGAGTAGGAGAAAAAGTCAGTAAAAATTGCAATTTTGGTCACATTGAGGCTTTAAAAAGAAGATTTTCAACATGAGGCACAATCCAAATGACGTTTTGAATCAATTTTTCTACAGTCCAAAGAATCAATTTTCTGATAAAAAACGATTACCCGTGACCTGTAAAACTTTCTCCAGATGGTCAGAAATGGAAATTTCTGACTGTAAATGAATACTGCATGTGAATTTTCACTTTTGGAACTAAAATAAGTGTGTTTAGAGTCATTTTAATGCCTGAAATTGGTCGAAATAGAAGCTTCTGGGTAGGAGAAAAAGTCTTTATAAATTGCAATTTTGGTCACATTGAGGCTTTAAAAAGAAGTTTTTCAACATGAGGCACAATCCAAATGACGTTTTGAATCAATTTTTCTACAGTCCAAAAAATCTATTTTCTAATGAACAACGATGACCCGCTGTCCAACTTTCTCCAGATGGTCAGAAATGGTAATTTTTTAATGTTTAATTTTTTGACTGTAAATGACTATTGCATGTGAATTAGAACTCTTGGAACTAAAATAAGTGTGTTTAGAGTCATTTTAATACCTGAAGTTGGTCGAAATAGAAGCTTCTGAGTAGGAGAAAAAGTCTGTAAAAATGGCAATTTTGGACACATTGAGGCTTTAAAAAGTAGTTATTCAACATGAGGCACAATCCAAATGACATTTTGAATCAACTTTTCTACAGTCCAAAAAATCAATTTTCTGATGAAAAACGATTACCCGTGACCTGTAAAACTTTCTCCAGATGGTCAGAAATGGAAATTTTTTAATGTTTAATTTTTTGACTGAAAATAGTTATTGCATGTGTATTATCACTTTTGGAACTAAAATAAGTGTGTTTAGGGTCATTTTAATGCCTGAAATTGGTCGAAATTGAAGCTTCTGAGTAGGAGAAAAAGTCTGTAAAAATGGCAATTTTGGTCACATTGAGGCTTTAAAAAGTAGTTATTCAACATGAGGTACAATCCACATGACATTTTGAATCAATTTTTTTACAGTCCAAAAGGCCATTTTCTGATGAAAAACGATGAGCCCTGACCTGTCTAACTTTCTCCTGATGGTCAGAAATGGTAATTTTGTAATGTTTAATTGTTTACTGTAAATAATTATTGCATGTGAATTATCACTTTTGGAACTAAAATAAGTGTGTTTAGAGTCATTTTAATGCCTGCAATTGGTCGAAATAGAAGCTTCTGAGTAGGAGAAAAAGTCTGTAAAAATTGCAATTTTGGTCCCATTGAGGCTTTAAAAGGAAGATTTTCAACATGAGGCACAATCCAAATGACGTTTTGAATCAATTTTTCTACAGTCCAAAAAAATCAATTTTCTGATGAAAAACAATGACCCGTGACCTGTTGAACTTTCTCCTGATGGTCAGAAATGGTAAGTTTTTTACTGTTTAATTGTTTGACTGTAAATAATTATTGCATGTGAATTATCACTTTTGGAACTAAAATAAGTGTGTTTAGAGTCATTTTAATGCCTGAAATTGGTCGAAATAGAAGCTTCTGAGTAGGAGAAAAAGTCTGTAAAAACTGCAATTTTGGTCACATTGAGGCTTTTTAAAAAGAAGATTTTCAACATGAGGCACAATCCAAATGACGTTTTGAATCAATTTTTCTACAGTCCAAAAAATCAATTTTCTGATGAAAAACAATGACCCGTGACCTGTTGAACTTTCTTCTGATGGTCAGAAATGGTCAGTTTTTTACTGTGGAATTTTTGGACTGTATATGACTATTGCATGTGAATTATCACTTTTGGAACTCAAATAAGTGTGTTTAGAGTCATTTTAATACCTGAAGTTGGTCGAAATAGAAGCTTCTGAGAAGGAGAAAAGTCATGAAAAATGGCAATTTTGGTCATATTGAGGCTTTAAAAAGTAGTTATTCAACATGAGGCAAAATCCAAATGACATTTTGAATCAATTTTTCTACAGTCCAAAAAATCAATTTTCTGATGAAAAACGATTACCCGTGACCTGTAAAACATTCTCCAGATGGTCAGAAATGGCCATTTTAGACTGTAAATGAATACTGCATGTGAATTTTCACTTTTGGAACTAAAATGAGTGTGTTTAGAGTCATTTTAATGCCTGAAATTGGTCGAAATAGAAGCTTCTGGGTAGGAGAAAAAGTCTTTATAAATTGCAATTTTGGTCACATTGAGGCTTTAAAAAGAAGTTTTTCAACATGAGGCACAATCCAAATGACATTTTGAATCAATTTTTCTACAGTCCAAAAAATCTATTTTCTAATGAACAACGATGACCCACTGTCCAACTTTCTCCAGATGGTCAGAAATGGTAATTTTTTAATGTTTAATTTTTTGACTGTAAATGATTATTGCATGTGAATTAGAACTCTTGGAACTAAAATAAGTGTGTTTAGAGTCATTTTAATACCTGAAGTTGGTCGAAATAGAAGCTTCTGAGTAGGAGAAAAAGTCTGTAAAAATGGCAATTTTGGACACATTGAGGCTTTAAAAAGTAGTTATTCAACATGAGGCACAATCCAAATGACATTTTGAATCAACTTTTCTACAGTCCAAAAAATCAATTTTCTAATGAAAAACGATTACCCGTGACCCGTAAAACTTTCTCCAGATGGTCAGAAATGGAAATTTCTGACTGTAAATGAATACTGCATGTGAATTTTCACTTTTGGAACTAAAATAAGTGTGTTTAGAGTCATTTTAATGCCTGAAATTGGTCAAAATAGAAGCTTCTGGGTAGGAGAAAAAGTCTTTATAAATTTCAATTTTGGTCACATTGAGGCTTAAAAAAGAAGTTTTTCAACATGAGGCACAATCCAAATGACGTTTTGAATCAATTTTTCTACAGTCCAAAAAATCTGTTTTCTAATGAACGATGACCCGCTGTCCAACTTTCTCCAGATGGTCAGAAATGGTAATTTTTTAATGTTTAATTTTTTGACTGTAAATGACTATTGCATGTGAATTAGAACTCTTGGAACTAAAATAAGTGTGTTTAGAGTCATTTTAATACCTGAAGTTGGTTGAAATAGAAGCTTCTGAGTAGGAGAAAAAGTCTGTAAAAATGGCAATTTTGGACACATTGAGGCTTTAAAAAGTAGTTATTCAACATGAGGCACAATCCAAATGACATTTTGAATCAACTTTTCTACAGTCCAAAAAATCAATTTTCTGATGAAAAACGATTACCCGTGACCTGTCGAACTTTCTCCTGATGGTCAGAAATGGTAATTTTTTACTGTTTAATTTTTTTGGACTGTATATGACTATTGCATGTGAATTATCCCTTTTGGAACTAAAATAAGTCTGTTTAGAGTCATTTTAATACCTGAAGTTGGTTGAAATAGAAGCTTCTGAGAAGGAGAAAAGTCAGTAAAAAATGGCAATTTTGGTCATATTGAGGCTTTAAAAAGTAGTTATTCAACATGAGGCACAATCCAAATGACATTTTGAATCAATTTTTCTACAGTCCAAAAAATCAATTTTCTGATGAAAAACGATGACGCCTGACCTGTGTGAACTTTCTCCTGATGGTCAGAAATGGTAATTTTTTAATGTTTATGTTTTTTGACTGTAAATGAAAATTGAATGTGAATTATCACTTTTGCAACTAAAATAAGTGTATTTAGAGTCATTTTAATGCCTGAAATTGGTCAAAATAGAAGCTTCTGAGTACGAGAAAATATATGTAAAAATGGCAATTTTGGTCACATTGAGGATTTAAAACGTAGTTATTCAACATGAGGCACAATCCAAATGGCATTTTGATTCAATTTTTCTACAGTCCAAAAAAATCAATTTTCTCATGAAAAACGATGACCCCTTCACCTGTCTAACTTTCTCCAAATGGTCAGAAACGGAAATTTTTTAATGTTGAATTTTTTTACTGAAAATAGTTATTGCATGTGTATTATCACTTTTGGAACTAAAATAAGTGTGTTTAGAGTCATTTTAATGCCTGAAATTGATCGAAATTGAAGCTTCTGAGTAGGAGAAAAAGTCTGTAAAAATGGCAATTTTGGTCACATTGAGGCTTTAAAAAGTAGTTATTCAACATGAGGTACAATCCAAATGACATTTTGAATCAATTTTTTTACAGTCCAAAAGGCCATTTTCTGATGAAAAACGATGAGCCGTGACCTGTCTAACTTTCTCCTGATGGTCAGAAATGGTAATTTTTTAATGTTTAACTTTTTGACTGTAAATGACTATTGCATGTGAATGATCACTTTTTGAACTAAAATAAGTGTGTTTAGAGTCATTTTAATGAGTGAAATTGGACAAAGTAGAAGCTTCTGATCTGAGAAGGAGAAAAGTCAGTTACAACGGCAATTTTTGTCATATTGAGGCTTTAAAAAGTAGTTATTCAACATGAGGCACAATCCAAATGACATTTTGAATCAATTTTTCTACAGTCCAAAAAATCAATTTTCTGATGAAAAACGATTACTTGTGACATGTAAAACTTTCTCCAGATGGTCAGAAATGGAAATTTTTGACTGTAAATGAATACTGCATGTGAATTATCACTTTTGGAACTAAAATAAGTGTGTTTAGAGTCATTTTAATGCCTGAAATTGGTCGAAATAGAAGCTTCTGAGTAGGAGAAAAAGTCTGTAAAAATTGCAATTTTGGTCACATTTAGGCTTTAAAAAGAAGATTTTCAACATGAGGCACAATCCAAATGACGTTTTGAATCAATTTTTCTACAGTCCAAAAAATCAATTTTCTGATGAAAAACAATGACCCGTGACCTGTTGAACTTTCTCCTGATGGTCAGAAATGGTAATTTTTTACTGTTGAATTTTTTGACTGTATATGACTATTGCATGTGAAGTATCACTTTTCGAACTAAAATAAGTGTGTTTAGAGTCATTTTAATACCTGAAGTTGGTCGAAACAGAAGCTTCTGAGAAGGAGAAAAGTCAGTAAAAATGGCAATTTTGGTCATATTGAGGCTTTAACCCCTTCTGTGCCCCGCCCTTTCCACGCCCTGTGCCGGGCGTTTCATTAGCGGGCGGGGTTCATGACGAGATAGTCTCGTCATGGGCACAGCGCAACCGCGCTCCATGACGAGACTATCTCGTCATGGGCACTGAAGGGGTTAAAAAGTAGTTATTCAACATGAGGCACAATCCAAATGACATTTTGAATCAAGCATCGCTGTTGGGGGCATCAGTATCTCGGAGCCTCGCCATACCGGGAGGAGCTGTTCGGTGGAATCGCCGCCGCTGCTAAGGCTGAGAGAGGCCGTGGGACGGACTACAGTTCCCAGGAGCCCGTGCTGCCTGCCCGCACCTGAGTCGCGGCCCGCCTTCCCGTCCACAAACACTGAAAACTGCTCGCGGAACCCGCTGGCGCGGGTCCCGCATCGCTGTTGGGGGCATCAGTATTTCGGAGCCTCGCCATACCGGGAGGAGCTGTTCGCTGGAATCGCCGCCGCTGCTAAGGCTGAGAGAGGCCGTGGGATGGACTACAGTTCCCAGGAGCCCGTGCTGCCTGCCTGCACCTGAGTCGCGGCCCGCCTTCCCGCCTATTGGTCCCTGTCCCCCTTTTAATATTACTGGATACCGCAGCACGGGACGTGCCGCGGGACGCCCGGACGAAGCCCGGACAAAGGGCGGACAGTCTGAGACAGTCCGGGACAGGAGGGGGCTGGAGGGGGCCGTATACAGGTCTGTTCGTTCGCTGTTACTCTGCCTAACCTGTTGGGTGATTTGTTGTAGCGTTATAGTCATAAGGGTAGGGCAGCGAACTGTACTTTGGTATTACGGGTAGTTTTCATTTATGTTAGACTGTCTCATCTAGTACAGGTCTGCAGGGTGCCGCCTTGTGGTGCTAATCTATTTTAGAGTTTGGGTATCGGTCTAGTCCTGCTCATTATGCCCAAAGCCAAATCAGCGGTTGTAAAGTCCACTATGGATAACTATTTAGTCAAGATGGTGGATAAAATCAATAAAGAACGGAGGAAGTCCCTTGGACGACCGGGGTCTCAAAGCTCGAGCCCCACCTCTCCTGACCGATCAGTTACCCAGTCAACCATCAATCCTGATGTTAGTGTTTTTATAGACCCAATGGATAGTCCTATTTTGGTTGACGCAAATGATACTACAATTGAGGCTATGGTTATCCCTGGGCCTCCTAACGATGTGGAACCTGGCCCAGAAACTACTATTGATCCGACCGTTCCAAAAGTGCAGGCACCGAGGCCGCAAAGATTAATACGATCATGTAGGAACAATAGCAAGATTAATCAGCCTAAACGAGGGGGGAACCGCCCCGTAAAAAGAACTGATCCCTCATTGTCTAATGCCCAATGTGAGCAAAAAAAGATACAGGATGGTACCATGATCAGTTTAGACAAGGAGCAATTAGATTATTTAATCAATGCTATTGATGTCAAGTTTGACATACTTGTTAAACCCCTATTGATTAAACTGGCTACAATATCAGACGAAGTAGTCAGATTGGGAGGTTTAGTGGATACATTTATTAAGGCCACGAAGGGAGCAAAAAATAATGATAATGAACTTAGCCCTGTGGAGGTACCATGTAACTCCCGTAATTTGGTTGTAACGTCGGCCGTGAGCAGCGCATTTGGTCCTGGGAATGTTTGTGTAGCTCCCTCAGCTGTTCCCAATTCTCCCCCGCAGTTGCCGGCCCAAGCTAAACCATCCTTTAGCTCAGTGCTAGGGAAGCCGGTGGGTCCCAACGCAAATTTTAATATATCTAGGAGCCATCAGCCAGATTTACCTCCGACTTGTGCACCTTTTGTGGCAGTTTTAACCAATGTTCCTCCTTTAAGAGTGACCGGAAGCAACCACGGTCCTGATGAATCCCATTCATCATTAAAGAATAAAACCGTGGATTGGCTCCACCGGCAGTGTGGTTTCCCCGTAGCTTTGTCAGGGGATATCTTAAGCACCAGAAGAACTAACTGGGTGGGGAAATCCCGTAAGACATGTGGAGGGGATTGTATTGTTATTAATTTTCGAAATCCTCAACTTACCTCCACGGTCCTGATCAAAGCCGCATCTCTTCCTACACGAGATCAAGGAATTTCTCTACGCCCCCTTGGGTTCTTTTATAGAGATCATGATATTCAATTGGATGCTAAGCATCACCAAGGGAGGACCAGAGATATGAACATGTGTGTTGATCCCACTATCCCCACGTATAATAGATTCCAGCCCCTGAGTGGGCTTGACTGTAACGACTGACTGGTATCCCCTATGGTGGACCCAGGCATTGTGGATATGACCCTGGGCGAGGGGAGATGTAGTGTGGTCCCTGTGGCTTCAGAATCAGTGGAGGCCATTGTTACAAGTGGTTCCAGTGTTTATAATACTGATGTAACAGTCGATTGTGGAAATGTAAGATCGATCCTTGGGGCTTCAGAATCAGTGGAGGCCATTGGTACAAGTGGATCCAGGGTTAATTCTACTGATGGACCAGTCGCATGTGGAATTGTAAGTCCGACCACTGGCGATGGGGATGGGGTAGTATCTTTTAAACCCACTGCATCAGATAATTGGGACCGGTGTTCTATTGCCTGCTGGAATGTTGCTGGCCTCTCACAAAAGGATGCTTGTTTAGGATGGTTAGATTTTATTAATAAGTTTAAAATCATTTGTTTTCAGGAAACCTGGAGTATGGACCCCATTAATTATTCGGGTTATGTCTCTTACCAACTGCCGGCGGTGGCTTCCACCTCGGGCAGAGCTAAGGGTGGGCTTTTGATTCTGATTTCTGTGGATGCACCACTTATTGTTAAGAAATATGTACCCATTGGGGCCCATTCCCAGATCCTATGGCTATACCAGGAGCTGGGTAGAAATATCCTTTTAATTAATTTTTATAATAATGTTTTTGACAATACTAGGCAGCAGGTAGTGTTTGCTTTAGAGTCTGCTCTGGCTGACATAGTAACGGGTAACAATATTGTGTTTGATTTCATATGGCTAGGGGATTTTAATATTGCTGTGTGCCCATTATCCGCCCATAGGGTTTGTGGTTTCGTTAATTGTTGGGGGGAAGGCGTCTCTCATTTTCCCCATAACCCATACGGAGATTCATTAAACAAAATCTTGATGACTTATGACATGGAATTGTTGGAGAATCTGAAAGGTGCCTCTGGGGAAACTATCCCTACTTTTACGGGCCGAAATGCAAATACGGTGATTGATTTTATTTGCATTTCAACTAGTCTTAACCCGTGGTGTACTGCCCCTTTGGTAGTTGATAATCTCATTAGCGATCACAACTGCCTAACTATGGAGGCCATTCTTTGGAAGGCGACACAAGGCCCCTATCCTAACACTATAGCAAATATCGAACCCCACCGTCCAAATGGAATTAGAATTAGGTGGAAGGGAGATAAAGCTGATATTCTGTCCAACTCCATTATTATTAATTGCGTAAACGAAATTGCCGTTATTTTAGAGAGCCAAGTATTAACGGATGTAATTGTACCCATTTTTGACTGTAAATAATTATTGCATGTGAATTATCACTTTTGGAACTAAAATAAGTGTGTTTAGAGTCATTTTAATGCCTGCAATTGGTCGAAATAGAAGCTTCTGAGTAGGAGAAAAAGTCAGTAAAAATTGCAATTTTGGTCACATTGAGGCTTTAAAAAGTAGTTATTCAACATGAGGCACAATCCAAATGACATTTTGAATCAATTTTTCTACAGTCCAAAAAATCAATTTTCTGATGAAAAACGATTACCCGTGACATGTAAAACTTTCTCCAGATGGTCAGAAATGGAAATTTTTGACTGTAAATGAATACTGCATGTGAATTATCACTTTTGGAACTAAAATAAGTGTGTTTAGAGTCATTTTAATGCCTGAAATTGGTCGAAATAGAAGCTTCTGAGTAGGAGAAAAAGTCTGTAAAAATTGCAATTTTGGTCACATTGAGGCTTTAAAAAGAAGATTTTCAACATGAGGCACAATCCAAATTACGTTTTGAATCAATTTTTCTACAGTCCAAAAAATCAATTTTCTGATGAAAAACAATGACCCGTGACCTGTTGAACTTTCTCCTGATGGTCAGAAATGGTAATTTTTTACTGTTGAATTTTTTGACTGTATCTGACTATTGCATGTGAATTATCACTTTTCGAACTAAAATAAGTGTGTTTAGAGTCATTTTAATACCTGAAGTTGGTCGAAACAGAAGCTTCTGAGAAGGAGAAAAGTCAGTAAAAATGGCAATTTTGGTCATATTGAGGCTTTAACCCCTTCTGTGCCCCGCCCTTTCCACGCCCTGTGCCGGGCGTTTCATTAGCGGGCGGGGTTCATGACGAGATAGTCTCGTCATGGGCACAGCGCAACCGCGCTCCATGACGAGACTATCTCGTCATGGGCACTGAAGGGGTTAAAAAGTAGTTATTCAACATGAGGCACAATCCAAATGACATTTTGAATCAATTTTTCTACAGTCCAAAAAATCAATTTTCTGATGAAAAACGATGACGCGTGACCTGTGTGAACTTTCTCCTGATGGTCAGAAATGGTAATTTTTTAATGTTTAAGTTTTTTGACTGTAAATGAAAATTGAATGTGAATTATCACTTTTGCAACTTAAATAAGTGTATTTAGAGTCATTTTAATGCCTGAAATTGGTCAAAATAGAAGCTTCTGAGTAGGAGAAAATATATTGAAAAATGGCAATTTTGGTCACATTGAGGATTTAAAACGTAGTTATTCAACATGAGGCACAATCCAAATGGCATTTTGATTCAATTTTTCTACAGTCCAAAAAAATCAATTTTCTCATGAAAAACAATGACCCGTGACCTGTTGAACTTTCTCCTGATGGTCAGAAATGGTAAGTTTTTTACTGTTTAATTGATTGACTGTAAATAATTATTGCATGTGAATTATCACTTTTGGAACTAAAATAAGTGTGTTGAGAGTCATTTTAATGCCTGCAATTGGTCGAAATAGAAGCTTCTGAGTAGGAGAAAAAGTCTGTAAAAATTGCAATTTTGGTCACATTGAGGCTTTAAAAGGAAGATTTTCAACATGAGGCACAATCCAAATGACGTTTTGAATCAATTTTTCTACAGTCCAAAAAATCAATTTTCTGATGAAAAACAATGACCCGTGACCTGCTGAACTTTCTCCTGATGGTTAGAAATGGTACGTTTTTTACTGTTTAATTGTTTGACTGTAAATAATTATTGCATGTGAATTATCACTTTTGGAACTAAAATAAGTGTGTTTAGAGTCATTTTAATGCCTGCAATTGGTCGAAATAGAAGCTTCTTAGTAGGAGAAAAAGTCTGTAAAAATTGCAATTTTGGTCACATTGAGGCTTTAAAAGGAAGATTTTCAACATGAGGCACAATCCAAATGACGTTTTGAATCAATTTTTCTACAGTCCAAAAAATCAATTTTCTAATGAAAAACGATTACCCGTGACCCCTAAAACTTTCTCCAGATGGTCAGAAATGGAAATTTCTGACGTTAAATGAATACTGCATGTGAATTTTCACTTTTGGAACTAAAATAAGTGTGTTTAGAGTCATTTTAATGCCTGAAATTGGTCGAAATAGAAGCTTCTGGGTAGGAGAAAAAGTATTTATAAATTGCAATTTTGGTCACATTGAGGCTTTAAAAAGAAGTTTTTCAACATGAGGCACAATCCAAATGACGTTTTGAATCAATTTTTCTACAGTCCAAAAAATCTATTTTCTAATGAACAACGATGACCCGCTGTCCAACTTTCTCCAGATGGTCAGAAATGGTAATTTTTTAATGTTTAATTTTTTGACTGTAAATGACTATTGCATGTGAATTAGAACGCTTGGAACTAAAATAAGTGTGTTTAGAGTGATTTTAATACCTGAAGTTGGTCGAAATAGAAGCTTCTGAGTAGGAGAAAAAGTCTGTAAAAATGGCAATTTTGGACACATTGAGGCTTTAAAAAGTAGTTATTTAACATGAGGCACAATCCAAATGTCATTTTGAATCAACTTTTCTACAGTCCAAAAAATCAATTTTCTGATGAAAAACGATTACCCGTGACCTGTAAAACTTTCTCCAGATGGTCAGAAATGGACATTTTTTAATGTTTAATTTTTTGACTGAAAATAGTTATTGCATGTGTATTATCACTTTTGGAACTAAAATAAGTGTGTTTAGAGTCATTTTAATTCCTGAAATTGGTCGAAATTGAAGCTTCTGAGTAGGAGAAAAAGTCTGTAAAAATGGCAATTTTGGTCACATTGAGGCTTTAAAAAGTAGTTATTCAACATGAGGTACAATCCACATGACATTTTGAATCAATTTTTTTACAGTCCAAAATGCCATTTTCTGATAAAAAACAATGACCCGTGACCTGTTGAACTTTCTCCTGATGGTCAGAAATGGTAATTTTTTACTGTTGAATTTTTTGACTGTATATGACTATTGCATGTGAATTATCACTTTTCGAACTAAAATAAGTGTGTTTAGAGTCATTTTAATACCTGAAGTTGGTCGAAACAGAAGCTTCTGAGAAGGAGAAAAGTCAGTAAAAATGGCAATTTTGGTCATATTGAGGCTTTAACCCCTTCTGTGCCCCGCCCTTTCCACGCCCTGTGCCGGGCGTTTCATTAGCGGGCGGGGTTCATGACGAGATAGTCTCGTCATGGGCACAGCGCAACCGCGCTCCATGACGAGACTATCTCGTCATGGGCACTGAAGGGGTTAAAAAGTAGTTATTCAACATGAGGCACAATCCAAAGGACATTTTGAATCAATTTTTCTACAGTCCAAAAAATCAATTTTCTGATGAAAAACGATGACGCGTGACCTGTGTGAACTTTCTCCTGATGGTCAGAAATGGTAATTTTTTAATGTTTAAGTTTTTTGACTGTAAATGAAAATTGAATGTGAATTATCACTTTTGCAACTAAAATAAGTGTATTTAGAGTCATTTTAATGCCTGAAATTGGTCAAAATAGAAGCTTCTGAGTAGGAGAAAATATATTGAAAAATGGCAATTTTGGTCACATTGAGGATTTAAAACGTAGTTATTCAACATGAGGCACAATCCAAATGGCATTTTGATTCAATTTTTCTACAGTCCAAAAAAATCAATTTTCTCATGAAAAACAATGACCCGTGACCTGTTGAACTTTCTCCTGATGGTCAGAAATGGTAAGTTTTTTACTGTTTAATTGTTTGACTGTAAATAATTATTGCATGTGAATTATCACTTTTGGAACTAAAATAAGTGTGTTGAGAGTCATTTTAATGCCTGCAATTGGTCGAAATAGAAGCTTCTGAGTAGGAGAAAAAGTCTGTAAAAATTGCAATTTTGGTCACATTGAGGCTTTAAAAGGAAGATTTTCAACATGAGGCACAATCCAAATGACGTTTTGAATCAATTTTTCTACAGTCCAAAAAATCAATTTTCTGATGAAAAACAATGACCCGTGACCTGCTGAACTTTCTCCTGATGGTTAGAAATGGTACGTTTTTTACTGTTTAATTGTTTGACTGTAAATAATTATTGCATGTGAATTATCACTTTTGGAACTAAAATAAGTGTGTTTAGAGTCATTTTAATGCCTGCAATTGGTCGAAATAGAAGCTTCTTAGTAGGAGAAAAAGTCTGTAAAAATTGCAATTTTGGTCACATTGAGGCTTTAAAAGGAAGATTTTCAACATGAGGCACAATCCAAATGACGTTTTGAATCAATTTTTCTACAGTCCAAAAAATCAATTTTGGTCACATTGAGGCTTTAAAAAGAAGTTTTTCAACATGAGGCACAATCCAAATGACGTTTTGAATCAATTTTTCTACAGTCCAAAAAATCTATTTTCTAATGAACAACGATGACCCGCTGTCCAACTTTCTCCAGATGGTCAGAAATGGTAATTTTTTAATGTTTAATTTTTTGACTGTAAATGACTATTGCTTGTGAATTAGAACGCTTGGAACTAAAATAAGTGTGTTTAGAGTCATTTTAATACCTGAAGTTGGTCGAAATAGAAGCTTCTGAGTAGGAGAAAAAGTCTGTAAAAATGGCAATTTTGGACACATTGAGGCTTTAAAAAGTAGTTATTCAACATGAGGCACAATCCAAATGTCATTTTGAATCAGCTTTTCTACAGTCCAAAAAATCAATTTTCTGATGAAAAACGATTACCCGTGACCTGTAAAACTTTCTCCAGATGGTCAGAAATGGAAATTTTTTAATGTTTAATTTTTTGACTGAAAATAGTTATTGCATGTGTATTTTCACTTTTGGAACTAAAATAAGTGTGTTTAGAGTCATTTTAATTCCTGAAATTGGTCGAAATTGAAGCTTCTGAGTAGGAGAAAAAGTCTGTAAAAATGGCAATTTTGGTCACATTGAGGCTTTAAAAAGTAGTTATTCAACATGAGGTACAATCCACATGACATTTTGAATCAATTTTTTTACAGTCCAAAATGCCATTTTCTGATGAAAAACGATGAGCCCTGACCTGTCTAACTTTCTCCTGATGGTCAGAAATGGTAATTTTGTAATGTTTAATTGTTTACTGTAAATAATTATTGCATGTGAATTATCACTTTTGGAACTAAAAAAAGTGTGTTTAGAGTCATTTTAATGCCTGCAATTGGTCGAAATAGAAGCTTCTGAGTAGGAGAAAAAGTCTGTAAAAATTGCAATTTTGGTCACATTGAGGCTTTAAAAGGAAGATTTTCAACATGAGGCACAATCCAAATGACGTTTTGAATCAATTTTTCTACAGTCCAAAAAACATCAATTTTCTGATGAAAAACAATGACCCGTGACCTGTTGAACTTTCTCCTGATGGTCAGAAATGGTAAGTTTTTTACTGTTTAATTGTTTGACTGTAAATAATTATTGCATGTGAATTATCGGTTTTGGAACTAAAATAAGTGTGTTTAGAGTCATTTTAATGCCTGAAATTGGTCGAAATAGAAGCTTCTGAGTAGGAGAAAAAGTCTGTAAAAACTCCAATTTTGGTCACATTGAGGCTTTAAAAAGAAGTTTTTCAACATGAGGCACAATCCAAATGACATTTTGAATCAATTTTTCTACAGTCCAAAAAATCTATTTTCTAATGAACAATGATGACCCACTGTCCAACTTTCTCCAGATGGTCAGAAATGGTAATTTTTTAATGTTTAATTTTTTGACTGTAAATGACTATTGCATGTGAATTAGAACTCTTGGACTAAAATAAGTGTGTTTAGAGTCATTTTAATACCTGAAGTTGGTCGAAATAGAAGCTTCTGAGTAGGAGAAAAAGTCTGTATAAATGGCAATTTTGGACACATTGAGGCTTTAAAAAGTAGTTATTCAACATGAGGCACAATCCAAATGATATTTTGAATCAACTTTTCTACAGTCCAAAAAATCAATTTTCTAATGAAAAACGATTTCCCGTGACCCGTAAAACTTTCTCCAGATGGTCCGAAATGGAAATTTCTGACTGTAAATGAATACTGCATGTGAATTTTCACTTTTGGAACTAAAATAAGTGTGTTTAGAGTCATTTTAATGCCTGAAATTGGTCAAAATAGAAGCTTCTGGGTAGGAGAAAAAGTCTTTATAAATTGCAATTTTGGTCACATTGAGGCTTAAAAAAGAAGATTTTCAACATGAGGCACAATCCAAATGACGTTTTGAATCAATTTTTCTACAGTCCAAAAAATCAATTTTCTGATGAAAAACAATGACCCGTGAGCTGTCGAACTTTCTCCTGATGGTCAGAAATGGTAATTTTTTAATGTTTAATTTTTTTGGACTGTATATGACTATTGCATGTGAATTATCACTTTTGGAACTAAAATAAGTCTGTTTAGAGTCATTTTAATATATGAAGTTGGTTGAAATAGAAGCTTCTGAGAAGGAGAAAAGTCAGTAAAAAATGGCAATTTTGGTCATATTGAGGCTTTAAAAAGTAGTTATTCAACATGAGGGACAATCCAAATGACATTTTGAATCAACTTTTCTACAGTCCAAAAAATCAATTTTCTGATGAAAAACGATTACCTGTGACCTGTAAAACTTTCTCCAGATGGTCAGAAATGGAAATTTTTTAATGTTTAATTTTTTGACTGAAAATAGTTATTGCATGTGTATTATCACTTTTGGAACTAAAATAAGTGTGTTTAGAGTCATTTTAATGCCTGAAATTGGTCGAAATTGAAGCTTCTGAGTAGGAGAAAAAGTCTGGAGAAATGGCAATTTTGGTCACATTGAGGCTTTAAAAAGTAGTTATTCAACATGAGGTACAATCCACATGACATTTTGAATCAATTTTTTTACAGTCCAAAACGCCATTTTCTGATGAAAAACGATGAGCCCTGACCTGTCTAACTTTCTCCTGATGGTCAGAAATGGTAATTTTTTAATGTTTAATTGTTTACTGTAAATAATTATTGCATGTGAATTATCACTTTTGGAACTAAAATAAGAGTGTTTAGAGTAATTTTAATGCCTGAAATTGGTCGAAATAGAAGCTTCTGAGTAGGAGAAAAAGTCTGTAAAAACTCCAATTTTGGTCACATTGAGGCTTTTTAAAAAGAAGATTTTCAACATGAGGCACAATCCAAATGACGTTTTGAATACATTTTTCTACAGTCCAAAAAATCATTTTTCTGATGAAAAACAATGACCCGTGACCTGTTGAACTTTCTCCTGATGGTCAGAAATGGTCAGTTTTTTACTGTTGAATTTTTTGACTGTATATGACTATTGCATGTGAATTATCACTTTTGTAACTAAAATAAGTGTGTTTAGAGTCATTTTAATACCTGAAGTTGGTCGAAATAGAAGCTTCTGAGAAGGAGAAAAGTCATGAAAAATGGCAATTTTGGTCATATTGAGGCTTTAAAAAGTAGTTATTCAACATGAGGCACAATCCAAATGACATTTTGAATCAATTTTTCTACAGTCCAAAAAATCAATTTTCTGATGAAAAACGATTACCCGTGACCTGTAAAACATTCTCCAGATGGTCAGAAATGGTAATTTTTGACTGTAAATGAATACTGCATGTGAACTTTCACTTTTGGAACTAAAATGAGTGTGTTTAGAGTCATTTTAATGCCTGAAATTGGTCGAAATAGAAGCTTCTAGGTAGGAGAAAAAGTCTTTATAAATTGCAATTTTGGTCACATCGAGGCTTTAAAAAGAAGTTTTTCAACATGAGGCACAATCCAAATGACATTTTGAATCAACTTTTCTACAGTCCAAAAAATCAATTTTCTGATGAAAAACGATTACCCGTGACCTGTAAAACTTTCTCCAGATGGTCAGAAATGGACATTTCTGACTGTAAATGAATACTGCATGTGAATTTTCACTTTTGGAACTAAAATAAGTGTGTTTAGAGTCATTTTAATGCCTGAATTTGGTCACGATAGAAGCTTCTGAGAAGGAGAAAAAGACTGTAAAATTTGCAATTTTAGTCACATTGAGGCTTTAAAAAGAAGATTTTCAACATGAGGCACAGTCCAAATGACGTTTTGAATCAATTTTTCTACAGTCCAAAAAATCAATTTTCTGATGAAAAACAATGACCCGTGACCTGTCGAACTTTCTCCTGATGGTCAGAAATGGTAATTTTTTACTGTTTAATTTTTTTGGACTGTATATGACTATTGCATGTGAATTATCACTTTTGGAACTAAAATAAGTCTGTTTAGAGTCATTTTAATATATGAAGTTGGTTGAAATAGAAGCTTCTGAGAAGGAGAAAAGTCAGTAAAAAATGGCAATTTTGGTCATATTGAGGCTTTAAAAAGTAGTTATTCAACATGAGGCACAATCCAAATGACATTTTGAATCAATTTTTCTACAGTCCAAAAAATCAATTTTCTGATGAAAAACGATGACGCGTGACCTGTGTGAACTTTCTCCTGATTGTCAGAAATGGTAATTTTTTAATGTTTATGTTTTTTGACTGTAAATGAAAATTGAATGTGAATTATCACTTTTGCAACTAAAATAAGTGTATTTAGAGTCATTTTAATGCCTGAAATTGGTCAAAATAGAAGCTTCTGAGTAGGAGAAAATATATGTAAAAATGGCAATTTTGGTCACATTGAGGATTTAAAACGTAGTTATTCAACATGAGGCACAATCCAAATGGCATTTTGATTCAATTTTTCTACAGTCCAAAAAAATCAATTTTCTCAAGAAAAACGATGACCCCTTCACCTGTCTAACTTTCTCCAAATGGTCAGAAATGGAAATTTTTTAATGTTGAATTTTTTGCCTGAAAATAGTTATTGCATGTGAATTAGAACTCTTGGAACTAAAATAAGTGTGTTTAGAGTCATTTTAATGCCTGAAATTGGTCGAAATTGAAGCTTCTGAGTAGGAGAAAAAGTCTGTAAAAATGGCAATTTTGGTCACATTGAGGCTTTAAAAAGTAGTTATTCAACATGAGGTACAATCCAAATGACATTTTGAATCAATTT